>NC_135327.1:12417117-13026284 GCF_023851605.1 Tamandua tetradactyla | reverse complement strand
CTGTCAGTCGTTCTCCCAGTTCCCCAAGCTGGAAATCTTTTTGTCAGCTTTCACATCTCCTGTATTCACTGTTATCGAATGTCACACGTCTGCCTCTTTTCATTTGCAGATCTTTATTTCAGGCTGTTAGCACATCAAGTCTGAATTAGTGTCTTCACATACTTTGTGCAAAAGTCAATCTTATATGCTGCTGCCTAATTTTCTCAACCACGTTATAGCCTATACTGCCTCCCAGGTAAAGCCTGGACTCCTTAGCTCTGCTTTCAAGGCCTTTCACAGTAAAGCCTCATCTGTACCTCATTCTGAACCAAATTCTGGGCTCTTCGTGGGCTTATCTACTCACAGCCCCCTAAATAAAGTTTGTGTAGTTTGCTTATTTCCATCTTCTTTCTTTTGCTTGTATTGTACCCCTTTCCTGGAATGTCTTGCTTATGTTTCTACTTATCATATTCATGTTGTCTTTCAGGGGCCAGTACAAGGTCCACCTTCTTTATGAAGTTTTCCTTGACCATTTATCCATCCATCCAATCATCCATCCATCCATCTCTCCATCCAGTAGCTCTGTTATTTACAGAATAGCTGTAACAAACTCAAATCCCCGCCCCTCCCCCCCAATAAAAGAAATCACAAAGTTCAAGCAACCGGGAGAGTATCTAGATTAGTTGTTAGACCACCTGCAGCTGATTCTTCTTTGGGTGCTTATAGAAATGCAGATTCCTGGGCCATACTCTAACCCTACTGAATCAGAGATCCTGAGGGTAGAGATAGAGAGTCTTCTTTTTTTTTTTCAAGACTCTTCATTTTTAACAAATATCCTAGGAGATTTGCACACTAAGATTTGAGAACTACATATGTGGATTTCAAATAATGGCAAATTCACAAGCACTAACCAGCCAGTACCTTATTTATCCAGTTAGAAACTAGCAGCATCCCAGTTCCTCTGAGTCTTACTGTTCTTGGTGGATTCACTTGAGCTGTGCAGTGGTCAGAGTGGGAGAATTGGGCAGTTTTGTATTCCACCCCAAGCCACGTATAGCTGATTCTCATTATTTATGGATTCACCTACTCACTAAAATTTACTTGCAACTCCAAAATCAGTACTTGCAGTGTGCTCTCCTGGTCATCTGAGGGCAATTGCAGAGCTGCAGAAATTTGAGTCTTGATGTACATGTTCCCCACAGAGGTTGAGCAAAGTGATGCTCTTTCTTGCTATAGCTTTGATACTGTAAACAAGTCTCCCTTTTGTGGTGCATTTTGTACCATGCTTTCCATATTTTTGTGTCTTCTGCTGGTAATTCTTCTGTTTAAATTGGCCCCCATATGTGGTGCTGAAGTGCTGTCTAGTGTGTAAACACAAGATGGCTGTGATGTACCTTCATGGGGAAAATACATATGTTAGATAAACTTTGTTCAGGCATGAGTTATAGGGTTGTTGGCTGTGAGTTCAATGTTATTGAATCAACAAGAAATATTAAATAAGGTGTCTTTACAGAAAAACACACAAAAAACAAGGTTGTGTACTGATTGGTTGATGAAAATGTAACCCGAGGCTAACAGGAATCTAACTCTTTATTTCTCCTGGGAGCATTGGTTCAGTATTAACTAATTGTGGTGACTTTGTATAACATAATCACTATGAATAAGAGAATTGCCCATGTTTATAGAATTCTTTCTAGAGCCTCAGGTGTGTGTGTAATCAAATATGTGTACAAAAATACATTCCAAAGCTAAGTAGATAAGACATATTGGAGTTCTCTTTAACTTTTCAGTGACCAAACCAGTATTTCTACTTATATTGAATGGGTAAAGGAGGCTTAGCTGAAAAATATGCGTTTAACTTGTGGGTACTTTTTTGTGAGTTTAGATTTAGAAGTAGTGGTGAAAGCATGTCCTCTCTCCACCCCACTTCTGGGAGGGGATGCTTCTACAAATTAGTAAGTTAAAAAAAAATTAGATAGAGCATATATGTGGTACAAAATTGAAAGATCTCCTTCACACTCCTGTTCCCTGGCCACCCTGTTCCCTACTTCCACCCTCCATCCCCCTCCCCACCCCTGGAGGCAGCACTGTTACTTATTTTTTCTTTCTACACATGAATAAGCATATATGTATTTATCCTTTCTTTAAAATTGAGAATGCTGTTATGTTATCCTCACTGTTTTACACTTTGTGTTCTTCCCTTAATATATAATGTAGATCATTCCATGTCAATACACATAGATATTTGTTCTTTTTAACAGCTGCATAGTATTTCATTATGTGTTTCATAACTGATTTATCCAATCCCCTATTAGTGTACATTAATCTGTTTTAATCTTTGGCCGTTATAAACATTTCCACTATGAATATGCTTGTATATACATTTTTATGCCTATATATTAATAAGTCTATAGCATAGCAAGTGAAAATCTTGAGTATATGTATTACATATCTTCATTGATATTATGCTTGATTGTGGTTGCATTGTGGCTGATTGTGGTTGGTGCATACTGACACCAACAGTATCTGAGAATTAGAAATATGTTTTGATAGTCTTTTTGAAATTTACTTTCCTTTGGTAAACAGCTCATTTTACAACCAAAGCAATAGGCTGAGCCCCCAATCTTGGGGTTTGTTCATATGAAACTTAACCCCGCAAAAGATAGGCTAAGCCTACTTAAAATTAGGTCTAAGAGTCACCCCCAAGAGAACCTCTTTTGTTGCTCAGATGTGGCCTCTCTCTCTCAGCCAGCACAACAGGCAAACTCACTGCCCTCCCCCTCTCTACGTGAGACAAGACACCCAGGGGTGTGGGACCTTCCTGGCAGTGTGGGACAGAAATCCTAGAATGAGCTGGGACTCAACACCAAGGGATTGAGAAAACCTTTTCAACCAAAAGGGGGAAGAGAGAAATGAGACAAAATAAAGTGTCAGTGGCTGAGAGATTCCAAACAGAGTCGAGAGGTTATCCTGGAGGTTATTCTTATGCATTAAATAGATATCACCTTTTTAGTTAAGGCATAACAGAGAGGCTGGAGGGAAGTGCCTGAAACTGTAGAGCTGTGTTCCAGTAGCCATGTTTCTTGAAGATGATTGTATAATGGTATAGGTCTCACAGTGTGACTATGTGATTGTGAAAACCTTGTGTCTGATGTTCCTTTCATCTACCTTATCAATAGACGAGTAAAACATATGGAATAAAAATAAATAAATAATAGGGGGAACAAATGTTAAAATAAATTTAGTAGTTTGAAATGCTAGTGATCAGTGAAAGGGAGGGGTAAGGGGTATAGTAGTGTGAATTTTTTTCTGTTTTCTTTTTATTTCTTTTTCTGAATTGATGCAAATGTTCTAAGAAATGATTGTGATGATGAATATATAACCATGTGATAAAAAATGTTCATATTGTATGTTGATTGGTTTTATTAATAAAAATTAAAAAGAAGAAATAGAGATAGTGTAGGTACCTATGGCTGGTTATCTCCACCAGATTGCCTTGAACAATAGAGAAGTCTCATCCAACCAGTTGAAGGCCTTAAAAGAAGAAGTGTGGCTCAGCAGGCAAGGACGCTTGCCGGCCATTCCAGAGGACCCGGGTTCGATTTCCGGTGCCTGCCCATGTAAAAAAAAAAAAGAAGTAGTGATGATTTCAGCAGTCAGAAGAGGGAATTTCCATATCTGCTTCAGCCAGCCAGCTTCTCCTGAGGAATTCAGTGAAAACCTCTAACAGAGCTCCCAGCTTATAGCCTGTGCCTATCTCCATGGTCATTGGAGCCAATTCCTGTAATAAATCTCATAATATTGACATTATATAATATCCTGTCAGTTTTCTTTCCCTTGACAACCCTAATAGTACAGGGTGACAAAAAAAAAAAAAACAACAGAAAACAAAAAACAGCTCATTTTACAATGTTTAAATATTGTTGTTTAGGTCTTATGAACAAAGTATGGTTATTTACTTTTTTTTATTTTTCAGCTTAGAAATCATATATTATATTTAATAGAAAACTATCAGACAGTGGTGATTGTTGGAGAAACAGGATGTGGGAAAAGCACGCAGATTCCGCAAGTGAGTACATACTTAAATACGTGTCTTAATACTTTGATTTGTTTGGAAGGATTTTGTAACTTGAGAACTCTTTACTATCACTTGAATTTTTTTTTAATTGTGAAAAATAACATATGTACAAAAAGCAATAAATTTCAAAACACACCTCAACAGTTGGTTGTAGAACAAATTTCGGAGTTTGGTATGGTTTACAATTGCACAATTTTCGGTCTTTCCTTCTAGCTGCTCCAAGGCACTGGAGAAATAATCAGTATAATGATTCAGCAGTCATACTCATTTGCTAAAGTCTGTCTTTTCTGTTATAACTCCACTTTCTCCTTTGATCTTTCTCCCGATATTTGGAGATGTTTGGGCTATGCCTGTTCTAACTTTTTCATGTTGGAAAAGGCTGCTGATAAAATGGGATAGGGGGATGAAACTAGTTGATGTTCTGGAGATACTGGCCTCTCTGTGTTTCAGCACTTATCTGTCACTTGCATTTTTAATGTCTTCTCTCAGTGAGGAAATATTTACCTCAACTATATAATATTTTATTAAACTTTTTGAGGTTGTAATTTCCTTGATTAGTACCAAAATGACAGTTGTCTTCAATTCATTATACTTCCAAAATAATAATTCAAAGTCATTCTCCCAAAGGACCTGTGCAGTCTCATTCAGAGATGTGTAATACATAATTTCTATCATCAGATAGTTACAGTTGAAGAGGTGGGATAAAACGAATTCTGCCACCATGGTAGATAAAAATGGACTATTAGAGAATTATTCAGTGCTCTGAAAGAAACTTCTCTTACCAAGAAAAATCATATCTGATGGCGGTAGAAGTGGAAAGAATTAGAGAGGCCTTATGTTCTAGTTTGCTAGCTGCCGGAATGCAACACACGAGAGACGGATTGGCTTTTAATAAGAGGGATTTATTTTGTTCTTCAGAGGAAAGGCAGCTAACTTTCAACTGAGGTTCTTTCTTACGTGGGAAGGCACAGGATGATCTCTGCTGGCCTTCTTGCCAGGCCTCTGGGTTCCAACAGCTTTCACCGGGGTGATTTCTTTCTGCACCTCCAAAGCCCTGGGCTGAGCTGCGAGTGCTGAGATGAGGTATGCTGAGCTGCTTGGGCTGTGCTGCGTTGCGCTCTCTCATTTAAGCACCAGCCAATTAAGTCAAACATCATTCATTGCAGCAGCCGACTGCAGATGTAATCAGCAACAGATGAAGTTCATGTAACATTGGCTCTTGTCCACAGCAACAGAACTAGGTACCTTCACCTGGCCAAGTTGACAGCTGAATCTAACTACCACACCTTATAAAGAAGAGCCTTTGAATGGCATTTGAAATAGGTCTTGAACAGTCAGTAGTTGCTGGCTGAGATGATGTTCCAGTCTAGTGAATACTGTGGTGAGAGATATTGGGTGAATAAGCATTCAGGGCTGCGAGGTATCAAGACTGGAAAGGTAGTGGGCGGTCAGAATGTATCTTCAGAGTCTTGGCTTAATGAAGAGTGATGAGTAAGTAGTCAGAATGAGTCTTTGCATGTTTTTCTTTCTTTTTTTTTAATATAAATTTTTATTGATGTTAAGATATGTATAGAAAAGTACATGCATATATCATAGGTGTATAGCTTGATACATTTTCACAAATGACTGCGCTGAGCTCAAGAAATTCAACATTACCAGAACCCCAGAAGCTCTAGAACCCCCTTCCAGTTTCTTAAGCACCCCCTCCACAAGGGTAGCTACTTGTCTATCATCTAACACTATTGATTAGTTTCACCTATTTTTAAACTTTATATAAATGAATTAATATAACTTCTTTTGCCCAACATTACGTTTGTGAGATTCTTCTCTGTTGTTAAGTGTGGTTGCAAGAGTCTGTAAATTATGACCCATGGGCCATATCCAGCTCACTGCCTGTTTTTGTAAAGAAAATTTTATTGGAACACAAGCACATCCATTCATTTGCATATTGCTTATGACTGATTTCACACTGCAGCAGCATTGCAGAACAGTTAGGATAGAGTTATGATCCTTCATACCTAAAAAGTTTACTATTTGGCTGTTTATAGAAAAAATGTGCTGACCCTTGATATATAGATTCCATTGTATTAGTATTTCACATTTTGTTTATCCTTCCTGCTGTTAATTGACATTTCGTTGTTTCCAGTTTTTAGTTATTCTGAGTGGTGGTGCTGTGATCATTCTTGTATTTGTTTCTGGTGAACATATGTTCACATTTCTGTTGGGTTATACCTAAGAGTAGCATTGCTAGGTCATAGGTGTGCATATATTCAACTTGAGTAAATGTTGTCTGACAGTTTTACAGAGTAGTTCTGTTCTTTGCAAGGTATGTGAGTAAGTAAACAACAGTATGAGCAGAGCTTTTTTTTTTGGCATTTAGAAAGGGGAATTTAATAAGTTGCAATTTTACCATTCTAAGGCTATGAAAATGTTCCAATTAAAGCAAGTCTATAAAAATGCCCAAAATGAAGGCACAAGAGGTTACATTCACTTAAGAAAGGCCTATGAAGTTCAAGGTTTCTCTCTCAACTGGAAAATCACATGGTGAACATGGAAATGCTGCTTGCTTTCTCTCCAGGCTTCTTGTTTCATGAAGCTCTCTTGGGGGCGCTTTCCTTTTCATCTCCAAATGTCTCTGGCTTGTGTTTCTTCTGTGGTTCTGTGGCTCTCCCCTTGTTCTCCACTTTTCTCAAAATGATGAGCAGAGCTTTTGATAGATCTTTTTTTTTTTTCAATCAGATGCAAAAGACAAATTAGAAACTAGAGGAGGCAGGTCATAGAAGACTATTGGAATGGTTTTCTAGGAAAGGGTAATGTAATGGGATTCTTGACCCAGAGGTGATAGTGGAATAACCTGGGGAGGATAGGAATGAAAGCAATTTTAGATTGGGTCTGTAGAAATTGGAAACTGGATGGATATTTGTGGTGAGAAAGGGGAAAAAAGTAAATAGGTGATAATGTATTATTGACTGCCTGATTTAGACTCATGAAATGCCAACATCACTATATGGTACTCAGTGCTGATTGACCAAGCAGCGTAGCCTTGGAGAATAGTTGTGTCTTCAAATAAGATTGAAAAGCAAAGAAGGAATTGGTTATGGGGGAAATTAATGTGTTTGATTTTGCACAGAATAATTTTTTTGTATATCATTGATAATCTGTGATGACATTTAATAACAGGAGAGTTGGATTAGGGGTCTGAAGTTTATCAGAGGTTAGAATTTCAAGGGTGTAGACATGGGGATGGTCCACATATTGATGATATCCTGGTATGTGCAGGAGTGAGAAAAAGCAAAGAGCTGAGAAGAGAACCAAGCACAGAGCTCTGGGAGCATCACCACTTAGGAGTCAGGAGCAGAAAGGAGACAGATCACAGCCAGGGAGAAGGTGTCCCTGTTAGAGAAACCAAGAGAAGAGTGAGACTTCAGAAGAGATAGGGAGGTGGCAGTGTCAGCCAGAGAGGAGATCTGATTCAGTCCCTAGATTGTTCATCTTGGATAGAACATGTTCAGTTCTGTAGAAATGGAAGAAGACGAGGGGGCAGTTTTCAGCGAGTGGAGCAGGGACTAGAGGCCAAGGAGGCAGAGTCAGCAGCTTGCAGGCTTGAAAGGAAGGCAGGAAGGGCTGGTAGCGTATAGGGTTTTTTTAAACTTAAGAAATTCTGAGGGGAAGGTGATGAAAATCCCTTGGGATAAAAATCCTTTTTTTTTTTTTTTAAATGTTGATAATAGATTATTGATTGCCCAATCTAGAGTCATGGACATGCCAGCATCTCTGTGGTTTTCAATGCTGGCTGTACATTAGAGGCACCCTAGGGAGCTTTAAAACATGCCAATTTCTAGATTCTACCTGTTCCCCTACCCCAATTCTGAATAATAGATTTAGGATAGGGCCCAGACATAGGTATTTCTGTTAAGTTCCCAGGGTGATATAATTGCAGCTAGGGCAGAGAATTGTTGCTAAATGCAGAGGGAAATGACTTAAAAGAGAAAGGACAATTTGAAATGTAAACAGCAGTGGGGACTGGGACCTGGAGGAAAAATTTATGTGCAGACAGGATCAAGAGCCCAGCAGATTGCTACAGAGAAACTTAGAAGAAGGTCCAGATTAAATTACTGAGTTAGAAAATAATAATATTGTTATAATAGGTAGTAATAATGATATAATAAGTGCTACGTAAGAGTTAGTACTATAGAGTGCTAAGCATTTTATACAGATTAATCCATTTAATCCCCAATGATCTTGTGAGGTAGGTTCTTTAATTTCCTCATTTTACAGATGAGACCACTGTAGGGAGAAGGGAGTTGGGGACTATGGAGTGGAGATAAAAGGCCATGAAACATATTTTGGAGTTAGTCTCTGTATGGTTATTTAGTCAGTTTAGAAGAAACTGTGTGATGGTATGATAAAAAATAACCTGAAAACCTCAGTGGCTTAAAAGGACAAAGGTTTAGTTTTTGCTTATACTGTGGGTCATCTTGGGTTGGCTTTGGGCTGCTCCACGTTGTCACGCTGGACCGAGGCTGACAGTGCAGTTCTCATCGGGTTGGTCTTATGGGAGAAGACAAAGAGGGATGACAGAATCATGACAGAATCATGAGGTGGCTCTAAAAATTTCTGAATGAAAGTGGTGCTTCCTCTCACATTTCATTGGTCAAAGTAAGTTACGTACCCAGGCTTGATAGCACTAGGGTAGCAATTGGTATAATCCTTCCACAAAGGGGTAGCAAGTATTTGGAACAATAATATATCACAATGAACTAGCGATTTTCTCCAGTAGGGCTTAATTACCAGGCAGCAGAGAGGGGCTGCTGAGGAGCTGAGTCCAGGGAAAGGATGGTCCAAAGGAGAGGGAACGGAGGAGGGTCTGAGAATCAAGGCTGAGTAATGTGGCAGCAAAGAAAGGTCCATTTTCAATTAATTTTTTTTATTAATTAAAAAAAAAATTAACACAACATTTAGAAATCATTCCATTCTACATATGCAATCAGTAATTCTTAATATCATCACATAGATGTATGATCATCATTTCTTAGTACATTTGCATCGATTTAGGAAAAGAACTAGCAAAACAACATAAAAAGATATAGAATGGTAATATAGAGAAAAAAATAAAAATATGTATATATAAAAACAAAACAAAACAAACAAACAAACAAAAAACTATAGCTCAGATGCAGCTTCATTCAGTGTTTTAACATAATTACATTACAATTAGGTAGTATTGTGCTGTCCATTTTTGAGTTTTTGTATTCAGTCCTGTTGCACAGTCTGTATCCCTTCAGCTCCAGTTACCCATTATCTTACCCTATTTCTAACTACTGATGGTCTCTGTTACCAATGATATATTCCAAGTTTATTCTCTAATGTCGGTTCACATCAGTGGGACCATACAGTATTTGTCCTTTAGTTTTTGGCTAGTCTCACTCAGCATAATGTTCTCTAGGTCCATCCATGTTATTACATGCTTCATAAGTTTATTCTGTCTTAAAGCTGCATAATATTCCATCATATGTATATACCACAGTTTGTTTAGCCACTCGTCTGTTGATGGACATTTTGGCTGTTTCCATCTCTTTGCAATTGTAAATAATGCTGCTATAAACATTGGTGTGCAAATGTCCGTTTGTGTCTTTGCCATTAAGTCCTTTGAGTAGATATCTAGCAATGGTATTGCTGGGTCATATGGCAATTCTATATTCAGCTTTTTGAGGAACCACCAAACTGCCTTCCACAGTGGTTGCACCATTTGACATTCCCACCAACAGTGGATAAGTGTGCCTCTTTCTCCGCATCCTCTCCAGCACTTGTCATTTTCTGTTTTGTTGATAATGGCCATTCTGGTGGGTGTGAGATGATATCTCATTGTGGTTTTGATTTGCATTTCTCTAATGGCCAGGGACATTGAGCATCTCTTCATGTGCCTTTTGGCCATTTGTATTTCCTCTTCTGAGAGGTGTCTGTTCAAGTCTTTTTCCCATTTTGTAATTGGGTTGGCTGTCTTTTTGTTGTTGAGTTGAGCAATCTCTTTATAAATTATGGATACTAGACCTTTATCTGATATGTCGTTTCCAAATATTATCTCCCATTGTGTAGGCTGTCTTTCTACTTTCTTGATGAAGTTCTTTGATGCACAAAAGTGTTTAATTTTGAGGAGCTCCCATTTATTTATTTCTTTCTTCAGTGCTCTTGCTTTAGATTTAAGGTCCATAAAACCGCCTCCAATTGTAAGTTTCATAAGATATCTCCCTACATTTTCCTCTAACTGTTTTATGGTCTTAGACCTAATGTTTAGATCTTTGATCCATTTTGAGTTAACTTTTGTATAGGGTGTGAGATACGGGTCATCTTTCATTCTTTTGCATATGGATATCCAGTTCTCTAGGCACAATTTATTGAAGAGACTGTTCTGTCCCTGGTGAATTGGCTTGACTGCCTTATCAAAGATCAAATGTCCATAGATGAGAGGGTCTATATCTGAGCACTCTATTCGATTCCATTGGTCGATATATCTATCTTTATGCCAATACCATGCTGTTTTGACCACTGTGGCTTCATAATATGCCTTAAAGTCCGGCAGTGTGAGACCTCCAGCTTGGTTTTTTTTCCTCAAGATACTTTTAGCAATTTGGGGCACCCTGCCCTTCCAGATAAATTTGCTTATTGGTTTTTCTATTTCTGAAAGATAAGTTGTTGGGATTTTGATTGGTATTGCATTGAATCTGTAAATCAGTTTAGGTAGGATTGACATCTTAACTATATTTAGTCTTTCAATCCATGAACACGGTATGCCCTTCCATCTATTTAGGTGTTCTGTGATTTCTTTAAACAGTTTTTTGTAGTTTTCTTTGTATAGGTCTTTTGTCTATTTAGTTAAATTTATTCTGAAGTATTTTATTCTTTTAGTTGCAATTGTAAATGGAATTCGTTTCTTGATTACCCCCTCAGCTTGTTCATTGCTAGTGTATAGAAACACTACAGATTTTTGAATGTTGATCTTGTAGCCTGCTACTTTGCTGTACTCATTTATTAGCTCTAGTAGTTTTGTTGTGGATTTTTCTGGGTTTTCGACGTATAGTATCATATCGTCTGCAAACAGTGATAGTTTTACTTCTTCCTTTCCAATTTTGGTGCCTTGTATTTCTTTTTCTTGTCTAATTGCTCTGGCTAGAACCTCCAACACGATGTTGAATAATTGTGGTGATAATGGACATCCTTGTCTTGTTCCTGATCTTAGGAGGAAAGTTTTCAATTTTTCCCCATTGAGGATGATATTAACTGTGGGTTTTTCATATATTCCCCCTATTATTTTAAGGAAGTTCCCTTGTATTCCTATCCTTTGAAGTGTTTTCAACAGGAAAGGATGTTGAATCTTGTCAAATGCCTTCTCTGCATCAGTTGAGATGATCATGTGATTTTTCTGCTTTGATTTGTTGATATGGTGTATTACATTAATTGATTTTCTTATGTTGAACCATCCTTGCATACCTGGGATGAATCCTACTTGGTAATGATGTATAATTCTTTTAATGTGTTGCTGGATTCGATTTGCTAGAATTTTGTTGAGGATTTTTGCATCTATATTCATTAGAGAGATTGGTCTGTAGTTTTCTTTTTTTCTAATATCTTTGCCTAGTTTTGGTATGAGGGTGATGTTGGCTTCATAGAATGAATTAGGTAGCTTTCCCTCCACTTCGATTTTTTTGAAGAGTTTGAAGAGAGTTGGTACTAATTCTTTCTGGAATGTTTGGTAGAATTCACATGTGAAGCCGTCTGGTCCTGGACTTTTCTTTTTGGGAAGCTTTTGAATGACTAATTCAGTTTCTTTACTTGTGATTGGTTTGTTGAGGTCATCTATTTCTTCTTGAGTCAAAGTTGGTTGTCATGCCTCTCTAGGAACTTGTCCATTTCATCTGCATTGTTGTATTTATTAGCGTAAAGTTGTTCATAGTATCCTGTTATTACCTCCTTTATTTCTGTGAGGTCAGTGGTTATGTCTCCTCTTCCATTTCTGATCTTATTTATTTGTGTCCTCTCTCTTCTTCTTTTTGTCTATCTTGCTAAGGGCCCATCAATCTTATTGATTTTCTCATATAACCAACTTCTGATCTTATTGATTTTCTCTATTGTTTTCATGTTCTCAATTTCATTTATTTCTGCTCTAATCTTTGTTATTTCTTTCCTTTTGCTTGCTTTGGGGTTAGTTTGCTGTTCTTTCTCCAGTTCTTCCAAGTGGACAGTTAATTCCTGAATTTTTGCCTTTTCTTCTTTTCTGATATAGGCATTTAGGGCAATAAATTTCCCTCTTAGCACTGCCTTTGCTGCGTCCCATAGGTTTTGATATGTTGTGTTTTCATTTTCATTTGTCTCGAGATATTTACTAATTTCTCTTGCAATTTCTTCCTTCACCCACTCGTTGTTTAAGAGTGCGTTGTTGAGCCTCCACGTATTTGTGAGTTTTCTGGCACTCTGCCTATTATCGATTTCCAACTTCATTCCTTTATGATCTGAGAAAGTGTTGTGTATGATTTCAATGTTTTTAAATTTGTTGAGACTTGCTTTGTGACCCAGCATATGGTCTATCTTTGAGAATGATCCATGAGCACTTGAGAAAAAGGTGTATCCTGCTGTTGTGGGGTGTAATGTCCTATAAATGTCTGTTAAGTCTAGCTCATTTATTGTAATATTCAAATTCTATGTTTCTTTATTGATCCTGTGTCTAGATGTTCTGTCCATTGATGAGAGTGGCGAATTGAAGTCTCCACCTATTATGGTAGATGTGTCTATTTCCCTTTTCAGTGATTGCAGTATATTCCTCACATATTTTGGGGCATTCTGATTCGGTGCGTAAATATTTATGATTGTTATGTCTTCTTGTTTAATTGTTCCTTTTATTAGTAGATAATATCCTTCTTTGTCTCTTTTAACTGTTTTACATTTGAAGTCTAATTTGTTCGATATTAGTATAGCTACTCCTGCTCTTTTCTGGTTGTTATTTGCATGAAATATCTTTTCCCAACCTTTCATTTTCAACCTATGTTTATCTTTGGGTCTAAGATGTGTTTCCTGTAGACACCATATAGAAGGATCCTGTTTTTTAATCCATTCTGCCAGTCTATGTCTTTTGATTGGGGAATTCAGTCCATTAACATTTAGTGTTATTACTGTTTGGGTAATACTTTCCTCTACCATTTTGCCTTTTGTATTATATATATCATATCTGATTTTCCTTCTTTCTACACTCTTCTCCATGTCTCTCTCTTCTGTCTTTTCATATCTGACTCTAGTGCTCCCTTTAGTATTTCTTGCAGAGCTGGTCTCTTGGTCACAAATTCTCTCAGTGACTTTTTGTCTGAGAATGTTTTAATTTCTCCCTCATTTTTGAAGGACAGTTTTGCTGGATATAGAAGTGTTGGTTGGCAGTTTTTCTCTTTTAGTATTGTAAATATATCATCCCACTGTCTTCTTGCTTCCATGGTATCTGCTGAGAAATCTACACATAGTCTTATTGGATTTCCCTTGTATGTGATGGATTGTTTTTCTCTTGTTGCTTTCAAGATCCTCTCTTTCTCTTTGACCTCTGACATTCTAACTAGTAAGTGTCTTGGAGAACACCTATTTGGGTCTAATCTCTTTGGGATGCGCTGCACTTCTTGGATCTGTAATTTTAGGTCTTTCATAAGAGTTGGGAAATTTTCAGTGATAATTTCTTCCATTAGTTTTTCTCCTCCTTTTCCCTTCTCTTCTCCTTCTGGGACACCCACAACACTAATATTTGTGCACTTCATATTATCATTCAATTCCCTGAGCCCCTGATCAAAATTTTCCATTCTTTTCCCTATAGTTTCTGTTTCTTTTTGGATTTCAGATGTTCCATACTGCAGTTCACTAATTCTAGCCTCTGTCTCTTTAAATCTACCATTGTAGGTTTCCATTGTTTTTTTCATCTTTTCTACTGTGTCTTTCATTCCCATAAGTTCTGTGATTTGTTTTTTCAGACTTTCCATTTCTTCTTTTTGTTCATCCCATGCCTTGTTCATGTCCTCCCTCAATTTATTGATTTGGTTTTTGAAGAGGTTTTCCATTTCTGTTCGTATATTCAGAATTAGTTGTCTCAGCTCCTGTATCTCATTTGAGCTATTGGTTTGTTCCTTTGACTGGGCCATATCTTCAATTTTCCTGGTGTGATTTGTTATTTTTTGCTGGCATCTGGGCATTTAATCAGATTTCCCTGAGTGTGGGACCCAGCAGGTTGAAAGACTTTCCTGTGAAGTCTCTGGGCTCTGTTTTTCTTATCCTGCCCAGTATGTGGTGCTTGTCTGTCTGAGGGTCCCACCAGCAAAAGATGTTGTGGCTCCTTTAACTTTGGAAGACTCTCGCTGCTGGGTGTGTGGTGGAGACAGAGGAAAGGTTGTAGGCTGGTTTTAATGGCTTCAAATTGTGAAGTCCTGGGATCTGAATTCCTTGAGAGAGGGATTCCACCTGAGTTGCGTTTCACCCCTCCCGCGGGGAAGGCTCAGGTGGTAGAGAGCCCTGAAAGCAGCCTGTTTCTGCGTTTGTGGCAGTTGCAACCTGTGTAATCCCAGCGCTGAGCCCAGAGGCAGAGAAGCCTCCGTAGAAACAGCCGCAGAAGGCTCTGTTTCGCCCCCCTTCCTCTTTTTCAGTTAGCCCAATCGGCGACTTCCGCCTTGATCAGTTTCAAGGCCTAAAAATAGGCCCTGAGCTGAGGGCCTATTTTTAGTAGTCAGAAGTTGTTCATTAATGCCACTATTGGTGTTAGGTTGGGCTCTGTGTCTACTACTGTTGGAGACTCTTTCCTTTCCCTCCGGGAAGTCGCCTATGGGGGAGGGGCGCCGGCCACCGTGGCTTGGGGGACTGCTGATCCGAGGCTCCCAGCTGGCCTGGGAAGCCGCGTGTGTGGGAGGGGCTGTGGTCGCTTGCCACCCCGTCTTGGGGAACCGTCCATCTGAGGCTCCCAGCTGGCCCAGGAAGCCCTGCGTAGGGGGAGGGGCTCCGGTCGCCGGCCGCCGCGGCTTGGGGAACCGCTGATCTGAGGTTCCCAGTCGGCCTGAGAAGCCGCGTGTGGGAGGGCCGCCGCGGCTTGGGAAACCGCCGATCCGAGGCTCTCAGCCGGCCCGGGAAGTCGCGTGTGTGGAAGGGCGTCCGGTCACCGGCCACCGCGGGTTGGGGAACCGCCGATCTGAAGCTCCCAGCTGGCCCAGGAAGGAGGAAGGGAGGGGCTCCGGCCACCAGCCGCCGCGGCCCGGGTAAGCACGCGCCTCTCGGGGACCTCACCACAACAGTCTTTTAGCTGGTCCAGGCGTTCCAGAATGGGGTATACTGTGTGTCTGTTCTCTGTCGTGGCTCCAGGAGCTATTCTGTACTGTTTGTAGTTCTTTAGTAGTTGTTCTGGAGGAGGAACTAAGACCCGCACGCCTTACTAAGCCGCCATCTTCTCCCCCTTCCATTTTCAATTAATTTTAAGATTAATTTAATATTTTTAATATTTGTTTTTTTAGTTTAATTAGTTCACATGGTTCAATTCAAAAGGCACCAAAAGATATAAGGAGAAATATATCCCTTCTGCCCTATCTTCTGATACTCAGTTCCTTTAGGCAGATGGAATCAATGTTACCAGTTTCTTGGGTAGAGATTTTTTATGCATATGCAGGGGAATAAATACATATGCACACACACACTCACCTCTCCTTTTTTTATTAACACGAATGGTAACACCTATACATGCTTTAACATTTTTTTTTTAACATGGGCAGGCACCGGGAATCGAACCTGGGTCCTCTGGCATGGCAGGCGAGCATTCTTGCCTGCTGAGCCACCGTGGCCCTATACATGCTTTAATGCACTTTTTTCCTTTTACCTAGTGTATCTTTCTTTTTTTAGTTGCATGCTTTCTACTACATGTGCTTCATTTATTTACCAGTCCTCAGTTGATAGACCTTTAGGCTATTTCCAGTTTTTTATTATCATAAGCAGTGATGCAGTGAATCAGTTTGCACATGTATCATTTTGTACGCATGGGTATATGTATAGAATAGTTATGGAATTGCTGGGCCAAAGAGTATGTGCATTTGAATTTAATTACTTTTAAGGAACTGTATTGTATTTTAAGCACTTTTTTTTTTAAATAGAGAATATATTTACATGGTACAAAATTCAAAAGAAGAAAAGAATACATGGTGAAAAGTGATTCTCCTAAACTTGGTTGGTGAAAATGCCCAGAACATTGTGATGGATTGTCTTCCTGTTCCAAATACGTACTTCCCTTCTCCACCTCCCACCGTCACCCTCCTCCTTACCAGATAGTCACTGTTACCAACTTCTTTGAAGGTGGATTTGAGTTAGGGCCTTAGGAAAATTGGAAAGGCTAAGGAACTGGAGGTCACAACAAGGATACAGTGCAAGTTTTCTCTCGACAAACTATTTCTCTAGATTTCTATGGTGTCTTCCTTTGAAAAAGTATGTTGAGACACCAAATACTTACCAATTTTTGAAATTCCACAAATGATACTGTGCAATTTAGATTATATTTTTTAATAGGGCTCTGTCAAAACGATGGCTTATGAGAAGAAACTCTTCTTTACTACAGTCTTTGTTAGTACCGTTTTGAGCAAAGTTCTTCTTAATTCCAGTCTTTAACTAGACTGTATTCGGTGACTGGGCATAAAGAGATCAGATTCAGCTGCAATAGAATTCAGCCCATGGTTTGATAATCCCTCTCCATTGTGTCCCACTACCCTTGATGCCAGCACTTTATCCCCTTTTGCAGTATCTTTAAATTTCCACCTATCAGCACTTAAAAGCATACAGTAGAAGTCTGAATCATAAGGTACATTAAGACTAGCTTAATGTAGTTTTACCTTGGACAGGTTGTTTATTTTTATGGAAATATTATTGTACTTTAAGAGATTAACTGTGTGTGTGTTTGCTTTATTTTTTTAACATTTTTTATTGTGAAATGTAACATATACAAAAAAGCAATAAGTTTCAAAGTACGTTTTAAAGAGGAGTTATAGAGCAGATTTCAATGTTTGGTATGGGTTGCAGTTCTACAATTTCAGGTTTTTCCTTCTAGCTGTTCCAAGACACTGGAGACTGATACCTTATTTTGTTACTTTTCTTTCCCCCCTCTGGTCAGGAAGGCGTTGTCCATCGCATGGTGCCAGGGCCAGGCTTAACACCGGAATCATGTCCCACGTTGCCGGGGAGACTCATACCCCTGGATGTCATGTTCCATATAGGGGGAGGGCAATGATTTTCCTTGCAGAGTTGAGCTTGAGAGAGAGGCCACATCTGAGTAATGCAAGAGGTTCTCTGGAAGTAACTCTTAGGCATATTTGTAGGTAAGCTTAGCTACTCTACCACAGAAATAAGTTTTATAATCACAAAACTCAAAATTAAGCCTTGGTCTATTAACTTGGTAGTCCCTAGTGTTTCAGAGAGTATTGGGGATTTCCCAGGTAGGAAAGTTTAATAGTTCCATGTTTTTTTCCTCTAGTCCTCAAAGAACTTTACCATTACTTTTAAATGATCTAACTAACATATTCTGAATCTCTCTGGATATTACATTAAGCTATGCAAAATTCAAGCCCTGGTTCCCATTCTGGGCCCCATGTATTTGGGTTGTTTAAATGCACTATCCAATCTATCCAGATGGGTTGAGTTAGATTTCATGCTAAAGAAAATTTAGGCTAGAACAAAATAAAGCTCTTTTCCTTTGGTCTTATTCAGTAGGTGAAGTTCTAAAATACAAACACTGTCATCCTTTACCCTGTATTCTGATTTACCCTTGTCCCAACCAGTTTGGCTTCATTCTAATTTCTTTTTTTTATTTTTATTTTATTTTTTTTATTAACGGAAAGAAAGAAAAAAAAAAGAAATTAACACAACATTTAGAAATCATACCATTCTACATATGCACTCAGTAATTCTTAACATCATCACATAGATGCATGATCATTGTTTCTTAGTACATTTACATCGGTTTAGAGGAACTAGCAACACAACAGAAAAAGATATAAAATGTTAATATAGAGAAAAGAAATAAAAGCAGTAATAATAGTAAAAAACAAAACAAACAAACAACAACAAAAAAACCTATAGCTCAGATGCAGCTTCATTCAGTGTTTTAACATGATTACTTTACAATTAGGTATTATCGTGCTGTCCATTTTTGAGTTTTTGTATCTAGTCCTGTTGCACAGTCTGTATCCCTTCCGCTCCAATTACCCATTATCTTACCCTGTTTCTAACTCCTGCTGGACTCTGTTACCAATGACATATTTCAAGTTTATTCTCGAATGTCCGTTCACATCAGTGGGACCATACAGTATTTGTCCTTTAATTTTTGGCTGGACTCACTCAGCATAATATTCTCTAGGTCCATCCATGTTATTACATGCTTCATAAGTTTATCTTGTCTTAAAGCTGCATAATATTCCATCGAATGTATATACCACAGTTTATTTAGCCATTCTTCTGTTGATGGACATTTTGGCTGTTTCCATCTCTTTGCAATTGTAAATAACGCTGCTATAAACATTGGTGTGCAAATGTCCGTTTGTGTCTTTGCCCTTAAGTCCTTTTGAGTAGATAACCCAGCAATGGTATTGCTGGGTCGTATGGCAATTCTATATTCAGCTTTTTGAGGAACCGCCACACTGCCTTCCACAGTGGTTGCACCATTTGACATTCCCACCAACAGTGGATAAGTGTGCCTCTTTCTCTGCATCCTCTCCAGCACTTGCCATTTTCTGTTTTGTTGATAATGGCCATTCTGGTGGGTGTGAGATGATATCTCATTGTGGTTTTGATTTGCATTTCTCTAATGGCCAGGGACATTGAGCATCTCTTCATGTGCCTTTTGGCCATTTGTATTTCCTCTTCTGAGAGGTGTCTGTTCAAGTCTTTTTCCCATTTTGTAATTGGGTTGGCTGTCTTTTTGTTGTTGAGTTGAACAATCTCTTTATATATTCTGGATACTAGACCTTTATCTGATATGTCATTTCCAAATATTGTCTCCCATTGTGTAGGCTGTCTTTCTACTTTCTTGATGAAGTTCTTTGATGCACAAAAGTGTTTAATTTTGAGGAGCTCCCATTTATTTCTTTCTTTCTTCAGTGCTCTTGCTTTAGGTTTAAGGTCCATAAAACCACCTCCAGTTGTAAGATTCATAAGATATCTCCCTACATTTTCCTCTAACTGTTTTATGGTCTTAGACCTAATGTTTAGATCTTTGATCCATTTTGAGTTAACTTTTGTATAAGGTGTGAGATGCGGGTCTTCTTTCATTCTTTTACATATGGATATCCAGTTCTCTAGGCACCATTTATTGAAGAGACTGTTCTGTCCAGGTGAGTTGGCTTGACTGCCTTATCAAAGATCAAATGTCCATAGATGAGAGGGTCTATATCTGAGCACTCTATTCGATTCCATTGGTCGATATATCTATCTTTATGCCAATACCATGCTGTTTTGACCACTGTGGCTTCATAATATGCCTTAAAGTCCGGCAGCGCGAGACCTCCAGCTTTGTTTTTTTTCCTCAAGATGTTTTTAGCAATTCGGGGCAACCTGCCCTTCCAGATAAATTTGCTTATTGGTTTTTCTAATTCTGAAAAATAAGTTGTTGGGATTTTGATTGGTATTGCATTGAATCTGTAGATCAGTTTAGGTAGGATTGACATCTTAATTATATTTAGTCTTCCAATCCATGAACACGGTATGCCCTTCCATCTATTTAGGTCTTCTGTGATTTCTTTTAGCAGTTTTTTGTAGTTTTCTTTATATAAGTTTTTTGTCTCTTTGGTTAAATTTATTCCTAGGTATTTTATTCTTTTAGTTGCAATTGTGAATGGGATTCGTTTCTTGATTTCCCCCTCAGTTTGTTCATTACTGGTGTATAGAAAAGCTACAGATTTTTGAATGTTGATCTTGTAGCCTGCTACTTTGCTGTACTCATTTATTAGCTCTAGTAGTTTTGTTGTGGATTTTTCCGGGTTTTTGATGTATAGTATCATATCGTCTGCAAACAGTGATAGTTTTACTTCTTCCTTTCCAATTTTGATGCCTTGTATTTCTTTTTCTTGTCTAATTGCTTTGGCTAGAACTTCCAACACAATGTTGAATAATAGTGGTTATAGTGGACATCCTTGTCTTGTTCCTGATCTTAGGAGGAAAGTTTTCAATTTTTCCCCATTGAGGATGATATTAGCTGTGGGTTTTTCATATATTCCCTCTATCATTTTAAGGAAGTTCCCTTGTATTCCTATCTTTTGAAGTGTTTTCAACAGGAAAGGATGTTGAATCTTGTGAAATGCCTTCTCTGCATCAGTTGAGATGATCATGTGATTTTTCTGCTTTGATTTGTTGATGTGGTGTATTACATTAATTGATTTTCTTATGTTGAACCATCCTTGCATACCTGGGATGAATCCTACTTGGTAATGATGTATAATTCTTTTAATGTGTTGTTGGATACGATTTGCTAGAATTTTATTGAGGATTTTTGCATCTATATTCATTAGAGAGATTGGTCTGTAGTTTTCTTTTTTTGTAATATCTTTGCCTGGTTTTGGTATGAGGGTGATGTTGGCTTCATAGAATGAATTAGGTAGTTTTCCCTCCACTTCGATTATTTTGAAGAGTTTGAGGAGAGTTGGTACTAGTTCTTTCTGGAATGTTTGATAGAATTCACATGTGAAGCTGTCTGGTCCTGGACTTTTCTTTTTATATTTCTCTCTTCTGTCTTTTTGTATCTGACTCTAGTGCTCCCTTGGTATTTCTTGCAGAGCTGGTCTCTTGGTCACAAATTCTCTCAGTGACTTTTTGTCTGAGAATGTTTTGATTTCTCCTTCATTTCTGAACGACAATTTTGCTGGATATAGGAGTCTTGGTTGGCAGTTTTTCTCTTTTAGTAACTTAAATATATCATCCCACTGTCTTCTAGCTTCCATGGTTTCTGCTGAGAAATCTACACATAGTCTTATTGGGTTTCCCTTGTATGTGATGGATTGCTTCTCTCTCGCTGCTTTCAAGATCCTCTCTTTCTCTTTGACCTCTGACATTCTAACTAATAAGTGTCTTGGGGAACGCCTATTTGGGTCTAATCTCTTTGGGGTGCGCTGCACTTCTTGGATCTGTAATTTTAGGTCTTTCGTAAGAGTTGGGAAATTTTCAGTGATAATTTCTTCCATTAGTTTTTTTCCTCCTTTTCCCTTCCCTTCACCTTCTGGGACACCCACAGCACGTATATTTGTGCGGTTCATATTGTCCTTGAGTTCCCTGATACCTTGTTCGAATTTTTCCATTCTTTTGCAGATAGTTTCTGTTTCTTTTTGGAATTCAGATGTTCCATCCTCCAAATCACTAATTCTATCTTCTGTCTCTTTAAATCTATCATTGTAGGTATCCATTGTTTTTTCCATCTTTTCTACTTTATCCTTCACTTCCATAAGCTCTGTGATTTGTTTTTTCAGTTTTTCTATTTCTTCTTTTTGATCAGCCCATGTCTTCTTCATGTCCTCCCTCAATTTATCGATTTCGTTTTTGAAGAAGTTTTCCATTTCTGTTCGTATATTCAGCATTAGTTGTCTCAGCTCCTGTATCTCATTTGAACTATTGGTTTGTTCCTTTGACTGGGCCATATTTTCAATTTTCTGAGCGTGATCTGTTATCTTCTGCTGGCGTCTCGGCATTTAGTCAGATTTTCCTGGGTGTTGGACCCCACAGGTTGAAAGATTTTTCTGTGCAATCTCTGGGTTCTGTTTTTTTTATCGTGCCCAGTAGGTGATGCTCGTGGCACACGTTTGTCTACCGGATCCACCAGTAAAAGTTGCTGTGGGTCCTTTAACTCTGGAAAACTCTCGCCGTAGGGGAGGTTCGGCAGCCGAAGCGTCTTGGAAGAGTGCCAGCCGGCCCGGGGGTCCGAACGCGGGGAGGGTCGCCGGCCACTGCAGCATGGGAGAGCGCCCGACCAAATTTCCTAGTAGGCCCGGGGCGCCAAGCGTGGCGGAAGGGCGCCAGCTGTCGCAGCCTGGGAGAGTGCACTGTTCCCAGCCGGACCGGGGAGTCATGTGTTTGGAAGGGACCCCCTGGTCACCGTTCTCCGCAGTCTGGGGATTTCCGACCCAACTCTCTCAGTTGGTCCGGGGGGCCTTGCGTGGTGGGGACACCAGCCGCCGCGGCCCAAGGGGACCGCCTGCCCAATTCTGCCAGCTGGCCTGGAAAGCAGGAAGGGAGGGACTCTGGCCGCTTGCCGTCCCGCCCAGGAAAGCCCATGTCCCTCGGTGTTCTCACCGGAGCTGGTTCTCCCAGACAGTCAGCCGTTCCAGGATGGGTTACGCAGTCCCTTTGATCTCCGTCGTGACTCCGGGAGCTGCTCTGTATTGTCTCCACTCCCCCAGTAGCTGTTCTGGAGGAGGAAAGGTGAGGGTGGCAAGGCTGTCGAGGCTGGTGGCGGAGGAGCCGGTGAAAGCGGAAGAGGGCATCGTGGTGGTTGGAGAGCCGCCGGAGCAGGAGGGGGAAGAGGGGAGAGGAGGGCGGGCGGGTCGGCTGCTACGGGGCGTGGGCACCGCGCGGCGGGCCGGCGGATAAAGAGAGGAGAGGACGGCGGGCGGGTCGGCTGCTGCGGGGCATGGGCCCCGCGCGGCAGGCCGGCGGACAAAGAGGGGAGAGGAGGGCGGGCGGGTCGGCTGCTGCAGGGCGTGGGCGCCGCGCGGCGGGCCGGCGGACCCATTCTAATTTCTAATTGAGGTCTGGTCTCTTTTTTGGTTTCTTTAACAGTTGTTGTATGTGGCAATGCTACTTTGAGAGCTGCAGAACCCCAACTCTGAAAGTCTTAGGTGTCACAGAGGTTCCTAAAGTTCTAGGAAGATACCAGGTTATACATGTATAGCACAGCCTCTCGACATTTAGACATGACACCTCAAGCTCAGGAATAAATATAACTGCTGTAAGAGCTTACAGTCTAGGCCCCAATTTCCTTAAAAGTATTTTTTCAAAGAAACCATATGCTATTTTTGTTTTTTGTTTCTGGCTTATTTTACACAGCATAATGTCCTCAGGGTTCATTCACCTCATTGTGTGCCACAAGACTTCATTCCTTTCTGTAACTGCACAACATTCCATCATATACATACACCATAGTTTGCCTTTCTACTTCTCAGTCATTATACCTTTTGGCCACCTCCATCCATTGGGCATCATCGTGGATAATGTCCAAAAATAAGCAATCCATGTCTCACAGTATCCTCACTTAGCTGTATAATTGTTTGCTTTCCTGTTAAGTTTTGGATGGTAGAATTGTATCTTGCTTATGGCCATGTAAAAGGACTTTGGAGTCCGACTTTTGACACAAGTTATGTGATCTTTTTATTTCTTCATTTAATTTGTTGTTGATGGTATGACCTTCCTTATAGGATTTATTGTGCGGATTAGAAGAGGTAATGCATAAAAGGTACTCAGCACGGTTTCTGGCACTTAAGTAAGGACCTCAGTGAAGACTGTTATTCTTAGAATTCTGTTTTTTCATTTGTATTGATTGGGAGGATTGGAAGTATTTTGTGTATGTATAAGAGCAAGAAACTTTGCAGTTTTTATAAATGAAAAAACCATTATCTAAAACATTTTGTTTCTTACAGTCATATTTTTTACTTTATTTTTTATTACACATTTTTTATTTATTAATTAAAAATAACAAAACATTAAGATATCATTCCATTCTACATATATAATCAGTAATTCTTAATATCATCACATTGTTGCATATTCATCATTTCTTAGAACATTTGCATCAATTCAGAAAAAGAAATAAAGACACAGAAAGAGAAATAAAACGATAATAGAGAAAAAAAAGATTATACATACCATACCCCTTACCCCTCACTTTCATTTATCACTAGCATTTCAAACTAAATTTATTTTAACATTTGTTCCCCTTATTATTTATTTTTATTCCATATGTTCTACTCTTCTGTTGATATGGTAGATTAAAGGAGCATCAGACAAGGTTTTCACAATCATGGAGTCTCATTGTGAAAGCTGTATCATTGTTCAATCATCATCAAGAAACATGGCTACTGGTACACAGCTCTACATTTTCAGGCAGTTCCCTCCAGCTTCTCCACTACATCTTGGACAACAAGGTGATATCTACTTAATGCATAACAATAACCTCCAGGATAACCTCTGGACTCTGTTTGGAATCTCTTAGCCATTGACACTTAGTCTCATTTCACTCTTCGCCCTTTTGGTCGAGAAGGTTCTCTCAATCTCTTGATGTTAATTCTCAGCTCATTCTAGGGTTTTTCTCAGTCCCTTGATGCTGAATTTCAGTTCATTCCAGGATCTCTGTCCCACGTTACCAGGAAGGGCCACACCCCCGGGAGTCATGTTTTTACTTTATTTTTAATTAATTTTAGACTCTCAGAAAAGTTGCAAAAATAATAGACTTCTCTTATACCCTTTATGCCACTTACCCTATTATGATAATCAAAAGTATTACTAGGGTGCACAGGTGGTTCAGTGGTAGAATGCTCACCTTCCGTGCTGGAGATCCAAGTTCGATTCCCAGACTGTGCACCCAAAAGGAAAAAAAAAAGCATTACTAGTATTGTCCCATTAATGATGGTAGAATAGTAACCAAACTACAGATGTTATTTACATTTCACCAGTTTTCCCACTATTGTTCTTTTTCTGTTCTAGAATCCAGTCCGGAATCTAACACTGCATTTAGTTACTATTTCTCCATTTTCCTCCAGTTTGTGAGAGTTTCTTATTCTTTCTTCAACTTTCATATCTTGAGACTTTTTTTTTTATTTTTTAGTTGGCAGCTCTTCACACACATACAGTCCATACATGGTGTACAGTCAGTAGCTCACATATCATCACGTAGTTGTGTATTCATCACCATGATCATTTTTCAGAACATTTGCATCACTCCAGAAAATGAGATAAAAAGGAAAAAAAAAACTCATACATCCCTTACTCCTTACCCCTCCCTCTCATTGACCACTAGTATTTCAATGTAACCAATTTATTTTATCCCTTGTCCCCCCTGTTATTTATTTATTTTTTTAATCCTTTTTTTTTCTCATCTCTCCATACCCTGGATAAAAAGAGCATCAGACACAAGGTTTTCACAATCACACAGTTAGATTGTAAAAGTTGTATCTTTATACAGTCGTCTTCAAGAATCAAGGCTACTGTAATACAGCTCAGTAGTTCTAGGTACTTCCTTCCAGCCACTCCAATACACCATAAACTAAAAAAGGATATCTGTATAATGCATGAATGTAATCTCCAGGATAACCTGTTGACTCTGAAATCTCAGCCACGGAAATTGTATTTTTTCTCATTTCTCTCTTTCCCCTTTTCGTCAGAAGGCTTTCTCAATCCCTTGATGCCTGGTCCTGGCTCATCCCTGGTGTTCTGTCCACTTGCCAGGGAGATTTACACCCCTGGGAGTTATGTCCCACGTGTGGGGGAGGGCAGTAGTTCACCTGCTGAGTTGTCTTAGAGAGAGAGTCCACTGAGCAGCAAAGGAGATTTTCTGGGGGTAACTTTTAGGTATAATCATAAGTGTAATGCCCGATACATCCAAGAGTAATTTGAACAGTGAATAAAGAAGTATTTGCAAAGTATTTGCAAAGTATTTGGGAGGAAAGAAGGAAATATTAAACTTCCCCACCTGGGGAATTCCTGATATTCTTGCAAGCACTGGGGACAACCAATTTAATGGGGCTGGATCTTTGGGCTCACTCATATGAAACTTATTCCTTTAGGAATAATAATAATAATATATTCTTGTAAGCACTCGGGACAACCAATTTAATTCCTTTAAGAAATGTGTGTCCTTTTTAGTGCGTCACATCAAGGAGTTTGTGATGTTAATACATCTTCCCATTGGTGATACTTGCCTTGATCATTTGCTAAATTGCCAGGTTTTGCATTTAAAGTTACTGAGTTTGTAGTTAATAAATATCTTGGGAGATATTTTTTGAGACTGCAAATATTTTGCTTCTCAGATTTTCACTGATATATTTTTCATGCAATTTTATTGAGATACATTCACACCATCATAAAGCCATCCAAAGTATACAATCATTGGCCTGCATTATCATCACATAGTTGTGCATTTATCACTCACCTGCTGATTTTAACATCACTCAGTACATCTTGTTTGCAGCAATTACTGTAATGTTTGCGTAATCGATGCTTTTCTATTTTCCTCTTTGTAACTTTTCTCCAACATTGAAAAAATCAGTCCTCATTATTTACAAATATTTACTTATTTGTTCTAATCTTGCATCAATGCTAGTTTCCACATAAAGTAGTTCCAGGATTACTAACTCATACCCCTGCGAGAAACACTTACCAGTTATTTTGCAGCATTTATGTACAGTTTTTTTTTCACTCAAGATACTGTCTTCTGCTGTTACTTAGGTTAGTTCTTTTCTTCTCCATCTGCTTCAGTGTGGTTATGCTGTTAATTTGTTATACAGGTAGGGTTATTTGTTAGGGTTTGTATTTCATTTTGGATTCCCCTCCACCTTGATTAGTTTTAGCTGTCTTTTTATTTTTTAGGTATGTGAAGACTATGTGAAACATGATTGGTTCTAGGAGTCAGAGCTACAGATAAAGATCTACACAGAATGGTGTCAATCTGCCCTCATCCCTGCTACCTCATTTTCATTCCCCCCCTTTCTCTACCTCTTTCTTACCCACTGCCTATAGCACTTAATTTGGTTAGTTTTTAGTTTATCCTGCCTGTGTTTATTTTGTGCAAATGAGCAGATAGCATTTTTAATCTTTTTTTCTTGTTCTAGAAGTAATACATTTTAAATGTAAAACAATTTAGACACTATAAAAATATGTAATAGCAAGGGTAATTCAGTGGTAGAATCCTTGCCTGCCATGCGAGAGACCCTGGTTCGAGTCCCAGCCCATGCACTTCCAAAAAAAATTTTTTTTTCAACAAATGGTGTTACAATAATGGGATAGTCACATGGAAAAAGAATGAAATGTGACCCCCCACCATACAGCATATATTAAAAAAAAATCAAATTGTGATAACCCTGTTATCCATTTTGGATTTTTAATGCATATAGTAATAGACATATAATTTTATTTTATATGTACATATATAGCCAAATTTATGTGTCATTTAATCTGGTGATATGTATGTTAATGCATAAAATGGAATTATTTTTATTTAATGTGACCAGAATATGGCTCATATTTATATTGAGCTGTTTCTGTGCATATTTAAATTTTTTGTTTTATACGGTTAGTGCTGTTCTGTGTCCTCCATGAATAGTTTCTCGCGGCCGGAGTCAGATGTTGTACATAGATTTTGCAGGACTGGGTTCAGAAGACTGGATTTGTGTCTTGGTTCTTCTGTGTATCAACTCTACTGTGAACTCAAGCAAATTATTTAATATTTTTAAGCCTCACAGTCCTCTTTACAATGATTTCTAAAGTATTTGCTGGGATAAGAACCATCTGTCATTGCTGTTCTCAGTGATTTTAACACAAGCATGGGCATCCTGGGGAGATGGTTTCTGAAGATGTAGTGTCAGATGAGTACTGAGATGTGATTTTATTTGTAGTACCTTGCAGAAGCTGGCTGGACAGCTGACGGAAGAGTTGTAGGAGTGACCCAGCCTCGAAGAGTTGCTGCTGTTACAGTGAGTTTTATTTTATTTTATTATTACTGCCAAGACTTTGTCTGCATCTTCTGGTTTCAATGGCTTATTTTTTTCTCATTTCCTAAAAAGTCCAAATTACAGGTAGTTGCTCTTTGAGATTTTAATTCTTCAGTTTAAAAATAATTGTTACCTTTTTTTTTTTTTGTAAAACTGCTGCCTTTACATCATGAACATTAAAGAAACCCCAAATCTCACTATCCAGCAAAAAACATGAACATTTGGTGGATGTTATTCCAAGCTCAGGCTTCTCTCAAGGATAAAAATGAATGGTTGGCTGGATGGAGAGAAGTAATTTTGCAAAAATGCAATCATATAAATGTATTTGTTGAATGTAACAAAAGAAGGAACTGAAGTAAAATAGAAATTGTTACTGAACTTCGGATAAATATTTGTTCACCACAAGAAATTTTATTAAAGCTTGAAAATTGGAGAAAGATTATGAGAAACTATAGAATGCTTCAACTGAAGTTTTCTGCTGTGAAGGGAGATGAGATTAGCATGCTTAATCTTCTTTCCACCTTCCCTCCCTCCATTTGTTATAAAGTACTGTACTTTTATTTTAAGATTTATAACATTTATGTTCTTTTCTGTAATCATAATTCCCACAACAGTTTAATCTTTTTTTTTTTTTTTTTTTTTTACATGGGCAGGCACCGGGAATTGAACCCGGGTCCTCTGGCATGGCAGGCAAGCATTCTTGCCTGCTGAGCCACGGTGGCCTGCCCTTTTTTCTCTTTTTTATTAGAAAAATCTTGCATAAAATACAGAATTCCCTTATCCTGTGCTATTATTAACACCTTACATTAGTGTGGTACATTTATTAGAAGTGGTGAAAGAAAATTTTTATGGTTGTCCTGTTAACTATAGTCCATTTATTTTAGGGTTCACTGTGTTAGACAGTCCTATGAGTTAAAAAAATAGATTATTAATTCTTAATTCTAGTTTAAATGGATTTAATGTTCACCACTAATTATTTTCCTTAGTTTTGCCATCCCTGAGTAGCACATTTTACTTTATTTCTTGATGGCTGAATTTTTATCATTCAGTATTTTTTACATACTTGAGAATTTTGGATTGTACCCTTTGTATTTATGGAACTACTTTGTTGATATAAAATTCTTGATTCACACTCACTTTCCCTGGCTTCTGCACAGATGTTGCTCTACTGTCTTGGCAGTGAGTATCACCATAGAGAGTCTGAGGTCTATTGTGCAATCCTTTTCTCCCAAAGTCCATTTTCTGTTGGTCTTCAAGTTAGAAATTATCTACAAATATTTTAAAGTCTCACGTGTGTTAGAATGAGGATAACTGTTTGGAAACTAGGCCACAGTTGTTAAAACTAACCTTTCTATTTAGTGAAAGATGATTCAGTTACATAAGCATGAGTACAATTTTTCCTGTTGTGGTTTGGAATCTCAGCTCTTATTCGGTTTGCATTTAGTTCCAAATTTGTAGCCATGGGCCAACTTCCAATAAACTACAAGCTTTCTCTTGAAAGGACAAAGATAATATAAATTAACTGTGTTGTATTAATAGAGCTGTCAAGTTCGAAAAGTTACATTTCAGAAAGTACTCTGTGTTCAGACTAAAATCTGAAAACAATCTCAGATCCTAAGAACTGATTACATTAAGTGCATGATCCATTGCTTGATCTTTAGGAGAAGCAGTTAGTAATGAGCATGGTCATTGGACTCAAGTGGCCTTGGTTTGACTTCAACACTAGGTCCTGGTTTGACAATCAGGACAATCTTCCAAACTTCCCTAATCTCAGTTTCCGCATATGTAAAATTGAGGGTATCTTGCCCAGGTCAGGGCATGTGCATACTTAATGAGATGCAACTTGTAAAAGCTTGGAGCACAGCACTTGGTGTTCAATGATTGCTTTTCTGTTTCTTTTTTCCTCCCTTTTCCTATATATTTTTGCTTCTGTCAAAAAGATCATATTTATCCTGCCCAATTCAGCGCAAGGTATTGGGAGTAAAGCTTAAATGATTGAGTTAAAATATCTTAAAAAGCCAATAGCAGGGTGCAAGGGTAGTTCAGTGGTAGAATGCTCATCTGCCATGCGGAAGACCCAGGTTTTATTCCCTGACCATGTACTCCCCCCCCCAAAAAAATTCAACAAATGGTGAACCAATAATGGGATAGTCACATGGAAAAAGAGTGAAATGTGACCCCCACCATACAGCATAGGAAAAAAAAAAATCTAATAGATGGTGGCCTGTCAGATATCAAGTGGTATGATTATAAATGGTAAAATTAAAAAGAAATACCAGTTTGAGAGTAAAACACATACTTTTTTTTTTCTAATTTTTTTAAATACCAGAAACACCAAACAAAAACGCATACTTTTTATATCGAATGTTTGCAGTAGTAGAACCATAAGAACAAATGAGTTCGGCTTTTATCTGTCTTATGAACCCATAAAATGATTATGTTTGCCATCGTATGTGCTCTGTACTGCAATTGTTATGATTCTCTTTTCAGCCTGGTCTTTCTTCCCCAAGGTTGCAGGGAGAGTAGCTGAGGAGAGGGGTGCGGTGCTGGGCCACGAGGTGGGCTACTGTATCCGCTTTGACGACTGCACTGATCCGCTGGCTACAAGAATCAAGGTGAAGTGCTCAAGCTGGTTTTCCTATTATAAATAAGAAATCTCTTTTTGAAATTGAAAACGTGCAGCCATTGTTGCTGATACCATACCATCCTGTCTCTTAGCAATTCAGTCAGCTTGGAGGTATAGAACTCCCCCCCCCTTTTTGTTAATTAAAATTTTATTTTTTTATTTTTGAAAGCTTTAATGAATATCTTAACAAAACATATATCCTTTTCTATAAACATCTTTTTTTGATCATTCCATTCTACATATATAGTCAGTAATTCACAATATCATCACATAGTTGCATATTCATCATCAAGATCATTTCTTGGAACATTTGCATCTATTCAGAAAGAGAAAAAAATTCATACATACCATAACCTCTCTCTACCCCTCTCCTTCACCGATCACCAACATTTCAGTCTAAATTTATTTTGACATTTGTTCCCCCTATTATTCATCTTTATTGCATATGTTTTACTTGTCTGTTGATAACAGATAAAAGGAGCATCAGACACGAGGTTTTCACAATCACACAGTCACATTGTGAAAGCTATATCATTATACAATCATCTTCAAGAAACGTGGCTACTGGAACACAGCTCCACATTTTCAGGCAGTTCCCTCCAGCTTTTCCATTACATCTTGACTAACAAGTTGATATCTATTTAATGCATAAAAATAACGTCCAGGATAACCTCTCAACTCTTTGGAATCTCTCAGCCATTGACACTTTGTCTCATTTCATTCTTCCCCCTTTTGGTCGAGAAGGTTTTCTCAATCCCTTGATCCTGAATCTCAGCTCATTCTAGGATATCTGTCCCACGTTGACAGGAAGGTCCATACCCCTGGGAGTCACGTCCCACGTAGACAGGGGCAGGGCAGTGAGTTTGCTTGTTGTGTTGGCTGGAGAGAGAGGCCACATCTGAGCAACAAAAGAGGGTCTCATGGGGATGACTCTTAGGCCTAATTTTAAATAGGCTTGACCTATCCTTTATGGGGTTAAGTTTCATATGAACAAACCCCAAGATTGAGGACTCAGCCTGTAGCTTTGATTGTCCACGTTGCTTGTGAGAATATCAACAATTCAACTTGGGGAAGTTGAATTTTCTCCCTTTCTCACCATTCCCCTAAGGGGACTTTGCAAATACTTTTTTTTTTGTTTTTTTGTTTTTTTTTTAAAGGAAAGACAGAGAGAAGGAAGGAAGGATAGAAGGAAGGAAGGAAGGAAGAAAGGGAAACATCTTTAAACATTTTCTTGTTTTATTGTATTTTGTTTTTCCGTTTTTTGTTACATGGGCTGGGGCCGGGAATCGAACCGAGGTCCTCCGGCATAGCAGGCAAGCACTTTGCCCGCTGAGCCACCGCGGCCCGCCTGCAAATACTTTTTTATTCACTGTTCAAATCACTCTGGGATTTATTGGGGCATCACTCTGGACAAACCAACAAAATCTCATGTCCTACTCAAGGTTCCATGTACTTACGGTGTTCAATTAAGCTGTCTACATAAGTTATATTAAGAAATGCAGTAGTCAGGGCGGGCCACGGTGGCTCAACAGGCAGGAATGCTTGCCTGCAATGCCAGAGGACCTGGGTTCGATTCCCGGTGCCTGCCTATCTAAAAAAAAAAAGACAAAGAAATGCAGTAGTCAAAATATAAATTTTGTAACGAATAAACATTTTTTGCTTTAGTCTCACACATAAGTTGAAATTTTAAAGTATTAATTATCATCTATTTTCAGCACCCTGCAGTTATGACATTCCTTTGTTCTTCCTCATGCAAAAACATTTTTTAAATTTGCAGAGACTCTTTGAATTTTAGCCTAGAAAGGACCTTAGGAATAAGATGAAGCTGTTAGTTTTGCAGACGAAGAGACTGAGGGTCTGGGAAGTTGAATGACTTGATTAAGGTTAATATGCCCGTTGGCAATAGATCAGGACTTAAAGCTGTCTTTTCTCTGATGTGTTTTTCCACTGATTTACATAGCTGTCTAAATATAGAAATATGCTTGTAAGAACACTTAAAAACAGGGACAAGGCAGTAGAAATAGACAAAGTATAGAATTCACAAATGTTTTTACTAGTTAGAACTTTTCCATTTTTATCTGATAATGGATTTTTCATGTGTGGTCTTTGATCTTAATTTGCTAAATATTAAGATAATTAGTATCAATACTAGTCAGTGAATAATGAACTTTATTATGTAACCCTGTGTTGGAATCAAAGTCTAATCATATAGTACTATAAAACAATGAAATAGAATGCCATGATGAAATGAAAATCTCAGTTACCTTTCAATTTGCAAGAAAGGAGAATTGAAAATAATCAAATGAACTAAATGAACAGTGTAGTGCTTTGTGAAACTATGGACCTTGTTTTCTAACTTTCTGTGTTTTGTTACTTTTGACACTCATTTTGGGAAATAAAAAGAATTCTATACTTTAAATATATTAAAACTAGCTGATTTAAAAATAATTTTCAGTGAATTAGATTATCAAATGATTCTTGAGTCTTTCATGAAAAGCTTTTGTGTTCTATTTGATCATAATTTCAAGGAGCTCAGTTTTTGATTGGTGGTCTCTTCATTGGTGGTAGAGTTTTCATTTTTTTCTAATGTGTACATGTGATGCTGCTACTAACTAGCAAGAAAAATATGAAGAAAATGTATCCTGCTTTTAACAAAAGAAAACAAAAAGTAAAAACACTAAGATACAGCACATGAGGGAGATATTTTGCCTTATTAAAATACTGAATGTTTTTGTATAAGAATAGCAACATCCCGTTATCTTGTATTTCTAAAACATTTTATGAACATTCATTTATCCTAAATAATAGCTGACATTTATTCTGTGTGCTAGGTCTTGTGCTAAACGTTTTACATGTACTATCTTACTTATTTCTCACAATTACTCTGTGAAGTAGATGCTTTTATTGTCTCCATTTTACAAATGAGGACTCGGGCTCAGAGAGGGTAAGTAACTTGCTGAAGGTTCACACAGGTAATATGAAGTAGAAATAGGAACTGAACTTCAGGAGTTGATACCATAGCCTGTGTTCTTAACCCTGGCTCTTATCTAGCCTCCCTAAACTAATATAATTTGAGGTTGGGGTTAATCACCTCAAGAACTGCAAGCCTGCAGTCTTTGGGAAACGTTAAGGACTGTTGTCTCAGTCTCGTGGCTCTCTCCTGGGAGAGAGGTTTGTCTTCATGGCTTCTTCAGCAGCAGCAGCAGTGAAGTCCAGAGGAAGTGGGACCTAGTTGATGTGCAGGTAGTAACTGCAGGTGGAAGTCTGCTGAGAGCTTGGCAAGCCTCAGCCAAGGATCCCGTGTTTAAAGACTTGCTTGTGGACGAGTCCAGTGCTCAGTAACTAAAACCCTGGGGCTCTTTCCTTGTAGTCCTTTACGGGAGTTGTCCTGTGTACATGCTTGTGAGGAAATGATACTCATTTAGTTGCATTTGAACTTAAAAAAAACAAATTGAAATGCCTTGTAAATTAATTATTGCTAAAACTTGGTGTTTTTATTTTTTAGTTTCTGACTGATGGAATGCTGGTCAGGGAAATGATGGTTGATCCATTGTTAACAAAATATAGGTAAATGTCTTTTTTTTGTGATAATTTTCCTAAAGGTTTGAAAATAGATAGAAATAGATTGAGAAGCAGATATGTTATAGCTGAGATTTGTATATGTGTTCATTTGCCCCAGAGCTTTTCTCTTCACGTTGGCTGTTGCAACTCTTGTTTGATTTACCAACAATTAAAAACAAGCCCATAATCCCTATCATTATTTAAACTTGTTCTTGTTGTTGCATCTGTTATATGCCAGGATTGATTGTGACTGCAGAATCCTAGCATGGCAGAGAAATAGATAGTGTTATGTTGAATGCAGAGTCTAAATAATTATTACTTTCTTCCTCCTTGTGTTTATGTCCATCCCTCACAACATTAAAGTTGTCCCACAGAGGCCTTGTCCTATTCTGGGAAAAGATGTCACATTTGATTCCCTGGTACACACATGATCCGGCCCTGATCTTTGCTGTTTTCTACAGCATAACAATCCTCAGGGTGGTTGGGCCTGGTTCCAGTTTTATATGTTCTCTGTGGGGTTATATGTTATGCTCCAATTTAAAATCAGATAACATATCGTATTGGAATTCATAAAACATTTAACTTATAGATTTAGACAATTTATACACCATTTTCTTCATTCAGATATGTTGTAGTCACCATATTTAATAGTTTATGAATTACTTCATAGTCAAAGAGGAGTTATTTAGTTTTACTTTTTTTTTTGAAATATTTTAATTGGCAAATCTTCACACACATACAGTTCATGCATGTACAATCAGTGGCTCACAATATCATCACATAGTTGGGTATTCGTCACCATGATCATTTTTAGGGCCTTTGCATCACTCCAGAAAAAGAAATAAAAAGAAAAAATAAGGAACTCATATGTCCCATACCTCTTTACCCCTCCCTTTCAGTGACCACTAGTATTTCAATTTTTTTACCCCACCCCCCATTATTTATTTTTTTATCTCTATATATTTTTTACTCATCTGCCCATACCCTGGATAAAAGGAGCATCAGACACAATGTTTTCACAATCACACAGTCACATTATAAAAGCTATATAGTCATTCAGTCATCTTCAAGAATCAAGGCTACTGAAACAGAGCTCAGCAGTTTCAGGTACTTCCCTCCAGTCACTCCAGTACATCATATACTAAAAAGGGATATCCATGTAATGCATAAGAATAACCTCCAGGATAATCTCTTGACCCCGAAATCTCTCAGCCCACAGAAACTGTATTTTTTCCTCATTTCTCTCTCCCCTCTTTTGGTCAAGAAGACTTTCACAGTCCCTTGATGCCAGGTCCTGGCTCATCCTGGAAGTTCTGCCCCATATTGCCGGGGAGATTTACACCTCTGGGAGTCATGTCCCATGCAGGAGGGAGGGCAGTGAGTTCACTTGCCAAGTTGGCTCAGAGAGAGAGAGGCCATGTCTGAGCAACAAAAGAGGTTCTCTGGAGGTTTAGCTTTATTTTTGATGCAAGGTGATTGCATGGGGCCTTAATAACCAGAAATCCCTTTGATGGTCTGAAGGGATTATGTGGGTGGGATAATGGGATTTGTTTGGATGCTCACTGAAATCTGCCCGCTCATTCTTAGTGCCATCATGCTTGATGAAGCCCACGAGAGAACCTTGTATACTGACATTGCCATTGGCTTGTTGAAAAAGGTATGACTTTGCTGCCAGACTTTTATTGTTTATTTTGTTTTTGCCTGATTCTAAAAGTATTAATACAAATTTGAAAAGCCCAACAAACCTTGGAGGGAAAAAATTAAAATCGTCCACAATCCCACCCATACTGTTAAAATGTTTTTTTTTTCCTCTTCTTTTTTCTGCATGTGTCTATCTTTGTGTGTACATGTGTCTGTTTTGGCATAATAGCAGTTGTTATTTTGTTATTATACATGTTAATTTGTATCATGTATCATTCCTTTAACATTGCATCAAGATCGTTTCCCTGTGTCACATTAAATATTCTTTGAACACTTTTTTTAATGGCTGTATAATTACATGTCTCTATTATGAACTATTTAACTCTTCCCCTACCGTTAGGCATTTATATGACTTCCAGATTTTAAGTTTCTTAAATATTGTTGCATTCAGCATCCTCGCATTTATGTCTGTTGCATTTCTGTTTCTTTTCTTTCTTTTTTTTTTTTTTTAATTTTATGGAAGGTTCCAGACATACCCCAAAGTAGAGAGGAAGTATACTGAACCCCCATGTGCCCATTATCCAGTTTTAACAAAGAAAACTTGCTGTTAATCTTGTTTAAACCCTACCTCCACTCCCGTCCTCATTCCTGTATTTTCTGATTGTCCTCTTTGGGACAATTCCTATTCATAGGAGTCAGAAAGAGGTAGTAGAGCAGGGTGATTAAGAGCATGGGCTCTGGGCTCTAATCTTGATTCTCCCACCCTACAGACTGTGTAATCCAGCCTCTGTGCATCTCCAATTACTCATCTCTAAAATGAGGACAATAAAATAATCTCTGTCTGCACTGCATTAGACAGGGCAGGTAGAGAACATCTCTGTCGTTGTGGAGTTCTTTTGGACAGCACTGCTCTGTAGCATGAATTGTCTTGAGACTTAAATGAGATAATGGAATCTCAGCTAGCCTGTACGGTGCCTTTGTGCATCCCCTGGGAGGATGCCCACAGCCAGGGTGAGTAGAGAGGAAATTGGATTTCAGATGCCACTGGCCTCCTCAGTTAGGCGTCTTTGTGTCGTGCCTACCCCGTACAGCTCTATACTGTTGCCCTGGAATGACACAAAACTCAGTGTGTGTTAGCTGCCATTGTGATTGTTATTTTCACTGTTATTTATTCTTTGGCCAAAAGCTAAGATTTTTTGATACCTGTGAGGCGTTATTCTCACCAAAATGGTTATTTTCTTCTCAGAAATGGTATCTAAAAGAGCCTATTTTGGGTGGTGTGATGGTGGCTCAGTGGCAGAATTTTTGCCTGCCATGCTGGGGTCCTATTCCCAGTGCCTGCCCATGTTAAAAAAAAAAAAAGAGCCTATTTTGCTGAATCTTTGCCAACATGTTTTATGAATTCTTGCTCATGTGGTAGATGAAAAAAATGATCTCATTATTATATATTTTCGCTCTTCATTTATTTGACCATTTCTCATATGGCTGGTGATTATGTGTGTTTCTTTGAATAATCATAAATGCCTTTTGTCCATATTTCTTTCTTGGGGTTATCAGTTTTTGTTTATTTGCATTTCATGTACTTCTCATACTTTGTGTGTATACATAGATTCCAACGATCCAGTCTCAGGTGTCAGAAAAAAATGTTTTTCTATGCAGTGAATTCAGATTTGGGTCTTAAAGCTCCTTTACTTCCTATGAACTTTCTTTTAGCTTTTTACTTTTGAAAATTTCAGATGTTTGCAAAATTAGAAAGAATCATATAACGAACCCCTCTTTTACCTGTGAGTGTAACAGTTAACACTTTGTGGTTAGTTTTATTTCATCTATAAGCCTACCCAAAGTACATACACATTGGATTATTTTGAAGTGAATTCCAGATATCAAATGATAGCAAATGATTTCATCGTAAATATCTCATTGTGATCATTGTTTCTGCATTCCTTCTTTTGTAGATTCAGAAAAAGCGAGGGGATCTTCGATTGATTGTGGCTTCAGCCACTCTGGATGCCGAGGTAAGAGTGTTTCCCCCCCTGTAAACACTGGACCTATCATTGGGAAGTTACCTCTAGCAAGAGCTTGTCTTTGGCAGAGTGGCCTACCTTCCTCTGGGGCCATCTGATGTCCTAGATTCCTAGATGTCCTAGATGATGAGAGGCTACTCCCTTTCAGCTAGTGGGTGGGAATTAGCCTATAATTAGATAATTGAGTTCATAATTACCTAGTTGTTTTGTTTCTTTACATACTATCTTTCTTCCTACTATAGTCAGCTTCTTTATATTACTTTTTTCAGTGTGGCTATGTTTTTTCAATTTATGAATAAACGTATATTTATATTTTTAGACTGATTGAAGTACCCTATAAATATAATTTCCATGTTATAATTTTTTTTATGGTTGAGTTTATATTATTTTTCTCTTTGGATGACTAATATTTTGGTTCAAATAGTTCAACTCAACAAGTAGTTTTGGCCACTGGCTGTATATATGCTAAGCACAGTGCTGGATACAGGTGATTTGTAGGCACCCTGAGTTCTCGGGGGATTAGCAGACACATAAATAGATGTTTACAATTCAGTGTGATGAGTGTTTTCAGTATAAGAACATTTCATGTGCTGAGGCAGCCCAAGAAGGGAGTGTTTAACTCCAGTAGGGGTGGGGGGGTGCTCAGAGCTTTCACAGAGGAGGGGTCACCTCTGCTGGGTTTGAAAGATACAGAAGTTTGCCAGATGGACAGGAGTGAGGAAGAGCTTCTTCATTGTGCACAGAGCCCGAAACCATGTTTTTCAAGGAGCTGTGAGTCAATTGTAATTTGGGACTCTCACCTTGTCGTTGAGGCCCTCCAGGTGTGATCTGTCCCCCAGCTACCTTTGACTTCATCTCTGTCTGCTTTCTCATCCAGTGCTCCCTGCACTCCAGCTACACTAGTCTCTTGCTATTACTCCAGCAACAACAATAAAACAACTAAGTGTACTTCTTTTCTGAGGGGACCATCTTTCTAGAAGGTTCCCCCGGGATATTTTCATGGTATGACCCTTGTTTTGTTCCAGTCTCTCTGATACTATCTTCGCAGAGAGGACTTTCCTGCACCCTGTCTAAAATAGTGCTACCACTGCTTTCTTTCCTCTTATACTGATTTATTTTTTTCTTTTCAGCACTTACTATTACCTAACTTCATATGCATAGCCACGTGTTTGTTTATTATGTTTCCACAATAAATACAATCACTAAAATGTAAGCTCCTTCAAAGTGGGGCATTGTTGTATCCATTATTTTATCTCTTCACCTAAAACAGTGTCTAGTGCAGAGCGGACACTTAGGCTGAATGCATCTGGGCTGAATGCATCTGGACTGAATGGAAAACAATGGGAGATTGGGAGGGTCTGTGTGAGTGAGGGCGTGGGGTGGTTGGGTGTGGGTCCAGATGTGTGGGGTGCATGTGGAATGTGGTATGTGAGTTCTGTACATGTGAGAGAAAGAGTGAAGAAGCAAATAGGCAGAAGAGGGAGAGAGTGAGGAAAGTGTGTGGGTGGATGGGCCAGGGTGTGGTTTAGGTAACAACAGTGGAGCCCAGAACTCATCTCTGGCCTCCCCAGCTGCTGGATCTCTGAAAGACAGACTGATTCCAAGCCTTGCCGCCTAGAAGGATATGGCTGTGATAGTCCCCTGCCCTTGTTCAGCTCGGGGCCTGGCCTGGGCCAGCTTGCAGACGAAGATGCCAGCACCTGGAGCTGGAAGGCATAGGCAAGCAGAATAAGATGGAGGTGCTGATTAAATAGTTGCCTTACTGGTTTAGCTGCTTTGTTAATTTGAGCCTAATTAAGCAAGCATTTACATAACACAACCAGGTATTAGTTACAAAGTGTTTATTGACCGCTGTATCATATGCTACTGTTTTTATTTCATGAGATTCCATCTACACGGCAGAAAACATGGTTACTGACAGTTCCTAGTTTCTTTTGAGTTCAGTTACTTGGAGAGAGATTAATTTCTCTGTTTAGATTCCTGGGCAAGGAATTTTGGGTCAGCTGGGATCAGGTACCCATTCTGGGACCCATCAGTGTGGGCCAAGGGGTGGGCATGTTGAATAAACATGATAGCTGGGCGCCCACTCCTGTGAGCCAGGTAGGAGCAGCTACCAGGGAAGAAAGGTTTTCTGAGCTGGAAAGACAACCCAGCAGATGTCCACATCATTTAAATTGCATTTCCTCTGTTACACTAAATCTTCATCCTTTCCTTCGTTTTATGTTTTTTTCCCCATGTGTTTCTTCCATACGACACTTACCTCCTTTAGACTTGAGGCATTGAATTCATTTCATTCTTCCTTTTCCTTGATTCTGCCTCAAGATTTCTTCCTTGGCTTTCTAGCCTATAATTTGTGTGTATTAGTTTATATTTCCAAATAAAGATAAACATCTTATGACATCTCAGTAAATGCTGACTTTTATTTCTTGAAAGAAGAGCCGTTACTCTTGAGCCCCGCATGTTCCACTCTGGTCAGGCTGTCCGCCCATGTCCCCCGCTCTGCTGGCCACTTTGGTAGCATTCAGCTCTGTTGACCGCATCCTGGAAATCTTCCTCCGCCGCCTCTAACATCTGGGTCCCTGCCGTCTCCCTCTCCCCTGCCTCCCTGATGCCTTCCTCACAGGCATCTTTGCTGGCTTTTCTCTCTTCTCAGAGCTGAACCCTGTTCATCCTTCCTCCAATCCAGCTAACTGTGTTTCTGGCAGTCTCAACTGTGCCTTTATACTGTGGCATTTGAGCCATGCCAAGTGATAACTATGGTTACTTGTTAAGTACTTTTCTAGGCTATACCTGTGCTAAGTGTTTCAGACACTGTATTTGAAGGGCACAACCTTTCAGTCTGTTAGCATTTTGTAGACACGAGTGCTGAGGCAGAGATGGGGCATTCCCCCACTGGGCCTTGGGCTCTTTCCTCTTTCAGGGCACTTTCACTTATTAGTCCACTCTCTGCTTTCATCCTGGGAACCCCTTCCCAGCCAGTTCTGTCCCAACCAAGGGATGCTGCCTCCTCCATGAAGCTTACCCTGAAAGCTAGTATTAGTTGACTATTTCATTCGCTCAGACTGTATTTTACAGCTCTCTTCTGGTAATTTAGTCATTCTGTCTCAGGATTTATCTTGTGATTGGTTCTTTGCATGTCTGCCCCTCTCCACCCCCTTTCAGATCTTTCACTTCTTTGGGTGTTGGAGTCTGTTTTCACTTGTTTATATCCTTTCTAGTCAGCCTGGGCCGTGCCTGTCCTATGGTTTTGGATGCAGGAAGGTTGAAGTGAATTTACCCAAAAGAAAAGTTAAGAATGGTGCTGTGTGGAATTCTACATAGCACAACATAGTTTCTTTTGTTGACATGAGGTACTCTTATGTCTGTGTATACTCTTCTTAAGCATCAACTTTGAGGTTAATGTATAACATACCAGTAAATCCTATTTACTCTTTTAAAAATACTCCTGAAATCATTCACGTTGTGATTGATGTAGTTCAACAGTGTACCTTCTGGACTCTTGGGCATGTTTTGTATAGATACATGGGGAAATAAGGAAGACAGGACTTATGATAACATTGCCAGCCCCCCTAGAAGAACAGAAACTAATGCCCAGCCAGGCCTCATGGAAACTGGAATACAGGTGCAGAATGGGAGATTGTTCAGAATCACGTGATGAAGTGCTCCACGAGACAGGATTTCTGTGTGCCCTTTGCACCTGGCTCCAGCAGCTTCCCATCTGTGCTCACCGGCCAGTGTGAGCCTACTGCTCACGCTGACCACCTGCCCTGCTCTTTCTGTGCTGTGGGCTCGCAATCCCTGAGAGGAGTCTTTGGTGGTATCCCTGTTCCCCATTGTTGGCTGGTATTCTTGTTCCAGGCTTCCTTATAGGCTGCAGATCTGATGGTCAGGTATCATTATATTAGAATGTTGTCACCTGCTGAGAGCCACCTCTCTCAGCAGAGTAATGTGGGAGTATCAGAGAAGTATGTAATTGATGACCTACCCCATACCAAGCATTGTGCAGGCTCCTGTAGCAAAGCAACTCCTTCAGACTACCAACCCGTAGTCTGAAGTAGTAATAAGGTTGTGGAGAAGGGGACTTGACAATTTTCAGAAGTGAGGTTGACAATTCAAGTATATTGAAGATGGGGAAGACCCCTTCTCTGCCATCTAGTGGCCTAAAATCTCCTGGTAAGGTTATAGTAAATGTAGATCTGTAACTGTGGTGCCAGAAACACACCTCCTCTTCACAGAAAGGTTTCCTTCGTAGATTGATAACTTGGGTAATCAGATCTATACTTTCCAGATTGGGGTTAATCTGTATTTAACTTGATTCATGCCTTTTGATCTAGTTTTCAGCTGAAAAAAATACAAGGGATAGCAATAAGTTAAATAATTTCATAGCTACATGGTAACTCAGGTGCGTTACTGATTGCAGTTTTAAGTTTAATCTTTATTTTTCTTGCTTCAAACCTTCAGTAAAGAGTCTGTCATTGAAATGTGATTCCTCAAAATTACAATAAGAAAAATGAATTTGTTTTTTATGATTTTGCAACCCAGAGTCCATATTCCTTATCTCATTCCCCATTATTCACCCCTGCTCTCCCAGTTTTATATTTCCTTTCCATGAATTACTATGAGCCATTATTTTAGAGGAAGAAGAATTTGTCTTTTCTTTTATTTTAGAAATTTCGGGAGTTTTTTAATCAAAATGAAACCAGTGATCCAACCAGGGATACATGTGTGATACTTACAGTGGAAGGGCGAACATTTCCAGTGGATATTTTTTATCTACAAAGGTTTGATGATACTTGAATTCTTTCTATTTAATGCAATTTTATTGAGATGTATTATATATTCACATACCATATGATCATCCACATTGTACGATCAGTGGTTCACATTGATACTTGAGTTCTTAGTGGTGGTGATTTGAAAATCAGACCTGTAATGTGAAATGACGAGGAAACCATATCTGCACGCAGCTCCAGCGGTCATGTGCCAGGCTGGTGATGAATAGCATGTTTTATGTTACCCTTCACTGATAGGATGTTCGGGACCCCTGCTCAGCATCACTGCTACCAGTTAATTTAAGCCCTTGACACTAATGTTTAAGTGTCCATGAATTTGTGCTCAGTAGCTCAGTTGGAGAGAGCAAAGTATTAATAAGGTTGTAGGGAAGGGGATTTGATAGTTTCCAGAACTGGGGTTTATAAGGCTGCCTGACAGTGGGGCGGTATTGGTAATTTCAGTCATTTGGTTTTCAGATTTCTACATCCTTAGCAAGAAGGCCTGGTGGGCTCTTTTGGGAAAAACCTGCTTGGACAAGGAGGGAATCATCCCAATTCCTATACCTCATCGCTGGGCAAAGACTAGGACCTGGTCTACTGGCTGGAAAGTCCAGAGAGTTGTGGGCTTGACTTCTGAGTTACCCTAACTGGAGAGCACACCCATCAGCTCCTTCCAGCAGACTCATACGTGCTGCCGCATGTTAGGGGGAGGGAAGATGGCCACATGAGTATGGGGTTCTTCAGCTCTTGGGCCACTGCCCTCCGTTTTTACTTGCCAGGCATCTTGATATGCTAAAGATAGCACATCTATTTACATGGGTGCATTATTTTATTTCTTTGCAAATAACATTAATAATCATAGTTTACATGTAATTATGAATTATTTTTGAATGCTGCATTTCAGAAAAGAAAAACAAAGTAGTTATTTATTTCATTCATTCATATACTAATTAACTGCTGGGCAGGCCCAAACCAACTTTCAGAGGGCATTGCTGCCAATTGATCTATAATTAATGGTCATATTCTAGTGATGAATTTATCCCATACATCTTTTCAGTCCTGTTCCAGATTACATCAAATCCACTGTGGAAACTGTGGTGAAAATTCATCAGACAGAGGGAGATGGAGACATATTAGCATTTCTTACTGGCCAGGTAATTCCAGTGGACATTTTCTCTGTGATGAACAGACATGTTAAGCAGTGCCAAAAGTATTGTTGCTTTATGTACTCATTTATTTTGTGTTTTGTTGCATTTTGTGGTTACTTAATACCCTGAAAGTTGTTTGATTTGATGTTATATGTTTATTGACTAATTGCCAGGAAACATTAGCCCCTGCTTGTTCTGTCACAGAGGGTTGATTTTATTTTAAAGTTATTAGCTGATTCTAAAATAAATTTGGTAGTTCAGCCAATGGACCTTTTTGTTTGCCAAAATTGAATATTGCATTAGGAACATTTTGCTGCACGCATGTTGCTGCTGCATGCTTCTGCTGAGGAACACCTTTACAGCTCATCCTGGAGGCGGTAAGTGGTCACGTTACTGGAAACACATAAACAAGCACTGCCCAAGCACTCATTCAAGTTTGTAGCCCTGTTCAGAACTACCCTCCAGCTGTAATCTTTTCCACTGTCAAACATTTTCCACAGTTCACGTATCTTTTCTGGAGAAAGCTTATTGCAATTTTATATGCCACAACTTGTCCACATGCATGAGATGCCTTGTTTCTTGGCAGTACATGGAAGCTGCATAAAATAGTCCTTGTTTTAATTTTTCAGGAACTCTCCTATTCACTAAATATAGTATAGATTTCAGTAGTTAATATTACAGTCACAAATTTTCAACCCTGTGGCACATTGTTCAATAGTATTTGATTAAGTGCCATCCCAGAATAGAACATGACAGCTTTGTAATTCGTGAATCTTGATAAAAATTTAAATTCTGACCCCAACTTTCATTTTCTTTCAGTATGATAGAATGACATCCTTTGAATTGCTCTCAAATCCTTTGGTTCCTGGTTCACTGTTTTTAGGAAGAGGTGGAAACTGTTGTGTCTCTGCTGATTGAGCAGGCTCGAGCACTAGCTCGCACTGGGATGAAGCGACACCTCCGGGTTCTCCCCATGTATGCAGGACTGCCTTCCTTTGAGCAAATGAAAGTGTTTGAGAGGATGTCACGCAGTGTCAGAAAGGTGAGACTGTCTTAATGACCAAGGGAGTTTGCAGCTGTCTATAATTTAAGACTTTTTGTATTTGTTTTCTTTTTTAATTAATTAAAAAATTTTAGGTCCATGTTTCTGTGCAGTACATCTAAAAAGCACACAGTAAATAATGTGCTTTGAAAATTTATAAATCTGCCCCATGGAAGGGTCATTCTGACAGTAATTACCAGAGCAGTTGATTTTTTTTAAAATTTTTTATTAATTAAAAAAATTACAAGAAACACAAACATTCCCAACACATACACTCAACAGTTCACATTATCATCACATAGTTGCATATTCATCATCATGATCATTTCCCAGAACATTAGCATCAATTCAGAAAAAGAAATAAAAAGACAACAGAAAAAAAAAAATTTTACATGCCATACCCCTTACTGATCCCTTTCATTGATCACTAGCATTTCAAACTAAATCTATTTTAACATTTGTTCCCCCTATTATTTATTTTTATTCCATATGTTCCTCTCATGGGTTGACAAGGTAGATAAAAGGAGCATCAGACACAAGGTTTTCACAATCACACAGTCACATTCTGAAAGCTATATCATTATTCAGTCATCATCAAGAAACATGGCTACTGGAACACAGCTCTACATTTTCAGGCAATTCCCTCCGGCCTCTCCACTACATCTTGGATAACAAGGTGATATCTACTTATTGCATAAGAATAACCTCCAGGATAACCTCTCCACTCTGTTTGGAATCTCTCAGCCATTGATACTTTGTCTCATTTCACTCTTCCCCCTTTTGATTCAGGAGGTTTTCTCAATCCCTTGATGCTGGGTCTCAGCTCATTCTAGAGTTTTTCTCAATCCCTTGAGAGCAGTTGATTTTTATTTGCTTCTTTTCTGCCTGCCTGATTTTTGCCTATGACACAGAACTTGGCTTAAGGATCTGTTTTGGTGCATTTTGATTAGTTAGGGACAATAGATTCGTACCTACAAATGGTTTCTGAACCATTTGTTTTGGACATCAGTTTATGATAGTGCCAAGTTTAAATCAGTTAATCAGTGTGTGGTTTAAAAATATTTAGCTTTGAAGTTGGGCTGGGGAAGGATTAGGGAAGCTTCAGTTTGAAGGAGGCAGGAGGCAGCCAGTCAGCCCACTGTTCCTCTTCCATTGGGGTCCTGCTCTGCTGCTCTCCCCTTCCATGAGGTAGGGAGTATATAGAGCTGGCCAGAAGTCAGCTTGTAGTAGCCATTTATCGTCAGGTGACAGAAAATAAAAAGGTGAGGGATGGTCTGAGGATTCACTCCCAATTTCACTTGGTGGTGGTACCTAGTTCCTTGGCTGTTGTGATAGAACACACAAACGTGAATTGCTGCCAACCAATCAGGAGGCCTGAATCCCGTCTTGAGTTAACTACCTGTCCTTGGATGAATTACTTAACCAAGAGTCTTGGTTTTCTTAGCTGCAAAACATAAATAAGAATAACTTTTAGATAGATGGTTTTATAACATAAATCTTGATTCTCTACTTCATAAATATATTGGGAAAATTGTTATAAAATGGTAGATGTACAAGTGACTGAAGTAAGTTTTAGTGCTATATGTACATGTCCCCTGCTGCTTAAAACCGTCTTTTTAAGCTCCTGGAGGTCCACCAGTCTCTGCATGATCGTGTCCCCACCTCCCTCTCCAACCTCATCTTGTGCCACTTTGCCCCTTATCTATGCTGAACTTGGGCCACACTGCCTGTTTCCCCTTTCTTTGAACTGTTTCTTCAGCCTGGATCTCTGTAGGGTTGTTTTTTTCTTATTTAGGTCTCAGATCACAATCATCTTGTAGGAGGCTTTTCTGGCCTCCCACCTAAAGTAGCACACCTAGCCTCTTTCCATATAACCGTACCCTGTTGTGTTGTCTTCATAGTATTTGGCATTCCCAGAAATTACCTACTTGTTTGTGATCACAACTTTTCTACCTCAGACACTCATTGGAATGTAAAATCTGCAGGGCCAGAGGTCTTGTGTACTTGTTTATTATTGTATCTCCAGCCCCTTGAACAGTGCCTGGCAAAGTACAGACCCTTAGAAAATAGTTATTCTGTGAATGAATAAACGAGTAGATAGGTGCGAAGTGGTGGTTTACTTTAGCTATGCAAAAGGGAAGAACTAAAATTGTTGAATATTTTCTATAGGCTTTAATCACTTTATGTACATGTTTTAGTTTCCTTGTTGCTAAAGCAAATACCATGAAATGGGTTGGCTTAAACAGTGGGAATTTAAACCTCATGGTTTTGAGGCTAGGAGAAGTCTAAATCAAGGCATTATCAAAATGATGCTTTCTTCCTCAAGACTGTTGTTCTGGGACTGATTGCTAGTGATCCTTGGTCCTGAGCTCCTCTGTCACATGGCAGTGCACATAGTGGCCTCTTCTGCCCTCTCCTTGCACTTCCAGGTTCCTTGATTTCCAGCTCCTGGCTGCTCCCCTGTAGCTTCCTCTCTGTGACCTTCCCTGTAAGGTCTCCCTTAATAAGATTAAGACCCACACTGGGCCACACCTTCTCTGAAGTAAAGTCATCAAGAGGTCCTGTTCACAAGAGTTCACACCCACAGGAATGGATTAAGTTTAAAAACATGTTTTTTGGGGAAACACAGCTTCAGACTACCATAGTATATTTCTTTTTTAATCTCCTCAACAACCTTGGAAAGCTGTAAATAGAATTATACAGATAAGGAAACTCATGCTTAAGAGGTTAAGCAACTGGTGCAGTGTCACATGATTAGGGGAAATTCAGACCTAGGTTATTCTGACTTTAAAACTCATGCTCTTCCTGTATACCAAACTGCCTCTGATAGATTCTATAATATCAGAAGCATCCAAATGTTTTAGGGTTTTTAATAGTTTATTAAAAGAGAAAGGAATCTGGGTGGGCCACTGTGGCTCAGCATGCAGAGTTCTCACTTGCCATGCTGGAGACCTGGGTTCGATTCCCGGTGCCTGCCCGTGCAAAAAAAAAAAAAAAAAAAAAAGTGAAAGGAATCAAATAACTTTTATTTTTACCCTTTTCTCTGTGGGGAACTTAGGTGATAGTGGCCACCAACGTGGCAGAAACCTCCATTACAATCAGTGGGATTGTGTATGTGATTGATTGTGGCTTTGTGAAACTCCGAGCTTACAATCCCCGGACAGCTATTGAATGCTTGGTGGTGGTCCCAGTGTCCCAGGCATCCGCTAACCAGCGCGCGGGACGTGGTGGTCGCAATCGCTCCGGAAAATGTTACCGACTTTATACAGGTTAGTGTGGGTTTCCTTAATGGTTTTTGGTAGTCAGCCTACACATTGGAGAAACAGCACACATGTTTATCCCTAGTGAGCAGAACAACAGTCCTCTTGTTCTGGGGGTCCCTGAGTTGTGTGGGGCCTCACATTGTGTTCTATTTTTCCCTCTGGGTCAGAGCATCTTTGCAGAGCTAAAATGGCAGCATCTGTTCTGAGACTCATATGTAGAAAACAAATGACTCCCTCTCTGTGCTGTGCACTATGCTAAGCTCAAAGGAAGTGGAATAAAGTTATGATAAAGACTGTCCCACCCCTTAATGTGCTTTCTTTCCAGCTTGAAGACAACTAAACAACAGATACCTAGAGCTGCTTTTTCTCTCTTTGCACTTCTCTTTTGAGGGAATGGTCCTAAAATTTCTCTCAATTGTTCAGACTTAATTTACAAGTCATTTTTAACTCCCTTTGTCCAACACTCACCTTCAACCACTTACCAGGTCTGGGGGTTTTACCTCTGATGTTCATCTTCCTTTCCTTTCTGGTTATCATCATCCTTGTTTAGTCCTTGACATCTTTCTCTGGTCATTCTTTCTTTTTATTAAATGTGTGCAGAGCACCTGCCATATGATAGGCATGGTGCCAGAGCTTGGAAATCTAGTGCTAGGTAGGGCATAGAGTCTGGTCACATGAAGGACGGTCTGCTGGGGGAGGCAGAGCCACAAACAGATCAGCATAATATGATGTGCTAGGAATACCTTAAAGTCATGAACCTTGGAGACAGGGAGCAGGGAGAGTTATCCTGCTGGGACGTTGGGGAGTGCTTTACAACTGAGGTGATGTTTGAGCCTGATCTTTCAGGATGCCCAGGTGAAGGGGTGGGTGTGGGTATTGGATTTCAGCATACCAGGCAGAGAGAATGGAATATTAAGTACTTGAAGAGGAGAAAGGCGGTCTGAAGTAAACATGGAAGTGAGGGAAAGGCATAATCAAGTTGGAGAGGTAAGGGCAACCACTGATGATGCTAAGCGGGAATAATTGGAGTGGAAAGAAGAAAACCAGACTAGAAGACATCGTAAGATGACAGGGAGGAGGAAGTTTCAAGATGCTTTTAAAGAGGACCCAGCCAGCATCTCATTCTTCAAAGAAGTAAAGTAGTAGAATGCAGACTGAATATAGGCAGGTAGATTTGGTTGAATGATCTCTGGCTTTCTAGTATGAATAGTTGAGTTCCAGTTGAGGTGGGTTGAGAAGGGCCTACCTGACAATAAGGGGGTGCAGTAACATCTAGCTTCTAGACTTTCTCAGCTACCCTACTTCTAGATGAACCTCTAGAGAGTTCAGCTCTGGGGAGAATGCTTCCTGCTCAGACCCTTCACGATGTCTCAGAACCTTCCAGAACTTTTCCTCTGCTTTTCTTCTCCTGTTATACACCTTAACTCCCCTACACTGCAGCCTGGCTAGATTACACTCTGTTCTTGGATGTACCTCTGCTTTCCCACATCCACTATACATAACTTTGATACCTTTGCTCAGGCAAACAGAACTGCCCAGCAGATATTTCTCATCCTTCAGATCATCCCTTAAATGACAACTGTCTCTAGAAGCTACCTCCAATGCCTTCTTCCAATGGTTGTGGTTCCTTCCTTTCCAGATTCTCCATTTCTCTTTGGGAGGGACACTCATTGGGACATAGCCTGCGCCTCCTTTGAGGGCACTGTTTCAGATCTTGGTCCTCTGCCCCTTCATATCACTGAAGCTTCTCAAAGGCATAGCTTTTGGATTAATACCTTGTACACTCAAGTACTTGGTAGAGTTTAAGTGTCATTGAACTCTTAAGTGCCTACTTCCTGTGAGCTTCTTCTCCTCAGGGTTGTCCTCTTATCTGATAACTTTGCTTTTCCTTTGATCACTGGTATGCTTGGAAAATATGGTTAGATTACCAAAAAGCTTTACCCAAAATGCTCTTCAAATTCAAAGGGAAGTTCCCATTTGGAACTTCCTGCTATTTCCTGTCATCTAAAACCTTCCAGTTATATCATACATTTGACAGCTTACATCAGTTGGTCCAAAGAATGTTGGTTGTGTATTTTCTCAAAGAAAACCCTTTTGAGATTCTTCAATAGTAGTGCTATTTCTACAATTCACTTTTGTTTTTTGTTTTGTTTTCTCTAGTTCACTAAAGCTTTTTTTTAACATGTTTTTATTGTGAAGATATATATATATATGTATATATATATACACACCCACACAAAAAGAGAGAAAAAGCAATAATTTTCAAAGTACACTTCAGCAAGTAATTACAGAACAGATTTCGGAGTTTGCTATGCATTTCCATTCCATTATTTCAGATTTTCCCTTCTAGCTGCGCCAAAACACTGGAGGCTAAAAGATATATCAGTATGGTGATTCAGCAGTTATACTCATTTGTTTAATCTTGTTTTGTCTATTATAACTCTTCTTTCTCCTTTGATCCTTCTCCCAATCTATAGGGATCTTTAGGCAGTGTCCCTTCTAACTTTTTCATGTTGAGAAGGCATGTCAACAGTAAAGGATAGAGAGATGTAATTAGTTGATAATCTTGAAGAGGCTGGTCCCTCTGGGTTTCAGGGCTTATCTGGCTGAGAAACCCTCTGGAAATTATAGGTTCCAGGGAAGTAAACTTAGTGCATGAAACTTTTATAGTCTCATTTAGAGCCCTAGGTATTCTTAAGAGTTAACAGGAGTGATAAGTTGGTTGGGGTTTGGCAAACGATGGCAATTAGCAATATCTAGCTGAAGCTTGTATACGAGTAGCCTCTCAACTCTATCTGATCTCTTTTAGCCACTGATGCCTTATTTTATTACACTTCTTTCCCCTGTTTTGGTCAGAAAGGCGTTGTCGATCCCATGGTGCTAGGACCAGACTCATCCCTGGGAGTCATTTCCCTGCTTGTCAGGGAGACTTTTGCCCCAACATGTTATATCCCATGTTGGGTCTGAGTGATGATTTTCCTTGCAAAGTTGGGCTTACAGATTGAGAGAGAGAGAGAGAGAGAGAGGTTTTCTGGAAGCAAATCTGAGGTCTCATTATAGGTGGTCTTAGCTTCCCATCATAGAAATAAGTTTCATAAGGGAAAGCCTCAAAATCAAGGGCTTGGCCTATCTTTTTGGGACTCTCCAGTGTTTGAGAGGGTACCTGGGTTTCTCAGATGGGAAAGTTTAATATATTTTTCTTCAGTCCCTCAAGGGACTCTACCAATACTTTTTAATTATTTGTCCACCATAGTCTGGGATGTATCTTTATATTCACATTATAAAACTTTTTGATCTGAATGAAAGTTGACCAACCCTTGTATTTAAGGAGTGCATGATCAGCCAGTTAAGAGAATTTTGTGGGTAGAGCATTCTCGAAATAAATTATAAGCTTTCCGAACAACTTAATGATTTTATCTCCCTCTCCCTCTTTTTTTCCTTACCCTTTGTATCTAGCTTTTATAAAAAGGGTAAAGACCTTTATAAAAAGGTCTCCCAAAGTCTCTTCTCCCTAACCCATTTGCTGCCCCTCCTGTCTTGGGATCTCTGTGTCTTGTATCTCTGTTTCTTGTTTGAGGTCACCTTTTGATCCAGTTGGGCATTTATTAATCTCACTGGGGCAGCATCATATTATGGGTATGACCTTATACCTTGCTCATTGATTTTAAAAAACTCAATTTAAATAGTTTTTGTTTTTTATAAGATTTGGTCATTTGTTATATTCTGGGTGCTATTTTGGTGATTTATTTTGAAATTACTCTTTGTTTATATATGTAATTCTTATTCCCTTGACTTAACTTACCTCAAGCAAATAGAATGGTAGCTGGGTACCAATAGTGATTCAGCAAATACTTGTTGCTTTGATTTAATGTTTTGTAGATAAATTTTTTAAAAGCACTGAAAAAAGAAGCACTCTAAAGTAAAAGGACAAACTTTTAAAGGCGTTGTGTTCAAATATATTTATCTGAATATCTTTTAAATTGGTAACGTAGACCCAACTTTATATGATTAAATCATATGCATCTGTTTTGTGGTAGAATCCTGGAGGCTCTTGTTCAAGTTAGAGAAGGAAAACTATCCCTTTGGCATAATAATTGCATTTGATTGTGACATTTGATCCCAAACAGTTCTGATTTCCTATCCTCAGAGGAAGCCTTTGACAAGTTACCTCAGTCCACTGTTCCTGAGATGCAGCGTAGCAATTTGGCACCTGTCATCCTGCAGCTGAAAGCATTAGGAATTGACAATGTCCTCAGGTTCCACTTCATGTCGGTAAGTTCTGTCTTCTATCTGGGACTACAGGGAGACTGCAAAGCTCACAGTGGAGCTGCAGGACATTATTTATAGATCATGTCACCTCTCCGTCTCTATTTTTTCCCTACTCAACTCATGCATTGTGTGCCTACTTTGCACCAGGCCCTGTGCAGATAATGAAGAATATAGCCAGACAAGGCAGACGCAATTCCTATTGCCTGCTGGGGATTAGAAACAAATCAGGGGGTGATTACAGTACAGTGTGCCCAGTGCTCAGAGATTAGTCACCTGGAGACCACAAAGGAAGGACCCCCAGCCAGTTAGTCAGGTGAGACTTGAAACTCAGGTGAGGAGGGATGGAGAGTTGCTGTTGGGGAAGTCAAGGACATACTCAGTGGCCATCTAACCTTTTCATGTTGGCAGGGGCTGTCAATAATACGGAATTGGGGGATGGAACTAGTTGATAAGGTAGCTTTTTAATAAAATATTTATTGGCCATGTTGTGTTTCTTCTGACTTGTCAAACCATTTTTCTATTAAATTAGTGTTTATTAGTGATTTTCAAGAGTTCTTGTTAAATATTGAAGACATTAGCCTTTAGTCTATAATATTTCTTGCAAATATTTTGTCTGGTTATTTCTTTTATATTAGTTTTTTAATGTACAGTTATTCTAAATATTTCCATAGTAAAATCTTTCTATTTTTGCCTTTGTGATTTCTACTGTTATTCTTGTACTTAGAAAACAAAACCTCCTCTATATCTAGGTCAGTTAATAAATATTCACTTACATTTTAGAATTTTTTGTGATTTGAGAACTTGAGTCTTAACTCTTTATTCCAATTGTATTGACATATATGATATGACATTTGGAGTCTTGGTTAATAAAGACCCTAATGTCTCATGATAATTTAGGTGAATGAAAAATAGAATGTTAAAATATCAACCCCACTACCCTAAAGAAAAGAAAAGAAAACAATTGTGTGTTTATTATTAGTATGAAGGAAATGTACCCTGATCATTGGAGTGTCGTGCAAGAAATTATAAAGAAATTATGGACAGTGAATGCAAATTAAAAGCTTATGAAAGCCCTACATCTAGAATTAAAGGACAACATATAATGGAAAAGATAATAGATTAGCATCTTAAAAAAATAGAGTTTTCAAACATCTATTTAGAATAAATCAAAACGTACAATAAAGCAAAAGCTAAAGAAAAAGAAGCAGCTTAAGAAGTACCAGTAAAACCTGTTGAACTTCTTTAGGAGAGAGATCAGTACAAATTGAAATAGCCGTAAAGTACCACTTACACTAATCAAATGATCAAACATAAAGAAAAGTGGTAAAATCTGAAGCCAACACAATTTAGTAAAATCAATTCCTCCTGTATTCTGGTGGTTTCATTCTCTCAGTTTATGAGGATTTTCTGGCAGTATCTCATGAGCCATAGAAATGCCTGGTATTTTTCTCTCATGGAAATTTTTCCCAAAAAAAATAATTCAAAAGAAGAAAAAAAGCTTACATGTATGATGTTTATTGCAGCATTTTATATGTATAATATAAAAAACAGATCGTAAAACATTTGAACAATTGAAAAATGAAAATTCGTGCAAATTTACAGATTCATCTCCATATATTCCCTTCTGGTTATTTCCCCCCCAAAGTGTGTTCTTTTATAATTGAAATGACAGGGTGCATATAATTTTGTATATTTAGCAGTATTATTTGCAATAGTGAAGAACTGGAAACAAGTCAATTTCCCAGTAATAAGATAATTGCTTACTTTATGGAGTTAACCTTGATGGAATGCTATGCAGCCCTCCCAGGTAATCACTGTGATGTTTCTGTGGGTACAAGAAACAGTGAAAACAGAAAAACAAACATTGGAAAGAAAATACAATAACTCCATCTGTGTTAAAACGTGTTTGCATATGAGCCCAAATCAGATGAGTCAAAGAGAAATACTTGTGAATGTGTGTTTAAATGAAGATAGTATGGATGTGATTTTTTTTTTTTTTGAGGTAAGGAGGGGTAAAGTTTTTTTTTTTAGTTTTAAAAAAAAGCAGAATTCAAAGGATTTGGTGATTGGCTAGAAATAGGACTAGGGACTGAGAGGAATCAAAGATGACCTTGTTAGTTTTGTTCTGTAATTGCTTAAAACCTAATTCAGTGCTTTGTTCTTCCCTGTTATCTTATATAATCTCAGTATCAAGGTCTGGAGGATTTAAGCTCCTCTATTTAGGCATTCTTGATTGTGCCTAAAGAAGGATGTCATAGGCAGCAAGGAAAGGTTAGTGAATCAATGATTTGTTGAGTACTTTACATGTAGCGAATCAGTTAGGGCCAGTCCCTGCCCTCCTAAGTGTGTGTGCATGTGTTGACATATTTATAAGTTTTAAAAGTCTAACATTGCTCTTTGGTGATCAGTTGATGGGGATAGTGGGAAAAACTGATGGAGACCTGAGTTCCCTTTCTGGCTTTGCCACCAACTGCCTAAAAAGCTATACAGTTTGTAAAAAGCTATACAGTTTTTATTACTTGGCTTATTAGAAACCAGCTGATTTAGAGGGAAGAAAATAATGATGCCTGGCACTTAGGTGCTCAGTAAAAGTTTATAGAAGGAAAGAAGGAGGTAAGTATTAGAAAAATCAGACTGAAAGCCACAATATCAGCTTTACTGAACTTCAGATTGCTTAGCATTCTTTATTTTCAAATGATCAAATTAAGCATGTGTTAAATACCCGGCACGGGCAAGTGGGTGTGCCAAGTGGGTGATTTCTGCAGTGTCCTGGGGCTCCCAGGGTAGGAGAAGGCTGAGACTATGAAGCAAAAATTAGAAATGTCTGAGGAGGGTTTAGAAGAAACGAGGTAATTCAAGGTAGTGAGCCTTTACTTCTGATGGAGGGGATGATGAGGGAGGGCAGGTTGAAGCAGGGCTTCAGGGGGAAGTGTTTAATGGCACTGATCCTTCAAAGCCAAGGAGTACTCAGGATACCAGAAAGGAATGAAGATAGTTTGTGCGCTAACAGCATGAACAGAGACATGGAGGCTGGAAACTATGGGACATGCGAGAACAAAGAGTGAATTTGAGCAGGAAATGCTTGTGTTTTTATGTTAGTTGCCCAAATAAACTAATTTAGGATTTTTGTTCTTTTTTCAACAGCCCCCTCCAGCACAGTCGATGGTTCAAGCTTTGGAGTTACTCTATGCTCTGGGAGGTAAGCCTGTTTCTCTCTTAATATGTGTTCTCCTGTGTAGTGCTAGTGGTGTTCACTTTATAGTTCTTAGCGTCTTCAGGAACAGGATTGGTTTTCATATTTGTAATCCTCTTAATCATGCTCTATTCACATAAGGAGTTGGAATCATAATTAGGTTAATAGTATATGAAGTCCTGTTAAGTCAGTGAATTTACAAAGCATGCATAACATCAGAAACTGTCAGTCGCCATCACCAGGACCACACTCTGAGACATCCAGAAGATTTGTGATTCCCCATCGAAGTATTTCAGATGTGACCTTCTCACTCCTTGTTCTTTGTCTGTCCACCCAGCTCTGGCCACTGTGGCTCAGTGTTTCTATACCTAAACCCCCTTCATTTCATTCCTGGAATTCCTGGTGTAGAATTGGGTAGATAATTAGAGTGTAGTATTTTGGGGGGCAAGGAAGCACTGTGTTATGGAGTAATCTCTATTTGCTTGTGATTTGAAAATGTAGTTTTTACCTCAAGATAGAGAAAATCGTCTCCACTTCTCCAGGAAGTACATCTTTTCTGTAAATATTGCCACAAGGGAGTATAATATCCAGTTTAGTATTAAGTTTTAGTGGCAGTTTTGTCCTTTGAGGTTTATTTTGAGTGTTATTCTTTTTACTTTTAAACAGCTTTATTGAGATAGAGCTTACATATCATACAGTTCACCTACTTAAAGTATACCATTTAATGGGTTTTAGTCTACTGTATTAATTAGGGTTCTCTAGAGAAACAGAATCAACAGGAAATATTCATAAATGTAAAATTTATAAAAGTGTCTCACATAACCATAAAAATGTATAGTCCAAAATTTGTAGGGCAGGCTGTGAAGCTGACGATTCTGATGGAGGGTCTGGATGAACTCCACAGGAGAGGCTCACTGGCCAAAGCAGGAAGAACCTGAATCTTCTGAATCCTCCTTAAAAGGCTTCCGGTGATTAGATTAAGCATCACTCATTGCAGAAGACACTCCCCTTGGCTGATTACAAATGTAATGAGCTGTGGATGCAGCGACGTGATCATAATTTAATTCTGTGAAATGTCCTCATAACATCAGACAGGCCAGCACTTGCCTGACCAGACAGGTACCACAACCTGGCCAAGTTGACACGTGAACCTGACCATGACATCTATTCACAGGATGTGTAGCCATCACTACAATCTAAGTTTAGAACATTTTCATCATCCAAAAAAAGAAACCCTGTACTCATTAGCGGTCATTCCCCATTCCCACTCTCCCTGTCCCCCTAGCTCTAGGCAACCACTAATCTACTTTGTCTCCATAGATTTGTGCATTCGAGACATTTCGTATAAATGGAATCATCCTGTGTGTGGTGTGGTAGTTAGATTCAGTTGTCAACTTGGCCAGGTGAACATACCTAGTTTTGTTGCTGTGGACATGAGCCAATGGTACGTGAACCTCATCTATTGCTAATTATATCTGCACTCGGCTAGGAGGCGTGCCTGCTGCAGTGAATGATGTTTGACTTAATTGGTTGGTGCTTAAATGAGAGAGCTCAACATAGCACAGCCTAAGCAGCTCGGCATTCCTCATCTCAGCACTTGCAGCTCAGCCCAGGCCTTTGGAGATGCAGAAGGAAGTCACCCCGGGGAGAGTCGTTGGAACTCAGGGGCCTGGAGGAAAGGCCAGCAGAGACCATCCTGTGCCTTCCCATGTAAGAAAGAACCTCAGTGGAAAGTCAGCTGCCTTTCCTCTGAAGAACTAACAAAATAAATCCCCTTTTATTAAAAGCAAATCTGGCCGGAGCTGCTGAGCCCCGCGCCGGCGCCCGGCGCCCACTGCCCGCCCGAGCGAGTCTGCCCGCGGTCCACTCGCCGTGGTCCACTCACCGCGGTCCAGCTCGGACTCGCCGCCTCCCGGGCCGGCTCCACGCCCCGCACTCCCCGCGCCTCGCGCCCGGAGAGCACCATGCTGCAGCTGGACTCCCGCGGGGGCAGCGCGGGCGGTGGCGGCGATGACCTCGGTGCGCCTGACGAGCTGTTGGCCTTCCAGGACGAGGGCGAGGAGCAGGACGACAAGAGCCGCGACAGCACCGTGGGCCCCAAGCGCAACCTGGCCGAGCTCAAGTCGTCGCTCATCAATGAGTCCGAGGGCCCGGCAGGCGGCGCGGGGGTCCCGGGGACCGAGGCCGAGGTCTGGGCCGAGGCGCTCCGGTGGGAGCACATATCGCAGAGACTTTACTCGGACGAACTTCCAGAGTCTCTAGAGGACGGCCTGAAGGCCCCGGAGTGTGCCAGCGGCATGTACAAAGAGACCATCTACTCCGCCTTCAATCTGCTCATGCACTACCCACCCCCCTCCGGAGCAGGGCAGCACCCCCCCGCCTCAGCCCCCACTGCACAATAAGACCAGTCAGCACCCCCACGGCGTCCCCCAACTCTCTCCTCTCTACGAACATTTCAGCAACCCACACTCCACTCCTGTGCCTGCAGACATCAGCCAGAAGCAAGGAGTTCACAGGCCCCTGCAGACCCCTGACCTCCCTGGCTTCTACTCTCTGACCTCAGGCAGCATGGGACAGCTCCCCCACACCATGAGCTGGTTCACTCACCCATCCCTGATGCTAGGCTCCGGTGTCCCTGGTCATCCCGCAGCATCCCTCACCCAGCCATTGTCCCCCTCAGGAAAGCAGGAGCTGCAGCCCTATGACCACAGCCTGCAGACCCAGGTAGAGTCCGAGGCAGAGAAAGAGGCCAAGAAGCCACTCAGTGCCTTCATGCTGTACATGAAGGAGGTGAGAGCCAAGGTCATTGCAGAGTGCACACTCAAGGAAAGTGCTGCCATCAATCAGATCCTGGGTCGCAGGTGGCATGCACTGTCACGGGAAGAGCAGGCCAAGTATTACGAGCTGGCCCGCAAGGAGAGGCAGCTGCATATGCAGCTATACCCAGGCTGGTCGGCACGGGACAACTACGGGAAGAAGAAGAGGCGGTCGAGGGAAAAGCACCAAGAATCCAATACAGACCCTGGCTCGCCTAAGAAATGCCGTGCTCGCTTTGGCCTCAACCAGCAGACGGATTGGTGTGGTCCATGCAGGAGGAAAAAGAAATGCATTCGGTACATACCCGGAGAAGGTGGCTGCCCCAGCCCCATTCCTTCCGATGACAGTGCTCTAGGCTGCCCCAGGTCCCCAGCCCCCAGGACTCGCCCTCATACTTCCTGCTGCCCCACTTCCCCACAGAACTGCTTGCTAGCCCTGCGGAGCCAGCACCTACATCACCAGGTCTCTCTGCTGCTCTCAGCCTCTCCGCCCACTGGGCCCCCATAGACCCCCTACAGTGCCCTGAAGAGTATACAGGTACATCAACAGGAATCTTAGAGACAGGTGGCCTAGCATGTACAGGACACGTGGCCTCCCCCAGGGGCCCACCCCCGGAGAGAAGGCGACTGAGCCCCAAAGCATGTGGAAATCGACCAGGGGCCTTATTAATTCCTTCTCAAAGTCCAGGCCCTGGACATTTCAGAGGCTGCAGAAGTTCTTCCTAAACCTAGGACCTCAATTCAAACTGTTCAGAGTGGTAGGAATCAGATTTGTGTTGATATATTATCTCATTAAGGGCATCCTTTGTACCTATGGCATTCTGCAACTATTTTTACCATTTTTCTTGCTAGCCAGATGCCCCTGCCTCTCTTCTTTTCTTCTATAAGTGATAGATGGACTAGACTGAGTCCAGCTGCCCTCCCTACTTGCATGCCCACCCCCCACCATCACATTTCCCCATACCAGACACTTCATGGACCAAGAATGAGCAGATTTATCAAATGACATACAACATGGTCACAACCACCAAGTCCAAGATGACAACGCTTCTCTTAAGGGACTGGAGAAGCCCTATTTACAGAAAACCAACTGCTGTTGATAAGCTGGACCAGAGGATGCCTCTTACTGTGTTCTCAGAAGCTTGCCAAGAGGAGAAACAGGCAGCTAAGGAGAGAATGGGATAGGTTAAGTCTAGACTTATCACACCAGGCAACAGGATAACGTGACACTATCCTGACAGGCAAGTGTGGGTGGTGGAGTATATGTGGTTCTAGTTCAAATTACGTGGAAATGTTTCCTGAGAAACCCACCCCCCTAAGCAGCCCAATACCGAGGCCCCATGCCTATCAGTAGCAGCTGTAGTCAACATAGTTCAAAGGAGTTATCCAAATCTGGCATTCATTACTCCCCATTCAGAAAGTCTTTTTCACAGTTCCATTTCCAACTCATCCAGTCAGTTTGACAGCTCTTGGGACAGTTGTGAGAGCAACCCCCAAACCTCATGACAGCCAGTGCCTATCTTCTAGCATCAAACTAGGCCAGCTCACTTTTTCCATGGAGCTGCAGGAAGGGCAAGGGCAAATGAAAGACCATTACAACTAAAGCAAGGAGCCCAGAACACCTCTAGTGGTGTTTTTCATCACAGCCTACTTTAACCCATTTCTGAGCCAAGCTTCAACCCTGAGCCAAGCTTCAACCCTGAGCCTTGAAAAACAAGTCTTTTTTTAATTTAATTTTATTGTTTTTTTTTAATCTTTCTCTCTGTATATAGTCTGAGTCCAAAGAAAAAGGGCTGTCCATGTATGTACCCAGATACCCGCTCAAGAAGCCTTTAGTTCCTATTTTAGCCACTGGTTTTTCAGAATCCAGGGATCATCTTTTAATGTAGCATTGCAAGAAATCTTGAAAGGAAAAGACCATTGTAGTGTTAAAAATATTTTTTATTGTTAATGCATCATGAATCAAACTTTTTAAAACATGAAAATAAAGATACTTTTTACTGGGGAAAAAAAAAAAGCAAATCTGTCTCTGGTGTATTGCATTCGACAGCTAGCAAACTAGAACATGTGGTTTTTTTTTTTTTTTTTTTTTTTTTTTTTTTAAAGGAAAGACAGAGAGAAGGAAGGAAGGATAGAAGGAAGGAAGGAAGGAAGAAAGGGAAACATCTTTAAACATTTTCTTGTTTTATTGTATTTTGTTTTTTTTTTTTTGTTACATGGGCTGGGGCCGGGAATCGAACCGAGGTCCTCCGGCATAGCAGGCAAGCACTTTGCCCGCTGAGCCACCGTGGCCCGCCCAACATGTGGTTTTTTAAAAATGTTTTTTTATTGCGAAATATAACACATATACAAAATAAACTTAATTTTCAAAGTTTTTCATTTTAACAAGTAGTTACAGAACAGATTTCAAAGTTTAGTATGGGTAACCATTTCATATTTTCAGGTTTTTCCTCCTAGCTGCTCTAAAACACTGAAGGCTGACATACTCATTTGTTTAGCTTGTCTGTTATAACTCTTCCTCCTCCTTTGATCCTTCTCCCACTCTGTAGGGGTCTTTGGACCATGCTCATTCTAACTTTTTCATGTTGAAAAGGGGTGTCAGCAGTATAGGATAGGGGGATGGAATGGGTTGATATTCTTGGAGAGGACGGCCCCTCTTTGGATTTCAGGACTTACCTGACCTAGTTATCTTCTGGAGGTTGTAGGTTTTAGGAAAGTAAACTTAGTGCATGAAATTTTTATAGTTTCAGTTAGAGCCCTAGGTATTCTTTAGGGTTTACAGAAATGATGTTAGTTGGGGTATGTCAAACCATGGCAATTAGCGATATATAACTGAAGTTTGCATATGAGTAGCCTCCAGCATAGCCTCTTGAATCTATTTGAACTTTCTTAGCCACTGATACCCTATTTTGTTAACATTTGTTTTCTCTCTTTTAGTCCAGAAAGCATTGTTGATCCCACGGTGCCAGGGCCAGGCTCAACCCTGGAAGTTATGTCCCATGTTGTTAGGGAGACTTTCACCCCTGAATGTCATGCCTCATGGTGGAAGGGTTATAATTTTCCTTGCAGTGTTGGGCTTAAAGAGAGAGAGAGGCCACATCTGAGCAACCAGAGAGGTTTCCTGGAAGCAACGTTTAGGCCTCATTATAGCTTCTCACTACAGAACTAAGTTTGTAAGGGCAAGCTTCACAGTCAAGGGCGTGGCCTATATTCTTAGGAATCTCAAACGTTTGAGATAGTACCAGGTATTTTCTGCATGGGAAAATTTAATCTTTCCCTATTTTTTCTCTAATCCCTCAAAGGACCCTACCAATACTTTTTAATTATCACTTCACCATAATTTGCCATGTCTCTGGGTAGCAATACCCAGAGTAATTCAGCTAAATAGAATTACAAGCCTCATTTCTATTCTGTACTCCATCTGTTTTGGTTGTCTAAATGAGCTCTGTAGACAGGTTAATTTAGAGTGTGTGTTACAGAAGATTTAAGTTTTAGACACTATAAACCTCTCTGACTCTAGTCTTATATAGTAGGTGAAGCTCCAGTTTCTATCATCTTCTGACCTGCATTCTGATTTACCTTAATCCCAACTAGATCGGCTTTATTATTTCTGATTGAGGCCTGATATTTTTTTCAGTTATTTAACAGTTATTGTATGTAGCAGTGCTGACTTTCAGAGCTGCAGAACTCCAGCTCTGAGTCTTAGGTGTCACAGAGGTACTCAAAGTTCCAGGGAAATACCAGCTTCTACACATATAGCTCAGTGTCTCAGAATCTAGAAATACACTTACAATTTTGGATTAAGTATGGCTGCTGTAAGAGTTTACAATCTAGGCTTCAGTTTTTTTCAAGTATTTTCTGAAAGAGACAATAGCATATTTGTTCTTTTGTTTCCAGCTTATTTTGCACAACACAGTATTCCCAAGGTTCATTCAATTTGTTGCATGCCTCCTGACATTATTCCTTTTTGTAGCTGAACTGTATTCCATCATATAAATGTATCACAGTTCATTATTCTGCTTCTCGGTCGTTGCACCCTTCAGCTCCCTCCATCTATTGGGCATCATGGCTATTGTCCAAAATAAACCATGTCTTACAGTGTCCTCACTTTGTTGTACAATCAGCAGCGCTCTCAGTTTTTTTAGACATTTTTCATTGGTTCAGAGAGACAAAGAACCGATAAACACAGCCTCACCAGATATCAAATCAAAACCTCCCGTGTCCCTCCTCCCCAATGTTTAGCCCTGGTATTGCTGTGATACTGTTGCTGTCTTCCTATTAACTATGGGCCATAGCATGCAATATTAGTTTTCTGGCTATACCCCTCTGTTACTGACTCTTTGTACAAGATCAAAGCTTTGAAGGAGTTCATGCGAGAACTTACAATTCTAGTTAATTGGTGGGATACATGGCAATATATATCCCCTTTCAGTAATATTTATCTTCAGTATGGCAATATTACTTATAACCCCACTAATTAGCTATCATTGCTTCTATCCGTTCCCTTACGTTTAAGTTGAGCCACATTTAGTAACCTTTCCCCTGCCTCTAGGTTCTGTGTTCCTCTAGGTCACCTATATTTTACAGTGTAAACCTCTGAAGTTACCTTTACCATAGTCACAATAGTGAGATCGTACAGTATCAATACTTCTGTGTCCGGCCTATTTCCCTCGGTGTAATGTACTCAAGGTTCATTTGTATTGTCATATGCTTTGGGATCTCATTTCGACTTACTGATGCGTAATATTCTACCATGTGTATATGCCACATTTTGTTTATCCACTTGTCTGTTGGTGGGCACTTGGATTCTTTCCATCTTTTGGCTGTTGTGAAAAGTGTTGCTTTGTGCATCGGTGTGCAAATGTCTGTTTATGTCATTGCTTTCAGTTCTTCTGTGTGTATACTGAGTATTGGTATTGCTGAGTTGTAGGGCACCCGGATACTTAGTTTTCTGCCAGGCTGTTTGCCACAGCAGCTGTACCATTCAGATGTTCCCACTAGAGTGAATAAATGTTCCAATCTCTCCATATCCTTTCCAACATTTGTAGTTTTCTGTTTGTTTTATAGCAGTCATTCTTATGATAGCTCATTGTAGTCTTATTTGCGTTTCCCTTATAGCTAATGAAGATGAGCATCTCTGCATGTGCTTTTTGCCATTTGTAGTTGCTCTTCAGAAGAAATGTCTGTTCATATCCTTTGCCCATTTTATAATTGGGTTTTTTATTCTTTTGTTGTTGAGTTATATAATTTCTTTATGTACATGGCGTGGTAGTTAGATTCAGTTGTCAACTTGGCCAGGTGAAGGTACCTAGTTCTGTTGCTGTGGACATGAGCCAATGGTACATGAACCTCATATGATGCTGATTTACATCTGCAGTCGGCTAGGGGGTGTGCCTGCTGCAATACATGATGTTTGACTTAATTGGCTGGTGCTTAAATGAGAGAGTGCAATGTAGCTCAGCCCAAGCAGCTCAGCATAGCTCATCTCAGCACTCACAGCTCAGCCCAGGCCTTTGGAGGTACAGAAAGAAATCACCTCAGGGAAAGTTGTTGGAACCCAGAGGCCTGGAGAGAAGTCCAGCAGAGATTGCCCTGTGCCTTCCCACATAAGAAAGAACCTCAGATGAAAGTTAGCTGCCTTTCCTCTGAAGAACTAACGAATTAAATCCCCTTTTATAAATCCCCTTTTATTAAAAGCCAGTCCATCTCTGATGTGTTGCATTCCCACAGCTGGCAAACTAGAACCTGTGGGATATCAAAACTTTATCTGATATGTGGTTTCACAATATTTTCTCCCATTGAGTTGGTTGGCTCTTCAACTTTATGACAAAGTCCTTTGAGGTGCAGAAGCGTTTGATTTTAAGTACTTCCTATTTATCAATCTTTTCTTTTGTTGCTTGTGCTTTGGGTGTAAAGTTTAAGAAGCTACCTTCTATTCCTAGGTTTTGAAGATGTTTCCCTACATTTTCTTCTAGGGTTTTATGGTACTGTCTCTTATATTTAAGTCCTTAATCCATTTTGAATTAATTTTTGTATAGAGTATAAGATAGGGGTCCTCTTTCAGTCTTTCGACTATTGATATCTAGTTCTCCCATGCTCATTTATTAAAAAGACTGTTCTGTCCCAGTTCAGTGAATTTGGGGCATTATTGAAGATAATTGACCATAGATTTGGTGGTCTATTTCTATATTCTCAATTTGATTCTACTGGTCACTACTTCTGTCTTTTTGCCAGTACCATGATATTTTGAGCACTTTGGCTTTATCATAAGCTTTATAGTCAGAAAATTTTAGTCTTCCCACTTTGCTCTTCTTTTTAAGGATATCTTTAGCTATTTTAGGTCTCTTTCCCTTCCAAATAAATTTGACAACTACCTTTTCCAAGTTTTCAAAGTAGGTTGTTGGAATTTTGGTTGGTATTGCATTGAATCTTTTGATCAATTTGGGTAGAATTGACATCGTAACGACATTCCACCTTCCTATCCATGAACACGGAATGTCTTTCTATCTGTTTAGGTTGTCTTTGATTCTTTTTAGCAGTGTTTGTAGTTTTCTGTGCACAAGTCCTTGACATCCCTGGTTAAGCTTATTCCTAGATACTTAATGACACATTTTTTAATGTGTCATTGGATTTGATTTGCTAGTATTTTTTTGAGAGTTTTTGCAACTATGTTCATTAGGGAGATTAGTCTGTAGTTTTCCTTTCTTGTAACGTCTTTATGTGATTTTGGTATTTAGAGTGATGTTAGCTTCATAAAATGAGTTAGGTAGCATTCCTTTCTTCAGTTTTTTCGAAGAATTTTGGCAGGATTGGTATTAGTTTTTTTGGAATGTTTAATAAAATTCCCCTATGAAGCCATCTGGCCCATTTTCTTTTTAGGAAGTTTTTTGATGACTGGTTAAATCTCTTTACTTATAATTGGTTTGCTGAGGTATTTTATTTATTCTTGAGTCGGTGTAGACAGTTCTTGTATTTCTAGGAATTTGTCCATTTCATCTAAGTTGCCTAGCTTATTGTATAGTTGTTGATACTGTTGTCTTACAATTTTTAAAAATTTCTTCAGGATCTATGGTAAAGACCCACTCCTCTTGTTTCTGATTTTGTTTATTTTCATACTCTTTTTTTCTTTGTCAGTCTAGCTAGGGGTCTGTTAATTTTAATTGATTTTTCTCAAAGAACCAACTATTGGTTTTGTTGTTTCTTCTGTTGTATTTTTGTTTGTTTATTTATGATTTATTCTTTGTTATTTCTCCTAGTCTGTTTGCCTTGGAGTTAGTTTGCTGTTCTTCCTGTAATTTCTCCAGATGAGCAATTAAGTTCTTGATTTTTGTTCATTCTTCTTTTTAATATAGGCATTTAGGGCAATACATTTCCCTCTCAGCACTGCCTTTGCCACATCCCATAAGTTCTTGTATGTTGCATTCTCATTTTTATTTGGCTCCAGATATTTAGTGATATCTCTAGCAATTTCTTCTTGGACTTACTGATTATTTAAGAGTGTTTTGTTTAATCTCCAAATACTTGTGGAAGTTTGGAGATTAAACTAGTTCTTTGGTGGTTATTAATTTTCAACTTCATTCCATGTGGTCAGAGAAAGTGCTTTTGATAATTCCTGTCTTATTAAATTTATAAAGACCTGTTTTGTGTCCTAGCATGTGATCTCTTCTGTAGAACTTTCCATGAGTACTGGAGAAAAATAGATATCCTGTGTTTTGGGGTATAACCATCTCTATATGCCTACAGGTCTAATTCATTTATCACATTAAGTTCTCTGTTTCCATGGTGATCCTATGTCTGGTCATTCTATCTATTGAAATATTCCACTATTATTGTTGAAATGTCTATTACTCCCTTCAGTTTTGCCAACAATTGCCTCATAAACTTTAGAACTCCTTGATTAGGAGCATAAATATTTGTGATTGTTATTTATTCTTGGTGAATTGTTTCTTTTATTAATATGTAGTGTCCTTCTTTGTCTCTTATGACATCTTTACATTTAAAGTTTATTTTATTTGATATGAGTATGTCTACTCCTGCTTTCTTTAATTACAGCTTACATAGAAAGATCCTTTTCCATTTCCTTGGGTCTAAGATGCATCTCTTTTAAACAGCATATAGATGGATCATATTTTTAAATCTATTCTGCTGATCTGTGTCTTTTGATTAGTGAATTTAGTCCATTAATGTTCAGAGTTCTTACTCTAAAGGCAGTTCTTTAATCTACCATCCTATCCTTTAGTTTTTATTTGTCAAATCTGTATACTTTTCCTTCTGTCTCTTTTTATCCTTTGAATTACTCTTACTGGTACTGTTCAATTCTATGCCCTCTTCCAGATTTCCTCCTGTCTTTTTTTTTCTAACCAGCAGAACTCCTTTTAGTATTTCTTAAAGGGCATGTTTCGTGTTGACTAGTTCTCTCAGTCTTTGTTTGTCTTTGAAGATTTGAATCTCTCCCTCAGTTCTGAAAGACTGGAAAAAGAACTCTTGGCTGGAAGCCTTTCTTATTGAGGATCTTAAATAAAACATACCTCTGCCTTCTCACCTCCGTGGTGCCAGTTGAGTAGTCCAAATTCAGTCTTATGTGGTTTCACTTGTATGTACTAGATCACTTTTCTTGTGTAGCTTTCAGAGCTTTCTGCTTCTCAACATTTGAGAGTCTGATTAGTATGTGTCTTGTAATAGGTCCATGTGGATTTCTTCTATTTGGGGTTTGTAGGCCTTTACTGATTTGCGTATTTATGTCTTTTATGAGTTGGGAATTTTTCTTTGACTAACTTTCCAAGCCCTTTACTCTTCTCTTCTCCTTCTGGGACACCAATGATTCTTATATTTGTGTGCCTTTTGTTGTCCATCATTTCCCTGAGATCCAGTTCCATTTTTCACATCTTTCTTGCCATTTGTTCTTTTGTGTGCTCAAGTTCGGTTGTCCTGTCCTCTAGTTCACTTATTCTTTCTTCTGCCTCTTCACAACTACTGTTGTGTGTGTCTAGTATATTTTTAATTTGGTTTACAATATCTTTCACCTCTGTGAGATTTGGTAGTTTTCTATTTAATCTTTAAGGTTCTTCTTTATGCTCTTCTAGTGTCTTCTTGATATCCTTTATTTCCTTATAAATATCCTTGAGTAGTTGTTCTGTAGTCTGTGTCCCCTTTGGTATTTTGATTTGGCCATTTAGCTGGGTCATTTCTACCTGGATTGTCACATGCCTCATGATTTTCTGTTGCATCTAGGGCATCTGAGTGTCAAGCAGGGCAGTAAAAGAAAAAACCATGTGTGGTAGTTAGGTTCAGGTGTCAACCTGGTCAGGTGAAGATACCAATAGTTCTATTGCTGTGGGCATAAGCCAATGGCATGTGAACTCATCTGTTGCTAATTACATCTGCTGTTGGCTAGGAGGCATGCCCGCTGCAGTGAATAATGTTTGATTTAATTGGCTGGTGCTTAAATCAGAGAGCACAGCCAAAGCAGCTCAGCATACCTCATCTCAGCACTGGCAGCTCAGCCCAGACCTTTGGAGATGCAGAAAGGAATCACCCCAGGAAAAGTTGTTGGAACCCAGAGGTTTTTGCTTTTGTGGTTTTCTTTTCGATACATGCCTAATACACATGTGCTGTAAAAATGGTGTGAAATGGGTGGCTAGCTTTGTTTAATGTCTTATGAAATTCATGAACAATCCAACGTTCATGTTAAGAACGTGTATTAAGTTGATGTAAGTGGAATGAAAGTTTTATGAACGTACTTTTCAACTATTTTCTCTACAGTTTTTCAAAAAGAAAATCACAAAAACAAAAACCTAAAGAAATTAAATACATGGTGTTCTAATTTGCTAGCTGCTAGAATGCGACCCAACAGAGATGGATTGGCTTTCAATAAAAGGGGATTTATTTAGTTAGAAATGTATAGTTCTTCAGAGGAAAGGCAGTTAATTTTCAGCTGAGGTTCTTTCTTACGTGAGAAGGCACAGGGTGATCTCTGCTGGCCTTCTCTCCAGGCCTCTGGGTTCCAACAACTTTTCCTGGGGTGATTCCTTTCTGCATCTCCAAAGGTCTGGGCTGAGCTGCCAGTGCTGAGATGAGGTATGCTGAGCTGCTTTGGCTGTGCTCTCTGATTTAAGCACCAGCCAATTAAATCAAACATTATTCATTGCAGCGGGCATGCCTCCTAGCCAACAGCAGATGTAATTAGCAACAGATGAGGTTCACATGCCATTGGCTTATGCCCACAGCAATAGAACTATTGGTATCTTCACCTGACCAGGTTGACACCTGAGCCTAACTCCCACACATGGTTTTTTCTTTTACTGCCCTGCTTGATACATGTGAAACAGTGGGTATGAAACAACTAATTTTTACTGCATTATTACTTGTATATTTGTTCTTAGGTTGCCTAAAACATTAAATACAGATAAGATAGGTGTTACAAAAATAATAAAAACAAACAGCAGTAACTTTACAAATAATGGAATGTGAACCATGTCTGCCCTTCTCTAGAGTAAAGTGGGTTACAACTTTGTCTAAAAGAGCACTTCAACAGCTGTAGTCAAAATTATGCACATTGAGATTGAATATGCCACAAAAACACCTGGTTTGGCATCTCAGATCCATGGGATATTGTTTTAGTTTGCTAGCTGTGGGAATACAACATACCAGAGATGGACTGGCTTTTAATAAAAGGGGATTTATTTAGTTAAAAATGTATAGGTCTTCAGAGGAAAGGCAACTAACTTTCAACTGAAGTTCTTTCTTATACGGGAAGGCACAAGGCGATCTCTGCTGGCCTTCTCTCCAGGCCTCTGGGTTCCAACAACTTTCCCCAGGGTGATTCCTTTCTGTATCTCCAAAGGCCTGGGCTGAGCTGTGAGTGTTGAGATGAGGTATGCTGAGCTTCTTGAGCTGTGCCATGTTGAGCGCTCTTATTTAAGCTTCCAACCAATTAAATCAAACACCATTCATTGCAGCAGGCATGCCTCCTAGCTGACTGCAGATGTAATCAGCAGCAGATGAGGTTCACATGCCACTGGATCATGTCCACAGCAACAGAAGGAGGCACTCTCACCTGGCCAAGATGACCCCTGAACCTGACTACCACAGATGTCTATTTCTATCACAGCTTTGAAAGTGCTCTGGACCTTAAAGTACCCATAGTAATAACACTTTTGACTGGAACCAGTTATCCATTTTATCTCCCACCACAACAAACCAATATATAGGCAATTTTCTTTGCTTAGATGTTGAAGCAGTTTTAACACTGGCCCTTGTGAAGCCACAGTGTACCAAAAGTGCCATGCCAAGCATTTATAACTTGTATAAAATTTCATGTCCTGATATTGGCCACCTCAAGATGAAAACAGATAATTCAGTGTTAACTGGCTCTGCTTCCCTAATATGAAACCTAAAAACCACATAGGAAATACAGAAATTCAAGAACTAACATAAACCTGTCATAAATCATAAACAAAAATCTATTTGTAGGACAACTTGGATGACAAATGGTCTGTGTAAATTTTAGAATGGGGCAGACAAAAGTTGGAAGACTGGTTAATTCTTCCTTCCTTCTCCTGATTCAGCTTCGTCTCCTTGGGTATCTGATCTCCACAATGTCAAGTTGTCTCTCAGTAATTCCATTATTAGTGTGCTGTCATTGTATGACTCTTCACTAAATGTAGGTCAGCAGTGGTTTCATCAAAAACTCTTTTTATAAGAGAAAAGACTTTCTCTGGGGAGTTCAGAATCTCATTATAGAACACAGAAAAGTTTAGGGCTAGACCCTTTCTGTCAGGATGCATTAGTTGTGTTTCCTTTTTGCTGATTTCAGATGCTTCTTGGTATGCTCGTTGAGACTGATCTACAATCCCTTTCTTGTCATCACCAGTAGCAACCTTGGCCAAATAACCATAGTAGTCTCCTTTGGTTTTCAAATAGAAGACTTTGCTCTCTGCTTGTGAGGCACTGGGGATCAAAAAGTTTTCCAAAAGAGAGTACATCATTTAGATATCTCTTAGCTCAGTCTCAATTTTCTGTCTGTATCCTCAAGACTTGTGCTGTTTTTTCTCACCACCTTTCGTCTTTTGCTCAATACTTGAGACAACCTTCAAAGATTACCTATGACTCCTACGGCATTTTTATAAGCAACTGAGAGAAAATTCCTCTCTTTATTCCATAATTCAGCTCCTTGCTCAGTTACAGACTTAATGCAGGCTGCCATGCCGTCATATCACTCAGCCTCCTCAGCCAATTGGTCTTCTGCAGCAGCTCATTTTTATCCATGACTGGATGTTCTGTGTCCAGAGTAGATGGTGGCAGGTAGACAGGGCTCAGCAGTCTCTCCATATACCACATTCTGTTTATCTACTTTATCAATAGACATTTTGGTTGCTTCCACCTTTCATCTGTTATGAATAGTGCTGCTATAAACATTCGTGTACTGTTTTTGGGTAGACATTCTTACAGCAAGTGTGAGGGCTCCAGTTTCTCCATATCCTTGTCCATACTTGTTATCGTCTGACTCTGATGAAAGCCATCCTAGTAGGTATGAAATGGTATCTCATGGTTTGGTTTACATTTCCTTGATGACTACTGATTTTGAGCAACTTTTTCATATGCTTCTTGGCTATTTGTATATCTTCCTTGGAGAAAAAATTTCAAATCTCGTATCCATTTTTACTTGATTTATCTTTTTATTATTGAGTTATAAGAGTTCTTTATATATTCTGGATATAAGTTTCTTACCAGATTCGTAATTTGCAAATATTTTCTCCTGTGTGTTGGCCTTTTACTTTCTTGATAATATTTGTAGCACAAAGATTTTAGGTTTTGATGAGGTCCAATTTATCTGTTCTTTTGTTGCTTGTGCTTTTGGTGTTGTATTTAAGAAACCATTACATAAACTCAAGGTCATGAAGACCTAGGTTTTCTTGGAAGGGTTTTGTAGATGTAGTCTTACATTTAAATATATGATCCATTTTGATTTTTTTTTTTCTATTATGTGAAGTAGGGGTCCATTTTCATTCTTTTGCATGTGACTCTCCAGTTGACCCAACACCATTTGTTGAAAGATTGTTCTTTCCTCATTAAACTGTCTTCACACTCTTGTTATTGAGTGCCAGTTTTGATGTGGGATAAAACTGATCATTTTACTTTTAAGTATTTGCCATGTTCTTAAGCATGCTCATAAGCATGATTTTATTATACCAATAGATTTCTAAACTTACCTTGTGAGAGCCTGAAGACACCCAAGGGCTTAGAGACAACCAAAAAACATTTCTGCATCCAAAAGCAGTAAGTGCTGGAGTTTTTCTGACCATGATTTATCTTTTCAGATTTTCCCAGAATACTAGATTGTTCTTTATGCAAATTGAAAACAGGGACTTTTCTTTCATTTGGCCGAGACTGAAGTTAGAAAATTAGAAACCAAGGTTCAGACCTACTTTTATGTAAAATGGAAATAATAATCAGCCCACTTCTGATTGAGAATTAATTCAGATAATGCATATCCAGTCACTATACTGGAAAAATATATGAATATTGCTAATTTTACTTTAATAAGCAATGGAACCAGAGTTTATTCCATGCATTTCTGCTTTTTCTTAATTCTGTGCTGTTTATTGGGGATGGTTTTTGGTGGAAGTGGTTCTTCTGGAATTCTGATTTTCATATATGAGTTTTTGAAATATTTTAGAGCTGATCCTTTATGTTGAGGGTAGCTGGCCAGATTAAACAGATTTAAAAGATCAAAGTGATTTAAAAGGCCACAGCTGGGGCTACATGAGGTCATTCCAAAGAATAGACTTCTATCCCAACAGAAATTTGAATGCAAGGATTCATGGGATAATCTGTAATGAAGATGAGAGAATGTTGGCTGCATAGAAGTTTTTCATTTGAACTGATTTTCCTCCAATCAAATGGAGTGAAATTTAAAATATTAAAATTGGTTGTGGAAACCAAGGAAGGTGCTTCAAAGAGGCCGGGACCAGCAGAGCTGAATGCTGCTGGGAGGTTTTGAGGAAAATGCCCTCTGCTTTTGATGCTATCCAGTTGTGGGGCCCTTGGAAAGAGCTCTCTCTGTAGAGGAGAGGAAACCAAAGTGAAGCTGTTGGGCAATAGGAGCGAGTGGGAGCAAGAAGAGGCTGCAGGGCCTTTTCCCTAAAATTGAGTCCTCGAAGTCATTAGAATTCTCAGTCTTTAAAAATTGAGCATTCAGGAGCCGGTACTCTGGTGTCAAATCAAGTTTGTGAGTGCATGAATCATGTTTTGGATCCTTTTTTTTTAGCATACATCATATTCTCTCAACAGTTGTACATCTTCTTCCAATACAATGGCATATGTCTCTGATTCTTAGTTTTGCTCTTGTGACAGGTCTGGACAAAGACTGTCGCCTAACTGAACCACTTGGCATGAGAATAGCAGAATTTCCTTTGAATCCCATGTTTGCGAAAATGCTGCTTGAATCAGGTGAGTGGTGACAAACAGCTCTCGTTTTTTTATTTTGGATTTTATTTTATTGTCAGAGGAGGTATTCCTCTAAATTCTGTCCTTCCTGAGGGAGAGAGCACAATACATTTAGAGTAGTGAAGGAGTTTTCATCTACAGCTGCCTGGTTTGCAGAATGTTGCTAAATGTGATTCAATGTCAGTCACGATTAATTCAGCAAATACTTTAGCTTGTCTCCTGTGGGCCTAGTACTAATACAAATTCAGAGTTTTGTGAAGATGAGTAAAGGGATATGAGCCTGTAACTTGGAGACCCGGAGATCTCTTATTTAGAAGTTAAAATCACCTAGTAAGTATAGTCTGCTTTTTTCTCCCCCGGGAAGTTAATATTAATTTTTTTTTTTTTTTGGCTTTTGTCTAACTTTTACATCAGCTGGCAAGCTACGAAGGTGTGTTTCAGACCAAGCATAGAGAAAGTAGCTATAATTGCATTTTTTTTTTTTTTACATGGGTAGGTACTGGGAAACGAACCCAGGTCTCCACATGGCAGGCAAGAATTCTCCCACTGAGACTTCATATATACACCGCCCTATATTTGTGTTTTGAAACAATGCAGTACCCTTAGCCTTACACTGAGAAACGGGAGTCTAAGTGTGGGCTTGGAGGAGTATATCATTCATGAGGGAGGAAGCTGTGGGGAAACAGGGTAGGCATTGATTGCTACAGCCTTTTCTAGATGCTGCAGCCACAGCAGCCCACAGTGCTTCCCTGGTCTAGTTCTGTTTGCCTCCAGGGCCTCTCAGGCAAGATGTGCCCTGTTGAGAGGGAGGCTTCATAGGGGGATCCAGGAGCAGAGTTGCAGCTGAAGGGACACAACCCACATTATCCCTGACCTTGTTTCCTTCTCGGGTTTAATGCCTTGATTCTAAATCTCCATATGAGAAAGTGGGGAGCAGTGTGGCACCAGCCTGCGTTTAGTAATGAGGTCTGTCTGGGCGCTACCTGGGTTTATAGCTAGAGTTCTTCAGTGTCATAGCTGCAGAGTGGAATAACAGCTCTGCAGAGTCTTTTGAGGGCCACATATAGGACAGCCCACGTAGGTAGGATGGAGTGTTTATGCATTATAAACTTAAAAAAATACAATGATCAATATATGATCTTATTTTATAGTGTGGTGCAAGGAAAACTTTGAAAAATGTCTTTCACCTCTCTTTGACACATTGTATATATGAAGTCAAACATGGCTTTTGTTTTATAGGAAATTTTGGCTGTTCTCAGGAAATTCTCAGCATTGCAGCCATGATGCAGATCCAGAATATCTTTGTGATCCCCCCAAACCAAAAATCTCAGGCAGTAAGTCTAACCTTGTCCCCAAGCTACTTACACAGTCCCTTTCACCTTGGGTTTTCCTTGTTAAAACTGTATCCAGGAACTGCTGAAGACAGAGCTGTGCAAATGACATCAGCTCACATTTTGGATGTTTATTTTATGGCTCACATTGTGCCAGGCATTTTATATGCATCATTTTCTTTTATCTTTACCATAAACCTGGGAGGTAGATACAGTGTTAATTATTCTTAGGGATAGAGGCACAGAAAGGTAGGTAACTCCCTCATGGTTGCTTGGCTGAAATTGACAGAGTTGGCTTTCACAGTCTACAGTCACAAATGTTAACCATTGCAGTACTGACATCCAGTTTCCCTTCAGGGTTGTAAGAGTAGGGCACATGAGCAAGGCTGAAGCTGGGCACAGCACTGTACTGTGGGAGTGCTGGAGGTGGGGCATTCTAAGTCAAGGAGATGACAGGACCCCACCAAAGGCCCAGGCGACAGTGATAACTAAAAAGATTGGATGGTGGAAAGACCAAGGTAGGAAAAAGTTAAGATTTTGTAGAGTAAGTACCCTGGTATACTGACAGAGGTGGTTCAGAGATGAATTCAAAGTTGATTCCTATTTGAAGAGTGAGAACTGACAGCTTTGCCTAATGAGAGGCCAAATTTGCATGTATAGGGAGGAGAGAAACTTTCTTATGTGTCATTGTTATCTTCCTAGACAATTAACTATACATTAGAAAATTTCCTGTCTCCATACCCAGATGGCTGTCTGTGTTCTTTCTTTTTTACAAAGTCCTACCTGAAGGCATTTTAAAGACAAGAAACTTATTTTAAAGAGAATTCTGGCCACTCTGCCTAAAATTGCAACATATCCCTCTCTACCCTTATTCCTTGATTTTTCCCCCTTCTCTAGCCCTACTGATTACCTAATATACCATATATTTTGCCTTTTAAAAAATCTTGTTTATTGTCTTTCTGCCGCCACCATTTTATTCTCTGTTGTATCCCTAGATGCCTATAACAGCCTGTAGAACTTATCTATAGTAAGTGCTCTGTAAATATCTGTGAATGAATGAATGGAAGAAAGGGAGGAAGGAATGAAAGTTGATTATTTATTTAGTTCAAGGAGAAAATTCTGAAATTAATATATTTATTTGTCTGCGTGTATATATAGTATGTATCCTGCACCCATGGGCGCAGATGGCATTGCCCAGCATCTTTTTATGTTTTATTATTGTGGTAAAGCAAACAGCATAAACATCATTTTACATTAAGTACACAGTTCTGTAACGTTAATGCATTGAGAGTGTTTTGTAACTCTCCCCACTGTCTGTTTCCAGAGCACTTTCATCGCCCCACACAGAAACTTGTACCTGTTAAACAATAATTCCCAATTCCCCCACCCCCACTCCTTGTAACCACTATTCTGCTTTCTGTCTCTGATTTGCTTATTATAAATATTTCATATAAAAGAAATCATACAAAATTTGTCATTCTGTGTCTGGCTTATTCCACTTTACATGATGTCTTCAGGCTTCCTCCATGTTGTAAGTGTGCATTAGCACTTCATTCCTTTTTATGGCTGAATAATATTTGTATCTTTTTTTGAATAGTATTTTGTTGTGTGTATAGATACCATTTGGTTTATCCATTCATCTGTTTTTGGACATTTGGATTGCTTCTGCCTTTTGACTAAAATTGTCCAGGATCTTATAGAAAGAAAAATTCAGGGATGGGGCCTGAAAGGGTTGTGTAGTTATTGTAAATACATAGAATATTGAGGGTCTGCAGTGTGCCACGTAGTCAGGCCTGCCCTGCCCTCGTGGAGTATATATTCAATAGGGGAATAGAAGAGTTCAAAAGAGATGATGTCAACTGGGCAGGGGAGACAACACTAACACTTATCTAATATCTGTGGTGGGAACTATAATGAATATCTTAATCCTGGAGCCATCTTGATAGAGGGGTTTACGTTCCTGATTTTAAGAATAAGGAAAGTGAGCCTGGGGAAAGGTTAAGTAACCCATTTGAGGTCTTTCAGGAAATAGCAGAGGTGGAATAGGGTGAACCAGGTATTTCTGATTCTATAACTCATGCAGTATTTATCATGCAGTGTTATGCCCTGCTACAAGAGGCCCCAGAGGAGCTATCTTCTAAATGTTGGTTATTCTTTCTAGATTCGAGTGCATCGAAAATTTGCCGTGGAGGAGGGTGATCACCTCACTATGCTCAATGTGTTTGAAGCGTTTATCAAAGTAAGGACACCTACATCTCAGCATCTCTTCCATGTACCCACATACTTAAGTACCTAGAATCCCAGAAGTTCATAAAAGGAATAGCCAAGAGACCCCTTCACTTTCCTGTTATATTTATTGCCATTACTTCTGTGCTGATCTTTGAGTTGTCTCTCCTTGCTACGTTTTTGGTATAGCATTTCCTGGAAGAATAAAGGAACTGTTTGTTGCTTTCCCTTGCCTAGAGTGTGGCCTGTATTCCACAGCATACTCTCTCCTCTGTCTTACATTCCATCCAGTGTTGTTGACAGAAAGGCAACATTTGAACAGAAAGTTCTGTTATATCTTCTGCCAAATAATTGAGTCTGAGAGTTGTAGTCTTGTGTTGAATCTTCAAAGCTGTCTCTGAGTTTGAGACTTCACCTAGCCCCTTCTTCCACCAGCTGCCAGACTGCCTGTGCAGAGATACTTAGGCGAGGATCCATGTATGTACACATACCTACCCACGTTAAGCCATAGGTAATGCTAATTTTCATTGTTCTTAATATGCTATAGAAGTACAAACAAGTAATACAGGTCAAAGTTCTCACTAAAGATTGTTAAAAAGAGAGATCTGAGACTGAAAATGAAGGAGGAAAAAAGCTCTAATGAAAGAGTTGAGGGGGAAAATTAGACATTTGTATTTATTTCTTAAAAACTTTTTTAGAAGAGGAGAAATGTTGAATTTGTTTTAATAGGAGTTTGGGGAAAGATTGTTCAGTTAGTGACCTGTGTTTAAAAACTCTTACCTTTGTTGAGTCTGATGAATTAAAGTTCTTTTGTACAAGCGTGGTGTGTCCTCTACAATCTAAAGCTTCTGCTGCCAGTGGAATGTGGATGCAGGTCCACAGGGCGTTACTGAATTGTCACCTTCCTGGAAAATCCTTTGCGAATTACATTTTCATATACGATAACACTTCACCCCTTGGTTTAAAATATAATTTCAGAAGTACATTCCCATAGCAGTAATTTAAGACATAACATACTTAAGAATGCAGAAAAATATTAAGCAATGTGATGGAAGTCATACTTTGGGGGTAAATAATAGTAATATGCAAATTGTTTCTAAACTGGCAAGTGTTACTGCTTGCCAGTAGTCTAATAAAGTGATTAACTCAAGCCCATCAATGAAGAGAAGTTGACTTACAAAGAAAAGCAAGTGGTTCTTTCTAATAGTTCACATCTCATGTAAATATTTAAGATAGGAAAGCAACTCTGCTAGTCATTATATTCTCATTTACCCTTTACAGAGAATAAGATCTCAGAACCAGTCAGATGCTGATATGTTTGTTAAACATTTGTTTTGAGAGATCTTTTCAGTTATGAAGTTCTTGTCCCATTGAAAAAGCAAATGGGGGGAGAGAAATGGTTATCCTCATAGTAGTGCCTTAGTTGAGGACATTTCTGTGTGTTTCTCACTCTCCCTCTGTCTGGGCTCTTCTCTAGCACAATAAGAACTCTCAATGGTGTCAGCAGCATTTCCTGAATTACAAGGGTCTTCTTAGAGCTGCAACAGTGAGAGAACAATTGAAAAAACTTCTTGTCAAGTTTCAGGTGCCAAAGAAATCTAGTGAAGGTAAGAATAAATTGCTGTAATGGGTAACTTCCCTTTCTTGGCCATGTTGAGTTGTCTTAAGTTTCTCATGCTGGGATGGAGCACAGCGCTGGCCCTCACCTTGGTTTCACATTTTGAATGGCCTGCATTGTTGCAGAGTAAGTACTTACATATGAAAACCTGTTTTTTCCAAGGAGGTCCATGTTTATTTCTGAGGACCATTTGTAATAAAAAAGTTTGATAGCCCCGATAACACTAAAGAATCATAACATTTACTTCATTGCCTGTTATATAATTAACCTTACCATGTAGGCTTTACTTTTAGGTGGACAATATATATAGCTATATATATAAATATATATAAACTATATATTTTTATCAAATACAAGTGTTACTAAAGCAGGTGCTGTGTACTTTTCCTAGGCTGTCACATGAGGGTAAGACAGGTCCTGTGTGAGACATAGTGTCTGATTTGAGAAGGGACAACAATGACCACTAATTAAGGCCACCCTAGATAACACCATGGCAGGTATTTATTTCTGTATAAATTCTGGTGTGGGTGGTATTATCCGAATTTTATTATCTGTATTTATTTCTGTATAAATTCTGGTGTGGGTGGTATTATCCGAATTTTACACAGGTGAGTCATAAAGAACTAGGGAGAAGTTAAGTACAGGACAGCATAGCTGGCAGTCAGCAGAGCCAGCTCTGTGGCTCAGAAGCCCATACTCTTAAGGAAGTGACACATCTGCCCCTTCTTTCAGCAGTCTTTTTTGAACGCCTGCTGTGTGTCAGGTTCTCCACCACACTTTCAGCACCACTGGTACTTGCTGATGTTTCTACTTAAAGTGTTTTTAATAGGCCTGGCACTGTTTGAAGTGCTTTCATCTATTAACTTCGTTTAATGCTCACAACATCTCTGTAAAATATGTATCATTGATGTCCTGATCTTATAGATGAGAAAATGAGGGTAAGAGACAAAGAGTAACTTGCTGAGGTCATACAAATGAGTGCTTGGTGGAGGCACAATTTGAATTCAGGTACGTTTATTCCAGAGCCTTATTTTGCCTTTAAACGGAGAGCAAGTCATTTTAAAAATAATAGTGCAGTTATAAAAATGTTCTTTCGGCAGTTGTAACAAATGTGCCGTACTAATGAAAGGTATTACTAGTAAGGTGGTATATGGGAACTCTATTTTATGCAAGATTTTTCTATCAACCTACAACTTCTCTGATTAAAAAAAAAAAAAGAAAACATGGTTCCTACTCTCAGGAATCTCAGGGTACAGTGAAGGGAGAGATTCATACTGAAACTACCATGTAAGATTATCAGTTCTCTTAGATGTTAAGGTAATAGACCCTTCAGTAATTCTGGAAGGCAACAATGGCAGATGTAATAGGAATTTGGAGAACAATGGTGACTGCCCTGGGGTCCTGCTGTAAGCCTCCAAAGGATGGTGGAATTGAGTTGAGCCTTGAAAGATCCATCAAAGTAGACAGCAGGCTAAGGGCGTGCTAAGCAGGGAGACCTGTGGAGAAACAGTGGGGAGCAAATCAGGTGCTCAGAGAATATTTGATGAATGACTTGAGCTCACAAGAATTTTCAAACCTGGGTAATTGGGCAGTGCTGGTGTCATTGGTGGGAACAGGAAGCTTACAAGGGGCAGCTAACGGGAGGAGCCCCCTGAGCGCCTGTCTCCCAGCACATGTTAGGCAGCAGGTAGATGACAGCCTTACTTCTGCCTCAGGGTTTCTCAACCTGGTTTTTTCATTATCAACCCTTCTCCCCCAAGGAGAAAAATTATATTAAATTTAAATTCTCCCTAATGAGAGAAATTAAATAGTAGGGGATATGATTTTGTTGGGTTGGGTTGAGCTCTGGAGGTCTATAAACTGTTGTAATATTTAAGTTTATTTTTTATCCCCCCCTCCCTCAGGAACCAAGTTTCACCCCCTTGGGAAGCAATATCACCTCTGTTAAGAATGATATTCTACCTGGAAATTTCTTATGGGCAGTTGGAGAGAAAGGACTGAACTTTGGCTCAGAAATCATGCTTAGAAATGTGGACTTGAGATTTATCAGTTGTGTGCTAAGAAACAATAGAGAAAATCATGGAGACTGAATAAATTACATGCAAATTTGAAATTTGTAGATGTTGAAGAAATGCAAATAGTAAAATATTTTCAGCAGACACGAGAAAAGATTAAAAATTTCATTGTAGAATGCTTTCATTTTACCTATTTATAAAAAACATAAGTTTCCAAGTTGATAAATGGGTAAAAGATTGGAATAGAAAATTCACAGAACTACAGTTAATAATCAAGTAAATGTAAAATGAAAAAATATTTTTGCCAGAACATTGCTAGTAATATTGAAAATGATATTCTTATAAGTAGTTGATGAATTTGTAAGTTGTACTGCCTTTGGGGTTACAAACATACTGTATTTCATTGGACCAATGACATCATCATTTGTAAGATACACATTTATTTTAGGTACCACTAAGAAAGAAGAAAATGCCTCAATTTTAATTGTAAAGTGTTACCTTGATTTTAGTGAGTTAAGACATAAAAAGAAGAGTAAGTCTTAGCATTGATGAAATATGGTATGTTATGAGCCATAAAATGACATCCTTTTGCACAGTAATTTGGAATGTATCCTGTGGATATCACCTAACACATGGAAAAACTTTATTCATGAAAGATGTTTATTGTAGCAATATAAACAATTAAAGTTGAACATTTGAAAACTTCGAAGAATTGCATACCGTAGCTTTTAATCATAGAGGAATGGTGAAGTGTAGGGTCCTGGTTTGTGTCTTCTGGAAGGAACATCATTCCCACAGGGTGCTCTCCTACAGAGGAGTTATGAGGTCCTTGACCAGTCTGTGGAGAAGCTCTTAGGTTCTGTATCAGGTCTCGGTCCACTCGTCTGTGGCCTAAAGCCAGGCTTGGTGGGGGGTGGGAGGTCCTGTGCTAAAGGAATAGCCCAGAATTGTTTCCTTTAGTAGCCTTTGTGGGAGGGTGGGAATGTCCTTAAATGGTGCCAGGGCAGGCATCCGGCACTGGGAACCATAGGACTGGGGTGGGTTCAGGAGCTGGTGTGGGGTGACTTAAAACAGCCGGGGGTGGAGCATGCAGGCCTAAGCATGGAGAGGACAGGGCACACAAGGTCTCACTGTCGATCTGTTCCCTTCGTAGGTGATCCAGACCCAGTTCTGAGGTGCATTGTGTCGGGATTCTTTGCAAATGCAGCGAGGTTTCATTCTACTGGAAGCTATAGGTAAAAGACTGTGAAATCGTCGGTTACAGGAGAGATTTTAAAAATGATCCAAATCCCACAGAAAGCTGATGTGCAGGGATAGTACAGAAATCAGATTATTTTTTACTCATACCATGTCAACTTCCAAAATTGAGTTGAGATTAGCTACATAGTTTAAAGCATAATATTTTAATTTTCTGGAAATAGTTTTCAAATATTCAGCCCATCCACATTTTGTAATGCATGTTTGAGGATGACAATTACAAGTCTGGAGACTGGTAATACTTCAATTCTGGTGACAGAATAATATGACTAAAGGAAACCATTAAAGATTATCTTTCCTAGAGAAGTTGCTTTTGCCATTGGGTAGCTCATTGGGTGTTTGGAGAGCTGCAGGCCTGACGCCCCACCATCTACCCCAATATACTGTGGTCCCATTTGGTGTTTCAGGAGGTTGGCAAGTGTTTCTCAGCTATCATATACCTCCTACTATAATCTGTGATCTTTTTCTTCCAGTTCCATTTTCCAGACACTGAAAACCACTGATAATTGATGCTCTCCTAATAGCCCTTAATATATTTGAATACAGTAAAAGCTAAACATAGCCTCACCTTTTCTCCAAGTGAAATCATTCCAGTTCTTTGAATTGTTACTTTTGTGTTTCTTTGTCCCTTAGCTCATTTAAGTCTCATAACTTTACTGTAGGCTGTTTAAAGTATAATATTCTTTCTTCTAATAAGGGACAATCAAAAGGCTTCTTCTCTAGCTCTTCTTTGGACTTCTTCCATATATTAATTTGTCATTATTTATTTATCTGAGAGAAATTATGGCTTTGTTATCTTGAGGTCAGCCGTGATCCCTTGTCCTGGATGCTGGGCTTCTGTTAATGAGTCTGAAGTTGCAGTTGAACTCTTTGGCAGCCAGGTCTGTGCCATAAAGTATCCTAGTAGCTGACCGTTTGAACTTAAGTATAGCATTTTACATCTATCTTTAGTGTGTTCTATTTGTTATTCCACGCCAAGTATTCTAGCCTTATAATACCATTATTCTGTTGCCCATCATATGAACTGCCCCTCCCAACACTGAGTTGTCCATGTTTGAGGCAATGCTTCAGTTTGGAGGTGAGAACCCTCTGGAGAGGCCTGAGAGCTTCTCCAGTGAGTACCATTAATTTGTCATTTTTGACTTGCGCCCCTCCCCCAAGAGTATTAATTAGCAATTTGTGCTTGCATTTAAATTCTTTCATTAGTGACTCCTACAAAAATACAGTCCAATCAGACCCTTCAAGACAAAGTTCAGTGTTAATGAGCTCACCACCGTGTGGTAGGACAGCCAGAGTCATGGGGCTGGCTGTACGGAGCCCAGGAGGCGAGCTTGGCTGTGGTACTCCACCCCACCCCTGTACACAGGGCCCTGGCACCCACAGAAACACAGATGTCCTGGGCTAAAAAAGTTCTCTTGAGATTTGTTCTTACCAACACTTGTGTGTTCAGTAAATATATTTTTAATTAAATTGAATCAAATATGAGTTAGAAGTGGAAATATTATCACAAAGAAATTGATAGTCAAATATCGAGTTTTCTCTATTTTTCTATTATTATGTCCCCCTGTAATCTTTATTATTTAACTTTGTTTAATAGAAAAATTTTATAGAAATTATCACATGCATTATTTCTGTCTTCAGGAAATTTTTTAAAAAGATAAACATTAATATAGGCACAGTTATGTTTCTAGATTTAATTCCTAAATGCCTACATATGGCTTTCCTTCTCTTCCCTTTTTCACATGATTTATTCTTGATTTCTGGGGTGGCTGTGGGGGAGGTGGTCAAGAAAGTGCAGAAAGAAGATGGAGAAAATAGTTTTGTTAGTGTAAAATATGCTCTGTGTGCGTTTTTTTTAAATATATAATATTGGAAGCATGTCCGTGGGGAAGTCTTGCCCTAAGTATTTAGAATGAACTCAGGACAAAATGCTTTTGTTTGTCCAGGACAATCCGTGACGACCATGAGTTGCACATCCACCCTGCGTCAGTCCTCTACGCGGAGAAGCCGCCACGCTGGTAAGCCGTCCTGCCTCTCGGCCTTGCACCTGTTTCGAAGGCGAGGCTGTTTCTTGTTCCTCTCTGGGCCTGCAGTGCCCGGCACACAGCCTGGTGTCCAGTACGTGTTGGTTGACTTTGTTTTATCATGTTGTCGTAGAATTTCTGCTCTATCAAACATCTAAAGCCAGCAGCGATACTCATCTACTCTCACTCACTCAACAAACATTCATTTTCACCTGCTGACATCATGTGCGGCCCTGCAGAAATGAAGTGGGGCCTCAGCCCTTGGGTAGTCCATAGTCCTGAAGGAGAGACAGACGCAATTAGAGTTCAATACCTGAGGAGAAGAGCTTTAATAGAGAATGTATAAAGTGCTGTGGTTGACCCCAGGGAGGGTCAGGGCAGACTTCATGTGGCCATAACATTTGATCTGGAAACAGTAGTTTCCTCGGCAGAAAAGAATATGATACAGAGTTTCTTAAAAAAAAACACACAAAAAAACGATGTGAAGGGCATTCCAGGTTGAGGAAATAGCAGGGGCCAAGCCATGGAAGCATGGAAGAACTTCATGTTTTTGGGAAATGGGATCCATTTGTGTGACTGGAGCAGAACTACTCAGAGGATGTTTTGGGGGCCTTTTGTGACATGGGCCAATCTGTAGCACTGAGAAGAGGTAAGCACAGAAGTTGAGTTGACATTTAGAAATTTTTATGGTAGTTTGACAGGTTAAGTTTATGTCTGCCTAATTTAATAAAGAAAAATTTGGGCTTGCATTTTGTATGTCTCTCTTTTTTTTCACTGCATTTTTCTAGTAATTTGTTTGTGTTTAAAAAAAAAAAGGTCTGCAATGGATTGGAAATTTTAAATAACAACTGGTTCTTCACCACAGATAGATGGAGAAGCCTTGGGAGAGAGGATTGGGCTTTTGTGGAGAGGCGGAGAGGACATAATGGTAGATAACATTAAAGGGCAAAAAGATCTGTTGCAAGATACTTTTGTACTCTATACCAGCAGTTCTCAAAGTATGGTCCCCAGACCTGCAGCATCACCATCATCTGCAGCTGAAATACAGATTCACAGGCCCTGCCCTACTGAATCGGAAACTGGGGGGTGGGACCCAGCAGTCTGTTTTTAATGAGCCCTCCAGGTGATTCTGACAGATGAAATTTGTGATCTAGTCCCTTAGACTAGGACTTTATCATCTAGCTAGTACAGATCCAGTGGTAGCCTCTGAGATGAGGTGTGACTTGGCCAAGTTCTGGGTCTCAAAAATGTTACCTGATGGCCGTTAGTGTGCAGAATAAACTGAAGAGAGAAACCAGACCTCAGTTCCAGATTTTGGTTTTGGGGTTTGCTGACTTTGGAGTGATTAAAGTGTCTCCTGAAAGGAAAATGCTTTTCTTTTTCCTCCTTCATTCCCAAGGAGTCCTGAAGGGCAGAGAAAGTATGGCGGAAGTAGAGCCAACTGAAAGTGAGCCATACCATTCAGGTGGCAAAAAAGCATGCCTCCCTTCACTGCTGGAGGGCCCCTCCCTTTAACTGGGGTGACCTTTGTCTACTGAGATTCATTTATTGTCTTTCGAGGGGTGGGCAGTGGCTGTGAGGGAATCCCCTAGTCAATACTTCAGTTATCTCAGAAGCTGATATCCTCACATCTGCTCCTCTATTGTGCTCCTAAGATCTGGGGATCTAAGATTATCTTCTAGCTCTTTGTTTGTCTATGACTTAAACATCAGGCAAGGCTTTTTGTTTTTAATAGAGAGGTGATTTATGTAAAGCAAAAGATGAGTTTTGACAAATATGTATGTCCACGTAACACACTTCATCTATGATACAGAATTTTTTCATCAGTCTAGGAAATTCTTTTGTGACTCTTTATAGTCAGTTACCATTTTCTTTCAGAATCAGGCAAGTTTTTTATCTCTGTTTCTGCATTTGCTAATAAAGTCAATAAGGCTGAGTTCAGAGTTTTGTAAATGCAGTCTAAGGATTCAGAAAAAGCTTCTATGCTGATAACTAAGATGTTCTAGAAACCGTGTATGGATTCTCACCTGTAAAATGGACACACTGTTGACCATCCTTCCAGGTCAGGAGGCTTGAGTGAGCAACATAAATATGTTTGCTTGGTGTAGTACTTGGGGCACAGAGAATAGATACCTCTTAAAGGCTAAGGAAAATAATAAAAAACAAAACCTTATCTCTGATTGTGGTTCCTGATTCATAATATTACATATAGGCAATTGCTTCATGATTCTTTCTTACAGGGTTATCTACAATGAAGTTATACAAACCTCCAAGTATTATATGAGAGATGTGACTGCTATTGAATCTGCTTGGCTGTTGGAGCTAGCTCCACACTTCTATCAACAAGGAACGGTAGGCATTAACCCCAAACTGTTATCTGCCTCTTCTAGTTTTTAAATACACTATACATGTATTCTCCAATGTAATGCCCTAAATGTGCCCCCAGTCAGACTGATAATGAAAAGGCCGTTCTCCTATTCCCAAATCATTCTGGTCCACTGCACTGTATCATTGGCTTCATAGTGAAGTCCATTTAAAAATAAGTTCCTCTAACTTCACAAGACAGAAAAGAAAATGTATCTCTAGCTCTCCCTCTCTCCCTTTGCTTTTCTGAACCATGTCCAAAGAAATTACATCACACTTTGAGCCCATTTTCATTAGTAGTGGAGCAAATAGTCTCAGATGAAGATTGCCTCAGTGCCTGAGCTCATATACGAGCTTAAACCTGAGGTGGTGGGAACATGCTGGGGGTGATGCTGAGCACCTCCAGTACTGCATGTTCTCTTCTTCTAAGGCAGGGTGAGCTGGTCGTGAGCATCGTAGAGCAGATTCAGGGTTTTGTTTTCTTCACTTTAGGAAAAAAAAAAAAGGTTCATGTGTTGGGTTGTTCATCTCCTTTATTATTGACTTTTTATCCTCTTGATCTTATTTTTTGTGGTTGCTCTAGGGATTATAATACACATCTTTATCACAGTCTATCTTGAATTAGTATTATACACACCTACTTTATAATGGAAGAAACCTACAATAGTATGTTTCCGTTAACCCTATCCTGTTCTTTGGACTATTGTCAAATGTTTTATTTTTACATATATTATAACCCCCCCAATAATACATCATTATTCTTGTTTTACAATTAATTATCTTCTAAGTTTATCTTTTCTGTCATTCTTTATCCCTTGGTATAGATACAAGTTTCTGTCAGCTGTATTTTTCCTTCAGTCTGAAGAACTTCCTTTATCTTTCATCACATCTGATGGTAACAGATTCTCTCACATCCATTTATCTCAGTGTCTTTATTTCATCTTCAGTCTTTGAAGCTAGTTTTGCTGGATATAGAATACCAGGTTGACCTTTTTTCCATCCCCCAGCTCTTTAAAGAGTTCATTTCCATTGTCATCTAGTTTGCATTGTTTTATGAGAAACCAGCAATTTTTTTTTTTTTTTTTGTGGTTCCTCTGAATGTAAAACATTCCACTCCCCTCCCTGCCCCCCGGCTAGTTTTAAGATTTTTTTCCTTTATGTTTGGTTTTATTCAGCAATTTTGACTATGCTTTTCTTTGTGTTTAACCTTCTTAGGATTCACTGAGCTTATTGGACTTGTGCGCCAATGTTGTTTCTCATATTTGGGAAATTTGGGGCCATTATTTTTACAAATATTTTTTCTGTTCCATTATCTGTGTCTGCTCTCCTTCTAGAACTTTACATGTATGGTAGATCACCTGATGGTGTTCCACATGGCACTGAGGCTCTGACATTTTTTTTCCCCCATGCTTCAGTTTGGATAGTTTCCTCTGGCCTGTTTTCAAGGCCACTGTCAAGTCCATCCAGAGCATTTCTCATCCCCAACACTGTATTTTTCCACTCTAACATTTCTATTTGCTTGTTCAGTTTCCATTTCTCTGTTTAGATTCTCCATGTGTTCACTCATTGCATCCATCTTTTTCTTTAAAATTTTTAATGTATTTGTGATTGCTGTTTTAAAGGGTCTGTATACGAATTTAACATCTCTGTCATTTCTGGTCCATTTTGTCTTTTGACTGTTCATTATGGGTCACATTTTTTTGCTTCTTATATGTAGGCACATTTTTTGTTGCATGCTTGACTTTGTAGATGCTGTATTATTGAGAGTCTGGATTCTGTTGACTTTTTAAAGAGTATTGAGTTTTTTTCCTGATAGTTAACTGGTAGAGCAATTTGATTCCATTGAGGTTTTGATTTTAATCTTTAATAGGGTATCTCTAAAATAGTCCTACTCTTAAGCCATGATCTTTTGATGTTTCAGCTGAATGTCTAGGATGTTCAACTCTGCCCAGTAGAACTCCAGTATTTGCCAGCACTGTACACAAACTGCCAGAATCTCCATGCAGCTTACAGCAGCCCTGTAACTATTTCCTGCCAGCCTTATGAAATCTTGGCCTGCATATGTGCAGTTTAGTATTTACCCCAAGACCTAAAAGAGGAGCTCTATGCAGATTCCTAGACCTCCTTCCTTTCTGAAACCCTGTCTTATATATTCTAGTTGCCTCAGTAACCCTGGACTCTGATTTCTGTTTCCTCTGCCCTGCCATATTATTCTCTGTTTAGGCTTCACTGCCCTGTGCCAAAGTTTGGAGATCCAGGCAGAGAACTTATATAAACATGGAGCTTACCTCCTGTATTTCCTTTTTCTGTTCCAGCCATGTGCTTTCTGTCCAGTGCCTGACAACAGTTTCTTTGGATATTTTGTTTGGATTTCTATAGCAGAAGGGAAGTCTAAAACCTGTTACTATATGAGGGCTTAAACTGGGCTGTGCAGGGAATTTGAATTGATTGCTGCATTTAAAAATTGGGAGATCTCACATCAAATATGGATTTCTGGTATTCTTGAAGGCATTGTTAAATCTGGTGACTCAGTGGGGGCTGAGGAATGGCTGCATGGTATGAATGACACTCACCAGTGCCCCAGTCCAACCTCACTTGTTTATTTCTCTGGAGATTCTGGGATTCACTTTGAAGGTAGTTCTGCTAGATACAGAATTCTAGGTTGATCATTTCTCCTCATCCCCTAGCTTTTTAAAGAGTTCATTTCCATTGTCATCTGGTTTGCATTGTTTTATGAGAAGCCAGCAGTTAATTTTATTGTGTTTCCTCTGTGACCCTATAAATAGAAGTATTTTCTCATCCCTCCCACCTCTGGCAATGTCAGGAGAAATTCGTCTTTTTAAATTTTGCAATATTTAAATTTTAATCAAACACAGTATTTCATACTTACATAATCCTTCATAAATCCTAGTTCATCACAAATCCTAATACAGATATTTCATGTAGAATGAGATCTGGTACTGATAGATTCAGTGTGTGCTGTCTCTGCTGTATTGAGTTAAGAATAAACCAGTAGTGAAAGAAAATCTTTTCCCTCAAAATCTCTCAAATGAAAAGCAGCTGACTTCAGAAATCCAAGATAAGGGATTAGAATTGCAAACTAGAATTTGAGAGAAAAATGGCACAGTTGTTAAAGTAGTAAGATGCAAGCAGTGGGAAAGGATAACCCTGAAGTTGTCTTGGCTTCACTTAGTCTTAGAGAGAAGAATTAGCACAGAAGCTGAGTCATTTTCCCCTTTCTTAGCTGAACATTGCATTTCTTTAGGTCATACTGACAGAGTTAAGAGCAGATAGCTTCAAAAATTTGAAGAAAATAACAAGTCCAAATTTCCACATGCTTTTTCTCTCCAAGTATCTATTTTCAGCCCATCAGCTCCACTCTGATTACTGCCTGTGATCAAAGTAATTTTAGAGAGGCCGTGCCCATTAGAAATTGTCTTATTCAGCAACCTCATTGTACAGGCAAGAGTCCTGAGACAGCCAGAGAAATTTGGCCTCTCCTCAACTTTAATAGTCAGTTCAAAGGCACTTCTAATATTAACTTGTCCAAACAGATTGCTTTTCTCCAAGAACTCTCCAGATCTCATGGCTGCCCATGTAAGGTCATTGTTCCTTAGTTTGTTGAACACGGTGTAGCCCCTTGCAACCACCCCATAGCCTGTGGATCATCTCCAGCTCTGTTCCTGGCACCTGTGATGAATTTTCGTCACTGTTGTTTTTCAGGGCATTGTTCTCACCCTGTAAGGAGGCCTGAAATGCTTCAGAGTCAACTTTATTTATACTCAACATTCTTCCCATAAACCGGCACCAGAAATGGTCCCCCAGGCATGATGATGCCATCTCTCATTCCCAAGCTAAGACCTTGTAATCTGACAGTTGTGAGGGTCTCATCAAATGAAGTGCAGTGGGGAAGAAGTTCAAAGAAATTCAGCAAGAGCCACAACTGTGGGGGGGGGTGGTGGTGGGGGGGCAGAAAACAGAGTTATCTGTTCAGAAATTTGCCTTCCAGTCCTTAACTTTTTTTTTCTATTTCTCAGTGATATCTTTGCAATCTAGGGAAAATCCTCTTAACTGGGGCCTTTGCAAGATACTATACTGGTCCTTTGTCAGGCATAAGTAGATATTCTGAATTCTTGCAGTTCATTTAGATTTATCTATTCACTTAGTCTTCTCTTAGGTTGTACTTGGTGCTGTTTTACCATCCTGCATTCTTGCAGGACCTACAGTTCTATCGGCCATGGGGACTGCTGTCTTGAGGCCATGAGGGTGTGCTAGGAAATGGGATTTGAGCACTGAGCATGCAAGGCAACTGAGACCTGCTCTACTGGGAGTTGGGGAGCCCTAGGAGTTCCTCAGGCGATGATCCCACCATGTGTTAGTGAATAACTGAGGTAGCTCTCACTTATTTGCTTATGATTATTGGGGATATCAAGGATGCCTCAGTTTATTTAAAAGCTTAAATTTGCACATTCAGCATCCAAAGCTTATTTTATGGTTTCTTGCACTTTTGTCCTTTCCTGACATCCTAAAGAATATTTTTATCCTTCAACGTCTATGATCTGATGCCCATTTTAGTGCTATGCCCCATGTTTTTTCTAGTGATAGAGAGTGACGTTTGGAGAGAAAAATGTGTCACTGGGAAGAACCTTTCCGTCTGTCTTCCGTCTAGCCTGTACATTCCAGAAGGTCGGGATCTCTAGCCTTGAGCCCTGGTACCTGGCATGCTGAGCTGTTAGTAAATTGATCACCTCATTGTTCCTAAGGAGAGGATGCTTTTCCCTTCGTTCTCAGGAACTACTTGGAAACGTGAGGTGATCCTCCAGCTGGAGTTCAGTCCCCTGAGCATGGGTTTGGCTGCACTTCTGTCCTGTCAGCCAGGCAGAATTAGATTTATTGTTGGCTTGTGTCTCAGAAAGATCTCTTAATGAAAGCTTGCTGCAGAGCCCTGTGTGACTGGGCTCAGGTGTGATAGGCTGTGCCTTGGGCTGCTGTCTACTTCCATAAGGCCTGCTTCCTTGATCCTAGGGCTCTTTTTTTTCTGCCAAGCTACTTCCTGAGGGGCACAACATTTATTGAGAAGGTGTGGAACAGATGGGAAATTTGTATTTGGTTTATACATAAATTATGTTGAAGTCTTGTTTATTTGTATAACAAATTCCGAGTATGATGTTTTCTTTTCTTTTGCAGCACCTGTCCCTGAAAGCTAAAAGGGCTAAGGTCCAGGACCAGTGAACAGAGCTCAGCTGCAGCTGGCAGGGGCTGCTTGGTGCCTTTTCCATGCTGCTGCCCACCTGGTCGAGGTGGGGCTGAGCCTGCATCAGCTCATGTGGAAACGTCTGCTGCTGGAAGTGGCTGCAGCCCATTCCATAGCCCCTTCCTTCCCACGCCCCTCAGCATTTACCATCTTGCTGAGATCCAGGAGGAGCCTATGTATGGGGCAGGCTAGAGGCTTCACTGTGCCAGATGTAGTAGGACTGGCAGCCATGCTCCTTGGCTGACTGGGCACACTTGCTGACCCAGCCTGCCACTTCAAACAGGCACAGAGCCCTGGCCCAGCTTTATGGGAACAGGGAGGAAAGTTAGCTGCTGAAGGCTGAAGCACCTAGTAAGGTGGACAGAGGATTTCTTGGGCTGGCTTTCCCTGCAGGGCCATAGCCGTATTGACCATGAGGCATCCTGCCAGTTGTGAACATTGTATATCTATGAAGGAAGGAGGCCTTGGACATGCTAGGAGCGCCAAGGGGAGTGTGCCTGGCAGACACAGGGGCTCTCGAATCATGCACCTTGTTTTTTCCTCTTCCCATGTCCCTGTTTACCTGTGGCCAGGATATTTGCAGGAACCAGTGATCCACAAAGAAGACTTATGAGCACTGTTCCTTGTTAGCAAAGGATTTATATATTTCACAAGTGGGCTTAGCTTTCTCAGAGTACAGTACTGTTTCCTGATGAGCACTAGTGAAAGTTTATCAGTTCAAACCCCACGGCGGACCTTCTTTAGCAGGAATTCACAACGGTTTAGATGCTGTAAACTCCTGTAGCTCAGGAACATAACTATTATTTGTTAGTTTGTTTGCTTCAGTTCTTGCAAGAACACATGGGGTGGTTGTTCCAGCAGGTACTGGCTTCATTGTTGCCCCAGAGCTTCTTTGCTGTGAAGATGTTTGCATTTCAACACAGCAACTGATACAGATTTTTTTCTTCTTACTGTTTCAGTGACATTTATTTTAAAGACATATAGCTTAAAAATTTATTTTTGTACTGACATTAGTTTGGATGTGCCACTTTTGGCACCAAACATGTATGTCATTTTTATTTCGATTTTATAAAACATGTAAATAATAGCGATATTCTATTAATAGTAAAACTTTATACCTAAAGTAAATGTGTTCCCTCCCATCTATGGCTCTTGTGGTCTGAATTTTAAGATGGTTCACTTAATTGTTCTGTGTGACAGCCTTATACTAGCCAAGAAACTGGTGTGCATACAGCACCTTTTGGGGTCACATAGACACAGGAAGCCCTGAGAAGCAAAATCATGTGACTGAATGTCCTTAAGACCTTAGTAACCGTCATGGTCAGGTTCATGTGTCAACGTAGACAAGTGGTGGTACCTGTTTGTCTGGTTGGGCAAATACTGGCCTGTCTGTTGCAATGAGGACATTTCATAGAATTAAATCATGAGCACGTCAGCTGCATCCACAGCTGATTCCATTTGTAATCAGCCAAGGGAAGTGTCTTCTGCAATGAGTGATGCTCAGTCTAATCACTGGAAGCCTTTTAAGGAGGATTCAGAAGAGACAGGCTCTCTTCCTGCTTAGGCCAGCCTCTCCTGTGGAGTTCGTCCAGACCCTCCATTGGAATCATCGGCTTCACAGCCTGCCCTGCAGATTTTGGACTGTGCGTTCCTGTGGTCACGTGAGACACTTTTATAAATTTTGTATTTGCTAGTATTCCCTGTTGATTCTGTTTCTCTAGAGAACCCTAACTAATACAGTAGCAAACCATAGGAAATGGTTTAATTGAATTAATCCCAAAGAGATGCTAGTTCTTGCCAGTTTCTAATGGGAATCTTTTTGTATATAGATCAGAAACATTATTATTTTTTTTCTTTTTATGAAAAATAAAATATACAAAAAAGTAATAAATTTCAAAGCACATCACAACAATTAGTTGTAGAACAGATTTCAGAGTTTGGTATGGGTTACAATTCCACATTGTTAGGTTTTTACTTCTAGCTGCTCAAAGATACTAGAGACTAAAAGAAATATCAATATAATGATTCAGTAAGCATACTTGTTTGTTAAACCCTGCCTTCTCTGTATAACTCCACCATCATGTTTGGTCTTTTTCCCACTCAGAAACATTATTTTTGAAGTCTGGTTTTAGGACTAGTTCTGATCCTTGAATAAGCTTCTGTGGGTTAAAGAGAGAAAGAATGCAGGATCCCACACTCGCTGGAGTTTGAGAATGGATATCCAAACAGTCTGGAGGGGAGTAGACTGAAGCAAGCACATTTACTTGCCATCTCTAACTTAGAGTGCCTGATCTGGAGCACATTTTCCCTGTACCACCACCACTCAGCCGCTCTTACCAGAGCAGGCCAGGATTTTATATCCTAGTTTATTTTACAGCCCACTGTGCACAGAAATGGCTTCTCAGTGTCAGAGGTTTGTAACAGCAAAGTCCTCTAGAGGCACTGGTGTCCTGCAGGTCCAGAGAGGGGAGCTTTCTGTATTTGTGGCTTACAAGGACCCTGCCACAGCTGGTTTTCTGTGGTTAGACATTGCCATCACCAAGAGTCCCCGGTTCAGCCAACTTGCTGCCTCAATGCTCCTGTGGGTCACTAGGGCCAGTCAGCAAGTGTTTATTGAACACATGGCTTTTGTACAGTACAGGGGTGGATATGGAGATCCTTGACAATGAGCAAGTGGACCAGGATCGAAGTGGGAAGATGAGAGTAACAGATTGGCGAGAGGTGGCAGAGGCCAAATTGAGTTATCATAGGCCAGGACAGCATCCCAAAGAAGCTTCCCCAGAGGGTGCTTTCCTTGTAAACATACAGAAATCAGTTCTCATGTTGTGCTGCCCTGTCAGTCCCCTGCCAGTTGTACTTTTCACTTTGGCCATGAATTCAGACTCTCAATTCCCTAGCCTCGTGGACCTGTCTCTTCTTTTGTCCTGGTGTCAGCACAGCCTGCTACCTGTCCTGCTCTCAGGACTGGACCTTGCCATTCAGTCTCCTTTTTCCTTTTAGCATCCCATCCTTTTCTCTACTCATTTTTTTTCCCAAGGCACTGTGCCTATAGCTTATGTCATTCATTTCAGGGCCTGAGCAAGGATGTTTTTTTTTTTTTTTTTTTTTTTTTTTTTATTAATTAAAAAAAGAATTAACAAAACAATTAGAAATCATTTCAATGTACATGTACAATCAGTAATTCTTAATAACATCACATAGTTGCATATTCATCATTTCTTAGTACATTTGCATCGATTTAGAAAAAGAAATAAAAAGACAACAGAATAAGAATTAAAACAATAATAGAAAGAAAAAAAACACAAAAAAAACAAAAACAAAAAACCTATACCTCACATGCAGCTTCATTCAGTGTTTTAACATAATTGCATTACAATTGGGTAGTATTGTGCTGTCCATTTCTGAGTTTTTATATCCAGTCCCGTTGTACAGTCTGTATCCCTTCATCTCCAATTATCCCTTCTCTTTTTTTTTTTTAATTAACAGAAAAAAAGAAATTAACCCAACATTTAGAGATCATACCATTCTACACATGCAATCATTAATTCTTAACATCATCACGTAGCTGCATGATCATCATTTGTTAGTACATTTGCATTGGTTTAGAAGAACTAGCAACATAACCGAAAAAGATATAGAATGTTAATATAGAGAAAAAAATAAAAGTAATAATAGTAAAATCAAAACAAAACAACACAAAACAAAACAAAAACCTATAGCTCAGATGCAGCTTCATTCAGTGTTTTAACATGATTACTTTACAATTAGGTATTATTGTGCTGTCCATTTTTGAGTTTTTGTATCTAGTCCTGTTGCACAGTCTGTATCCCTTCAGCTTCAATTACCCATTGTCTTACCCTGTTTCTAACTCCTGCTGAACTCTGTTACCAATGACATATTTCAAGTTTATTCTCGAATGTCCGTTCACATCAGTGGGACCATACAGTATTTGTCCTTTAGTTTTTGGCTGGATTCACTCAGCATAATATTCTCTAGGTCCATCCATGTTATTACATGGTTCATAAGTTTATCTTGTCTTAAAGCTGCATAATATTCCATCGTATGTATATACCACAGTTTGTTTAGCCACTCTTCTGTTGATGGAGATTTTGGCTGTTTCCATCTCTTTGCAATTGTAAATAATGCTGCTATAAACATTGGTGTGCAAATGTCCGTTTGTGTCTTTGCCCTTAAGTCCTTTGAGTAGATACCTAACAATGGTATTGCTGGGTCGTATGGCAATTCTATATTCAGCTTTTTGAGGAACCGCCAAACTGCCTTCCACAGTGGTTGCACCCTTTGACATTCCCACCAACAGTGGATAAGTGTGCCTCTTTCTCCGCATCCTCTCCAGCACTTGTCATTTTCTGTTTTGTTGATAATGGCCTTTCTGGTGGGTGTGAGATGATATCTCATTGTGGTTTTGATTTGCATTTCTCTAATGGCCAGGGACATTGAGCATCTCTTCATGTGCCTCTTGGCCATCCGTATTTCCTCTTCTGATAGGTGTCTGTTCAAGTCTTTTTCCCATTTTGTAATTGGGTTGGCTGTCTTTTTGTTGTTGAGATGAACAATCTCTTTATAAATTCTGGATACTAGACCTTTATCTGATATATCATTTCCAAATATTGTCTCCCATTGTGAAGGCTGTCTTTCTACTTTCTTGATGAAGTTCTTTGATGCACAAAAGTGTTTAATTTTGAGGAGTTCCCATTTATTTATTTCCTTCTTCAGTGCTCTTGCTTTAGGTTTAAGGTCCATAAAACCGCCTCCAGTTGTAAGATCCATAAGATATCTCCCTACATTTTCCTCTAACTGTTTTATGGTCTTAGACCTAATGTTTAGATCTTTGATCCATTTTGAGTTAACTTTTGTATAGGGTGTGAGAGATGGGTCTTCTTTCATTCTTTTGCATATGGATATCCAGTTCTCTAGGCACCATTTATTGAAGAGACTGCTCTGTCCCAGGTGAGTTGGCTTGACTGCCTTATCAAAGATCAAATGTCCATAGATGAGAGGGTCTATATCTGAGCACTCTATTCGATTCCATTGGTCGATATATCTATCTTTATGCCAATACCATGCTGTTTTGACCACTGTGGCTTCATAATATGCCTTAAAGTCAGGCAGCGCGAGACCTCCAGCTTCGTTTTTTTTCCTCAAGATGTTTTTAGCAATTCGGGGCACCCTGCCCTTCCAGATAAATTTGCTTATTGGTTTTTCTATTTCTGAAAAATAAGTTGTTGGGATTTTGATTGGTATTGCATTGAATCTGTAAATCAATTTAGGTAGGATTGACATCTTAACTATATTTAGTCTTCCAATCCATGAACACGGTATGCCCTTCCATCTATTTAGGTCTTCTGTGATTTCTTTTAGCAGTTTTTTGTAGTTTTCTTTATATAGGTTTTTTGTCTCTTTAGTTAAATTTATTCCTAGGTATTTTATTCTTTTAGTTGCAATTGTGAATGGGATTCGTTTCTTGATTTCCCCCTCAGCTTGTTCCTTACTAGTGTATAGAAATGCTACAGATTTTTGAATGTTGATCTTGTAACCTGCTACTTTGCTGTACTCATTTATTAGCTCTAGTAGTTTTGTTGTGGATTTTTCCGGGTTTTCGACGTATAGTATCATATCGTCTGCAAACAGTGATAGTTTTACTTCTTCCTTTCCAATTTTGATGCCTTGTATTTCTTTTTCTTGTCTAATTGCTCTGGCTAGAACCTCCAACACAATGTTGAATAATAGTGGTGATAGTGGACATCCTTGTCTTGTTCCTGATCTTAGGGGGAAAGTTTTCAATTTTTCCCCATTGAGGATGATATTAGCTGTGGGTTTTTCATATATTCCCTCTATCATTTTAAGGAAGTTCCCTTGTATTCCTATCTTTTGAAGTGTTTTCAACAGGAAAGGATGTTGAATCTTGTCGAATGCCTTCTCTGCATCAATTGAGATGATCATGTGATTTTTCTGCTTTGATTTGTTGATATGGTGTATTACATTAATTGATTTTCTTATGTTGAACCATCCTTGCATACCTGGGATGAATCCTACTTGGTCATGATGTATAATTCTTTTAATGTGTTGTTGGATACGATTTGCTAGAATTTTATTGAGGATTTTTGCATCTGTATTCATTAGAGAGATTGGTCTGTAGTTTTCTTTTTTTGTAATATCTTTGCCTGGTTTTGGTATGAGGGTGATGTTGGCTTCATAGAATGAATTAGGTAGTTTTCCCTCCACTTCGATTTTTTTGAAGAGTTTGAAGAGAATTGGTACTAATTCTTTCTGGAACGTTTGGTAGAATTCACATGTGAAGCCATCTGGTCCTGGACTTTTCTTTTTAGGAAGCTTTTGAATGACTAATTCAATTTCTTTACTTGTGATTGGTTTGTTGAGGTCATCTATGTCTTTTTGAATCAAAGTTGGTTGTTCATGTCTTTCCAGGAACCCGTCCATTTCCTCTAAATTGTTGTATTTATTAGCGTAAAGTTGTTCATAGTATCCTGTTATTACCTCCTTTATTTCTGTGAGGTCAGTAGTTATGTCTCCTCTTCCATTTCTGATCTTATTTATTTGCATCCTCTCTCTTCTTCTTTTTGTCAATCTTGCTAAGGGCCCATCAATCTTATTGATTTTCTCATAGAACCAACTTCTGGCCTTATTGATTTTCTCTATTGTTTTCATGTTTTCAATTTCATTTATTTGTGCTCTAATCTTTGTTATTTCTTTCCTTTTGCTTGCTTTGGGGTTAGCTTGCTGTTCTTTCTCCAGTTCTTCCAAATGGATAGTTAATTCCTGAATTTTTGCCTTTTCTTCTTTTCTGATATAGGCATTTAGAGCAATAAATTTCCCTCTTAGCACTGCCTTTGCTGCGTCCCATAAGTTTTGATATGTTGTGTTTTCATTTTCATTCGCCTCGAGGTATTTGCTAATTTCTCTTGCAATTTCTTCTTTGACCCAGTCGTTGTTTAGGAGTGTGTTGTTGAGCCTCCACATATTTGTGAATTTTCTGGCACTCTGCCTATTATTGATTTCCAACATCATTCCTTTATGGTCCGAGAAAGTGTTGTGTAAGATTTCAATCTTTTTAAATTTGTTAAGACTTGCTTTGTGACCCAGCATATGGTCTATCTTTGAGAATGATCCATGAGCACTTGAGAAAAAGGTGTATCCTGCTGTTGTGGGATGTAATGTCCTATAAATGTCTATTAAGTCTAGTTCATTTATAGTAATATTCAGATTCTCTATTTCTTTGTTGATCCTCTGTCTAGATGTTCTGTCCCTTGATGAGAGTGGTGAGTTGAAGTCTCCAACTATTATGGTATATGAGTCTATTTCCCTTTTCAGTGTTTGCAGTATATTCCTCACGTATTTTGGGGCATTCTGATTCGGTGCGTAAATATTTATGATTGTTATGTCTTCTTGTTTAATTGTTCCTTTTATTAGTATATAGTGTCCTTCTTTGTCTCTTTTAACTGTTTTACATTTGAAGTCTAATTTGTTGGATATTAGTATAGCCACTCCTGCTCTTTTCTGGTTGTTATTTGCATGAAATATCTTTTCCCAACCTTTCACTTTCAACCTATGTTTATCTTTGGGTCTAAGATGTGTTTCCTGTAGACAGCATATAGAAGGATCCTGTTTTTTAATCCATTCTGCCAATCTATGTCTTTTGATTGGGGAATTCAGTCCATTGACATTTAGTGTTATTACTGTTTGGATAATATTTTCCTCTAACATTTTGCCTTTTGTATTATATATATCATATCTGATTTTCCTTCTTTCTACACTCTTTTCCATATCTCTCTCTTCTGTCTTTTTGTATCTGACTCTAGTGCTCCCTTTAGTATTTCTTGCAGAGCTGGTCTCTTGGTCACAAATTCTTTCAGTGACTTTTTGTCTGAGAATGTTTTAATTTCTCCCTCATTTTTGAAGGATAATTTTGCTGGATATAGGAGTCTTGGTTGGCAGTTTTTCTCTTTTAGTATTTTAAATATATCATCCCACTGTCTTCTAGCTTCCATGGTTTCTGCTGAGAAATCTACACAAAGTCTTATTGGGTTTCCCTTGTATGTAATGGATTGTTTTTCTCTTGCTGCTTTCAAGATCTTCTCTTTCTCTTTGACCTCTGACATTCTAACTAGTAAGTGTCTTGGAGAACGCCTATTTGGGTCTAATCTCTTTGGGGTGCGCTGCACTTCTTGGATCTGTAATTTTAGGTCTTTCATAAGAGTTGGGAAATTTTCAGTGAAAATTTCTTCCATTAGTTTTTCTCCTCCTTTTCCCTTCTCTTCTCCTTCTGGGACACCCACAACACGTATATTTGTGCGGTTCATATTGTCCTTGAGTTCCCTGATACCCTGTTCAAATTTTTCCATTCTTTTCCCGATAGTTTCTGTTTCTTTTTGGGATTCAGATGTTCCATCCTCCAAATCACTAATTCTATCTTCTGTCTCTTTAAATCTATCATTGTAGCTATCCATTATTTTTTCTATGTTTGCTACTTTATCCTTCACTTCCATAAGTTCTGCGATTTGTTTTTTCAGTTTTTCTATTTCTTCTTTATGTTCAGCCCATGTCCTCTTCATGTCCTCCCTCAATTTATCGATTTCATTTTTGAAGAGGTTTTCCATTTCTGTTCGTATATTCAGGATTAGTTGTCTCAGCTCTTGTGTCTCATTTGAGCTATTGGTTTGTTCCTTTGACTGGGCCATATTCTCAGTCTTTTGAGCGTGGACAGTTATCTTCTGCTGCTGGCGTCTGGGCATTTATTCAGATTTCTCTTGGTGTTGGACACAGCAAGGTTGTAATATTTTTCTGTGAAATCTCTGGGTTCTGTTTTTCTTATCCTGCCCAGTAGGTGGCGCTCGTGGCACACGTTTGTCTGCGGGTCCCACCAGTAAAAGGTGCTGTGGGACCTTAAACTTTGGAAAACTCTCGCCGTCCGGGGGGTTCGCTAGCCGAAACGGCTTGAGCCGGCCCGGGGTCCGAACGCAGGGAGGGTTGCTGGTCGCCGCAGCCAGGGAAAGAGCCCGTCCGAATTTCCTAGTCGGCCCTGGGCAACAAGCGTGGCGGGAGGGCGCCAGCGGCAGCGGCCCGCCCGAGAGAGTGCACGTTCCCCGGGAGTCACGGGTTTGGAAGGGGCCTCCCCCACCCGTCACCGTTCTCCGCGGCCTGGGGGTTTCCGATCCAATTCTCTCAGTTGGTCCGGGGGCTGCGCGTGGTGTGGGCGCCAGCCGTCTTTGTTTCAGGGGACCGCCTCTCCAATTCTCCCAGCCGGCCCGGGAAGGGGGAAGGGAGTAACTCCGGCCGCTTGCCACCCCGCCCAGTAAGGCCCGCGCGCCTCGGCGATCTCACCCGAGCTGCTTCTCTCAGCCAGCCAGCCGTTCCAGGATGGGGTACGCTGTCTTTTTTATCTCTGTTGTGGCTTTGGGCGCTTTCTGTATCATTTCTACTCCCCTAGTAGGTGTCCTGGAGAAGAAACTAAGATCCGCGCGTCTTACTAAGCCGCCATCTTCCAGCTGAGCAAGGATGTTTGCCACTGGCTTGATGGAAGGTAGGTGATAGGTATAAGGCCGAGGCTCCTTGGTCTGGCTGACCTTGAGAACCCATTCTGGGTAGTAGGTCTGGGAATCTGAATTTCCAAAGTTCCCCTCCTTCTGGTTGATTGTAGTGATGCAGTGGGCTTAGGAATCACTGGTTGAAGGAGATTGAAGAGTTGAAGAAAAAACCATCAAGCCTTGGGAGAAGGATGAGCCACTAGACAGAGGCCAGGAGGTATTGACATTTCAGTGAAAGTGGATAAATTTGTTTTTGCATGCCTTGTGCCCTGACGTGTACTGTAGGTCCCAACCTAAGACAGTTGCCTTTTCCCCAAAGCTGCATAATGGTGGTGCTAGAATTCAACTTACAACTTGTCTTAGCAGTGGGCATTAGTCTTGGCCTATGGTGACTTTTCCAGATTCTTAAAAAATGAGGAACATGTAACAATGAGCACTTTGTAAGCCATACATTTTATATAAAAGGACTTTCTTCAGTCTCAGCTTTTCTTGGTGCTTAAATGTCCTTTATTTTAGGAAATGATTGTGATTTAAATGGGAGTTTCTGTTTTTAAACATTTTCCTTGGGAAAATGAAATGCTGATAATCATCAGTATTCCAATTAAAGGCCAATTAAAAAGGAAAACGAAAACTGGCTGATGAAATTCCCAAGTCTAGGAAGCACTGGGTTGTGGGCTAAATCTGGGCTAGCTGGCAGCATTGGCACCAAGCATCATAAGTCTGGGAAAATGTATCTTAATAACCAAACAACTGAATTTCACGTGAAATTTTGGAGCTACTGGGTGTGCTACCTGTCTTTATAGCTCAATGGAAGGATTCAAGTTGGCAGGTCTCAGCCCACATATTTCTTACTTCATCTTAGATCATATATTTTCCACTCAGTGAGTCATCTGGATTTCCCTTCAGCCTTTCAACTTTTAGTGAACAGAATCATGGATTTCCTGTCAGTTTAATCAATTTGTTTTGGGTTATTGAAACTAAAAATAGCCATTCAAATCACTGTACAGACAGCTGGTCACTTTGGGTGACTAGCTGGGGTTTGCACAGCTTGTCTCGTGTTGAGGGCATGTAGTCCCCATAGGCATTGCCTCCTCTGGCAAGCAAGGATGATGTTCTGACATTGTTGAATCAAAGAGACGTTACTGTGTGCACTGCTGGGTGATACTGAGCATGTTTCAACAGGTTGTTTTGTCTGCTTAAGTGGGGCCAGAGATTGCTAATTTTCCCCTGGTCCTCTGGCATGTGTGGATTGATCTCCCACATGTAGGTTCTTCGGGCGAGAATGAGCAAACCAGAGAGGCTGGGAGAGTCACGAAGGTGTGGGTGTTGTGGTGGTGGGCACAGGGGTTAATGTCTCAGAAATTCCATGGCCTGGGCAGTGGTTCTGAATGCAGAAGTCTTGCCCAGGGTCTTTGCTGGCCTTGGACTGGTGGGGGGAATATACATGAACCAAAGGAACCCCAAGCCACCTGCCTTTTCACTGCTGCTGGCAGCTTCAACTTGAGGACTCCAGGGGCCCTGAGAGCAGGACTTGGTGGATAAGAACTTCTGAGCCTGCCACTAGTTTGCTTACTTGAGCTTTTCTCAATTCCCACTTGCTTTGCTTTTTTCTGTTTTAGGCTTCTTCTGTTTTGAAGTATGGTCTTCAGTTTGCTTAGTGTCTGCTGTTACTGCTATTTGCTCCCAGCTGTTCTTTGGCTTTTTGCTTTTATTTGTATGTGTGCTTTGTCCCTTAATCTTTAACCTCTCTGACCTCTGCATTATGTCCCTTTTTACCAGGGAGTTTCGAAAGGATTCAAGGTGGGATTTTCTTGAGTTTTATTCTCCTTTAAAGAGTATTTTTACTTGAACATTTATCTTAACTTCTTGGTTACATTTATACTTTACTTGTTTATTTTGTACCTCAGATGCAAAAAAAATCCAGTTTAGTTTTTATTGTCATTGTGTATATATTTTGTTATTTTCATCTCATTTTAATGAGTTTTAACTCACCTTAGTAATTTACCACCCATTTCACCTTCCTGCCTTCAATCCCTTCTCTTCTCTTCTATCTCATGTTTTTTTTAAAATATTTTTATTGATAAAAAGACATACAAACATAAAAATATTCCATACATGGTGTACAGTCAGTGGCTCACAATATCATCACATAGTTGTGTATTTATCATCATGATCATTATTTTGAACATTTGCATCACTCAAGAAAAAGAAATAAAAAAGAAAAAAGGAAAAACTCATGCATACCATGCCCTTACCCCCCTCTCATTGACCGCTAGTATTTCCATCTACCCAATTTATTTTAACCTTTGTTCCCCCATTATTTGCTTTTTTTATCCTTGTTTTTTCTCATCTGTCCATATTCTAGATAAAAGGAGCATCAGACACAAAGATTTCTCAATCATGCAGTCACACTGTAAAAGCTATATCATTATACAGTCATCTTCAAGAAACAAAGCTGCTGGAACATAGCTCTACAGTTTCAGGTACTTCCCTCTAGCCACTCCAATACACTATAAACTAAAAAGGGATATCTATATAATGCATAAGAATAACCTCCAGAATAACCTCTCAACTCTGTTTGAAATCTCTCAGCCACTGACACCTTATTTTTTCTCATTTCTCTCTTACCCCTTTTGGTCAAGAAGGTTTTCTCAGTCCCTTGATGCTGGGCCCTGTCTCATTCTGGAATTTCTGTTCCATGTTGCCAGGGAGATTTACATGCCTGGGAGTCCTGTCCTACATAGAGGGGAAGGGCAGTGAGTTCACTTGCTGTGTCGACTTAGAGAGGCCACATCTGAGCAACAAAAGAAGTTCACTGGGGGTGACTCTTAGGTCTAATATTAAGTAGGCTTAGCCTACCTATCCTTTGCAGGAATAAGTTTCATAGTGGGGAAACCCAAGATTGGGGGCTCAGCCTATTGCTTGCTTGCTAGAATATCAGAAATTCTCCAAATGGGGAAGTTGAACATTGCCCCCTTTCTCCCCATTTCCCCAAGGGGACTTTGCAGATACTTCCTTATTCACTGTGTGTATCACTCTGAGATTTATTGGGGCATCACAGTGACCTGGAAAAACCAACAAAATCTCATGCCCTATTCAAGATTCCATGTACTTACGGTGTTAACTAAACTGACCATACAAGTTAATTTAGGAAATGCACTACTCAAAATATATATTTTGCACCAAATAAACATCTTTCCCTTTAGTCTCACACAGAAGTTGAAGTTTTAAAATATGGACGATATCATCCTTTATCCAGTCTTCTGATGTCCTCTCCAGATCAGCTTTATTCATTTCCCTCCTCAATGTCTGAACATCTTTTCAACGTTATTTAAACAGTTCTTGTATGGGGTACTGCTGACTTTCATAGCTTCAAAGCTCTAACTCTGAGTCTCAGGTGTCACATAAATACCAGTGTTTCTGGGAAAGACCATGTTACATACAAACAGCTCAATATTCAGAATTTAGATTTAACAGTTACATCTCCTGAAAATATTTGTGACTGCTCTAAGAGCTTACTATCTAGGACCCTTTACAATAAGCTCCAACCTGATAACCCATTTTCTCGACTTTAGTTCACTGTATTTTTATATTATAGTTAGTTTATATGATTGAAGTATGATGATTTTGTCTTTTTGTTCCTGACATTTCGTTGAACACACAGCACTTAAGGTTTATTCATCTAGTTGCATGCCTACCAACTTCAATTTTCTTGTGCCGCTCAGTAGTCCAGTGTATGTATGGTGTGTATAGTATATATAGTATGTATAGTATGTATAATATGTATGTATATATAGTTCCCCCTTCCATTCCTCAGTCGTTGTACTTCTAGGCCACCTTCATTCATTGTGGCTCATGAACACTGCCACCAGAAACACCAGTATGCAAATGTTTGTGGGTGCCCCGACACTCAATTCCTCCAAGTACACACTGAGCAACAGGGTTTTGGTATCATGTGACAAATCCACCCCTAGCCTCCTGTGGAACCACCACCTGCCCTCCAAGGGGCTGTACCTCTCAGTTCCCTACTGACAGTGAATAGGTACATCTCTCTCTTTCTGCATTTTCTCTAGCACTTGTTTCTCTCCATTTTTTTTTTTTTGGTATGTTGTATGGTGGGGTCACATTGCATTATTTTTCCATGTGAGTACTGTGTTATTATAGCACCATTTGTTGAATTTTTGTTTGGTTGGTTTTTGTTTGTTTTGCTGGTCTGTTTGTTTTTTGGGAAGTGCATGGACCAGGAATTGAACCTGGGTCTTCTGCATGGCAGGCAAGAATTCTACCACTGAACTACCCTTGCACCCCCGCCCCGTTCATTTTTAAATAGTTTTATTCACACATCATTTAAGCCAGACTAAGTGTTTAGACATGCTTAGCCACCATACTCTGTCTGAAGACATTTCTGAAGAATCCATACCCCTTACCCATTCCCCCCACCTGTTGACATTTCATTTTGGCATAATGCCTTTGTTACATTCAGTGAAAGCATATGACAGTGTTTCTCTTGACTATGGACCACAGCTTACATTGATTGTGCTTTTTCCCTTATACCATCTATTTTCAGCACCCTGCAATGTGGACATTCACTTGTTCTCCCTCATGCACAAACATTTTTTAATTTGTACATTTAATCACTATTATTGTACACTCTAGGCATTCCTAAATTAGACCACCTCAGTCTTAATCTCTACCTTTCTTTCTGATTTCATATGTGCCCCCAACCCTTCTCCCTCTATCATAATCACATTCAGTTTTAATCAGTGTATTTATATTATTGAGCTACAATCAGGTAGTATGCTATCCATTTCTGAATTTTCACACTCAGTCCTGTTGTGCAATCTGTATTCCTTCAGCACCAATTGCCCAATCTCTACCCCATTTCAGTCTCCTGTGTGTGTTCTTAACTTCAGTTCTCCAAGATCACTCATTAATGTTAGTTCACATTAGTGAAATCATATGGTATTTTATCCTTTTGTTTCGGGCTAATTTCATTTGGCATAATGTCCTCAAGGCCCACCCACATTGTTACATGCTTCATAACTTTATTCTGCCTTAAAGCTATGTAATATTCCACTGTATGTATATACCACAGCTTATTTAGCCACTCGTCTGTTGATGGACATTTGGGATGTTTCCATTTCTTGGCAGTTATAAATGATGCTGCTATAAACATTGGTATGCAAATGTCAGTTTGTGTCCTTGCCTTCATGTCCTCTGAGTAGATACCTAACAGTGGAATTGTGGATCATATGGCATTTCTATACTTGGTTTCCTGAGGAACCGCCAAACTGCCTTCCAGAGCAGTTGCACCATTTTACATTCCCACCAACAGTGGGTAAGTGTCTCTCTTTCTCCACATCCTCTCCAGCACTTGTTGTTTTCTGTTTTTTTTTGATAATGGCCATTCTAGTGTGTGTCAGATGATATCTCATTGTGGTTTTGATTTGCATTTCCCTAATAGCCAATGAAATTGAGCATCTTTTCATGTGCCTTTTAGCCATTTGTATTTCCTCTTCTGAAAAGTGTCTGTTCATGTCTTTTGCCCATTTTTTAATTAGGCTATTTGTCTTTTTGTTGTTGAGTTGAAGAATCTCTTCATATATTCTGTGTACTAAACCCTTATCTCATATGTGGTTTCCAAATATTGTCTCTCCCGTTGCATAGGCTATCTTTTTACTTTATTGATAAAGTTCTTTGATGTACAAAAGTGTTTAATTTTGAGGAGTTCCCATTTATCCATTTCTTTCTTCAGTGCTCATGTTTTGGGGGTAAGAGCTAGGAAACCTCCTCCTATTATAAGTTTTATAAGATATTTCCCTACATTTTCTTCTAAAAGTTTTATGGTCTTAGCTCTAATGTTTAGGTCTTTGATCTGTTTTGAGTTAATTTTTGTGTAAGCTATGAGATTTGGATCTTCTTTCATTTTTTTGCGTATGGATATCCAGTTCTCCAAGCACCATTTATTGAAGAAGCTGCTCTGTTCCAGGTGGGTTGACTTGACTGCCTTATCAAAGATCAGTTGTACATAGATGAGAGGGTCTATATCTAAACACTCTATTTGATTCCATTGCTCAGTATATCTTTATGCCAGTCCTATGCTGTTTTGACCACTGTAGCTTTGTACTGTGCTTTAAAAGTCAGATACTATGAGACCTCCCACATCTTTTTTTTTTTTTGGCATGGAGAGGCTCTGGGAATTGAACCTGGGTTTCCCGCATGGCAGGTGCGAATTCTACCACGGAGCTATCCTTGCACCACCCCTACTTCATTTTCCTTTATCAAGAAATTTTTCCTATTCAGGGTACCCTGTACTTCCAAATAAATTTGATTATTGTTTTTTCTATTTCTGCAAAGTAAGTTTTTGCAGTTTTATTTGGTATTGCTTTGAATCTATACATCAATTTGGATAGCATTGACATCTTAACTATATTTAGTCTTTCAATCCATGAAATGGTATGCCCTTCCATTTATTTAGGTCTTCCCTGATTTCTTTCAGCAATTTCATACTGTTTTCGTGTCTAGGTCTTCTGTATCCTTGGTTAAATTTATTCCTAGATATTTTATTCTTTTGGTTGCTATTGTAAATGGAATTTTTTTCTTTGTCCTCAGATTGCTCATTACTAGTATATAGAAACACTACTAATTTTTGGGTGTTGATCTTGTACCCTGCCACTTTGCTGTACTCACTTATTAGCTCTAGTAGCTTTGCTGTGGATTTTTCAGGGTTTTTGACATACAGTATCATATCATCTGCAAACAATGAGAGTTTTACTTCTTCCTTTTCAATTTGCATGCCTTTTATTTCTTTTTCTTGTCCAATTACTCTGGCTAAAACTTCCAACACAATGTTGAGTAACGGTGGTAACAGTGGATATCCTTGTCTTGTTCCTGATCTTAGGGGGAAAGCTTGCATGCAGTCTTTCCCCATTGAGGATGATGTTAGTTGTGGGTTTTTCATATATTCCTTTTATCAGGTTGAAGAAATTTACCTTCTATTCCTATCCTTTGAACTGTTTTCTTTAAGAAAAGATGTTGACTTTTGTCAAATGCCTTTCTGCATAAATTGAGATGATCATGTGGTTTTTCTGCTTTGATTTGTTGATATGGTGTATTACATTAATTGATTTTCTTATGTTGAACCATCCTTGCACACCTGGAATAAATCCCACTTGGTCATGGTGTATAATTATTTTAATGTGCTGCTGGATTTGATCTGCAAGTATTTTGTTGAGAATTTTTCCAACTATATTCATTAGAGACATTGGTCTGTAATTTTCTTTTCTTGTAGTATCTTTGTCTGGCTTTTGTATGAGGGTGATGTTGGCTTCATGAGTTAGGTAGCCTTCCTTCCTCTTCAATTTTTTTTGAAGAGTTTGAGCAGGGTTGGTACTAATTCTTTCTTGAATGCTTGGTAGAATTCACATGTGAAGCCATCAGGTCCTGGACTTGAGTTTTTTTGGAGATTCTTGATGACTGATTCAGTTTCTTTACTTGTGATTGGTTCACTGAGGTCTTCTATTTCTTCTTGAGTCAATGTTGGTTGCTCATGCCTTTCTAGGAAGTTGTCCATTTCATCTACACTGTCTAGTTTATTAGCATATAATTGCTCATAGTATCCTCTCATTACCTCCTTTATTTCTGTGGGTCAGTAGTTATGTCTCCTCTTCCATTTCTGATTTTATTTATTGCATCCTCTTTTTCTTTTTGTCAGCCTAGCTAAGGGTCCATCAATTTTATTGCTTTTCTCAAAGAACCAATTTCTGGTTTTGTTGATTTTCTCGATTGTTTTCATGTTCTCAATTTTGTTTATTTCTGCTCTAATCTTCGTTATTTTTTTTCCCTTTTGTTGCTTTGGGGTTAGTTTGCTGTTAGTTCTCTAGATTTTCCAAGTGAACAGTTAGTTCCTTGATTTTTGCTCTTCTATTTTAAAATAAGCATGTAAGGCAATAAATTTCCCTCTTAACACTACCTTTGCTGTATCCCATAAATTTTGCTATGTTGTATTTTCATTTTCATTTGCCTTGAGATATTTACTCATTTCTCTCGTAATTTCTTCCTTGACCCACTGGTTGTTTAAGAGTGTGTTGTTGAGCCTCCATATATTTGTGAGTTTTCTGGCCCTCTGTCTGTTATTGATTTCCAACTTCATTCCATTATGATGTGAGAAAGTGTTTTGTATTATTTCACACATTTTTAGTTTATTGAGGCTTGCTTTGTGACCCAGTACATGGTCTATCCTTGAGAATGATCCATGAGCACTTGAGAAACATGTATATCCTGCTGTTATGGGGTATAATGTGCTGTAAATATCTTTTAAGTCTAGTACATTTATTGCATTATTCACATTCTCTGTTTCTTTATTGATCCTCTGTCTAGATGTTCTGTCCATTGATGAGAGTGGGGAATTGAAGTCTCCAACTATTGTGGTAGAGGTGTCTATTTCTCCCTTCAGTGTTGTCAGTGTTTGCCTCATGTATTTTGGAGCACTCTAGCTCGGTATATAAATATTTATGATTGTTATGTTATCTTGTTGAATTGCTCCTTTTATTAATACATAGTGTCCTTGTCTCTTTTAATTGTTTTACATTTGAAGTCTAATTTGCTGGATATTAGTATAGCTACTCCTGGTCTTTTCTGATTGTTGTTTGCAGGAAATATCTTTCCCAACCCTTCACTTTCAACCTATTTTTGTCCTTGAGTCTAAAATGAGTCTCCTGTAGACAGCATATAGATGGGCCCTGTTTTTAAATCTATTCTGCCAGTCTGTATCTTTTTTTTTTTTTTTTTTTGGCTTGGACAGGCTTTGTCTGTATCCATTCACATTTAGTGTTATTACTGCAAAAGCAGTACATTCTTCTACCATTTTGCATTTTGGATTTTATATGATATATCTAATTTTTTTTTCTCTTTTTACCTTTACTGATATTCTTCATTTCTACACTCGTCTCCAGACCTCTCTCTCCTGCCTTTTCCTCTTTGCCTATAATGCTCTCTTTAGTATTTCTTGAAGAGCTGATCTCTTGGTCACAAATTCTGTCAGTGATTGTTTGTCTGAAAATGTTTTAATCTCCCCCTCATTTTTTAAAAAAAATTTTTCTCTTTTTTTAAAAAGAACATGTCACGAATTTGTGTGTCATCTTTGTGCAGGAGCCATGCTAATCTTCTCTGTATCATTCCAATTTTAGTATATGTGCTGCCAAAGCAAGCACTCCCCCTCATTTTTGAAGGACAATTTGGCTGGATATAGAATTCTTGGTTGGCAGTTCTTCTCTTTTAGAATCTTAAATATATCATACTACCACCTTCTTGCCTCTATTGTTTCTGCTGAGAAATTCACACATAGTCTTATTGGGCTTCCTTTGTATGTGATGGATTGCTTTTCTCTTGTTGCTTTCAAAATTCTCTTTCTTTTTGATATCTGACAGTCTGATTAGTAAGTGTCTTGGTGTGTCTGTTTGAATCTGTTCTGTTTGGGGTGTGCTGCACTTCTTGGATCTGTAATTTTATGCTTTTCATAAGAGATGGGAAATATGCAGTGACTATTTCCTCCATTAGTCTTTCTCCTCCTTTTCCCTTCTGTTCTCCTTCTGGGGCACCCACACACATATATTCATGCACTTCATGTTGTCATTCAGTTTCCTGAGACCCTGCTCATATTTTTCCATTCTTTTCCCTATATTTTCTTTTGTGTGTTTGGATTTCAGATTTCCAGTCCTCTAGTTCACTAATCCTTTCTTCTGCCTCTTCAGATCTGTCATTGTAGGCTTCCTTTTTTTTTTTTCATGTCTTCTACTATGTCTTTCATTCCCAGAAGTTCTATGATCTGTTTATTTCAAACTTTTGATTTCTCCTTTTTGTTTGCTTAATGCCTTTTTTATATCCTCTCTCAACTCACTGATTTTTTTTTTTTTTTATTAAAAAATTTTTTTTTAACATAACATGCAAACACGAACATTCTTACCATATGATCATTCCATTCCTGGTATATAGTCAATAACTCACAGTATCATCACATAGTTGTATATTCATCCACTGTGATCATTTCTTAGAACATATGCATCAATTCAGAAAAAGAAATAAAAAAAAAAACTCATACATACCATACGCCTTACACCTCCCTTTCATTGACTGCTAGTATTTCCATCTACCCAATATATTTTAGTCTTTGTTTCCCCTATTTTTTTCTTTACCCCTTACATTGATTTGATTTTTGATGAGATTTTCCATGTCTGTTCAAACATCTTGAATTAGTTGTTTCAACTCCTGCATCTTATTTGAATTGTTAGTTTGTTCCTCTGAGTGGGCCATATCTTCGATTTTCCTAGTATGACTCATTTTTTGCTGGCATCTAGGTGTTTGATTTCCTTAATTAATTTATTGTGGAGGTTATTTTCACTCTTTTACCTTTCTTGCTGGATGGCCTTGTTCTCTAGCTGTTCTTTGACATTCAGTTCAACTTATTCTAGATCTCTAGCATAGGTTCTGTTTAGCTGATCAGAATTTTTCAGTTCTTGTTTTTCAGTTTTTTCTCCTGCCTATGTGGAGCATTTTGTTTTTTCTTTTGAGATGGGTCTCCTCAGATATTTTAGACCCCAGTCAGATTTCCCTGACTGGACTGGCCCACATCTCAGGAGGAAAGAGTGGCCGGCGTTAGTTTTTCCTGAGGGTGAGAGCAGGTTGCCAGATTTTCCTGTGAAGCCTCTAAACTCTGCTTTTCCCATCCTGCTGGAAATGTGGCACTTGTTTGCTTGGTACTTCTCACCAGTGTAGTGATGTGATGCCTTTTTTTTCAGAAGTCTCTCCCTGCTTTGGGTATGGTTGAAACAGAGAAGAGGTTGTAGGTTGGCATTAATTGCTTAGGTTTTTCAGTTTTGGGGACCTGAATTCCTTGAGGGAGGGATTCCACTTGAGCTGGGTCCCACCTTTTTCTTGGAGAAGGTACAGCATTTAAGAAATTAATTTCTGTAACTTGACTACTTGTTTCTCAGTGGAGCTTAATTCTGCCCTTGCCTCCAGCAGTGCTGATGCCTAAGTAGGCTTCCAGTTCTGTCTAATGAGCTGTTAAGTAATAGAAACAAAGCAAAAAAAAAAAAATCATTTTCAGAGTGGTACCTCAGCTCTTTGGATTTGCCAGTCAAGAGCTTAAGGTGGTCGGTGGCTCTAGGTATCTCCAGGCTCTATGTGCCCACCCCACCCCAACCCCCTTTTTTTAGAGTCCAGTTCTTTTCCAGTATTTGGTGCTGCCAACTCAGAAGGCCTCAGGTTTTTTTTGTTCCTTTTCCCATCAGCCCCGCCACCTCTCTGCCAGGGCAATAACTCCTAGTATCTTTAGCACTTAGACCGGGTTTATCTGTGCTGGGGGCTTATTCTCAGTGGTCAAAATTTGTTAATTCTGCAAGTGGAGCTTGGTTGAGCTAAGCCCTTGCTGCTAGTAAAGTGTTTCCTTTCCCTTCGGGGGAACCAGGCTGCTGTGCCCATGAGGGAGGGACTTTGGCCTCTGTGGCTTGGGGGAATCTCAGCTGGTCCAGCTTGTATAGACTGGTGTACGCTGTGTGTCCGGTCACTGATATAGCACTAGAAGTTCTGTATTGTTCCTGGCTGTTTACTAGGTGCTCTGGAGGACGAACTAAATTCCATACCTCACTAAGCCGCCATCTTGCCCCAGTCCTCATTATTTGCTTTAGTGATTGGCAAAAGGCCTAATGTGGGCATGATAGCTAGGAGAAGATATTGGTAGTGGTCAAAACCAACATAGAATTCATGTCAAGAATATACAAGGATCTCCTACAAATCAACAATAAAAAGACAGCCCCAGTAGAATAAAAAATGGGCAGTTTACAGAAGCAGACCCCAAAGTCTACCAATCTGATGGAGAGATTCTCACACTCAATAATCAGAGAAACACATACTAAAGCAACAATTAGATATCATTTCTGCACCAATTCCAAAATTGGAAAGGCGCATAATGCCAAGCATTGGCAGGAATGTGGAACCCCCTGCACTGCTGGTGCGGCCCTCCTGGAGAGCCACCTGGCACTACTCATCAAATGAAGTATATGCATGCCGCACAACCAGAAATTGCACCTTGGGGTATATGTCTCTGGAATTCTCACTCAGGTCCACAAGGAGCCATGTTTAAGGATGCTCACCAGGCGTGATGGTGGTGGTGAGGGGAGAACGTGTGGGCAGAATCTGGTGGGTGACACCACAGAGTCCTATGGAGCAGTTTCAAGTCAACAACAACGTAAAACACGGACCTTAGAAACAAAGCTGAGCAGAAACGATAAAAGACAGTGAGATGCGACGGTGCCGTTTACAGAAACTAAAAATACATGTGCCACAAAGCTACAGTGTTTGCCAAAACATGGTCAAACAGAAAGGTACACACGAGAAGGGTTGCTGGGAGCGGGTAGGATGGGAGTGAGGTATGGGGATAAAAATCTTTTAATGAAATAAAAAAGATGGTGGTGGGAAAGAAGGACCTCAGGTACAAAAGACCTGGGCTTTTAGGACACTTCCCCCTTCTTATTCAAGGTTTTAGGCGTGTTTCCCCGTGGCCCCGGGGAGGGGAGGTGTGGGGATTGGCCACGTAATGGGTTGCTGAGCTCGCTGGGTCTGCTGCTGACCTCCCTCCTGGCTCAGACCCCCGCAGGGACCACTTCTGTCCCTGACACTTTGTCCTGGCAAACAACGTGAAATGTCTTACTGCCTAAAGGTCACAGCACATTTTTTCCTCTGAGATAGAGGGTCTCATTCTGATGCCTTTTAAACTACTATTTATTCTACATAACCCATGGTGGAATTACTCGTCTTTGGCAACCTGAAAGCTAGCAACTGCAGTAGGAGTAAATGGAAGCCCTCTCCAAATTCATGGCTAAACAGACTCTGGTGGGCCTGGATGGTGACTTGTGGAATTTATTGGGGCAAGGCATACTCATATTTCCAAGTCAGGAATCAGCAGGATAGATTATATCCTTGTGAGTCTTTTCCTGCTGATCAGCATCCTTGAGATGAAATATTAGTATTCTCAACCCACAGGGACTGTGGGTTCCCCATTTCAGCTCTTGGCACTGGGCTTCTGGAGGCTTCTTGCCCTCAGAATTGGCTTGATTCTGAGACTAAAAAGAACAGGCAGGATGTGCTAGGGCTTTGAGAATCCCTTGAAGATCTTGCACCATCCAAGGTGCTCCTTAACCTCAGCTGTGCTTGTCCCCAGCTCTCTCTCCTTATCATTATCATTTTAAGATGAAAATAATCTTTTTTTTTTATTTGTCTGGTTATTCACTAAGTGCCTTAGGTAGGGAGGAATCTGGGCCAGGTTAGTGAGGCAACATGCAAATTGGCAAGGACCTCCAGGGAACTTTTAAAATTTGTCTCACTTCAAACTTCATTGCTTGGAGAAAAGAGTGTGGTAAAACACCGGAGGTGCTCCTAAGTTTGGCTATAGACTCAGAAGGAGGGCAGATTCTAGGGCAGTTTCTTGGTCCCCTGGTGAATGGTTCATGGAGACCCAGCTTCTAGGGAACAGGCAGGTTTTCTGTTGCCAGGTCTCTAAACGAAAGGCAGCTGTCCTGAACTATGGTGATGTTTAGCCCTGTTCTGAGTGGGCTCAGATGGAGTAAAAATTTTGCATTTGATTTCCTGCCAATTGATTGGTCCATTGGTGTCGTTAGAATTAGGATTAAAGGGCCCTGCCATACCACGGGCTTTCCTAGATTTTTGCTCAGATGGGTTCCTGATGACCTTTGGGTATGAGAGAAATTCTTGCAGGCCACAAGGACAGGGATCAGTGAGTGAGCAAGGCTGGACGGCAGCTGTGTGCTGGGAGAAAGCACACTGAATTCTGAGTCAGAAGACCTAAATAAAAAAACAAAAAAACAAAAACAACAACAAAAAACCCTCCTTTATTGAGGTAGAATAGAATTTACATCTAATAAATGCTGTAATTGGACAGTTCAATAGGTTTTGACAAATAATATACTGCACAAATGACCACCACAATCAAGATATAGAACATTTTCACACAAAAAGTTCTCATGTGATCTTTTGCAGTCAACTCCCCTTGCCTCCTTGCCTCCTTGCCTCCTTGCCTCCGGCACCACCAGTCTGCTTGCTGTCACTATAGAGTAATTTTGCCTTTTCTAGGATTTCATATAAATAGAATCATTTCTGGGGAAGACTAGTTTTTAAGACCAAGATCCACAAGTAGATAACTCTGTGACCCTTTGAGAAATAATTTCTTTCTGTTTCCCATCTCCAAAATGGAGATAACAGCTTGTTCCTTCCATCCATCCCTCTGTCTGTCCATCCATCCATCCGGTCACTTGTTCACATGTATACTGGTGTTGGAGTAGCTGCACTGGGAAACTCCAGAAAGGTGCTGGACCACAGGCTGTTGCTCAGTAAACAGGGGCCTCCACCCCATCTGATTTATTTCCTATGGGGCTCGCTGCTGCTCCCTGCCTCCCTCCCACACTTATCTTGAATCCCTGGTGCCATGATCTGCAGGCCACCCAACCCTCTTCAAGGAGGACTCTTTATTTAAGTAAGAGAGGAAACAGATACCCTAGGAAACACGGGCAGCAGGGTGCAATGATGAAGGGCTTCCCTGATGGGCCGGAGCCATAGGTGGCTAGGGCCTGAGCACAGGGTGGCGTCTGCACCCATAGTAGTTCAGGGAGAGGGGCCTCCCTGGGGGTCAGGACACGGGTGTCCTGGAGGTGGGGTGGGGGTGTGAGTGTGAGAGGAAGGTGGGCTCCCAGCCACACCCTGTGAGGGGAGGCATTGGGGGCAGGTCTGGGACAGGCCTACCCAGGAGCCCTGACAGCATCAGACCTGTAGACTGACCACACAGCCCTCAGGCTCTGACACTGCAGAGTGGAGCTGTGCTGCCATCTGCTGGCCATATGGAGGTGGCCCCTGCCTGGCCGAGGCTGAGGGGAAGGGGTCGGTGCTTTTAGTCTCTTGTTTCTGGCATGAACAGTAGAACGTGAAAACTTCCCCTGGTGACCTGGTCTCCCTGTTACTCCCTGTATGCACCTCCTCCACCTCCACACTCCCTTCCCTATAAGTCTCTGGATTTGAGAAATGGTAGTTGAGTCAAATCATGCTGCTTTTTTTTTTTAGCTCCCTCATGAGGTACCCCTTTCCCACTGCAACATCCCCAAGGCCCCCAGCTGCTGCAGCTGACTCAGGGGAATCCTTCTCAGCCATCTTTTGTTCAGCAGTGATAGAAGAACCACCATCCTGAGTTTATAGGGTGATACCATATCCAGGTGACACCTTACCAGGATGACAAACTACAACCGGTAGATGGGCATTAAAAGAAAAAAAGGCACCTAGTTTTGGACCCTCCTGGGCAGAGGTTGGTGTATGCGCCTCCCCTCGGATCTAGGAGGGCTTGGGATTGCTTTGTCCAATGGCTGCCGAGGAAGGGGGGCTCTGTGACTCCCGAAGCTGGGTCATCGAAGGCCATACGGCCTCGGCCTGGTTTGCTGGGGTACTGGGCGGCCCCTGAGCCGTGATGCCCCCGCCCGCAGTCCTGCCCGCAGTCCCGCCCGGGCCCGCGCTGGGAGCCATCGTGGAGGTGGGTCCTCCAGCCCCATCTTTTGTCACCCTCAGCTGGGGTAAAACGTTCCCGCTGTGCCCTGTCCTATTTCCTAACCCCCAGAATCTGAGTTTAATAAGATGTTGGCCGATGTGCTCCACCACGTTGGGGAGTGGACTGTTGGGCAGCAGTGGTCGCCAGAGCACCAGGCGGTACTACGACCCCAGGCCCGGTCAGTGAGGGACCGAGGGGCATCTGCAGCCTCGTCTGGGATGGGACCCCCCACGGATACTGCGGCCTTCTCTGGAGAACGCGCCCTCCAGCTGGCGGAGGGGCCAGAGCTCCCGGGGCTCCTGCCCGCACCTCGGCGCCACAGGCCCCGGCCCCATTTCCGGGGACTCGGCCTCTCCAAGCCTGTCCCTTCCGTGTGCCCTCACCTGGCTGGCTGCTCCATGGGCTAGTATGAAAGCAGAGTGGTACCCACAGCCACGAGGCCTGAAGGGTCTAGCGCAGGTGCGGCACGCTGAGGCTGGGGCTGTGGACTGCGCGGGCAGGTGCGCGCCGGTGTGCGTGGGTGGGGGTGGAATGCGGGGTTGGGGTGTGCGTGGGTGGGGGTGGAATGCGGGGTTGGGGTGTGCGTGGGTGGGGTGTGCGTGGGTGGGGGTGGAATGCGGGGTTGGGGTGTGCGTGGGTGTGCGCGGGTGGAGGTGGAGTAGGTGCGGGTGGGGTGCGTGGGTGGGCAGGACAGAGGGAAGGCCGGGGACCGATGGCGGGCGAGGTGGCAGGGACTCTGGCGGTGGTGGCGGTGGTGAGTCCCCACCTCTCTCGTCCTTTACGAAGAGAAACTCAGGCGCATACGGTCACGGGGGGCACGATCCGAGGCGCATGCTGCTCGCGCTGGGTCCACAGCCCCAAAGCTAGCCCATGCTCCCGGCGGCGGGCCGGCTGGGGGGTGCAACGCTCACGGCGGGGCCGGGCCCCGCTCCCGGTTCCGGGCTCGGTAGGGGTGGTGGGAGCCCGGCGTTCGCCGCGCGGTCAGCTCAGGCTGAGGCTGCGGGCCGCTCCGGGCCTGCGATGCGCGCGGAGGCCGGCAGGGGGCGGCAGTGTCCCGCGTTTGCGCGGTGTGGACAAATCCGTCCCGCTCGTGGCCACCGAGGGGCCAGAGCCTTGTCCCTTCCCGGCCTACTCTCGCCACCTGCCCCCTAGACGCGTTCCTAGCTGCCCTGGCCCGGATCTGGGCGCCTCCGCCTCTGGTTCCCTTCCTCCATGTCTGAGTGCCCTTTGTGCCCACCTTGCTCATAGCTGGACTTAGCCACCAGGTCCCTAAATCTTGACCATCACCCCGGGGTAGGCATGAATCTCCCCATTTTACAAGTCTGGTTAATGAACCAAATGTTAATGCCAGCTAACCTTTATGAAGTCCTATTTCCTGACCTGCTCTGTCAGGGTTCTTCAGAATGGCGTTGGGGGCAGGGGAGGAGGAGGAGGAGTGTAAAGCCAGCCCCCCATCTCCCCACCACAGTGTGGGGTCCTCACGCCCCTGCTCCACCGGCTGAGTCCTTGTGGACCAGAGGATCCTAAAGGAGGAGCAGGTGGGAGACGGAGATGTCCAGACCATCCCAGGCCACGTTGCATCTGCATTTCTGTCCATTGTGGAATTTACTCCTGCAGCTTGAGTGTGGCCAGAGTGCCCAGGGGGAGTAGCCTGGGGACAGGAGGACCGGGACTTCCCAGGAGCAATGCCTGCAGTATGCTGTCCTGGCCCCAGCTTGCCTCCCAGAGGCCACAGCCAAGGGCTCTCTACTGGCCCCATCTAAGTCCAGGCTGATCGGTTGGGGAACAGGCAGAGGGCAGGTCTGGCATGGTGGTTTAGGCCTTGATTTTGCAGCCACAGACCTGGGTTCAAATCCTGCCATCACCACCTGCCAGCCGTGTGAGCTTAAATAAGGCATTTAGCCCCCTACCTCAGTTTCCTTGTCTGTAAAATAAATGTAAAAGTAGAACATCCATCATAGGATTGTTGAAAGGGTCGAGTGACTTAATTTTTCTAAAGTGCTTTCAACAATGCCTGGCCCATGGTGGGGACTGGACAAGTAGCTGCCGTTATTACTCTGTCCTCTCCCCCCAGCTTCCATCCTCCTGGGCAACCCAGGCAGTTGTGTTACAAGGTGCAGCCAGCGCCAGGTGCCTGGTCATAGGGGAGCCGGGTGCTCCCTGCCATGGCAGTGTGTGAACACCCCCAAACTGACCCTGAGCCAAGCAGGGTGGATCTGAGAGCCAGCAGAGCACACCCCACCTTTGTGCCCCCTGGCTGCAGGTCCCACATCCCCTTGTGAGCTAAGGGGCATCCTCATTTTAATCATCAGAGTCTCCAGCAACCCCCCCCCCCACTAAAATCAACCCCTCCTCCCCTACATCCCTGAGACCCCAACTCAACTGATGAAATCACCCTAACTTCCAATTATAATTACCACTAATATATTAATGATGATTCCTGAGCAGTTATAGAGAGCCAGGCACTGCACTAATGTCTTAGGTTAGTGGTTCTCAAATTTGTGGGTCTCAGGATATCTTTTTTGCTGTTAAAAAATTTACTGAGAGTCACAAAGAGCTCTTGTTAATGTGGGTTGTATCTGTCAGTATTTATTGTTTTGGAAATTAAAACTGAGAAATAAAAATGTGTGTTTACTTAAAATGATAAACACATTGCACGTTAACATAAAGAACACATTTTTAAATGAAAATACTGTATTTTCCAACATGAACTATTTAGGGAGAGGAAAATGTGGCATTGTTTTACCTTTTTTGCATAGCTCTTTAATGTCAGACTTAGTTGAAAACAGCTATATTTTCATATCTGCTTCTGCATATAAGTTTCTGTTATACCACCTGTCATGTAGCCTCTGAAAAGATCCACTGAGAGTGAAAAAATGGATCTTTGATAGTAGAAAAGGCAAATAACACTTTAGTATTATTGTGAGCATAGTCTTAACTACTGTGGACCTCCTGAAAAGGTCTTGAGAACCTTCAGAAGCCCCCAGACCACACTTTGGAAACTGCTGCCTTGTATACGTGATGTGTAATTTCTAATATTGCCAGTTTTGCACAGGTGGAAACTGAGGCACAGGGAGATGAAGGAACCAGCCCAAGGACACACAGCTAGGAGTCAAAGCCAGGCTTCCTGTGGGGTGGGGGGTGGCCCTGGGAAACACCCTTGAGGTTGGTGGCCCTGACCCCAGGAATGGATCCAGACAAAGCGGGCAGGGCCGGGCAGGCCAGTGGGGAGGGGAGCTGGGTGCATAGCCAGGACGGGAGTTGGGAGGGGCCCGGGGATCCGTTAGTCACCAAGTGGCTGCGATGACAGGGCTGGAGATGGCAGCTGGCGGCAGATGCAGCCTCGGGCTGGAAAATCAATAGGTGATCAGCGGTCCAGGGGCACCGCTCTTCATCAGGTGCGGCGGAGACGTGGGAGCGGGGGCGGGGGGACGGGAGGAAATATCACTGACCCCCAGCAGGATTGATCAAACAGTCAGACACCCAAGGCCAAACTCACTAATAAAGTGAGACGTTCAGCTCAGCCGGGCAGCTGCTGGCTGAAGGTCTTAAAAAAACCGCTTAGCTGGGGAGTTCTTGCTAAACTGTCTTTGTTTCTTGAGGCCAGTGGGAGGGAGGCCTGGCTTGGCTGATGTTGGGTCTGGGTCTCTCAGCTTCGCCCAGGCCTGGACCGTAGGGGCCTAGAACCCACATGGCATATGTGTACGCATTTGCATGTCACACTGCAGCACGTGCCATCTACACACTGCACAGGAGCGTGTGCACATATGTGCCCTGCATGTGTGCATGTGCGTGCACAGCCATAGCACACACTGTTTACATTGGAGGGACGAGCACGTGTAATCGTGAGTTAAGCTCTCTTTTTTTCTCACCAATGTCACCACTTCCTCTGCCCATAGCCCCAAAGATACAACATTTGTAGTGATAGGACAATTGAGGGTGGGGTGTGCGGGGCAGAACAGAGACATGAGGACTGGAAAGGCGTATCTGAAAGGGCTAAGCTGTACAACAGAGAGAAAAGGTGTAGATGTGGAAAGGAAGGAGGGGGGTGAAAGGAAGGGTTTGTGTGGGCAGGGGTTGCAAAGTGCTTTGATCCGGACCTGATGGGGATCTGGGGGGAGGGAAGGAGAGGAGAGAGTGGCCAAGAGAGTGTGGGTTGAGAAAGTTAAAGGATAAAAGGAAGTGCAGATGGAGAACGAGGACGTGATGTGAGGGGTAATGAATTCGATCTCCTTTGACATCTTTGAGGGATCCAAGTAAAGAGTAGAATCTTGGTCAAGTAACTTCTGGATCATTCCATCATGTTTTGTTAAATAACTGCACCACACTGGGCTTGTGGGAACATAAAATGTGTTTGGGTTAAATAATGACATCATATTAAGAATAAAATTTTATGGAATGCTTCTGCAGGTCAAAGATTGTGCTGAGAGCTTTCCGTGGATCACCTCCTGCTAACACTAAGGGTACTGCTTTTATTTCTACTTTCTGGACGGGGACTGTGCCGGTTTGCAAGGATTTATGTACCCTAAAAAAGCCGTGTTTTAATCCTAATCAGTCTTGTGGGAGCAACAATTTCCTCTAATCCCTAGTCAGTACTATAGGTTGGAAACTTGATTAGGTTATCTCCGCAGAGATGTGTCTCACACAATTGTGGGTATTAACTTTTGGATAGAGGGAGATGTGACTCCACCCATTCCAGGTGGGTCTTGATGATTTTACTGGAATCCTTTAAAAGAGGAAGCATTTTGGAGAAAGCTTCAGAATGTGAGAGCAGCAAAGACTTGAGAACTATGGAGTCCACTGGCCAGAGACCTTTCAAAATGAGGGAGGACGCTCCTGGGGGAGCTTCATGAAACAAGAAGCCTGGAGAGGAAGCTAGCAGACGTCACCGTGTTCACCATGTGCCTTTCCAGTTGAGAGAGAAACCCTGAACTTCATCGGCCTTCTAGAGTGAAAGTGACCTCTTGTTGGTGCCTTAATTTGGACATTTTTATAGACTTGCTTTAATTGGGACATTTTCTCAGCCTTAGAACTATAAACTAGCAACTTATGAAATTTCCCTTTTTAAAAGCCGTTCCGTTTCTGATCTGCATTCCCCGGCTAGCAAACTAGAGCAGGGACATTGGGGCTCAGAGGTTTAATCACTTGCTTCAGGTCGTGGAAGCATGATTTGAGTCCAGCCGTCCGACTCCGGAGTCCGTGGCCATCTTTCTTCATGACTTCAGCGTCTTAGAGGGGTGCAGCGTCGGTGCTGGGGGACCAGGTAGGTAGTTCAAGCCTGCATCTGGTAGGGGACGTCTCCCATCATTGTGTCTCCCCCATGTTGGGAGAGCAGGGCCCTGGTGTGAGAGGCAGAGTGTTGGCTCCCCATACCCCGCAGCAGTTACAGCCCGTGCGACCCCCACACCTGCCTCCCAGACCCCCAGCTCCTCTCTTGCTGAGGGGCCCGAGGAAGGGGCAGGAGGCTCTGCTGGGCTCTGCGAGCTGATTGAACCAGGGTGTGTAGGTCTTAAATCCTGAAGTCTGGGGCTGTATAAAAACATAGAACAGATTCATTAAGAATGAGCGAGGCTCTAACCCACGGGAGAAATGTGAAACCATGTTTCCTCAGAATGTGATCCTAGGCCCATCTTCATCAGAACACGGAGATTGTTATTCATTATTTATTTTACTACTTGGCTCACTGGCTGATAAAAATTATACATAATGTACACAACCTGGTATGCTGCTATATATAATAATGCACGTCACATACTATAGCACATATTTCATACATTACATATTCTGTGTCAATGTGTTGGCTGGCGCCATCTGGCTTGCTCCACTGGAAAGGAAGCCCTCTGAGGGCAGGACCTGCCTGCCTTGTTCACTGCTGCACCCTCCCCACCCGGGCTGGGCCCAGGAAAGCTTGACGTGCAGGGAGGGATGATGTAAGCCAGGTGTGCAGTGCTTAGTGGGCGCTCAGGTCCCGGTCCCTGAACATACAAGCGCAGCCTAACTTAGGTGTATAATATGCAACCCCCAAAGCTATAGGCCACCGGTCCTGGGAGAAACTCCTGTCCCTCCACCCTTGGGGACCAGAGAAACTATTACAAGGGTGAGCTGAGTTCCAGTGCTTTTCCCCAGGTCTCTTCATTGATTCAATTCTGCGTGAACCATATCATCTCCCATGCCTCCCCCGTCCCCCCTCGCTCTCTGCCTTAAGGGACATCAGCAGTAATGACAGTGACAGGCAATGGCAGGCTTGGGTTGAGGCTTGGAGGCTGGGTCACTTCTCATGCCAAGGGCAAGTCTTCCTCCCCTCCCCTTCTGCCAGGGCCGGAATTCACACTTCCAGGCCACTCCTCCTCAACTCTTTTGCTTGCCCTGGTTCTCACTCTGTGAGAGGTTTGGGGAGGGTCTGTCTGGGAGTGGCCCTTGTCTGTACGAAGGTCAGCCCAGCTGTTGTCTGACCAATGGCCACGCGCGTTCTCCCTCTTGAGAATTAAGTGATACAGACCCAGGGGTCAGCATGTGGCAGGTGTTTGGGCTGAAAGGTGGCCGCTCAGTGGGTTCTAGGGAAGCTGGGATGTGGATTCCTCTGAGAGGTCAGGGGGCACAGGGGAGCCCCCAGGCTGGGACTTGGGCCAGGATAACCTCATTTGTTTACCCAGTAAGTCTTACAGATGTCACCCCATTCTGTTTTTGCACAGTGTAAAGAAGATTGGGAAGCAGTAGTAGTGTGCAAGGGTGGAGGCAGCTACTTTGGGCCCCGAGGCCCCCTGCACCTTGTTAGCCTCTATCTGTGAGTATGAGCTAGCCTGGGCCTCTCTTTCCTGTCATCAGTAGGACCCTAACCAGAAGGTCATAGCAGCCATAGCCCAGGGAGGGGCTGAGAGCATTGAAAGGGCCAAGGTGGTGGGGTGGGGAGGAGATGGGAAGTCCGTGAGCTGGGAAAGAGAGATTCTCTGAACAGAATCTGAAGCCTAAGATGAAAGAAAATACTGTTAGAGAGCTCACAGAATTGGCAGACAACTTGAGTATTATTATTCCTATTTTGCAGAAAAGGAAGCTGAGGCTCAAAATCGCTCAAAATCTCACTTCCAACAACTAAGTGGGGCTGTTTCTAATCCTAGTGCTTTCCCTTCTTGGTGCTGCCCCTTGTAGCTCAAGGAAACTGTCCTCTGGACCTTGACGTGGCACTTGGCAAGTTTCCTTATGACGTCTTTGTGGAAAAGATGGAACGACGTCTGCTGGTACCTGGGACAATTAGGTGGACCGTAGAGGTACGATGGCATCGGAGGGAGATGGCATTCTGCCATCTGAGGAATGGCAGAAGGACTGAGCCTGCTGTGTTTCTTCTGTTGGCAGAATAAAAATCTTAGGAGGAAGAAAATGTTGTCCTGAAGGAATGAGACTTTCAAGTGTCCCTAAAGGCATGTGAACCATAGTGACACCCAGCTCCCAGCTCCATATGAAAAGGACTCTTTCACAGTCATGGGTTTGAAGATGGGCTGGACTGAATTAGGAATGAGTACCCCATCTCTAATGAGGCCATAGGGGATTGAAGGATCTGTTATATAGTTGAAATTGACAACTCGTGATGTCTTCTCCAGGGCTGAGAACCTATGCAGTGGTGCAAAGGAGTGCTGTAAGGAAATGGTGCAATGGTTTAGAGGAGTGGAAGGGGCCTGGAGCTGACACCCATGTTGGTGTCTGGGGTCCTGAGAGACGGTGGGTAGAGGAATAGGTCTGTGGGTGAGGGGGATGATGAGATTTGGCTGTGGGATGGGTAGGGGCACCTCCTGGGAACTGCAGCTTTGTCCTCGGTGAGCTCAGACCATCTCACACCTCCCAGCATGGCTCTCTTCTAATAACGTTGTTTCCATGTGGGTGTTGTCTTAGATGTGATGTTCACAACCCCCCAAGGAGCAACAGCTCTCAGTAAGCTATGGTATTTTCCTAGCCAAGAACTTGCTAATCCAATTTCATTGCAATTGGTTTGATATTCCATTCTCATTTTTGTGGCCAGAGCTGGTGTGGACAGAATTTGTAGTCCTGTGGACTTGTGAATGTAAATGTCCAGTTAGAAAGAAGTGATGTTAATATTTTTTAAGTATGCTTTTTGGATTGGCAGTGGGTTAGGGGAATGGAGCATGCGTGTGTTTATTAGGGGAGCACAGATTTGGTGCAACCCTTAAGGAGAACAGTTTGGAAACGTCCCTTGAGATTTGAAATGTGAGCAGTGGTTTTGAGTTTTTCAGTCCCCAAAACTCAGGTGGGCAAGAAATGCAATTTTTTGTTGTTCTGTAATTGAGTGTGGTTAATCTCTCAATACTGTACCCTCTCTCCCAAATACATGCACCTTTCACCAGAGGGCAGGAAATAAATTTGGATCAACTCAATATCAACTCATCGCTTGAGGGAGTTCTCAGCCCATTAAATTTCTTCCCTTCCCTCCCTTCTTCCTGGGTGGGTGAGTGAGGGGCTCTGTATTTGGAGTGGTGGATGGTGGGTCCTGACAGCCTTCCCCCATGTTGGTGTCTGCCATGTTACCAGCACTGTGACGCCAGCGAGACCCCTTCTGGTCCTCTAACCTCCCTCAGCCGTAACGCTCTTCTCTGACTTTCTCAGGGGCCCCAAAGCCTTCGGCAGTTCCTCTGTGTTACTCTGGAGCTGTGAAAGCTCTGTGTGCTGCCTTCGGCCGTGTCTGCCTCTGCCACCTCAGATAGCACGGCTGGGGATTGCCGATGGGAAAAGGGGCCCAGGTCACCTCCACTGTCAAATCCCACGTTTATTGGCAGCGCCATCATTCCTTCCCTCCATCCCACACTTAGCCCTGAGCAGGGAGGCGGCAGCCTGGCCTTTTTCTTGGTCGCCAAGTCTCCTAGGCTTCTCCAGTCTGTGCCAGTTTCTCAGTCTTTCCTTGATGGTCATGTCCTTGACACTTTTTGAAGAGTATCAGTCAGGAATTTTGCCGAATCCTTGCTTTTCTTTATAGCCCCCCCCCCCACCCCGGCCGAAGGTGTCCTTAAACACCATAGTTTACTTTTGCATTTTGCGTAAGTGGATTCATGCCACACCACTCTATTGTACTGTGTCTTTTTAATTTAACATTATGTTTTGGTGGTTCTTTAGTGTTTTTTTGGTGTGTGTAGTTGCAGGTCATTTTCTGTGCTGGATGTGATTCCTTCGTAGGGCTCTGATGTAATTTACTTAGCCTACAGTTGACGGACATATGGATTAATTCCAGTTTTTGGCTGTTGCAAACAATGCTGCTGGGGCATTCTTCTTCTTTTCTTTTTTTGTTTTTTTGGTGCATGGTCTGAGACTCGAACCCGGGTCTCTCGCATGGAAGGCGAGCATTCTACCACTGAACCACCGGTGCACTTGGGCATTCTTTACATGTCTCCTGAAGTACATGGGTTCACATTTCTCTAGGGCATGTATCCAGGGAAGGAAACCTGGGTTACAGTGTACACACACCTTGAACTTCACTAGACACTACAAACTGTTTTCCAAATTGGCTGTACCACTTGACAAACTTACCTGCAGTGTGCAAGCATTCCCAAAGGGTCTTACATATTTTTTCAAAATCAAATAGAATCCGTCAAGGTCCTGGCAGGAAACAGATGTACAAAAATTCCTTAGCCCAGTGCTAGGGTATAATTAAAGCGAGTTCAATGACAAGACTAGTTACAGCAGGGTACGTAGGATTTCTTCCCTAATTGTACCCTCCTTTCTGCTGCCATGAAATGATGGCCCACAGAGGTGCTGTGTATCTGCTTTTGTGCTGTGGCCCTTTGGAGGGACACAGACCATAGTAATATCTAAGATTTTTTCACACCCAGGAACCAAAATTGCTCCTTTTGCGACAGTATGGGCTAGAGGGAAATAGCCATGGCCAGCACTGAGGGGAGGCAGAGAAGGGACCGGAGAACGACCCCTCCCAGCCTCTCCTCCTCCCCCTTGGTTTCCTGCCAGGGTCCCTGTGCCAATTTCAAAATATTATGTACCCCAGAAAAGCCATGTTTTAATCCTGATTCAGTCTGGTGGAGGCAGCCATTTCTTTTAATCCTGATTCAATAATGTAGGTTGGAATCTTTGCTTAAATTATCTCCATGGACTTGTGACACGCCCAATTGTGGGTATTAACTTTTGATTAGATGGAGATGTGACTCCACCCATTCCAGGTGGGTCTTTGATTAGATTACTAGAATCTTTCAAAGGGGAAACATTTTGGAGAAATGCCAGAAACAACAGAGCCTCAAGGAATGACAAAAGGCTCAGAGCCAACAGAAACTTCACAGCAGAGTGGACACAGGTGCTGACACATGGAGAACAGAGACACGGATGTTTGGAATCTTGGAGCCCAGCAGACATTGCCATGAGATGTTAAGCAAGCCAGAAGCTGGAGAGAGCCAAGGGAAGCCAAGAGATGAAAGCCAGCCCCGGAGAAGCAAAGTGAGGAGCCTGTGCAGGAAGAGAGGCTGAAAGCACAGAGCCCGGGAGCAGGGAACCAGCGTGGCTTCCGGGCTGACAGAGGCGTTGCAGACGCATCAGCCTTTGTTGAGTTAAGGCATTCCGGCAGCTTGCAGACGAGCACAGCCCCCCACAGGCGAGGCTCACCCAGGTCAGTCTGCTGGGCACGGGGCAGGGCCCAGAGCGGCTGGGAATGGGCGGGGCTGGGAACGCAGGCCAGCCAGCTCTCGGGGCAGCTGGTCCACCAGCGCCGGCCTGTCCTCACGGGTCCTCCTCCCTCCACTGGAATGCCCCGGAACCCCTAGTCGACACGGTTCAGCAAAGCAGGAGGAAGGCAGGTTTCTGGGCAGGCCACTTGAGGGCGGACCGTGCCACCTCCCCTGTGCTGGGCGTGAGTCTGGTTCTCTTCTCCCAGCTCTGCACTTGTGGCAGCTCATGCCAAGCCCCTACTGGTACCAGGCAGCCCTCTGGGGGGTCGCGGGGCCGTGCAGCCCAGCTCCCCAGGCTCATAGCTCCTTCTCCCCCTTCCCCCACCTCCTTCCTCTTCCACAGCTGTGGAGCCCTTTCCCTCCCGAGGCCCCCAGTTCTGTCCTCTCAGTGAGATGAGAATTCTGAAGAGAAAGGCAGAAAACAAAACTGGAATTAACATTTTAGAGATCACCATAGGCGGCTGAGTGTGGTACAGTTTGGATTGTGGACTAGACTGTCCGGGTTTGAATCTGTTTCTCCGCCTCGCTGATTGTAAGTAATTGTATAAGTTACTTAACTTCTTTTTGCCTCAATTTTCCTATCTGAAAAATGGGGATATGGCAGTTTGTACCTTAAAGGGTTACTAGGAGTATAAAATGAGTTAACGTACATGGTGTGCTTAGAACAGTGCTTGGCACACTGAAAATGCTATGTGAAGAGTTAGGTCTAGCATTGCCTGGTGTATTTGTGTGCGCCTTTTTAGAAAGTTCTAGAAATGCATAATAGCACTACCATAGGGGGTGGAATTCGGCCTACAGGAGGGGACTTTCACTTTTTATGTTATATTCTTAACATGTAAATTTTTTTAAAAACAAGCATCTAGAACTTGTAACACTACTTTAAAAATGACATATTTTCTTAGACATTCCAGTTCTTTAGAAGCAAAAGATAAGCTTTGGGAAAAAAAAATTTATAAGATCTGCACCATTTAATGTAGACTACAAGACATGAGAGATTATCATAAATCTCCCTTTTACTGCATGTGTGCTTCTAAAGCAAATTTGATGAATGCACCTGGAATTCGGTTGGACTTGCCTGGTCCCCTAGATCCAGAGTTCCTTAAACTTCTCCTGTGGGACCCAGAAGAGTGGCTGAGCCCCAATCTGCAGCTCGCACCCCCCCCTCCCCACTGTGGGCTTCCCAGGCCACCCACCTCTCCAGCACCTGCCCTGGTTGCCAGGGAAACGGCCCTTTATTGAGTGGCGCTATCCCCGACCCAGCCAGTGATTTGTCCTTGTCTAATTATTATTACTCTTTGCATTTCCCCTTTAGATGAGTAATGGGGGAGGGCTGGGGGTGGGAGGGCACAGGAGCCCACGAGTGGTGATTTGTGGGGTCGGCAGCTCATCTGTGAGAGTAGGACATTTATCTTTCCGGACGCAGAAAGCAGACCAAGAGAGACGAATTCAACAGTTTCTGCGTGGGTGTGTTCACACGTGGATCAGGAATTACCGACTCCGAATGTGGGTGCCCGTGGGTGCGCGGCGCGTGAATGCACGCACAGTGTGTATATAGGTAACAAACCTCTGTGTCCAGAGCCATGAAACCTGTGTGTGTCTGTGTTATTATGTCCTCATTGTGCACAGCCCCTAAAACCCTGTGCAAATACCTGTGCATGCCTATGCTCCCTTTCTTACGTGGGTGTGCACTTTGCAAACAAAGCAAGGAAACCTGTGCACACGGTTCTAGATGTGACATGTGTGCACATCATATACACAGCTACCAAATCTTTTTGTGTCTTTTTATGTCGCTGTGTGCACGGACTGTGCTTTCTTTTCAAACCCTGGGCTTGTCCTCACAAGACTGGGTATATACATGTGTTTAGCCAACTTTGGAGCTGGTCTGCATATGTGAACACATTGTGTACATCATTATGAAAACCAAGAATTAGACCTTATAATCAGGGGCTGACACTTACCCAAAGACCCCGGAGATGAAGCCACGGAGCTTGGACAATGGCACAGTAGATTTGCACATTATATAGATTGATTGTATAGACAGATTGCAAAAATGTCTCTACTCCCTCCCTCTGCCCAGAATCCCACCCTTTGCCAGGTGACTTCACATTCTCCCTCCTGATAGGAGGTGGGGTCCATTTCCCTGCCCCTCTGAGCTAGAGGCTTCTGTGGGGCAATAGAATGAGATAGAAGGAAGGATGAGTCTGTTCTTGTCTGACCCTACTCTCTCTTAGGATCCTTCCCAGCCTGCGGGAGGCTGAGAGGCCATTAGAGCCGGGCGGAGAAGAGCTCAACCAGCTGATCCGCAAAGCTGTCGGAGGGTCCAGCCAAGATCAGGAGAGCTGCCCTGCCTGACCCACAGCTGACCACAGATGCACGAATGATCCACAGACATTGGAGCAAATAATTGCTTTAATTTATTGAGTATTGGGGTGATTTGTTAGCTAGCATTATGGTGGCAGTGCATAATAACTAAACATCCAGCGTGAGTATACCACAGATAAACACCTGGAATTGATAGCTCTGTATACAAATAGAAGTTCTAAATTACCATGTAGGCAAGCACCCCCAGACTTAGCAGCTTAAAACAACAAACATTTATTCTCGCTCAGTTTCTGTGGGTCAGGAATCAGAGCATGGCTTCGTTGGATGCCTCTGGTTCAAGGTCTTTTTTTTTTTTTTTTTTTTTTTTTTTTTTTAAAGGAAAGACAGAGAGAAGGAAGGAAGAAAGGGAAACATTTTTAAACATTTTCTTGTATTCTGTTTCTCCGTTTTTGTTACATGGGCTGGGGCCGGGAATCGAACCGAGGTCCTCCGGCATAGCAGGCAAGCACTTTGCCCGCTGAGCCACCGCGGCCCGCCCTGGTTCAAGGTCTTTGATGAGGTTCCCATTAAACTGTTGGGGCTGCAGTGCCACCTGAAGGCTCAACAGGGGGAGGATCCACCTCCAGACCCACCCACAGGTGGTGGCAGGATTCTGTCCTTACCTGGCTCGTGGCTTCCGTGCCATGGAGACTTCCCTATAGGACAGTTTACAATGTGGCAGAGGAGTGTGGGAAGGAGAGAGAGAGAGAGTGTGTAAGCATGAGGAAAGCACAAGGCTTTTGTAACTTAATCACAGAAGTGATCATCCCATCACTTTTGCTACATTTCTTTGAAACAAGACACTAGGTTCTGGCCACACCCAAGGGAAGGGATGGTACAGGACCCTTAGGACCATCTGAATGGACTGGCACTCAGCGGGGCTGACTGTGCGATCAACCTTTTATGGAGGATTTTACCCACCCAAATGGGAGCCAGGACAACTGGGCTCCTGCAGGTTCCAAAGCCCAGCCGTGCTGTGCTCATGGTCCTGCCTAGAAAGGACGCTCCCTCCGTAGAGAGATCGGGGAGAGAACCCTTAACCCCAGGCCTCTCCATCAGGGCCCAGCCTGGGCATCCTGATGCCCGAGGAGGGACAGGAATCCTCAGATTCCCACAGGGGAAGGGCCTTCCCCAGTGTGCAGCTGGGCGCTGAGCCCCCTGCGACCCTTAGGAGAGGCCGTTGTTGGGAGCCCTTTTCCTTCGGGGTATCTGACCTGGAGAAATGTGGCCTCCCTGGGGGTCCCAATGTGGAGACACTTCCTCTCGGGGGTCCCAGGCCCGTTCACCATGGGCATCTCCACAGAGCCCTGGGACGGACACCCCCCAACCTCCTTCTCATTGGAGTTCCTCACCCCCTCTGCTCCGCCCCAGCCTACCATGTCAGGTCCACCCCCATCTCCCAGCTTAACCCAGTGGATGCCAGCTAACATCCATCACATGGACCAGATTTGGAGCCAGGCTGCCGGGGTCCAAATACCAGTTCCATCCCTTATGGGCTGGATGGTCTTGGAGAAGCTACTTAACCTACCGGTTTCCTCCTCTGTAAAATGCAGACCATAGGCGTTAGTTTGTAAAAGCTGCCAGAATGCAATAGGCCAGAAATGGAACAGCTTTTAAAAAGGGAATTTATTAAGTTAGAAGGTTATGGTTCTAAGGCCCTGAAAATGTCCACTTTAAGGCATCCGGAGAAAGATACCTTAACTCCAAAGAAAGGGACTAATGACGTCGGGCTTTCTCTCTCGTCTGGGAAGGCACATGGGGATGTTCGCTAACTTTCTCTTCTACTTTCTTGTTCATGAAGCTCTCCCAGGGTGTTTTCTGTCTGCACCTCCGTAGGTCTCTGGCTGTATCAGCTCTGTTGGTTCCGTAGTTTTTTTCTAAAACGATCCCCTCTTAAAGGGCTCCAGTAGGCAACCCCATCTTGAATGGGTGGAGACACATCTCCATGCATCTAATCAAAAGTTACCACCTATAATTGGGTGGGTCACATCTCCAGGGGAAACAATGAAAAAGATCCCACCCAGCAATACTGAACAAGGATTAAAGAGCATGGCTTTTCTGGGGTCCACAACAGATTCAAATGACTCATCCTATTAGTACCAACCATATAAGACTGCTGTGGGAAGTAAATAAATTATTTTAAAAGCATTTAGAACATGGTCCAGCATATAGAAAATAAGATTTAAATGTCTGCTAAATAAATGGGTAACTCATGGCCTGGAGTCTTCCAGAGTTTAACATGCAAATAAAGTGATCAGAGGGCCCAGCCAGGGTAACTGTGGGGCAGCCAATGCCATCCGCCAGGACTCTGATGGTTTCTGCAGACTTCCGGTCACCTCTCGCTTCAAGCAACTTCTGGCCTCTTTTCGAATCTCTTCTGGCTGTTTCTCCACTGCCCCTTCAGGCTCCACCAGCCCGCTGTGGCCAGCTCTGCCGTACGTGTGGGCACAGCCCGACTCCAGATCCCAGCAGGTACCCCCTGGCGGGCTGTTGTGAGTAGCAGACTGTAACTGACACTTGCAGGATGGCGGAGGAGGGCCGTGCCCAGGGCAGAACGCAACGAAACCAGCTTCCCGGGCTAAACCCATCTCTGGCGATGTCCTGCTCGCAGCCCTCTTTCCTCCCGGCTCCTGACATGGTGCCAGGGCCTGAGCTCGTCCCCCAGGGTCTTTCTCCTACGACCTCCTCCTCTTACTCTGGCCCCCGGTCCCCTTTTTCTCAGATGGCCACAGAGAATCTCAGATCCCTGTGATTTCACTGTTAGGAGTGACGTTGGCCCCTTTTGGGTCTCACCATTTCTCACCCAGTGCAGCCCAAGTTCAGTTTTGTGCGATCGGAAGGTTTGGGTGGGTTTTCCCTACCAAAGGAGCAGCTCCCCTTCTACGATGGTACTTCAGCCATCGTCCTAAGGCAGGGGTGCTGACCCTGGGCCCCAGGAGCCCCTCGTGGATGGATTTCAGGGGGTCGTGAAAGGACTGAGTGAAAAGGACATCTTAATTTAACATTTCCTTGAATTATGAATTTAGGCATCAAACCACAGCAGTGTTAGCAGTTCCTGCGACTTTGTTACCTATTGTGATCAGAGATGTTTTTTATATCACTTAACTATTGTTGCAAGTATCTCAAAATATTATTTAAACTCATCAAACATTTTCAAAGGATGGTAGCTGCTAAACCCATTGCTAGCTCTTGTTGTTTGATGCCATTAATAGAGACTAACGTATACTATATCCCAAATTTGTTTTGTAGTATTTTGATAAACGGTGTTTTAATGTAGTTGGTTTCCTTTATAATTCTACAAATTTTACTTCATGCATTTAAAAGCGTGACTCTGAGAAGAGGTCGGTACACTTCATCAAGCTGCCAGAGAGTCTGTGGCATGAGAAAGATTTATATTCATTTTTTGGAAATCTATTTGTTGTTTTATTATCGCCTCTACTTATTTATTGCTCTCAGACGTAAACTCCAGCCAGCTCTCTAAATATTTCCTCTAACTCCTCCCAAGAAAGAACAGTGTGCATATTAGCAGCATGGGTTTAAGCGTTGCATGCTAACTGTGTGCTGTAAAACAGAGGTTTTCAAACATTCACACGCGGCAGGGTGCCCTGAGGGACTCGCTGAGGCACAGATTGCTGAGCTCCCTCCACAGAGTCTCTGCTTCGGCAGGCTGAGTGGGCCTGAGAATCTGCATTTCTAGCACGCTCCCAGGGGATGCTGAAGCTGTTGGTCCAGAAACCCCACCTTGAGAACCAGCGCTCCAGGAACAGGGGGTGGAGGTTCTTCCCAGCTGTTCGGGGGCATCTCAGTTTACTAAATTAGCAGAACATTTATGGTCAGTCTTTGACCACCACGCAATTAAGATGATTTAAAAACTCCAAACTCCAACAGCTTTTGAAATAGAAATCCCTTCCAAATCATATCAAAGTACTCAGAAAATAAAGAAAGTGAAAACATGGCACATCAAAATCTTTAGGATCTGGGGGTGCAAGGGGAGCTCAGTGGTAGAATTCTTGCCTGCCGTGCGGGAGACCCGGGTTCGAGTCGTGGCCCATGCACTTCCTAAAAACAAACAAGCAAGCCAAAGAAATAAAACAAATGAAAATTCAATAAATGGCACTGCAATTATGGTATACGCACATGGAAAAAGAGTGACATGTGACCCCTACCATACAGCATACGAAAAAAAAAAAGTGGAAAAAAAATCAAAAAGAAAAAAATTCAAAAATTCAAAAATGAAAGTAAATAAAAATCTATAGGCTATGGCCAAAGCAAAATTCAGAGGCAAATTTGTGGTTATGAAGGTATTATTTTTAAGATAAAGTGAAAGTAAAGTAAGAACTAGACTTGATAGTTGAGAGAGAAAGAATTGAATTGAGAGAGATAGTTGAGTTAGAGAGAGACAGAGACAGGGAGATGGTGAGAGATATGAAAGGACTGTAAGACCCCAAGAGATCCATCCATGAGCAAGGAGGAGAGAGGAAGAGGGAGAGACAGCAGGAAACGCAGAGAGAAGCCCAGTCCACCGGGGACTGAGGCTGGCCTGAGAGTCGCCTCCTGGACGCAGCAGCCCGGGGCTTCCTGCACCCACTCCAGCCCTCCCCTCCCCACCCCATACCCAGAGCTGTGGGCCTGTGCGCTGGGGGCCCCGTACTCTGCAGAGACAACGAGAACAAGTGTGCAGGTGCATGTGTGTGTGTGTGCACAGGCTGGAGGAGTGGCGGGTGAATTTTAGGTCTCCTGTACATCAAAATGGGCTGACCCTCTGCCCTGTGAACGGGGCCCCCTTCTGACACCTATTGGTAGGAGGTTTTTATACTTGCGGTTCTTGTCCTTTTCTATATGTCTGTGTACCACGATAAAAAGCTTACTGGAAAAAAAATCAAAAGGCCTTCTGGGGGAAAGGGAACCCAGGAGTGCCTGGGGTGGGAGGGGAGAAAGGTGGCAGGTAAAGCTGGTGCGTCGGTGGGGACAGGGCACGCTGGGGCTCACAAGCCATGTTAAAGACTGAACTTTCTCCTGTGCATGAGGGACAGGGGTGGGAAGGTTTTATTTAGGTTATTTAGATAATATTTAGACTTTCTTGTCAGGAGGGTGTCCTTAGAGCCTGGTGCTGAGAAAGGACAGCAGAGGGGAGCGTGGAGGCTGGGAGATGGGTTAGGAGGTTCCTGGCATGGGGAGATCCGATGGAGGCTGGGCTGGGGGTGGTCATGGGGATGGAGAGAGTGGGGGGTGGTGGTGCTTGGGAGACATTTGGGAAGTTGGACTGACAAAGTTTTGCAAGGAATTAGATATGAAGGCTGGCTGAGGAGGTGGTGTGGGAGGAAATAATTGAGGGGTGAATGAGGGGAACGGAGAAGCCATGTCTTCTCTGCAAAGTTCACTGGGGATAAGGAGTCCCCCCCCCCCATCCCCCCCCCCCCCGCCGGCATTTGAGCTCCCCCCCCACCCCCGCCGGCATTGCAGCAGCTCTAACACCCCCCACCCCCACCCCCGTGTGGGCTTGGGAGGCTGCTCTGACATGCTAATGATGCCTGTTGCTGTACTTTCAGAGGGGAAGGCAGGACCTTACCTGCAGGAAGGTGATTTTCAGTTTGCTGTCTTCCTCTAGGAATTTGGACGTTGGGCATCCCGGGGTCCTTGCACAGCAGGTGTTCCACCCCTGCCCTCTAATCCCTACCAGTTCGAGGTAATCTCTTGAGTGAGGGATTTATTTATTTATTTTTTACTCATCTGTCCATACCGTAGATAAATGGTGCAACAGAACAAGGTTTTCATAACCATGTAGTCAACATTATGAAAGCTATATCATTATACAATCATCTCCAAGAAACAAGGCTACTGGAATACAGCTCTTCAGTTTCAGGCAGTTCCCTCTAGCCTCTCTAATATACCTTAAACTAAAAAGGGGATATCTATATATTGAGTAAGAATAGCCTCCAGGATAACCTCTTGACTCCGTTTGAAATCTCTCAGCTACTGACACTTTATTTTGTCTCATTTCTCTCTTTCCCCATTCAGTTGAGAAGGTTTTCTCAATCCCTTGATGCTGAGTCTCAGCTCATTCTAGGATTTCTGTCCCACGTTTCCAGGAAGGTCCACACCCCTGGGAGTCATGTCCCACATAGAGAGGGGGAGGGCGGTGAGTTTGCTTGCTGTGTTGGCTGAGAGAGAGAGGCCACATCTGAGCAACAAAAGAGGTTCTCTTGGGGGTGACTCTTAGGCCTAATTTTAAGTAGGCTAGACCTATCCTTTGTGGGGTTAAGTTTCATATGAACATACCCCAAGATTGGAGGCTTGGCCTATTGCTTTGGTTGTCCCCACTGCTTGTGAGAATATCAAGAATTCAACTTGGGGAAGTTGAATTTTCCCCCTTTCTCACCATCCCCCCTAGGGAACTCTGCAAATACTTCCCTATTCACTGTTCAAATCGCTCTGGGATTTATCTGGACATCACTCTGAACAAACCTACAAAATCTCATGCCCTGCACAAGGTTCCAAGTACTATGGTGTTTGATTAAGCTTCCACATAAGTTATATTAGGAAATGCACTTGGACTCTGAAGTTTTTGCACTTTTTTGACTTCTATTATTGAGAAATCTAGAGCTATATCTGCCTTCAGGAAGAGGTGGGTCCAGGAGATTAACCAGTGGCGGCAGGAATCTGTCCTGCTTTATGGTTTGACTTTTCTTTATGTGTTCTCGATGCCCAGTCAGAACAGCTGCTGCAGCCCGAGACTTACCCTTTCACGCTTAATGACCTCTGCGTAGAGCTGGACAACTATTAAGTCAGAGGGAACAGACCCCAAGAGAGGCCACCCTTACTTCTGACACTAAGTTTGGCCGTTGCCAAATCTACCCTCAGACTCACCATTTTGCTAGAAGGGCTCACAGAACTCACTGAAAGCTATTATACTTGTGGTTACAGTTCCTTGCAGGGAAAGGACACAGATTGAAATCAGCCACGGGAGTGGAGTATGGGGATGTGCAAAATGTGGGGCTTCTGTCGCCCTGTCCCCATGGAGCCAGGGTGCACTGCTTCCGGCATTAATGTGGAGATACGCACAGAGGACAGCCGGCCATGCAGGTTCACCGGAGTCCGACGTTGAGAACTCTTATTTGGGGATGTTTAGGCAGGCATGATTGACGGACTGATGGATGGATGGGTTGCCCGCATGGTTGACCTCAGTCTCCAGGTCCCCTGGTGCTGTGTGACCTGAAGACCCCAACCAAAGGTGTGTTAGTGGTGTCTCTGGTGTCCATGACCAACTAGCCTAAGGCCCCAGGCGGACAAAGATGACCTCCTAGGAGCTGAGGGCAAGGTTCAAATTCTTTTTGGTCAAGTTTTATTTTTTTACTGCACAACCCTGAGCTAGGAAGACTTCCCTTCTCTCCCACAGTGTTTCAGGAGAAGCCCCAGGACACACCCTCTGGTGTGAACCAGTCGCGGGTCCAGTGGAATGCGACGTTTTGGCCGACCAGAACTATATTGGTGCATGCTTTGAGGGTCAGGTCGGGTCCCCCCAAACCACATGGCCTGGGAGGGAGGGGGGGTACTGAAAATGCAGTTGGGGTGCTGGAAGCTGAGTGACGAGGAACAGGCCCCGGGCAGGTGAGACTCGGTGACGCCAAGCACACCCGCCTTGGAACTCACTCGTGCGCCCTCATGCGCCCTCGTGCCTGGCCCCGACACCTCCTTTAGCTGCCCAGAGTAGAAGATTCTGCCCCAGCCTCTTAAAACCCTGTTCCCTTCCTGATCATCGAGGGGCCCAGTGGGTCGGCTCGGACCCTCTCTAAGGCAGAGTCAGAGAGATAATCAGAGGCCGGGCTGTGCCGACCCTCCCAGGACAGGCTCTGTGCCCTGAACCCCCCGCAGCTGCCTCTGAGCAGTGGGGGGACCAGGCAAGGCCCTGCGTCCAGACTCCCTCGCCATGTCCACCTGCTCCGTATCCCCGGAGGCTGACCACTGTGTATCGTGTCCCCGGGGATACCCTGTCCTCTTGCTTCCAGGTGAGGGGGGAGGGTCAGGGAGCCGGTGTCAGTACCCCCTCCCCTGCTTAGGCACCATGCCCTGGCCATCGCCCTGCCCCTTCCGCTCAGCCCTCGGGGCCGGGTGGCAGCGGCAGATCCACTCCAGGGGGCCCCCAGTGCTCGCCCCTCTCCAGCCAAGGGTGCTGAACCCGCTGGGCCTGCCTGGCTCCCAGAGCTGTCTGCCAGGTCTGTGGGGGCACCCGCTCCCTTGGGGCTGACCCTGCACCAAGTCCCTGCGTCCTGGGAAGGCTCAGCAGGGCCCCGCCTAGGATCACCCCCACAGCCCCCCAGGGCTGCTGAACTTGGTCACTGTCCAGTCTCGTCACGTGAGCTCCCTGAGCCTCACCTGTAGAGTGGGTGCCCTTAGACCTTCCAGGCCCTCTGCAGCTGGCTTCCTCCTAACGGTGAGCCCTGCCTCGGGGAGGATGAAGCTCGGTCCCTCTCCCACCCGTAGGGATTCCAGGAACTGCCCTCGGGGTCCCACAGTGGACCAGACCCCGTGTGCCTGACCATTATCTGTCTGGTCAGAAGCGGTTTCTTTCCCTTGTCTCCTTCCCTCCAGCCTAAGGATTAATTAAAAACCCAACTCTTATTATTGAGGTCTAATTTCTATAAAATATCTGTACATTTTTGGTTCGCAGGTCAGTGAGTTTTGACACATGTATATAGCTGTGTAACCCCACTCCAATCCAAAAATGGAACATTTCCGTGATTCCGGAAAGTTCCCTCGAGCCCCCTGGCATTCTCTCTCCACCATCCTGTCACCGTCAGGCGACCACTGCTGATTCCTATCAATATCCCTCAGTATCAATTTTAATTTACTTTTATTTTTGCCTGGTAGGTCTGCTTTTCCTTTTTTCTTTAAAGCACACATCTCTGTGGAAAGCAATATTTGTTTTCCTTCTATCTACTTTCTTCAGCCATTACTGATGATGGCCAGATATACCCCATGTACACAAGCACACACACTCACACAGTTGGCATCACACACAAACATGCACTGGACAGATGACGTATATACACACACATGCATTGTAGATGAAGAAAACTTTTTGATTCTCAAAACGACTTAGGCCAAGGTAAAGCCAAATGCAGTTTTGTTCTTACTGAAACGCTTTTGCACATTTGGGTAGACGCACACTCGCACGGACACGGCTCCCAAAGCCGAGAACCCCTCCCCTCCCCTGCCCGCTCCCCTGTCAGAGTCAGAGCAAGGAGAGAAAAATCGGGATTCTTGCCCTGTCTCAAAAGTAAAAGGGACAAATTAGTTTCTTCTCAGTGCCTGGCAATAAATACATTGTCATTTTTATCCCCCGGTGAATCACGGTCTCCATTTCTCCCGTAACTATTATACAGTCTGCTGGCACTATATCATTTTTTGGTAATTTTATTTTCACCAATTGTTTTATGAAATTTTTGAGTTTTATGGACACTAAAACAAATCTAGCCTGCGAGTGTTATAGGCCTTTAAATCACCGGCAGGAAATCTCAAGGTTCCTCCAGACTGTGGTGGAAGGAGGTTTTAGGGAAGAAAGATTGCTCCTAGCTTATAAACTGAGCAAAAACCCAGAGATAAGTTTGTAAAAGGAACATAGATCATGGCGGGTGAACGCTGGGGTGTAAAACATCTCCCTGCTCAGCTCCTCTAAGAATAAAAATGGACTTTTATTTAGCAGCACCACTGAAGTCGGTGGTGGGGGGGGCAAGGAACACACAGACCCCCGCTGCTTTCTCAGCCAGGGTGACCAGTAGTTCCCTCTGTTTGTGGCTCAGATTATCTGTTCGCAGCAAGGAGGGCCATCTCAGGGGAACAGCGTCCCTCGGAATCTGCACATAGCCCAACCTACCTGGGAATGTCAATGTCATGTCTGTGTGCCGACAAGTGAAGAAAAAGGACTTAAAACTGATTCTAAAGCTCATGTGTTAAGGGAAAAAACCAACAAGAAGATGAAAATAGTTCAATGATTTGGAAAAAGGTTTGCCTTACCAGGGATTAAAATGCATTATAAAGCTACAATAATAAAACCAGTATGTTACTGGCACAAGACTAAACAGACAAATCAATGGAAGGGAATAGACAGTCCCAATTAAGAACTTAGTCCATGAAAAATGAAGAATCACCTATCAATAGAGGAGGGATGGATTAGTCAATAAATGCCATTCGTAAAGCTGGTTGTTTGGCCAACAGTCAATTTCGCTCTTCATCTTACTCAAGGGTCCAAAAAATACTAACGAGATGAGTGGAACAGTTGAAAGTAAAAAACAAAATGACAAGAAGTCTAGAAGAAAGCATAAAGAGAGAATTATTTGATCTCTGGATAAGGAGGGCTCATTCCATGACCTTGGATAGAAGAGCCAAGGAAAAAGACTGACAGATTTAGCTAGCAAAAGTTTACATGCTTGTATCTCAACACATCCCCTGAATGAAAAGCCGAAAGTCAGATACTCGGAGTCTTTCTGACACATATGTCAGCAAACGCTTAATGTCTGTAAGTTGATAAAGAAAATCCCTGGGACTTAGTGGAATGGGCAAAGGATAAACACCTACCATTTGCTGAAGACCAAATGTAAGTATCTCCTAAGAACAGGAAAACATTCCCAACCATGCCAGTCATTGCAGAAATACAAATTAAAGGTCTGAGTATGTGCTGCCTTTTCTCATGCCTCTCGATTTATTGAGGATTCTCTTGGATCCTCCCCACCAGCCTTTAGACATTCTCAAGACTCTCCCAACGTAAACAACAGTGTCCCTTTATTTCCACCGCGCAGGCTGCTTAGCCTCTTCCCACCCACAGACCCCTTTCTTTAAACTGCTGCCAGTGCGTCCTGCCCTTGCCGTATCTAGCTGGCAAGCACTTTGCGCTGGGTTCCCTGCCCTCCTCCTTCCACTAAACCCCAGCTTCCAATCAGGGTCTCCGTGCATAGCCGCACAACTCCAGGGGGCGCCATTCATACGGACTTCATGGGAACAACGCCCCATTGTGCGGTTCAGCCCCCTGCTAGAAACCCAGGGACCCTGTAGCCCTCTCAGAAGCATGTGGCCGAGGCCGGGGCAGAGGCTGGGGCTGGCACCTATAGAGAGGAAAACATCCCACCCATCCCCAGCTCACTTCATTTCCTTGTGCAAATGGCGGTGTCTGGTGACCTGCAGGGACGTGGCCCTGCCAGTGGGACCCAGCAGCCTGGACACCAGTCGCCTCTAGCTGGTTTTCTCCCCAGCAGTCAGAGGGAGCTTTCCAGGATGGTTGAGAACCCCCTTCACTCCTCCAGGTTAACCTTCAAAGGTTTCCATGTGTGCTTGCTGTTGCATCCTGCCTCCTTGCTGGTAACCCTGCTGCGAGCCTGCCCGTCTCTCCGATCTGCTGCCCCAGCCTCTCTGGGCCCGCCAACTCTGGCCGCATGTATGTTTCTAGAACCCCCAGCACCTGTCGGCCTCAGGACCCCCTGCCCCTGCCAGGGCTGCTCTCCTCACAGGTTCTGCACAAGCCTGGCTCCTTCTCAGGTTTGGTCTGAGATTAAATTTCCCCTCCCCCGAGGCCGGCCCTCCCCACCGTCTGAGGAGGGGTTCTGTATCCCCAACTTCTCTTAGTTTCCTTTTCAGTACTGATCACGACTTAAAATTTAAAAAAAATGTTTATTTGATTGTTTACTTGTTCTTGCCTCACCTGCCTGTTAGGAGGTAAGCTCCCCCAGCCAGGGAAATCTGCCTGCCTCGTGGCATTCTGGGAACTGAGCACAAGCCTGGGTACATAGAAAACACTCTATATGAATATGTTGACAAAACTGAGAGGCTGAGAATAAATTAATAGGAGAAAATTGCTGGACAACACTGTGGCTTATGAAAAGCCCCCGTATCAACATTTGGCAGGCGGGCTCAAACGACATGGTTCCCAGGGGCTGGCAGGGTGTGAGAGCAACAGGTGGGCACTTTAGAGAAGTGGCAGGTTGTACCCCGGGCTTTGCATGGATTTATTGACCTCTGGTCCCAGGGTGATTCTTTTCAACTTCTGAGATGCATAGGAATCAGCTGCAGATCTAGTTAAAATGCAGATTCTGATTCTGCAAACCAGGGATGGGGCCTGAGAGTTAGCATTTGTACCCAGCTCCCGGGTGGCGCTGGTACTGCTTATCTGGGGACTTAAATAGCAGGGTCTGGGCCCCTGGTTGCACCTTGGACTCAGCGGGAGAGCTTTAAAACCACCTGGAAACTCAGAGGTAACTGCTCTCGAGTGGGGCCTGGGCAGAGGGATTTTTAAAAACTCCCCAGGGAATGCAAATGTGCTGCAAAGTTTGTAGCACTGCCCCAGACAGTGTTTTATTTTATTAGTAACTGTGAAAAAATGAAGATATGTGACTTGTCAGAATTCTTGTAGAATTTCTCTTCTGCGAGGACAGGGAGACCCTGAGCTGAGCAGGCTATGGAGGAGGCAGTCCCAGAGACCGGGAGTACCTGCTCCTTCCCCTCACATCTTCAGAAAAAGCAATAAAAGTAGTGAACTGCTTGAGAGAGAGGGATTTTTAAAAAACAGGATGCCAACTTAGGTGGACTGTGAGGATTGTTCCAGTGCAGCGAGGGCTCTGAACCTCAGGATGTGTGAAATCAGGGTTTTAGGCCAAGTGAAACCTGCTCTCCAAGGCCACCAACCAGCCAGTATCACCATGAGGGAGGTGGTTTGAGAGAACTGCTTTGGTAAACCTCAGTTTCCTCCTCCATAAAATGGGTATAATCATAATTGTGCCCTACAAATGTTTCAAGGAACTAAGGAGAAGGGATGGGTGGGTGTGTTCTGTAATATGCTGTATAAAGAAAAAGTGCCATTTAGTTCTTTGAGTATGGTTTGCTGCTTACGGGGTATGGCTTTTGGTGGAGAAGCATCATGGAGGAGAGTAATTTCTTAACTTGGGGTCGGCATTCACCACCAGGATGGGGACCTGAGATGCCTTAGCTCAAGCGCCACCTCGTGGTGAAAAGGTGAGTTGCAGGAGAAGGAGCTGGAAGCGTGTTTTGACAGATGAACCAGCAGGGCTGAAAGCAACAACTTCAGCAGGTTTCCCAACCTCGGTACTAATGATATTTCCAAGGGGACTCTCGGCTGTTCTATCAGGCAGATTCTCCCCGTCTGGCCTGTCAGTTCATTTTCAAATGAGGCTGGTTATTCTTTTATCCATACTAAAATATGGAAAAGCCATTCCAAGAGGAGAAGGCAGCTGAGCAAAGGCCCTGAGCAGGAGAACATGTGTGTAAAAGTAGGGGGCGGTGGGGAGCAGGGCGGAGTGGGGCCTGGGCGAGAAGGGAGGTGTTGCCGTGCAGGATGTAGGAAGCCAGCGGGGGTGTTTGAGCGAAGCAGCGACATGGCCGGAGTGGGGTGTGCAGAAGAGCTCTTGTCGCCGAGTGTGGAGAGGACAAGACTGTAAATGGGCAGTGAGTAAAGAAGCCTAAACTTGGGCAGGGGCTTCAAGGGGGTGGGGGTGGACTGCCCAGGCAGCAGGACGTGTGGAGGTGAGGGAGAGGCCCACGGGCAGGAGGAAGCCCCGGGGCTTGGCTGTACGAAGAGGGCATCTCCACAGGGGCTGGGGCCTTGGGTGGAGGGACGCAGCCCAGCCACGGTGACCCGCAGTGACCCTGAGGGCAGGAGCTATGGGGAGACACCCGACCCCCCTCGCCCCTTCCCCCAGGTCTCCTGCCAGTGCCTCCCCCTGACTGTATCCTGCAGGGAGCCGGCTGGCGGGAGTCCCTAGGGGACCCCATCACTGCGCAGGTGGAGGAGGCTAGTGAGGGGCCCTGCGGGGGAACAGCAGGTGTGAACAGGCTGCTGGTTGTGTGGGGAAACCCAGGAGGAGAACCCGACTGGGGGGGTTGTGCTGAGTTCAGGTCTGGCCCCCGTGACCGGAGGCAGGTGGAGATATCCGGGGACATCTGGACCCATGGCCGGGCCCTGCCATGTTGGCTGCACCCCCACGGCTGGAGCGGAGCCGGCTGTGGAGGGAGCTTGGGGGCCTCCCCGAGGGTCCTGCCGAGCTCGCCTTCCCTCCAGCCCGCGCCTCCGGCCGGGTGGGGCTCACGCTGGCCTCTCGGCCCCAGCTCCCAGCCTGGCCCCGGCCTTGGCCCGTCCCTCCCTCGGCCCCGGCTGGCAGCTCTGTGGCCGCTGTCAGGGCCGCCGGGCTGCGAGGAGCCACGACGGACTCTGATGGATGGAGCCTGGTGCCCTGCAAGGACGGCGGGGCCGGGGCCGGGTGGGGCGCGGCCGCTGACGGATGGGCCCGGGAGCAGTGACGGATGGACGCCAGGGGCTGCCGTTTGTCTTGGGAAGTGAGTGAGACCAGGCAGGGAGGCGAGAGAGGGCGGGCAGCCGGAGCCAGCTGCCGGGGTGGGGGTGGGGGTGGGGGGCGCCCCAGCTCGGGGGGGCTTCGGGAGGAGGCGCCTTTCGGCCCAGCTCTGTGTAGGGTGGGGGAACCCGGGGGCCCTGTGGAAATGGAAGTCTGGTCGGCCCCGGCCCCCTTCATCCAGGGCAAAGGTCAAGGCCCCGCCTGATGGTCACCGCACCCCCCCCTCCCCGCCCCTGTTGCCTCCTACTCCTCGTGGCCTCCTCGCTTCCTTGTGTTGCCCCGGCCCCTGGTAGGTGGGTGCCGGGATCCCTGTGGGGCAGGTGCCAGTGGGACCCTCTCCCCCGGCACCCCTGATGGACCACAGGCACCCCTGCCGGCACTCCTGATGGGACTGCAGGGTCCCCCCTGGCACTCTCGATGGGACTGCAGGGCACCCCCCGCCCCCCGGCACTCCTGATGGACCACGCCCCACCCTGGCACTCCTGATGGGACCGCAGGCCCTCCCCACCCCCACCTGTACACCTGATGGACCACAGGGCACCGCCCACACCCACTCCTGATGGGACCGCAGGGCCCCCCCTTCCCGGGGACACACTCACCCTTACTCTGCCTCACTTGTCTCATGGCACCTGCCGCCTCTGCTGTATGGTTATCTGATCACTTACTTTTGCTGTGTCTGCCTCTGCTTCCCCCCCCCCCCCCCCGCCCCCCCTCCCGAGCTGTGCACTCCCCCAGGGCAGGGCCTGGTCCCTTCCCTTGCCGTTGCGTTCCCAGCAGGAGGTGCTCGGCAGGTAAACGAGCATGCAGGGGTGAGGGAATGGCTCCAGCTCCCTCTCACGCTCCTAGCGTGGTGCTCTGGGGCTGCCCCTGCGTCTGTCTCCTCGCCGGCAGGATGGGGCGGGGGGTCCCTCTTCCCGGGGACCCTGTGGGGTTACACGGGACGGCGTCCCTGCGCAGCCCGGGCAGGGCCCTGAAGCTGTCCCTGCCTGGTCTCCCCAGGCCTGGCCCCGCCGTCCCTTCCGCCCTGCCTCCCCGCGGAGCCCTCTGGGGAGGAGGGTCTGACCTCGCTTCTCAAATCGGCCTCCACCCGGGGTCTGCCCTGGTCTGGTGGCCCCTGTCCCTGCCTCCACCCCAGCTTGGGAACCCCCCAATCCCTCCAGTGCGGCCAAGACGCATCCTGGCGGAGCTGGAGTCCACGCCTCCCGGCTGCACGCTCGTGGAGAGCCGCCTGGGATGCTTCTCTGAGAGTTGGCGGGTGCTCTGGGCGCCTGGCTCCTATCTCGTTGCCATTCAGCTTCTCAAGTCAGAGATTGCTTTCCACAGACACCTGAGGCGCTTTGTCTGGGGGCATTTTCTGGTCTTGGGGTCACACCCGGGGTGTAGGGGAAACCAAAGGGACCAGGAAGTCCCTGGAAGCACCGCTCAACCAACGGCAGATGGGGAGCTGGTGGGTGGCTACAGATCTCTCACCTCCAGCGGGAGGCAGCACCTCTGCTTTCGCTCCTGGGACTGAGCCCCCACATGGTAATGAGCCTGAAAATGCTCCCGGTGCTGTCTTCCGTCCCACCTTCCTCACTCCCTCCCTCACCAGCCAGACTTTCCGGGGATCGCCTTCCCCCGAAACTACTGGTGCTTCTTTCAGGGTCTGCTTCTGGGAGAACCCAAACCAAAAAGTCATTGAGCCCCACTCCTTTCAAACTTAAAATAGGGATAATATTGTACTGACTTTCTAGGTTTGTTGCAAAGCTTAAAGGGAAAGATCCCAGAAAATGGGATTTTGTCCCCATAGGCTCCACCTCTTCTGGCTGAATCATTGCCCCCCCAGCCTCTTTCATTCCCTCTTCTCACCTCAGCACATTCAGGTCTGGCCAAGTGCGGAATCCATATTCTAGGTAGGCAAAGGCTGAAGCTAGACTTTCCCCTCCTTGCTTTATACCTCTATTAGTGCAGCCTCAGATCTCATTAGCTCCGGAGGCTCCCATTGTATTAAAGAGGGAACTCACAGCACTTTGCTTTCTTCTTGCTGTGCTCGAATGGAGGCCCAAAGGTATTGGGTCCCAAGACCTGGGTCTCTCATTTACTCAGCCACGCAGCAGCTGCATGATGGAGTTTAGGGTTCCAGCCTGTCAGACTTGTCACTGAGCCAGAGTCTATCACCACAGATAAAATGACCTGCAGGAGAACCACCCTGTCCACCCATGGAATTATAAGAAATGATAAGCCACTGTCACAATTCTTTTTTTTTTAACATGGGCAGGCACTGGGAATCAAACCTGGGTCTCTGGCGTGGCAGGTGAGAACTTGCCACTGAGCCACTATTGCCCAGTTACAATTTTTATAATTAGAGCAATTGTAGGTTTACAGAAAAATCGTTCCCATATACCATACCCCCACAGCTTTCCCTATTAGTAACATTTTGCATTATGGAAATTACTGTTATTTTAAACCACTAAATTTTGAGGTGGTTTGTTATGTATTACATAATTGATCCAGAAATTGTTACAGGGAACAATTTGCTGTGGTAAACAGCTAAAACGTTTGGCATTGGCTCAGGGACTGAGTGGTGGGCAGCAGCCGGGAAAATGGCAAGGAGACTGTTGGAGTGCAGAGGGGCTCTGTGATGTAGAGTGCTGCTCTAACACCCAGGCAAGTCTGCTGCCCACAGTGATTTGGAAGATAGAAAATGTGCTTATGAACTTGTGAGTCCCTCTAAGAAGTTCTCTAAGAGGATTGTTGAAATTGCTAGTTACTCAGCTCCTAAGAGTCTAAAGAATCCAAAAGGAGAGGGGGCAGTGTATACAAAAGAATTTGGCATGGCGTGACTTCCAGTCAGATACATAAGAAACCCATAAAGTTTTAAAGGAGTTCAATCAGTGAAACCACTTCAAGGTTGGCCTGAAAGTAACTAGATCCATTAAAAATGAAAATAGGCCCCTGAGTCCCTAACTTTGTATGGGCAAGAAGCAGGATAAGTAAACTAGTCAGCTGCAAATATTGACCTTTTCTCATGAAAAAAGCATGATTCAGGGGGGAGAGCCAGGATTCCAGAGAGGACCACTCAGAGCCACGGAGAACCGGGTCCAAGGAGCAGAACAGAGTGCTGATCCCATTGTCTCTGCTCCCAGGAGACGCAGGAACCAGTAACCAGCGTCTGGCTGAAAGGGAGTGCCAGGAACCAGGGGCTGCAAAGAGCCTCCATCCCACCCCTTTTGGATGGGGAATATCTGTGGTGGTGTCCTGTCCCCTTTCTCCTTTGCATTGGGTGTGTAGGGGGGACTTCATGAGCCTCAGCTGCCAAGGGCCCTGATTCAGAAGACAAGACCCTGGCCTTCAGGCCTGAGCAAGAAGCCCTAATGGGATGAGGGACGAGCATATTTTGCAGGTGGCAGGAATGAAGAGGTGTTGCAGAGAGCGGACTGTGACAGATGGAAAATCACAGACACAAGATTTTGCAGTCCTTCCCGCCAGCGATGGAGTCTATTTCCCCAGCCCTTGAATCAGGGTTGGCCTCATGACTTGCTTTGACCAAAAATGTGGTGGAAGTGACATGAGAAAGCTCTGGGGTCTAGTGAAATATTAGAAATAAGCCAGAGGGTCATTGTTAGGGGACTCGCTAAATAAACAGTGGTACAGCCAAACCTTGGAATGCCTGTAGCCTAAAAACAAGGCACTTCTATTTCTATCAAGATGGAAACATCTCCAAGACACCTTGTTGGGTTGTGAAAGGATGGTGCCAAATGGTAACTCGAAGTCAGATTTCTTTTCTGTTAAAATATAAGGAAAACAATACCATATGTTTGCCTGTGGATATATAGGGGTGTGTGTATTTCTGCGCATACAAATGCATTCATGTGTTTGTGTAAGATCATTAGATAAAAAAGATCTGGTAGGCAGCACACCAAACTAAAAATAGGGGTTTAACTCTAAGGAGGGGAGAAGAATTGGGGGGCTGGAACCAGAGGGAACTTTATTTTTACTTTCTCTATCTCTGTATTGTTTGTTTATTTAATGGTGAGACTGTATGCATACTTTAATTGTGACATTAAAAAAGTGGAGGCTAAGAAACAAATGTAGCCAATTATCTGCTGTAGAATCCAGCCCTGATCACCGTGATGCTCCCCACCTGTGGTGAGTGGCAACCACAGCTTCTCCATCTCGGAGGATGCTGCTCCTGGTGATTTCTCAGGGCTGGCGGGGTGCTTCTCCGATGCCCCTGGTGCTGCCGTCCACGCCTCCTGCCATCCTGGCCACCAGGTCTCTCTCCCTAGTGTCCCTTCTCTCCTCTGCAGCCGTAAGATCGTCTCTTTGACACAGAAGGCTCCCGAGCCTCCGTGTGAGTGTGTGGTTCCTGCCATCTCTCTTTGGTGCCGCTTCAGCCCCAGGCCTTGCTCTTCCTCGGGAGCACTCCAATGTCACGATTTCTTGTCCTGAGTGGCTTTTATGGGTAACCAGAGCCATGGAGAGGGAACCAGCACAATGGGGTTCACAGGGCCCCACCACTAGCTGAGAGAACTTGGGCCAGCCACTGACTATCACGGTCCCAACCCAAGCCTCCACTTTTTATGAAATGGGGGCAGGAGTGTCTTGCTCCTGGGCTTCTGTGAAAAGTCAACAGGTGTGCAGCAGCTGGGACAGAGGAGATGCTCGTAAAAGGACTTTCTCTGTCTGCCACTACTTCCAGCCCTGGCTGAAAATCTCTCCGTAACTGTGTGACTTACTTGACCTCTCTGAGCCATACCTGTCAAATGGTGATAATGACACCTTCGCAGGGTTCATTCATTCATTCATTCATCCAGTATTTCTCAAGGAACTACAAGGGTCAGGCACTGTGCTAAGCATTAGGGATGGAGCATTGAACAAGAGAGACAAAGCTGACAGTCTGAACGCTGATTACTGTCTAGTGGAAAAGAACGAACTAAAACAAATGACTATAGATAATTGTCCTGAGCCTAGAGGTGATGCAATAAAGGACCTCATAGGTGCTCAGGGAGGCGGCCACTGCAGGACTCATCCACTGCAGTCCTGGCCAGGCTGTTCCTGGAGCCCAAACAGCCTGGCTCCCTCTCCTGCCCATGGGTGCTCAGGCCTCTCCTGTACTGTCCTCCGTGACCTTCCAGAAGGTGTGGCGTCTCCTCCAGGCCAGAGCACTGCAGCTCAGAGCAGCCCAGAGCCCCAACCCCCAACCCAGCCCTCCATTGCCCTTTGCCTGGGGCTGTCTGGGTTTCTCGGGGAGACATCCTCTCCATTCTCTCTAGGAATTTTTCATCTTCCTTGCTAAGCTAGCCCGTGGAGCAGTCCCCAGGGAGCTCTCACACTCTCCCGCAGAATAATAATAAGCATTGTGATAGGCCTGGCACTTTGCACTCATATCCCCCTTTACCCTCATGGCCGCTGTGGGCAATGTCATGTCCCCAGTTTCCAGAGGAGGAAACTGAGGCTCGGGAAGCTGGTTAGTGGCTGTGTTTGTATTCAAGCTCAGATGCTCTCTGCCATTGTGATCTGCAAGAATCTGAGTCAGAGCTGGAGAGAGCAGGGATGGGGTGAGGATGAGGGAGAAACGTCCAGTGGGGAGGGGTCAAGTCTAGAGTTGTAGCCTGGCCTCTCTAAGGAGGTCCTTCCACGTGAGGGGGGAGACAGAAAAACATGGAGAGGAGAATCTATGGGACACATCTTGAATATTCAGTTCCAAGACAGTATCTAGTGGCCGCTGTGAACAGTTGCACAGGCTGTGCACTGCACAACTGTAGATAGCACCCTTCACACTGCAGTCCACGAGGACGGTGCCCTTTAGGGATATGCTGTCCACTTCCTATGATGGTTCCCAGCAGTCCTGGATCTGATGCCATGGGGTCAGGGAGAGGCTTTCCCAGCCTGAAACAGGGCCCCTAGGCCCCCGCTGGGAAAAGAGCTCGGAGAGGGACACCCAAAGGAGATCATCGGGTCTCCCAGGAAGAATGAAGTGGGCTGCGAGCCCTGCCTTCCCCAGCAAGCTCTCCTGGGTCTCTGCCACAGTGCATCTGGTGGGCTCATGCTTTGCCACCCAGCACACACACCCCTGCAGCAGGCAGAGGTCCCTGCGTGCCCAGACCTGGCACGTGGAAGCAAGTCTTGCATCGCTGCAGCCAGGTTAACTTTCAGGGCTTGCCCCCAGTCCAGCAACCGCTGCTGGCCGCCTAGCCTGGCCGGCTTCTGAGTCTTCCTTCTCTTCTCCCAGGGACAACTTGGGGGTCTAACTTGCTGCTTTCCCCAGAACCCTTCCGGAAGCCAATTTGGGGGTCAGCGAGCCCCAGGGGTATTGAGAGAGGGACAGCCATTTATCCGCTTTTAATGGACTCAGCGCGCAGAGCCCGTCTCTTTAACATGCAGGGCGAGTGCAGAGCCGCCAGCCGGGCGGGTGGCCTGGCGCACCCATCCCCGCTGCATAAATCCCAGGACTCCCCTCCCCTCCCTGTCAGGGGCCCGTTTCAGCCCACAATGGTGATGGTTTATTGCAGCTCACTTCCTGCTGTGAGTAAATAAGTTTGTCTCCTTAAAATTCCCTAGGCAATTAGGAAAATGAAAGACTGAGTTTTGGATTAGCATTTATTTCCTCTGAACGTTTATATGAGGCCATTTTCCCACTGACAAATCGTGGGGCAAATTGTTCTCGAGAAAGTCTGTCTGTGGCAAAGGTGCTATGATTAAACGGCCGGTGTAAATTTGGGGCCATAAATCCTTTCCCAGGTTAACGGGATTTATTCCCAGCAATTGCATTACGGGGCTCCAAGAAATAATAATAAATGAGGTTGATTTTGCACCTGTTTCAGGGTAATTAATATGCACACTAAAAGGGAAGGGGGTTGTTTTTCCAAACTGCTTGGCTTGGGGCTCAGGATCCAGAGTCACTCGGGCCTCCGGGTCAGCCTGGCTCAGGATGAAGGGCTGCTGCGGTTGGGAAGGAGCTCGAGGCAGGGAGGGGTCTGGGGTCCGGGCTGAAGCTTTGTTGTTGCAGGCAGCAGAAGCCACTCGAGTCAGCTGTAAGGGCGAGGGGGCAAGCGAACATTCAGGAAACTCCAGTGTGAAGTATTGCACAGAATTCACTGATTGCAAGAGACCAAAACGGAGGTCAACCAGACTGAAGGCAGTGCTGCCGAGCCAAGACCCCGGAGATTAGGGTGGAGGTTCAGGGCCCTCTCTCTGACTCTCAGCTCTGCTTCTCTTTACTTTTTCAGAATTGTCCCTGATAGAGGCCTTCCTGAAGGCAGCCCGAAGTGCTCCCAAATGGAAGGAGAGTGTGGGAGACCCATTTGCTCCCTCCTCAGCGCCATGCAGGGATGAAGGGGGTGAGAGCTATTCCTGAAGCATCTTGGAGGGAGCTCAGCCTTTTCAGACACCATCTCAAGCCCATCCTGGCCAGAAGACGTCTGTGGACTTTCACACCCATTGGGCACCCACCCGCCGCCTGGCACCACTGCCTGCCATTTTGCACACATGCCTGGAGGACATGCCTTTTGTTTGCAGATTTTGTCCAACCCTCCAGGCCCAGTGCCAGGGTCCAGGATCCCTGCCCAGCCCTGGTCAGATCTCTCCTGGGGACCTCTGGCCGTAGGACTCCAGTCACTGCCTGCATTATTTTTTCCAAAAGACTGACCCCAAATCCTGTGCCCCCTCTGCTGGAGCTAAGCCTCGCCAAGGTGAGGTCTCCTAGGAAGGAGGTTAGAACCCCCATCCCTCTGCCTGATTACTTTTGATCATCTCTGCCTTGTCTGGTCCCAGCTCCTTCTATTTCTCCTCACCTCATCCCCACTCCGACCCCCTGCCTCTGGCCTGGGCAGCTGAGGCCCCAGGGGGCCCCTTATTGGATTCCTGTGGGGAAAAGTGGTTGGAGTGAGCTCTCTAAACACAAGCTTGATCATGGCATTTTCCTGAGAGGCAGTGAAAGTGCAGCCACTATGAGCTTGGGCTCTGGAGTCAGACGGCCTGCGTTCAAATCCCAGCTGTACCACTTTCTAGCTGTGCCAGTCTGTCTAAGACCCTTCACCTCTCTGAGCCTGTTTCCTCCTCTGCAAAATGAGGATGATAGTAGTGCTCAGCTTGCCTGTTTTTGCTTTTTGCAAAGTGTAAAAGTGATGGATTTTATGATTATGCCAAACCTGGGGAGACAGAGAAGGGAAAGGTGAGGGAGTGGAAGTGGGGCATGTCAATGAGACTTGAGGCCGTACTGGAAAGGAAAGAGTAACTCTGTGTCTTGGAACTCAGCCTTCCTTGCAGAAGGAAGTACTTTGGCAGTCTGGAGAGTGGTTGACTCAGTCTGAGGTGGCTAGAGAAGGATTCATGGAGACCCAGGAGAGGAGGACATCAGAGATGGGGCTTCAGCGGTCAGTAGGAGTTCTTTAGGTGGAGCCAGGGAGAAAGGACATTATTCCAGGCAGAGAGGACAGCACAAGCACATGCGAAGTAGGAGGAGAGGACTAACTGTTGAGGGAACGCCTGAGGTGTGGTTTGAAGCTCACGGCAGAAACTCAGGTGTAGAAGAAAATCCAGTGCAATCACTTAAATCTGACCCTGATGGGGGGCACGGGGGATTCATTTGTCAGCTCTGAGGTCCTACCTTTTTTGAAGTCTTACCAGAATCTAGGGGACTCAGGTGGTGTCTGAAAACTAGGGCAAGTCCTCAGATCTGCTGTCCCTTGTGGCCACCGCAGCTGACACTCTCTTTGTCTGAGCTCCCTGAGGTCCCTGAACGGGCCCGTGTGGCCTGGGGCCCAGGCATCTGTGACCAGGCTGGGTGTGGGGCCCGAAGATGGAAACTGAAGTGACTTAAGTGTCAGGCTGTATACCTGCGGGGACTTCATCTGGAGAGAGATGGTGCTTAGGAGAGAGACGGGAGAAGGTCCTGCCTGGGACCCCTTTAGTGACCATGGGGCCAAGGCTCTTGAATCTAAGACCCGAATCCCTATATCCTGTTTTGGGATCGTCCTGTGAGACTGCTGGCTAATAGCAGGAATAGCCGGATGCCACATTTGCTAATAAATGTCTGCAAAGGTTGTTACTATCTCAAACCTTCTAAAATGCCTACAAAACGTAGAAAACCCTACAAATGCGGAGTTAAAGTTTGAGCAAGGTTAAGTATCTTGCTCAGGGTTGCAGAACCAGTGAGGACACACGTGGGTCTTAAACTCAGGGCTGTTGAGTGATGTGCAGTCAGGTCCCAGGATCTGAGTGAAGGCAGAGAGCTAGGCTCCTGCTAAGCCCTGTCCCAGGCCCCGGGTCCTGTGCAGCTCTTCCTTGGAGATTTTGTTCTAGGTCAGGTCTCCTGTTCTACGCTGGAGGGAGGCAGGGAGGGGAGAGAAGACATTTCACTTTGTCTTTCTGTTCGCCTGCATCTTATCACTCAAGCTAGGTAGATTTTTGCTTGGCTGAGCTGAGATCAAAAAGTAATTTTTCTTTTTGCAACAGCCAATTAGAAATTCATTTATTTTCACATTACGGACATTTGGCAAAAATTTCTTTGGCAATTTAGCTCCATTTATAGAGTCTGCATAAAGGGAGGCAGTGAGGCTGGGGAAAAAAAAAAGACGAAGCCCCGGGCAAAAATTAGATGCAGAATCATGTATTAGAAATGGGATGTATTTACTATTGTTTTTGAAAATTAATGGTGCATTTTTAGCTTTTATAATGTAATTTAATGATGCAACGCATCCAATAAAAAAAAAAAAAAGAACACGTTTTAACTCAGTCACACAGACCCGCTGGGGCCAGCGCAGGACACCTTTTCCATGGAAAGAGGTTGGGACGGAATGCTTGGGGCCGTTCTCTTTCTGCGGGAGACAAAAGAAAATAAAAGGAAAATGCTCTTGAGTGTGTGTGTTTGTGTGTGTGTGTGTTTCCATCTGGGGTATCAGCAGGAATCCAATAAAAAGGACATTTTCCTCTCTTTCGTATTGGTGTTGGCACTGTGCTGGCACAGCGTAGGAGCAGCCGTTGGTTCCGGGGTGTTTGAGGATGTCGGCTGCCTTGGTCACCCCTGGTGCTAAGACCCTGGGGAGCGGATGGGGGAATGGGCTCAGAGCTGTGCAGGGGAGCACCCTCCTGGTCTCTGGGCGGGGTGTGTCGGGGTGTCCACCTGAGGATTGGCCAGCCTTGCTGAGCTTGGGACCTGCTAGTCTCCTGGTTCCTGCATGTGTCTCTCATTTTCTTGCCCCAGAGTCTGGATTGCCACCTGCCATTGGTCCCGCATTTGGGTGGAGGCAGTGACGGCCCCCCTGAGAGGCACAGGACGCCTGGGAGGGAAGCAGGGGCGAGGCAGGGGCGCCCGGCAGTTGCGTGTGGGATGGCCTGGAGTTTGTTCTGAGTCAGGCACCGTGGGGGCTCTTTTGCTACCCTCCCCTTGCCAGCAGAATGTAAACTCCTCAAGGGGGGGGGGGTGTTCATTGCTGTCTCGTGGGCTGTCTTCCCAGCTGTGTTGCCCACCCGAGACACCTAATAGATATTTTTTGATGGACTGATGGACAGATGCTGGGCTGGGCACACGGCACAGGGCATCTCATTTAACCTTCGCTCCCACGCAGTGAGGAGGTGGGAACATAAGCACCTGTGTTATAGGGGAGGATGCATGGGACAGGGAGATTAGGGAGCTTTCTAAGTTCACCCAGCTAGAAAGCGGCAGAGCAGGAGCCTAACCTGGGGCTGTCTCACTCCAAAACATTTGCTCTTAGCCACGCCGATTATGGGATGAGCATGAGTGAGGGAGTGAATGAATGAATGAAAGCATGAATGAAAGGTTGGATGGCTTTTCCCAAGGTCACTTAATAAAGGGCAGAGGAGCTGGGATTTGGATTCCAGTTTGAGAACTTCTTTCCGCTACCCCACCCTGGCCTCGGCAGGAGGGAGGAGGCTGTGGATGGAAAAGGGGGTTTTGGGGTTCAGCTGGGATCATGGGGCAGGGGTCCAGGCTGCCCTGGGGTGGAGATGAAGGTCATTAGTTTAGAGGGAGTCAAGGTCGTCTGGACATGGGGGTCCCTGGGGAGGTGACCAGGGCTGGCTGCAGAGATGTCCCTGGGGCCAAAGTAACTGCTCAAGTGATTTGGATTCATCTGTCCAGCGGTTCCTTACTGAGCACCTACTGTGTGCTTGGCGCCCGCTTGAGTTCCTAGAGCCTGTAGAATGGGGGTGGCTCCTCCAAGGGTTTCTCGGCGGGGCGCGCTGCTGGCCTTTTGCATGGGACAGTCTTATCCTTCCTTCCCCGGCAGGATGCTTCCCCACCCTCCCACAGAAGACACCCTTGGAAACGGTAGACCCGTAGGGATGCTGGGAGGACTAGACAAGGAAACCTGCAGGAAGACACGAGAAGAGCCCGTTCTGTCGCCAGGCCCGTGTCAGGCTGCACTCGCTGCGGCGCACAGTTCTGTGGGTTGTGCGGGGTGCGGTGTGTGTGCGGGGGGACCTAGATTTCCCCTTTCAAACATGCAGTTCAGCGACGTTAATTACACACCCAAAGCTGTGCTCCTCCCCTGTCGTCCATCGCTAACGCTTCCTCGTCGCCCCCCACCCCAGATTTTGAAGGCTTGGTGCTGAACGGCCGACTTCCTTATTTTCTTGGATGAATCTGAAGGGGCTCCTCCCTGGATTGACGAGAAATCCAGCCTCAGTTGTGCAGGGTCTTCGCGTCCTCCCTCCGGGTTGTGTGGGACCTTAAACTTTGCCATGTCCTCAGCAGACGCCCCCAGCTGGGATTGTGACCGCCCAGCCCTCGGCACCCGGGGGCCGGCCGCCTCCCCAGAGCTGGACCAGAGCGGGCTTGGGGGTGGGGTACGACCCCCCTCCCTCCTCCCAGGCTCCCAGGATTTCTGTGGAATCCTTCCCACCCCCAGGACCACTGCGGTGACGTTCTCCTGGATTCCTAATATTAGGAATATTAGGAATATTAGGAAGATGAGAGCCTCCTCCTTGAGGTCTCAGGGCATTTTACACACTCTGTCTATTTTAGTCCAGGCTTTACACCCGCCATGCACTCTGGACTCAACCTCCAGGCCCGCTGCCTGCTGCCCCTCCGCTTCTCCCCCAGGGCCGGGCTTGTGCCCCACGCTCCCTGGGGTGGTCCAAGGTGAGCCGAGGCAGTCAGTGTTGCAAAGGCCCTGCATGGAGGTGCCAGGCACGGAACCGATTTCAGTCCCACCCCGGGGCTCAAGCAGCTAAAGCCCATCACAGAGGTTCCCTTCTCTCCTTGAGGGGCTGCCACCGGTGGGCCATGGGCAGGGACAGCGCTGTTCCCGGAGCTCTGGGCCTCAGCCTCGCAGGCACTGGCCCCCAGAATCCTCACCATGACTCGGTTAGGCAAGGACCACAGCTGTCCTCACTCTGCAGGCGAAGCGCCACATTCCAGAGAGGCTCAGGCCACGTCCAAGGTCGCCTGGCTCGCAATTCTAGGGGTAAGACTAGAAGTGGCCCCGAGGCCAGGTTCTCAACCACACGGCGTCCCTGCCTCTCAGACACACATGGACACGTGTCCCCAAAGACACGCAGGCACCCGGATACAAACATGCATGTACAACACAGAGATCCACGGATGTGTGGACAGACAGACATGCGTACGTCCACGTGGCTCCTCAGACATAAAGACACACCTACACTCACACCCACGCACACCTACACGTACGCCCACGTGGACACCGACATGCACATCTGCACGAACACCTGCCACCATATGCACACATCCACCAACATAAAGATACGTGCCCCCACCTACACACCTGCCCACAAGCACACCTACCCATACACCTCCCCACTTACACACACCTATAGATCTGCACGCATGCCCCTCTGTGTACATCCTCAACTATGCAAACACCAATGTACACATGGCTACTCACACCTCAGGCCCACACCCAGATACACACAGCACACTCACACGTTTTCACATAAACACGCCCGCGGATATGCAGAGGTGCCAGTCCGACCATGGGCACACACGACTAAGTGTACAGAGACACGTGCACATACGGACAGGCACTCTCAGTTACACTGTCACAGGAAAGCACACACACACACACACACACACACACACACACACACCTGGCCTCCTGCTAAGGGCACCCACCCCCAGACGCACAGAAACCCCCCCTCTCTAGGTCCACGCTCCCAGCATTCAAGCACCAGGATCCAATTTAAACTGAAAAGGGAAAATCAGGTTTGAAAATTAGGGGAGGGGAAAAAAAAAGTCCTTCAGAAAGTATAAAGCTAATAAGCTGGAAGTGGTGAGCCTGCTGCCTTCACTATATCAATAACTCAGTATTGGGTTTTCAAAAAGACATCACATAATTTTTCAATGAGAAATCCATGAGCCCCGGAGATGCTGCAGTGGCGTGAATTCCAATGCATGCGGCTTGTCAGCCGTCCCGTCAGCACTTTCCTGGACGCCCTCCCGGGCGGGAAATGCTGTGGCTGCAGCAGGGCTGGTTATTGTTGTTATTATTTCTTCCTTTCGGAGCCTCAAATTAAGAACCTGGGAAGGCGGCAGGTCTCCCAACCCCATCCCCAGCCCACCTGCCATTGCACCCAAAACAAGAAGTTTTCCGGCTTGATCATTTCTTGAGTGTGGCTTTTCTCAGCTCTCAGCTCCCCCCACCCCGTCCTGCAGCCCTGACTCCCAGAAGGACGGACTCTTGGGGCTGGAGAACGAGGGTCAGGCTATGTAGGTGGGGTCGCAATTCCCTACAGAGCTTGGGCAGGTGGAGACGGGGAAAAAACTTTCCTCCTTTCTGTTGCCTGGACCCAGGGATTTAATTTAGCAAAGCCAGTGGAGTAGGTATTGCTTCCTCCCGAGCTTGCCTTAGGGGTAGGATTTTAGATCAGGTGCCCAGGGAGGGGAAATGGGGAATGATCTGGGCAGAGGGCGAGGGGCATCTTTATGGGGCTCAGAGCATCTGAGGAGGAATTTGGGCTGGCGAGAGGAGGGAGCCCAGCAGAGCACCTGGGAACAGAGAAGGGACCATGATGAGCACTGAGGGTGGAGCTTGGGTCTGGGACAGTGGCTGTTAGAAGAGGAGGCTGCTGCTAGCCACCGGTCCCCAAATGAGAGCCACAGACCTGAGTGGGACCTGCAGCCAGCCCTGTTGCCCACAGACCTGTGAGTGTCGTTGTGTACCCCTGAGGCACAGGGGCTGTTTGTTACGCAGCGTCACTGCAGCCAAGATCTGACCGGCAGGGGCTCTGCCTCTGAGCCCATTGCTGTGCCCGCTGTGATGGTGCCTCAGGGTCTGGGGCCACCTCTGCTGCTAAGCAGGAGGAGGCTGAGGGCTTTGGGGGGGGGTCCCGCTGCCTGGGTTCAACTCTGGCTCTTCCATTGGCTGATTGTGTGGCCTCAGGTAAGTCATTTAACCCTTTTTTTCCCTCAGTTACCTCACCAGAACAATTGTATCCATTTTATGGGACAGGTCCCTTCTTCCCCCATACTTCATCAGGTGGTGATAGGGCATTGGGGGGCATCTGGCCTGAGAATCAAGAAAAGCCCGCCTCCTCCCAGCAGCCATCCGTCCACCCAGCCGAGCAGCCAGGCTCCAAGTTCACCCGCATTCGGCACCTCGAGGCCATTGGTCAGGCTGTTCCCTGTTCCTGGAATTCCTTTCTCACCCTGACTTGCTGCTATAGCGCCCCTGAGGCCAGGTTCAAATGTCCCCTGTCTTTCCTGGGCCTTCTGCAGCAGGCGCCAGCCCCCTGGACCCCCTGGGCCACTCCTAAACCAGACAGCAGCGTGCTCACGCGTCCGGATACCCTCAGGCCTCAAGGGAGTTTCGGTGACCACTTGGCCCTTTTGGCTTCTCTCTGCAGTTTTTCAGCAGAAAGCAAAGAAGCTACTTCTCTGCAGTTCCTCCCCTGCTTAGCTCGGAAGTGATGCTGACCAAGGAAAGAAGACCCAATCTGCCTGCTAAGCTACTCTGTGCATAGCTACCTACCTGGCTGGATATGGGGCGTTTCTGTGAAATCACCCCAAGCCTGGTTTCCAGGGTGCGTGTGAGGGATGGAGGGGTTGGGGAGGGCTGCCTCCCTGCCATGTGGCAGGGGAAAGTGACTCGGGAGGCAGTGAGGGCCCCCGGGTGGAGGGCGGGGTGGGAGGGAGATCCTGGAGGCTGGGGGAAGACTGCAGCTGTCTATCCCCTGTGCATTTGCAAAGACTGCGCTGGCAGAGCACCACCTACCTGCATTGCAGGAGGTAGTATCTTTGAAGGGGCACGAAGTTGGCAGGTAAAGAGGTGCTTTCAGTAAAAGACAGTGGATTTAATAGCCTGCTGTGCTGTGGGACACGCCCCTTTATTCCCAGCAGCTTCCTGGGAATTCTTGCCTTTCTCCTCTGAAATCCATGGGGGCAAAGGTGCAGAGTGGAGCTGGACATGCTGGAGGCCTGCCCAGGGACTGGCTCTCTGGGGTTTGAGACCCTGCCGTGGGGCAGAGAGGAGAGGGCTGGGGGCCTGTGGGCTGGGGAAGGCCTGGGAAGAAGCTCGCGCTTCCTGTCCTGTGCCAGGGCGGTGCGTCCTCCTCGTGGCAGTGTCTTAACCCATAGGAGCCGTGGAGCCCCTGCCCTCTGGGTGAAGGGCTTCGCATCCCGGGGCTTTCCAGCCTTGGAACGGTGTGGGCGAGCCCTGGACTCTTGGGAGGTCCATCTCAGGAGATTTGAACCCCTGGCGGCTGCCAGGTCCCCTGCCTTGCCCCGTCTCTGCTTGGGGGTGCCTAAGCCTGCCTCCCAGGTCGGTGGGCTCGGCCTCGTCCTGACCTTGTGATGAGAGGTCCCGATTCCAAAGGCGCTCATTTGCTACCCCTGCACCCACCCCTTGTTTCCCATCAGGCCTGGGTTTGCAGAAAACCAAGAGGCTGCCTGGTTTGGCCAGGCTAGGATCACCCGTGGGCAAAGCACTTCCAGCCAGCTGTACTTCCATTTTCCTCCCGCGCCTCTGGCGGAGATAATTGGTCTCCCAGTCCACTGGTTCCTCTCCAGCTTTCCTAATGATTGCTAAACCTTTGCCCTTAGGCTTATCTTTGGCATTTCCCACCAATGGACTTTGTCCAGAAAAAAGGAGAGAAAGGCAAGAAGTACTCAGCATCGGGGCTCGGGCTGGGTTTATATCCAGCGCTGTCCCTTACTCACTTATGTGAAGTTGGGCAAGTGACTTAGTCTCTCTGAGCCTGAGTGGTTATCTGTGAAGCGAGGACAACAGCTTCCTGCTGGGAAGTGGAGAGGATTCAATGATTTAATTGCTTCCCTCAATGAGCGAAAGCGGTAACTGGCTCCTGTCACTCATTCTTTTCGGTTTGGGTTGAGTTTGGGGGTCAGCCTATGGGGTGCCGGCTGGAGTCTCCTACATTCTCTTTTTTTCCTCCCAGAGCTGCTTTCCCTCATTGCTTCAAGGAAGATATGACACCAACTTTGTCTTAGCAGGAGCAAAACCCAAATAAATCATCCACAGAGGGACCAGCAGGCTAATAGAATGTTCTTCAAAGAGCATTTTGTTTTGTCAAATTGTTGTGGAGCTGCTGAACTTTGGTTGCCATTTCTTTGCAGTGGGTATTTCTGGAGGGTTTGTTAGCAGGTGCTGAGAGGAAGGGTCTGCCCAACGGGGGGGTGGGTGGGGGTGGGGGGCTGGGGAGCTGAGGTCTTTTCTCCTGTGCACCCCAAGCCTGCTGCAGCCAGCTCCACCCCTGCCGTGGGGAGACAGTGTCACCTAATTCGGTGTTGGGGGCGATGGAGCCAGGGAGGATGCGCAGGTAGGCGGGGGTCGGCGGGAAGAGGAGCCCCCGGCTGTGGGGGCGGCCACTAGAGCAGCCGCAGACTGCGCCCTCCCCCCGCCCCCCGCCCCCAGCCCGGGGAGCTGGCAGGGCCCATCCCCACCCTGAGCATCATCCAGGCCCGTTTTTCCTTCCTCTCGTTTTCTGAAAAGCTGCGTGTCAGCACAGGAATGGCAGGTGTGCGAGCTCCTCGAGACCGCGCTGTGCCCGGGCCGGGAAGGAAAACGCAGACTCGGAGAGAATCCTGAGCCGGGCGGCCCAGCGCTCGCCCCGGTGCAGGAGAGAGCTGGGGGGGCGGGGGGGGCGGCGAGGCCGGGTGGCTGGAACCCAGGGCAGGCGCCGGCCGGGCCCTAGCACAGCACCTGCCACCCCCGCCCCAGGCCACCCCAGCCCTGCCTCTCTCCCTGCCACCTGCAGATGCCCCGCGAGGTAAATCAGAGGATTAGGGCTGATTTTCTCCCCTTTCCTTCCTCCCTTTCCCTCTTCCTTCCTCTCTTCCCCCTTCCTGCCTCTGCTTCCCTCCATGTCTTCTTCCTTCCCGGTCTACCCTCCCTTTCTCTCCTCCCCTCGTCTCCTTAATCCCCACCTCTCCTGTCCTCTTCTTTCCCCTTCCCTTCTCTTCCTTTCTTATTCTCCAAACATTCCCTGTCCTCCCCTCATCGTCCTTTCTCTTTTCCCTCTTCTCCTCCTTCCCTCCTTCTCCCCTCCCTCTCTCCTTTTTTCCTCCTCCGTCCTCCTCTCCTCTCCCTCCTTCCCTCCCTCCCTCTCTTTACCCTCCCCCTCCCCCTCTCTCCTGCCTGCACCCCTCCCCCACATTCACTGGGGCCCCACCTGCTCCTCCGAGCCCTAAGCAGGACACAGCCTGAGGCAGCCTCTGCCCTGGCCCTGGGGGAGCCCCCCGTCCAGCGGGGGACCAGGTGGGTAGACAGGGGGTGACCCCATGTGCTGATGAAGGTTCGGGTTCTCCTGAGAGCCTGGCTGTGTCTGGAGGGGCAGAGAGAGCCCTTGCGGAACTGGGGACATTTGTCCTGGGTCTTCTAGTCTCTCAGGCTCAATCAAGATGGAAGGATGCCCTAGGCAGAGGGAACAGCTCACACCAGGGCTCAGGGGCAGGGAAGGACTTGGGGGATCTGGAGAAGCTGCGAGGTTTAGGGTGGCCGTGCGGTTCTGCCCCTCTACCCGCACTTGGCAAGTGTGGTGTCCTGGTGACTCCAGCCCCGGTGCCCCTGGCCACATATGCACAGAGCCTCTGCCGTGTGCCAGTGGCTGTGCAAAGGGCAGCGAGGACAGAGATGATCGTGATCAGCCCCTGTCGGCAGTGAGCTCACAGCCTAGTCTGGCTTCTTAGAGCTCACAGCTGAAGACCGCTCATCATACCCGAAAGTTGGACAAACCTGGTGTGCCGGTGTGGCTCTGTGGTAGACCCCAGAAAAGCCATGTCTTTTAATCCTCATTCAATACTGCTGGCTGGGAGTTTTTGATTGTTCCCATGGAAATGTGACTGCCCCCCCCACCCCCATTGTAGGTGGTGACTTTTGATTAGATGGTTTCATGGAGATGTGTCTCCACCCATTCAAGGTGGGGTTGCTTACTGGAGCCGTTTAAGAGGGAACCATTTTGGAAAAAGCCACAGAGCCCACACAGCCAGAGACGTTTGGAGATGAAGAAGGAAAACCCTCCCAGGGGAGCTTCATGAAACAAGAAGCCTGGAGAGAAAGCTAGCAGATGTCGCCAGATTCACCACATGTCTTTCCTGTTGAGAGAGAACCCCTGAATGTCATCGGCCTTCTTGAACCAAGATATCTTTCCCTGGATACTTAGATCGGACATTTCTATAGACTTGCTTTAATTTGGACATTTTCATGGCCTTAGAACTGTAAATTTGCAACTTAATAAATTCCCCTTTTTGAAAGCCATTCCCAGGTGGTGCAACAGTGGCTCGGTGGCGGAATTCTCACCTGCCATGCTGGAGGCCTGGGTTCATGTCCCGGAGCCTGCCCAAGCCAAAAAAAAAGAGCCATTCCTTTTCTGGTATATCACATTCCAGCAGCTTTCAAACTAGAACACCTGGGTTCATGTCTCTTCCCTGCCCCTTACTGTTACAGTAAACTCCAACCAATCACTTCAGCCTCTCCAAGCCTCAGTTTTCTCATCTGTAAAATGGAGATATCGGTATCCTGGGATATTTTGGGAACCGAACCAGCAGTGCAAGTATCCAGCACTAGGAATGTTATCTGATTTTATCCTCCTGACAGCCCTGGGCAGGAGACCCGCTAACACCCCACTGTACAGGTTTGGAAACGCTGAGCAGCCTGCCCGAGGCCTGGCTGTGGGGTGGAGGTATCCACTCAAGCAGCCTCATGCCCAAGGTTGAATGTTTCCCAGTCACCCCGCAAAAGCCAGCATGTGGACCAGGGTCAAGTGGGTCCCTCACCTCCTCTGCAAAGTGGGGACCCATAAGCCTGGAGGGTCACCGGGACCAGTGCTGGGGAATGTGTCCTCAGACCGGCGGAGGGCCGGGGGCTGCTCTTCCCTCCTCCCTGGCGTCTCTCTAGGCCCCATGGCACCTCCATCCCGTGTCTGGTTGCAGGAGGGGGCAGGTGGGGTGGGGAAGGCCATCCGTGTCCCCACACCCCACTGGGGCGCTCGCTCCAGACATCTGGGTTTCCGTCCTTGCAGCTGAGCTGTTCCCTTCCCACAGGCCTCTCCTTCTCTTGGTAACATTCCTTCCACGGCCTTGCACCCTCCTCGGACCAGCCTTGTAATAGGGGGGACTCGCAGACTTCCCTGGTCTCTGCTTTTCTAGCTCTCCTCTCTGATCTCCCTCTATCCCTATTCCTCCAAGACGGTGGAGAGTCTCCTTGGACGGGGCCTTTTGGGGTCTAAGGGAGAAGCTCGGGTACGCCTTTATTCCTTGGCTAACGGTCAGGGCCGTCAGACCTGCCTACCCGGAAAGGGCCTCTCTGGTCATTACAGAGACTGGCCACACGATGGCGCCCTGGGACCATCCACACATGCCCAGGCTCTCCAGTGTAAATGCTCTGCTGCCACCAGATCATCTCTGCTTTGTCTCCTCGCTCTCATACCCCTCTGCCCCTGCTCCTCTTCCTCGTCTCTGTACCTGGTGGCTGACTCCTGGGCCTCGGCTGGACACCCTGGGAAGAGCCCAGTCTCTGCGGGCTGTGTTAAAAGGAGGGTGGAGGGGGGAGGTGGGGCAGCCGTGAGGGGGGCATCCGGGCTCAGCTGGGAAACAAGGCCTGGGTGCCCATCCACGGGACATCTGGCTGCCCTGGCTGGGGACCCCAAACTCTGGTCTCCTCTGAGGGCACAGGAGCTCCGAGCCTGAGCGGGAGGTGGGTGTCCTCACCGCAGCCCCAGCCTGACCAGCTCTGCCCCCTCCCTGGGCCTGGGTGGGACGTGGCTGGAGCTGTTGGCAGGGACAGCAGGGTGCCGCAGGGGCTGGGTACTGAAAAAGGAGTCTTCTTTTAGGAAAAAACAACCCAACAACCACGCACCTCAGGTGAGGTGAGGTGAGTGAATTGCACACACGCTCAGAGAGCAGGGCAAGGTAGGATTGTAAGAGTGATGGAATGGCAAAGGAGAACTAGTGAGCACTTACGACGTGCCAGGCCCTGTGCTAAGCACGCGACATGGATCATTCTGTTCACCTGGCGTGCCCCGTAAGGTTAGTGATAAAAGTTTTCCAAGGCTGGAAAAACAGTCAGATGTTAGCTTTAGTGCAAGAAATCTCAGGATAGATGCAGGCTGGAGATGAGCTCATCCGACTGTGGGCTAGAGAGAAAAACCCATCCTGATAACTCAGAGTGCACCCTGGGACCTCCAGAAACTCCAGGCGGCAGCTCCTGCCATGCCGTCCTTCTCCACTGCAGACCTATTGTAAGGAATATTCCACAGCCGGAGTTGGAGCCTGATTTAATAAGGCAATAACTAGAGAAATGCATTTCAATTGATTACTAAGCATTTGCTTATTAGGACTCAGTGGCTCTGACCCAAATAGCTGCTAAGCAGTCGTTAAACATCAAAGAAGATGTTTCTGTTTATCTATTTTGTTTATTTACTCTTATGAACAAACATTATTGCATCAATTAAGTGTCGATTAGGGGTTCATGATTTGAATTAGATTACATGTATAGTGCCAAATCATTCTTGAGTCTTTTGGAGATACAGTCCATCTCTGCTTTAATATTAAACAGTTCAACTGAGGTTGTGCCTTGCTGGGGGTACTGGGCTGCCCTTTCTTTTTTGGCACTCACAGGCTTAGCTCATGTGACAATGACACTCATTCATCATTGATTATTTGTGGAAGGGCCATTTCTTCATTATGATTCTTTGTTTTTTTTTGGGTTAATTTCTTAAAGGAAAACAAAACAAAAACCCTAATCCCCTCATCACAAAACCCTTAGCTGTTTATCCAGGGCCGCAGAACAGAGTTGCAGAAATGAAATCGAGCTCTCCGAAGTCGCAGCGTCAAAACCAGCAGCCTTGAAATCAGAGATGATGTGCTGAAAAGAATACGTGGTTCTCCTGGTTGCTTAGTCTGGAAGCATTGAAACAGCATGTTTTAATAACTTTTAAAGACTAATCCAAAGGGAAATTCGAAGGACTTTCTAAGTTTATGAGAATAATCATTTCTAAAAACGAGATCGATAAATCTTGGTGCTTTAAGTCAGAGGAGAAAGAATCTGCAGGTGGCATCCTGGCTCAGAGCAGAGCCTTCCGAGTCCCCCAACTTTGCCCTCTTTCAACTGCATTTTCAGAAGCAGGACTCCCCATGGAGACCGGGGACCCATATCTTCTAGGGTGAGAAGGAGAGGCAGGTGTGCCCCTGGTCGAGTCTTCTCCCTTTCCTGACCTCTAACCCTGCCCAGGGAGGGGGCTGAGTGAGCCAGCAGGGGGAGGCCGAGTGCAGGCCGTCCGGAATCCATCTGGCAGGGGCGGTGAGCAGTGGGGGCCGGGGGCCGGGGGGCCGGGGGACCGGGATGAGGGCTCAGCGGTGGGTCGCGCCAGGATCTGCCTCCAGCACTTGGGGCTGGCAGGGCTGCGAGGCTCAGCTCCTCCCGGGCTCCCACTCACTGCCCTCCTGGCCAGGGGCAGCTCTCCAGCTTTGGGGCAGCGTTTATTCTGGTGGCATCAGGGAAAAAAGGAGAGAAAGGACGCCGAGTGGAGAGGAGAGTGGCAGGGAACCAGTGACCTGCTTGGAGAGGCCAGTCATATGCATGTGGGACGGATTTTCAACTTCTTCTCTTCCACTTCTAGCTCAGACGTTTGTAAACTTTTTCGTTCAAGCAATAGAACCCTTTTATCAAATGCAATCTCACATGAAAGTCCAATATGTAAAACGTTTAGACACAGTTGAAGTCGTTGAGGGGGCAGAGTCCAGCCCGCTGACCCTCCACCCCGTGGCTCCCCCGGGGCACATCCGTAGAAATTCTCTTGCTCTGCAAAACACCCTTTGAAGCCATCTCACTGCTGCACGGAATGCCTCAGCCTCCACAGTGGCCGGCGCTGGGCTGCCGAGAGTAGAGCCACCGGGGGGACATCTTCTCGAAGTCCCAGGGCCACTTAGGGTTACTCTGATGCCTCACGCCTGGAGTTAGGCCAGGATTACCCTCGAAACAGGATCCCAGAAGATTCTAAAGTAGGGGGCAGGGCCCGGGGCGAGGCAAGCCAAGGGCGAGGGAGGCAGCCCTTGCAGGAGCCTTGGGTAGCGCCCCCTTACGCCCCGTGCTCCGGGCACTCATGCCTCTCACAGTAACCTGTGGAGACCAACACCCCAGACACACTAGGGGTGCACACTCTGGGCTGCACTCTCTGGGGTACACACTGGGGTGCATTCCTGGGGTGCAACTAAAGAGTGCACACTCTGGGGTGTACTCTAAGGGGTGCACACTCTAGGGCACACATTCTGGGGTGCACAATGGGGTGCACTCTCTGGGGCACAAGTAAGGAGTACACTGTATAGGTGCACACTCTGGGGTACACACTAAAGGGTGCACACTCTGGGGTGCAAACTTGGGTACACACTCTGGGGTGCACACTCTGTACTAAGGGCTACATCCTCTGGTGGTTATACAATCTGGGGTTCACACTCTGTGGTGCACCCTCTGGGGTACCCCTGGAGTACAAAGGTGCTCGGGAGGCGGGGCTTGAATGAATGAAAGGCACTCAGCTGCCAGAGATCTGCTTCCTGGTTCAGGCTGCAGCCCCCCTGAGGCAGACAGCAAAGAGAACACACGGGTAGGTGATGTTCATTATAAGTTTTATTACTGCTATTATTATAAGTTAAATTTTTTGATGCTTACAAAATATAGGACAGTGAAAAAAGGTTTACAAACTTTCTCATATTTTACCCTCCCATCAATCCCAGATTATTGAACCATTTTGTAAATGGGGGAACTGAGGCTTTGAAAGTTTAAGGTCTCGTCCAAAGTGACACTGCTATCAACAGTGAAGTTGAAATTCAAACCCATGCCTAACGTCCCCAAAGTGTGAACTCCTTACGTTTATGCTGTATTGGGAACCCAGGTCTGTGGCCTTTCCCCAGCCGTGGGGATGACACCCCCGCAGCACCCTCTCTCTAGCATAGCTCCCACCCTAGCTGTGCAAGGGTTTGTGCTTGCCCAGTAAGCATCCCCCTCCCCTTCTCTGAAGCAAACCTCACCTAATCCCCCTTTCCCATAGACACCTTGATTGGCCCAGGGGTGGACATGGAACCCTAAGCCAAACCAGCCACAAGCCCTCCCCAGGATTTTTCTGGAAGGAGCTGGAGGAGAAGCTGTCTTGCCTTTGGGGTCACCACGTTGCCAAGGGGTGAGGGGTCGTTGGCATCAGGGCTCTGAGAGAGAATGAAACATCGAGGAGAGGGAGCAAGTCCTAGGGATGAGTTTTAATTCTTCTTGACAGGGACTTTCTCCAATCCTACCAGATATCTGAGCAAGTATTGCCCCCATTTGTGTTAGAAAAGAAATTCCAGATCTTGTCTTATTTTGGTTTGACTTGGTTTCCCGTCACTTGCAACCAGATGAGTCTTGACTGATTCCAGAATTAATGTCAGTAGTCCCTTCATTCCAAGCCCTCTCTAAACCATCCTATTTTCCCCCAGCAGCTCCTAGTGGTATTTATGCTTCCCTATCCTTCTCCCCCTGCAATCCATGCTTTTGCACAGAGTAGCTAAGAATTCTCTGAAGACCAGTCACTCCCGGAAAGTTCCCAACTCTACCCTAAGTTTTTATCAATCAATTAATTTTACCTGAAAGCATTTTTAAAAAATATGTTTTTTTCTTTTTCTTTTTTTATAATTTTATTTTAAAATTTCGTTTAATGCATTTTTTAATAACTGTATCAGTTTTGCTGTATAAGAATCTATGAGTTGGCCATATGGGCTGAGCTTGTCTCAGTGGTTCTTCTTGTCTAGGCCAGATTCACTCATGTACCTGGGGCCAGCTGCAGGGTTGGCTGGCCCAGCATGACTTTAGCTGAGATGATTCTTCAGTGCTCCGTGTTGTATCTTGCCAGCAGATTAGTCTGGGCTTGGTCACAGGAAGGCTGAGCAGGTGTGCTGGTTTGAAAATATTATGTACCCCAGAAAAGCTATGTTTTAATCCTGATTCAATCTTGTGGAGGCAGCCACTTCTTTTAATCCTGATTCAATAAGGCAGGCTGAAATCTTTAGATTAGATTAGTACCATGGAGATGTGACACACCCAATTGTGGGTTATTAACAATTGATTAAATGGAGATGTGACTCCACCCATTCCAGGTGGGTCTTGATTAGACTGCTGGAATCCTTTACAAGAGGAAGCATTTTGGAGAGAGACAGAAATGACCGAGCCTGGAGAAATGGCAGGAGCCTCAGAGCTGACAGAAATTTCACAGCAGAGCTGACACAGATGTGGACACGTGGAGAACAGAGACATGGATGCTTGGAGAGGTTTGTAGCCCAGTAGATGTCACCATGAGATGTTAAGCAAGCCAGAACCTGGAGACGCAGATGCCAGCCATGTGACCACTCAGCTGACAAAGGTATTCCTAACCCATGGACCTTCCTTGAATTAAGATGACCTCTTGTTGGTGCCTTAATTTGGGGGTTTTCATTACCTTAGAACGGTAAACTTGTAACTTATTAAACTCCCCTTTTTAAAAGCTGTTCCAGCTCTGGTACATTGCGTTCCCACAGCTAGCAAACTCACACGGCAGGGTTCCAAGAGAGCAGACCAACGCATGCACTGCCTCTCGAAGCCAGGCTGGGAACTGGCACAACGTCACTTCCTCCGCATCCCAGTGGTCACCGCGATCACCTGGACAGCTCAGATTCAGAGGGTAGGGAAATTTACTCCACCTTTTGATGGGAAGAGATGCAAAGTCAAAGCATAGAGGGGTATGCACATGGTGAAGACAATTATTACCATCAGTTCTGCAAAAATCTATCAAAGCAGCTTTTCAACAAGTTTTCAGATCAGACAGCAAGAATTTGCATTTCAGATTTGCTCAGATGAACCCACACCATTTCCGTGTTTCAGAAGCTCTGGTTTACACCTGCAAGGCTAGACTGTGCTGGGAATTGTGGAATCGAGGCCATTAGCCTGATAATTTCAACTCAGATTTCCCCCCCTAAAATCAGTGGATATTTCCAAATAAATGATTCTTTCTGACATGAATCGTGGTGGTAGCAGCTTTAATTCCCTATTCATTTGCCAGAAGCAGGTGACACAAGGTTGACTCCCTCCACATAACCCTGCACTGCTGGTGAGAGCCGTTAGGCAATTGGTGTTTCCATCGCTGTTGGAAAAGGTCAAGTCAGACCCTCTCCTCCAAGCCTGCGGTGACAAGGTGAACTTCCACAGAGGTTCAGAGTTGCGTACAAGCTCAGAAAGTTAAAACTAACTGAAAGCTGAAGGTTTCTAAAGCCCAAAGCTTTCCCAGTAACTGGTATAGACGATGCATAGCTAGACTCAAGTGGTCAGAGCTGTTCCTGAGGAAGCTTGGGGGACTGCTACCCCTAAGCATTCTATTGACCTTGCAAATAAATTCCTGGAGGTCCATATGGAATATTTTGGGAAATTTTCTTACTTTATCATTTCAGCTACTGCTACAATAATGCTGCATACTAAAACACCCCAAACTCTGTGGCAGACAGCGAGCATTTCCTTTCCTCACTCATGGGCTGTGGTGCGGCTGGGGTCCGCTGATCTTGGCAGGGCTATGCTGGGCTCCAGGCAGTGCGTTGGGCTCAGGCCTGCTCCACAGGTATTTATTCTCCTTGGGCCAGCAGGTGTTCAAGGTGTATTCTTCTCACTGAGAATGATAGATGCACAGAGGGTAAGCAGAGCTGCTAGGCACGGTCGAAGCTTCTGCTTGGTTACACCTGCTGTCATTGCATTGCCCGAGCTAAGTTCCATGGCCAAACTGAGCACTGATGGGGTAGACACAACCCCTCCTCTAGTGGGAGGCCCTGCAGGCTACATGGCAAAGGATGAGACATAGAATCTTAATACGGTGGAGTAAGACCTGGGGCCCACAGTGCAGTCTGCCATGTCCACCCAGAGTTGGTTTGGAGGTTGAGATATTGGGATTGAACCTAAGTTTGCAAGTGAAGGTTCATACATCTTTGGGAATGTCTGACAAACTGTTCAACTAGTTCAGCTGGAGGCTGTTTACATAAGAAGCTAAGGATTCTCATGAGAGAGTCTTTTTTTTTTTTCTAGGAAAATACAGAGCTGGGCCCAGGAGCTTATCCAATCAAGGCAGCCTCATTCCCTGAAGGGAGGGGTGATTCTGGGTACTCCCTGATGGAAGCCCCCAGTTTCATTCTCTGTGTGGTCCCCTTTCCTAGCATTGACTCATCAGTGGTCCTGTCACGGAGAGAGTTCATTGCTTTGATAAAACTCTCAGAGACACTAGAGCCTAAGGACCAACGCTGTGCATCTCCCCTGGGATAGTTAAACATGAATAGGGAAAGGACTTTTTCCCCACTTTAGGGCTTCAAAATCTCAGAAGCCTTAGAGCATTTCTGCGAGCTGTGCTTGGTAGGGGGCAGGGCTGGACAGAGCTCATCAGGAGCAGAAGCAGCGTTCGGGAGAAACTACGGTTCCCAGTGGACGTGGCATTGGTGCCCACCTCTCTGGAGGACATGTCCTACCACAGCCTGGAGGACATGTCCTACCCTGTGACCACAGAGTACTTACCAGGCCTGGTTGGCACATTCACCAGCACTGGACACGGCCCTCTCCAGACTTTAGGGACGTGATGGGCTAACTCAGTGCTATCAGGAGATGACAGGGAGAGCCAAACAATTTGTTCTACATCATTTCTTCACAAATTAAGTGTTGAGCACCTTCTCTCTGCCAGGCCCTGTGCTAAGGACTGGTGAATCAGAAACATTTCCTGATTTGGGGAAACTCATCGTCGAGGGCAGAGGTCAGTGAAGTGTGACCTGTGGGCCCGATATGGCCCACTGCCTGTATTTTGTAAATAAGATTTTACTGGAACTGGCCATGGTCAGTGGACAGCAGAGTAGAGAAGTTGTGACGCAACCTAAAATACTTACTATCTGGCCCTTTACAGAAAAAGTTCACTGATTCCTCATTTAGTGAAAGAGACGGATTGATAAACAATGACGATACAGCCTGAAACTTACCATATGAAGTTTCGTACGTGCGTGATGAGCAGGACGCCAATGGGAGGAGGGGTTAGCGAAGGCTTCCTGGAGGAGGTGATGTGTATTCTGAAAGCTAAAGGATGACTTTAGAATTTAGGCAAAGATGTGGGAGAGATCCCCACAGAGGAAAGCCTGAGCTATGCAAAGTTAAGAGAGCATGTGGGGTTTTGGGATTTTGGACACGGGTGAGGTGGGACACAGAGGAGGAGGTAGGATGGTGCCGGCGGCATGTCAAAGAGCTGATTGCCATTCAGGAAGCCGGCGTTTATCAGCAACGGGGTATGCTTTACACGGAATACTGTTAATGATATGAATGCAGGGTGGATTTTATTGTTTCCACTTTACATATGTGAGACTGGACGTGGCAGTCAAAGAACTGGCATCTGTGGAGGCTGCAACTTCCCGGAAGGGTGACTCGAGGGTGTCTTCTGCCTCCTGCAAGTGCTGGGAGTGGTTCTGGTGAGCAGGCAGGGGCTGCACCTTGGCTTTGCCTCATGAACTCGTGGGGCCTTTAATATATGTTTCAAATCTTGTTCCAGCCCCAGAGCGACTCTTGCCCACCTCAGGCTCCCCACTGGGGCCACCGCCTACAACAGGGCTCCCTGAGCTGTGGGCTTAGTTGGCTCCAGGCCTGGTCCTCTTTCCCCTTCCCTGTTGTTAAACCACAACCCTTGCTATCAGGCCCTGCCTCTACCGAGGCCAGCAGGACCTGTGAATTCACACTTGGGGAAAAAACCTCATGATTCAGTTCCATGACCCTTCAATGTCCTGCAAAGACAAACATCACCTCCCCCTGCCCCAACCCCCCCACTCGGGCCAGACTTACCAAGGGGTCACCAAGCTTTTCCACGGAGCCTCAGAATCTTGCTTATCACAGTCTAAGGATCAACTAATGCACTTCTCTTCCTTACTTTACCCAGGGGAAAAGGTTTAGCTCACACAGTACTTTCAGCAAACATCTAACACCCCATACAGGCAGGCAGACTTTTTTTCAACTCTGCTTTTGACCCAAGATTCAACACAATTGAACAATAATTGTTCAGAGACTCCATTAAGCATCAAGGAGCAGAGGTGCATAACATCATCCCTAGGCCCTAATGATCTCACGTTCTTTTAATTACTTTTTCTTTTTATGGACAAAACATAACAACATAAACATACAAACATGAGCATTCTTAACATATGAACTTTCCATTCTTGGTATATAATCAATGGCTCACAATATCATCACATAGCTGTATACTCATCACCAGGATCATTTCTCACTCCAGAAAAAGAAATAAAAAGAAAAAAGAAAAAACTCGTACATACCATACCCCTTTATCCCTCCCTCTCATTCATTGCTAGTATTTCCATCTACCCAATATATTTTAACCTTCGTTCCCTCTATTTTTTCTATACCCCTTACCACTCCCTTTCATTGATCACTAGTACTTCAATCTACTCATTTTTTTTTAACATTTGTCCCTCCTATTATTTATTTATTTTTTTCCATATGTTTTACTCATCTGTCCATACCGTGGATAAAAGGAGCATCAGACACAAGGTTTCACAATCACACAGTCACATTGAAAAGCTATATCATTATACAATTATCTTCAAGAAACATGGCTACCGGAACACAGCTCTGCAGTTTCAGATAGTTCCTTCTAGCCTCTCTAATACACCTTAAACTAAAAACAGGAGATCTATATAATGCATAAGAATAACCTCTAGGATAACCTCTCGACTCTCTTTAAATCTCTCAACCACTGATACTTTATTTTGTCTCATTTCTCTCTTCCCCATTTTGGTGGAGAAGATTTTCTCAATCCCTTGATGCTGAGTCCCATCTCATTCTAGGATTTCTGTCCCACGTTGCCAGGAAGGTCCACACCCCTGGAAGTCATGTCCCACGTAGACAGGGGAAGGGCAGTGAGTTTGCTTGTTGTGTTGGCTGGAGAAAGAGGCCACATCTGAGCAACAAAAGAGGTTCTCTTGGGGGTGACCTTAGGCCTAATTTTAAGTAGGCTTAGCCTAAGATCTCACATCCTGATGAGAGAATTATGTACCTCAGCTGCTTCCTGACTGGCACCCTCCCCTTCTGTTTTTCAGAGTTAACCTTGACACACTTACTGTCTGTGCAAAACTGGACTCAGTCTTCCCCACCTGAGATGGGGCCAACCTTGGTGTGGCTGTGTGGCTGGGACCTCAGCATCCTGGGCCAGTGCGGGAGGAGAAACTGCAGGCAGAAAGGGGGAGCAGATCCCACGGGAATGGCAGCAGCCCGAGGTAAAAGGCGAAGTCAGGTTCGAGCCATGCTGGCATCACTGTGTGGTGGGTTTGGCCTGAGCAATGGGGGACCTGGAATGTTCTAAGTAAGGCACTCTGGGTTCGGGCCCCCCACTCGCTGGGTGCTGGGTGGGGCGAGAGCTGGCAAGCGGAGTGTCAATGTTTTGGGGCCTTGGCACCCAGAGCAAGAACGAGCACGAAGGAAAAAGAGCCGAGTAGCCGGCTTGACTCTGGCAGGTGGACATACACCCGCTAGCAGGCGTCAGAAACTCGCCAGTTCCACGAAACTCGAGGGCTGCGTCCTCTGATCTCGCCCCACTTGCCAGAGGGGCCTCCCTTAGGATTCGGCATGGGGGACACGGTGACTTTGCCAGGTACTTCCCTATTGCAGCCTGGCCCCCCGTCCCCCACCCCCAGGCGCTGGCTGTCACGTCACCCCAGAAGGGACACCCGCTGCCTTCTCAGCCCGTGTCACAGCCTCCAGCCATTTGCCCTTCCATGGGGCGTTCCAGAACCCACTAAGGAGAAGCTGTAAATCGGCAGAGAGGGGAGCGGGTGTCGGGCGTGTGTGCCTGTCTTGTTGTCTCCAGGTGCGCACACAGTCAGAGCGTGGTCAGACACGGTTTGCAAACTTCATTGCTTTAGATGCAGAGAAAAGGAAGTTGTCATGAACACATCAGTGGCCTTTCCGTGCTGGGCACACAGGCGGCGCCACGGCTGAGTTTTCCAGGCGCTGCTCTCTCCCCGCGTGGCGCGCTCCCCCGCCCTGCCCCCTTCCCTCTTTTATTTTATTTTATTTTTATTCCTCTAAGCTTGTTTCTCTTGAAGTTTCCACCTTGTGGTTGTGTACTGCTGACTTCACATTTGCTGTGGTGTGAACTCCACATCTGTGAATGGATGACAGGAAAGATTAATAGCCCTGTTCCCTTCTCCTTGACTGTGGGCCCAGCTAATGAATAAATAAAGAAATAAATAAACGGCGCTCCAATCCCCTAAATAGAGACCCAGAGCTGGGGAGAAAACAGCATTTTGCTGAATCCATTCTTTAAGGAAAAACCCAACCTCTAATGATCTCTGATTTACATAGTCGGCAGTTTTTCACGAAACATTTTGCAAAGACACAAAACTTTGGGGAGGAGGGACGCCCCCATGTTCTTGTTGGACGGAGGCTGGGGGTCCGCGAAGCCCATCTGCCCAGCCGGGCTGGCACGAGCCGGCTTCCCACCCTGACGGTCGTAGGTCATGGGTCACCGAGGCAAGGGATGGCAAAGGGGGCAGCAAAGTGACCCCGTGGGGTTCCGAGCAGGGCTCCAGGCACTTACCAGGAAGGCTGAGGGTGCATCAGTTTTCGGATGCCCAAATATAAGGAGGGGAGATAATTCCTTCCCTCCTGCCTCCCCGGGGACTTGCAAGGGCCATGCGTCCCAAAGTCGGATGTGCATATGAATTACCTCCGTGCTGGCACACAGGAGGCGCTGCGGCTGGGCCGGATTACCTGGAGCTCTTGCTAAAATGCAGACTCTGCTTCACTCGGTGTTCGGTGCGGCTGAGATCCATCACTTCCACCGAGCTCCCGGGCCAGGCTGCTGCCACCGGAGCAGGGAGGTGGCAGCAGCTCAGGACATGCCTCTCCTTTGCAGTCTTTGTCTGAGGCTTCAGGACAAAGTGGTCCCTTCCTCCCCTCCCTGGGGCTTGTGTGCTGCCTGGTTCCCCAGGTCTTGGCTAACTCCATGCGCCTAATTAACCCAAGGCATCTTGGCCAAACTCAGCAAGCCCATCCTCCCTGGACCAGGCTTGGAGAGTTCATGCATCCTACTGGCTCTATTTTTAAAGTATCGTTGCTTCTCGCCTGATCTCTACATCTATAACGAGTTCACTGTTGGCCATGAAAAGCTGATGTTGGGTGCCGTGGGTGAGGGGTGGGCCACGGAGGTGTCTGCAGGCCCTGGCTGGGCCGCCCCGTGGCCCGTGGTCAAGGGCGGCAGATATTGGAAGGCAGTGAGTGGGGCTTCTGCACATAGCTAGGAGTTCTTAGGGTCAACAGTCGGGGACACCAGGCACCCAGCTCAGCCCGCCTGCCCCTGGTCCCTGGTACTCAATAGTTCACGTCACTCTCCTTATGGATGGATTCAGCAGTGAGGTCCGCCTGGCAGAAGCTGGGACAGGAAGCCCTGCAAGGCTGCACACCCACCCTGCAATCGTGGTCACTTTGGCTCGAGAAAACCAAGTGGTCTTCATGGTGGGCAGATATTTGTCCACACTGTAAGGCGGGGAGCAGAGTTAGGGGGCTGTGCACGCTGCTGTCTCTTGTCTCTCGGCCAACGTATGACACATCCTTGTCCTTTCGCCCCAGCCACGAGTCTGTGAGGGCCCCAAGGCACGTCCCTCTCACCTTCCCACTTGCGGCTCGTCCTCAGATGGCCGCGCCCAGCCCACCCACTCCAGCACCCTGCCCCGAGGCTCTGCCTTTCCCATCTCTGGGCACCCCTGACCACCATGAGATGCTCTGCAAAAGAAAACAGATAGGAAAAAGATAGGGAGAACTTATCATGTGCATCTCTTGAAAGCACAATAAGGCAAATCAACACAGTAAGTTCCCAAGTTGGTTTAAACTTGTTTGATTCTTTTGACCCAAAATTGTTGGACGATGGAATTTTTTTTTTTTGCATAATGCTTATTAACAACGGGGGGGGGGGGGTGTCAATTGATGAGAGCAGCTGCCGCTCTCCTCCCCAGAGTCTTTACCCAAAGTGGGTGATGGCAGGCGATGCCAGGGACAGGCCCGGCAAGCTGGGGAAGCCCAGTTTCATGGGTGCAGTTTTGCAGAGGCCCCTCTCCCTGGGCCTGCCTTGTGAACGTTCCTAGAAGGTGGCGGCCCGAGGCCATTGTGTCCATACCCTGGATATATTGTGGGCTCTGCCATTGCAGAGAAGGACTTAATCCCAGCGCCACCCAGCTAAGCCCACCAGAGCCCCCACTTTTAGCACTCCAGGGGGCACTGCCCAGCCCAGCCTGTACCCTCCAAGGCTGCTGGTGCTCCCAGCCTGGCCATGCCCCTGGGGTGCTGACCGGCAGCCTACAGGAGGCACCTGCCCAGGGATTCTTCCCTGTAGTTTCCAGGGAAGGCCAGAGTGCCAACCATAGCACCCCCGGGGGGAGCCCACAGCTTGATGGGGGTATTGGTTTCCGGTGGCTGTTGTAACACATGACCCCAAATGTGGTGGCTGAAAACAAGAGAGATTTATTCTCTCACCATTCTGGAGGCTGGAAGTCCAAGATCAGTTTCTGTGGGCTGAAACCAGGGCATGGCAGGGGCCCCAACTCAGTCCAGAGGCTCTGGGCAAGAACCGCTCCTTTTCTTTTCCGGCTTCTGGCGACGGCCAGCATTCCTTAGCTGCGGTGCCTCACCCCGGCGTCCGCCTCCGCAGTCACGTCCTGGCTGTGTTCAGTCTGCCCCCGCCTCCTCCTTACAGAATACTCTCTTTCTCTCAGGGTCAGAGCATGCACCTGACTCTGCAAAGTCCCTTTGTGACCATGCAGTTGGGATTGGGATTGGGTCCCGATATCGCTGGGGGACGTGAGTGAGCCCACTCCTTGGCTCCAGGCCTGTGGGCTGGTTGACTCTGAGGCCGGGTCTACACCATCTCCTGGAGTTCCCCAGAGGAACTGGGTCCCCAGCAACAAGCTGCTCTGTGACACACCTTGCTTTGGCTCCCTTCCCTTCCCTGTCTCTGGCCTTGAATCCTCCTCTCAAGCTTTGCTTCTGGGGAACCGAACTAAGAAACCGAGCGAGCACCAACCACCCACAGCAACAGTATCCCATCAGTCAACTACCCTCCAAATACCAACAATTCAGGTTTACGTCTCTGTAGACCCAATATTTGGAGTTGTGAATGAATTAGGCTGGGCCAGCAGAGATATCAGGGTCTACAGACCCCCAAACAGCAACTTGAGCTGCTTCCTTTCCAAGCAGATTTGGTTCAGCAGAGGGGCCTCAGCTCACCTCTATCTACCCTGATACTTCACAGCTAAGCAAAAGTCGAGGGGCCGGGAAGAGTGGCATTCCGCCCCCACCTCCGTCATCTCCTTGATTCAGGGGTTTGACCTTCTCCAGACTGTGGAAACAGAGGCCCTGGCGAAGCCAAGCAACTTACAACTTGTTAAATCTGACAGCCGCTGAGAAGAAAGAAATGCCACACGGTGGAAGGACAGATGAGGCTCAGGGAAACAGGAAGGACACCCCTGCTCCACCAGCTACAGGGGACGTGGACGCCCCGTCCAGGGGTGTGTGAGTGAATAGTTCACAGTTGGCGCTCCAAAAAACAAAAAACTCCTGACTTGTAGCATATGCCAATTTCTGTGGTGCAAATAGTCCCATCAAGGCCAATTTCAAGCTACCAATCTGATGTTAGTCAGCTTTCCAGATTCCTGAAACGTTTTAGCAATCAGCTCTTGCAAACAAGTACGAGCCAGCCTCAGCACATCACTGCCTCTGTCCTTCACATTATTTTATTTTTTAATTGGGAGGGGGAGGGATTTTATTTTATTTTATTTGAAGTTCAAACTTACAGAAAGATTCCAAAAATCTCCTGGATTCACCAAATATTAACATTTTGCCGTATTTGCATGTTCTCTCTAAATATATGCATTTATTATTGTTTTATTATTAATGCTGAACCATTTGAATATAAATTGCAAACACATGACCCTTCATTCCTAAGCATGCATCATTATCTCCTAGAACCTGTGTCTTAGGTATTATCATTTAATCTGCAGTTTGTATTCAAATTTCCCCAGTTGTCCCAATAATATAATTAAATAATAGAATTATGATTTTTATGATCCCATATCCAATGTAGGATCAGGTGTTGCAATTTGTCATGCGCCTTTCCTCTCCTTTAACTTGGAATTATTTCCTCACACTTTTCTTGATTTTCAGGACATTGACATTTTTGAAAAGTCTAGCAAAGTTTTGTAGAATGTTCTTCAATGAGGTTTCTTTTCCTTCATGGTTAGATTCAGGTTATGCATTTTGGGGCAGAGATATGTGTTTAAAGATTTTTGATAACAAAATATGCTATTTTAATTTACATAGCTATTATACACTGGAATTATATAAAGAAAGTATAGATCTAAAAGAAGACAGGTGGAAGTAAGAAAATGAATATCACCCCTTATCACTCCAGTTTGTATTCTTCCAATCTTTTGTTCTTGTGTATACATATATATGTGCTTTCCCCAAAAGGGCTTATATGTACATACTGATGTATCAAACTTCTAAAAAATTAATTAACTTTTAATGAACATCTTTCCATATCATTTAATATCTTTCTACACATCATTTTCTATAACTTCAGAGTATTGGGGTACATTTATATCACTTCTAATACTTCTGCTGTAAAGCTCAGTTCTGGGGCACATCCATGAATCCTTCCTTGAGGAATAATTCCTGGTTATGGAATTGTTGCATCAAAAGTTTCAAAAACATTCAACAGTTTTGATAAGGTGTTGCTAAATTGTGGGAACTATTACACCCAGAAAGAAATGGAGAGTACTAAAATGAATGTCTGACATCCCCTTTATCATATCTTGACATGATAAGATGTCTTTGAGGAATACAACCCGGCAGCACATTTGACCCGCACCCCGGGCCCTCCCTGCTGTCATTCCCCTTTCTTTGTCCCTAGCGTGGAGCTGGTGTTTGTCACTCCTGTGTGGGTTTTATCTCATCACTTCATACATATGCTTGTTTTCATTACTATTTCTATGATGACTAATGAGATTGAATGTGTTTTTGTGTGCTTATTAGCCACTCACAGTGTTGGTTTTGTGCATTGCCTGTGCAGGGCCTTTGTCAATTTTTTTTGGCATGGCTATTATTTATTAGGAGGCCGCAACCTTGGGTCAAGCCTCCCCTGGGGCTGTGGTCCCTAAGACTCTGGTGTCTCCTCCTTTCTGAACTTCTTAGATCATGGATTTGGCCATGATGTGTCCTGGATGAAAGTTATTCAAAGGCTCCCATCCTCTTCTGAACAAAGTCCCGACTCCTCAGCGAGGCTTACATTGATCTGTCTGTCCCGCCTCTCCAAACTCCATGGCCAACTTTCCACCCCTTTCTATCTTGCCCCAATCTCCCAGGCACTCCACACGAGCAGTCATTCTCAAACACGATGTCGGCTCATGGCGGCAGAGTTTTCAACGTGCCATTTCCTTTCCTTGGAACGAACGGATTCTAATCTAGGGGATTAGAAAACTTTAATTCATCTGCCAAGTCCCAAATTGGTAGTTGCCTGCTCCTTCCTTGGTCCTCCTATTGAAACTTATATATATTGTAGAACCACACTTTGGATGGAGATTAGTTGTGGGCCCCAGACATCATTTGATGTCTCCTACTCCTTCGAGTTCTTGGTAAGATTGGAGCTCCCATCTTATGGATAAGATTTAGCCAAAGGCCTTTCAAGTTTTTTGCCTCCTCCTTTGAGTTTTCCAATCTCCTGACACCTCTGTCTTGGGACTGCTGTTTTAATATTTAAGTCTTTGATTAACACTCGTAGACCCAAATGGGAAATTAGGTCCCTTCCTGGAGGGGCCCAAACAAGCCCACTCCTTCCAAGCGTAATCAAATGTGCCAACTGTAGTAAAATTTAACTGATCCCCAATCCTCTATTTTGAGCAAGGGATTAGCAAAACAGAAAAGCATCCTCTTCTCAAATTGCCCTCAAGCCACTCCATAATCAAGACTTCACTTAATGTCATTGACTGCTGTTTTCTACCTTTTCTCTTCCTTCCCGTCTCAACCATTTCCATTTTTTGTTCTCCCCTTTCTCTTCTTTGTCTTATGCATCCCTTGCTGACCCCCTGCCATGTCTTTAGGGGGTCACTGTTTATTCCAAGTGGCTTATTAAGGGATTTTCACCAGGACAGGCGGCTCCCACCCCCAGAGGTGTTCTGGTGCTAGCTGTTACGAGAATGTGCCCACCTCTGTTACATCTGGTTGCTTCTCTATCATCACCGAGGCCCTGGGGACTCCTCAAGGACGCGGATGATGAAAGGAGCTTGCGTCATTGTTGCGGAGATGGTTATAAGGATTAAACGAGATATTCTCCTCTTTTTTTAGTAGATGCTGTATTTTGCTTCTCTCCATAGTGACTGAATTGACCATGTCTGGTCATTGTGTAGGCCCATCGGGTCTGGATGCTTCTCTGTTCACGTGGCCTTGTCTCCTAACAAATTGTATTCAAGGAGGGGGACTGGAGAGCCAAGATGCCAGTGGTTGGGAGCAGACAGCTGGACATGGTACCCCTCAGCACCCTAGGCTGGTTTAGGTTCCTGTAAGCTGAGGTGCTCCCAGGCCTTATGGGGCTGCCTCCTGTGCCCTCCTTCACTTGGTGTTTCTGAGTCCCTCTTTTGTGCTCCCCTTTGTCTCATCGTCTTCCCCTCCTAGCTCAGGCCTTATTTCTTTGAGGTGGCTGGCATTTTCACTCCCACTTCAGAGCTGGGGAAATTGAGACCTGGAGATGTTATTCAAGCCCAGACTATTTGGTGCTGTATCTTTTGCATAAATGGTAGAAAGGACAGGACATAGTGGCGTGGCTAGACCATTGACCCTGAAGGAGAGTGGCCATTGTCCACACTGAACACTGGGGTCAAAGACGTCTGAGTAGAGAATGACCCTCCGTGCTCCAGTGGCTGCAACTGGAGCCACTCAGTGAGCCACACCAGGTGAGTCAGTGGTCCTGTTCCCTCCAGTCTGCCCTGCAATTCTCAGGCCCTGAGAAGTTTTGCTTTTTCAATCAGGATAAGGCTGAGCACTTGCTGGGTCCTGTGGCTTTATCGTAGAGGTGGGTAGAGTCGAGGCCTGTGCCCTGGTGTGACACTCCCCCTAACACTCTGAGCTGCCTCTATCCAAGGCTGCCCATCTCTTGGCCTGGTTTTTTTTCTCTGCTTCTTCCTCCTCTGCGAGGTTGCTGGGTGAAGACATGCCAAGACTCTACCAAACCGACTGTTTCTGACCTGATAGTCTTATATATCTATGAGCTTTGCAATCCAGGCTTCAGGGAAGCCAATGTTTGTCTCATCTCTGGGGCCGAGGAGGGCTGTGATGGCGTGCAGGGAACACAGGGCTGGCTGGTCCCATCTACTAACTGCCCACTTGTTCTCTGCCTTTTCTCACAAATATGGCATCAAGTGACGGGTCAGGCTGGGTTTCAGATTGTTTGGTGAGAACCAACCAAAGAATTTAGATTCCTTCTCTGCCTTAAAACATATACGCATACGTACATGCACACACTCACTCCTGAGCACCAAATGGCTATAGGATTTGGGGCAGACTCATCTTTTAGTTCAGACGGTCCCAGATAATCTGGGGTTTGGGGGGGTGGGCAATGGGGAGGCTGAGCTGTCACTTTGAATTGCAAAATCTCTATTCATAATGCATAAAGGGGCTTCCGCCAGTGGCCGCCGCCTTCTGCCGTCCCGGCTCAGGGAAATTAGACAGCTTCAGAGCCCCTTATGAAAATGCAGTGCATTACTGCTGCTTTTTTGACTAGTGAATTATGCATTTGAGAGTGACAAATTCCAAGATGCTGCCTTTATTAGGAGCTCCATGCCAGGTGGGAGGACAGTGCTGTCTGCCATGCTCGTGACAGAACGTTTAATAACTTCTCCTGACTGTGCTTCCCGGAGGTGGTGTTGATAATATGTGTTTCCCCTCCCCCCGCCCCCGCCCCACTTTCATTTTATCAAAACATTGATGCTGGAGATTATTGCTCAATTTATGCATTTGGAACCTCTTCCTGGGTCAAAGGGCAGCATCATTTGAAACAATAAGGCAAACACAGAAAGCACTTTTTTTAAACCAATCCATCTTGCACCTGTGTCCTCAGTGTTCTTGGATTTTTAAAGCTCCATCCCTTTGGAGGAGTCAGCAATGCAGGGAACTTCAAGCCTGGAGGCAGGGGGCAGCCTGAACCATCTCCTGCCATCTCCCGGGGGAGCAGGGACCTGTGATGGTGTCCGGACTGGGTGCCGGGGAAGCACAGGGAAAGCTGCTTGGAGGCCACCTCAGCCTTCCACTTCTCATTTGAGCAGAGAGAGCGGGCTGAGTCCAATTATGGCTTTGTGTGGGGGGTGGGGGTGGGGATAGGTGCTGGGGATACCTGTCTGACCAGGCTGGGCCCGTTTTAAGGCTTATTTTTGAATAAAACAGGTTCGACAATCTAACCAGCATGGGGCCGTGATGCCCAAATGTCCCAGGTTTTGCACTTTTCCCCAAGACATCCCCTGGCAGCTACCCGAGGGAATGTTCTAGCGAGCACTTCTGGCCATATCACTTCTCCGCTTTAAAATTGTCCATGGCTCCCCATGGCTTGTTGGGCAAAATCTAAACTCTCAAACCTGCCCTCATAGGTGTGTGACAATCTTGACTCAGGGACCTTGCCAGCGTCTTTTTCCGACACGCCTCACCCCCTTATCCTCATCCAGCCAGAGAATGACCGTCACTTCACAGCGTGGGGTTTTGTAACTCCCAGAATCTGCTGAGCTCCAACCCTTTTGTAACTTTGCATACATTGTCCCCTCTGCCTGGAATGCCTTTCTCTACTTGTATGTCTGGCTACTCCCCATTCATTTTTTATGGCTCAACTCCAGTGCTGCCCCCTATGGGAAGGCTTCCTGGATTTCCTGGGCAGGATTATGTCCCCGCTTATTCCTGTAAGCCCCTTGGGTTTGTATATACCCCCGTTATAGCAATAATCGTATTTTATTTTGATCATTTGCTTGTCTTGTTCTCCACTTTGTCTCAGGTACAACACCTAGATTCTAGCTGGTACTAAAACAATGTTTGTTCCTTGACTATGTGGCTTCTTGGATCACCTGATACAGAATCCTGGCTAGATGCATTTATGTGCTGAGCAAATATGATGTATTGAGCATTGCTTACATGCCAGGTACTGCTGGAGATTATTTTCCACGTTGTATCAATGCACAGGTGCTAAAGCCTGGCCTGCTGCTGCCCACTATCTATTAGCAGTGTCACTTTGAGCAAGTTATTTGACCTCTTTGTGCCTTAGTTTTCTCATCTGCAAATGGGGATAATATTAGCACTTCGGGGCAAGCTAGTGAGAATTAGGTGAGATGACACATGACCAGTGCTTGGCACAGGGGCTGGCAGATGTAAAGCACATAATAAAAGTTTGTTGCAACAACAATAATAAAATTATTACATAAGGTATTATTATTACTATTATTAATGCTACTTTCTCTCCTTGGACGGTCTGGGCCCACTATCCTTCCCTGGCTGCTTTGCCTTGCACTTGGCAGATGGGTTGTGGATCATTTTAATTAGGCTTTACTGGGCTGTTATATGGGTTATAATTGTGGCCATTATTCATTTTCATGGGGATGCTGACACAGCCTGGATTTAGACATGATGCTCTCTTGGAAAGACAAGTCCCCATATCAAAAGGAGCCCCACTGGAGGGGCTAGAGCTGTGGCAGGGAAAGGCCTTTCGGGGGGCCCAACATGGATTCTGAGGAGCGTCATACCAGGAGTGATCACTGCAGCGAGAAGAGAGTGTGCCCATGACAGCATCCTCTGTGTGGTTGCAAACTGCCTGCTGGGGCGTGGGGGGCATTTACCCCATTTGGCTGTGTGCAGTCTGCTCACCGCTGGATCCCCAGTGCCCTAGAGAGGGTGTGGCCCAGAGGAGGTCAAGGAAAATACTTGTGAAATGAAAGCCACACTCCCAAATGCTTAGGAAACAAGAGCAGTGAGTGTGGCCAAGCATGCAGGTCTGGGCAGGGGCGTCTTGGGGACCCCCACTGGGTTCAGAGCCCCAGGGTGCTTGGTGCAGCTGGCACGAGCAGAGGCTCAGCGAGGCATTGGTCCTGGGGAGAAGTCAGGGCCTGGTCTTTCCCAGGAGCTCCAGCTTGCTGGATCACTTTCCTTAGACTTGGGATAGTTGGAATGGTCGTTCAGCAAATATTCACTCGTATTTCCCTGCCTTATGCATGTTGGACTTGCCGTGACTTGAAATACTAGCACATGTGATGCAAGAAGAAGTGGTAAATGCTGGTTGGTCCACCATAGAGAAAAGCATGTCCAAGATGGCCCCAGAATGAATACAAGTGGAGCAGACTGAACCCCATTTGTAGCCTGAAGCCCAGGCCGGCCAACCCTCAGGCTGAAGCAGAGCTGCCCCCCAAGTCCAGCCTGGACTGGCAGAAGCCAGCCAGCCTGCATAGCTGGAGCATGAGAACAAATGCTCCATTGGAAGTTGGAGGTTGCTGAGTCTGGGGTGGTCTTCCACACAGCATTATTGTGGCAACAGTTGGCAAGTGCAGATTCCTTGGGCTGCTCCACTGATCGGGATTCTGCATAAAATTGCGTTTGAAATAAGAGTTCAATGGTTGAAAATAGATCGAAAACCTCTAGACTTGGTGGGTCTTACTCAGAGATGATCTTTCTCCCCGAGGGGATATTTGGCCATGTCTGGAGACACTTTTGGCTGTCACCACTGGGGTGTGCATATGGAACTATCGGCATCTAGTGAGCAGAGGCCAGGGCTGCTGCCAAACACCTGCAAGCCAGGTCAGCCGCCTGCTGCAAGAATTTTCCGGTTCAAAACGTTGATAGTGGTTCCTGGTCCATGCGCTTCCCGGAACAAACAAGCAAAGAAAGAAAGAAAAAATGGTGCTGCAATAACAGGATACTCACGTGGAAAAAGAATGAAATGTGACCCCCACCATGCAGCGTACAAAAAAAAAATGCCCCACTGGAGGAGCTAGAGCTGCGCCCGGGAAAGTTGCTAACCCTTGCTCTAGACCACCTGAGTCTCCAGCATCAAATAGCTTGTGTCCCTCCCTGTGTCCCTCCCTCTCTCTCGGTCCTTCCTCTTTCTTGAATAAGATAGGTATATGGCCAGCCCTCAAGGAATTTATAGTTGAGTTGGGGGAGGGGGTGGTGCGCTCAGACAATATGGGAGTAAGCCAGAGGAATAATCACAATAAACCCTATGCAGGCTGCCGTGATGGAGAAGGACAGAGGGACCCTCTGCTAGATGGGGAATCAGGGAAGGTGTCTCTGAGCAGCTGACATTTAAGGGAAGACCTGAGTGGAGAGAAAGAGCCAGCGATGGCAGAGCTGATGGAAGAGCATTTCCACCTGTGGGAACAGTGTGCGCAGAGGTGCTGAGACAGGGAAAAGCTCGGTACGTTCTGGGAGCCATAGGGGGCCCCACTCTGATGCAGAAAAGGTGCGGGCAGACCTACGACCTCTCCAGCACGGGGTTGGTATTTGCTGCCTGATTTGCATGGTCTACATTTGCATCTTCACTTCTAGTTTTGAGCCCAGGGAATGCCCAGAAATTTGTGAGGATCCCAGGGGCTCACGAGGGTTCACATTTCAGGCCAGGAAGTTGCCTTGATGCCGTGTTCAATCCATTTCTTACAGGCGCAGGGCTGAAGGCTGCTCGGCGTTCAGAGTAACGGAATGTTTCTGCCTGACTACCAAAATCCGTGGACAGATTTGGGTTAAAGTATACTGGGCAAAGTGGAGCGTGTCACACACACTTGCTCAGGTGGGCTCAGTTGGAGTGAGGCCCTGGGGTCCTGCAAAATGGTTCATATTCTCTTTACTTCCACCTGCCCCCAACGACGGGGTTACTTTGCCCCACTCTGCTCTTAGGAGAAAATCTAAACTCCTTGCTCTGGCCTACAAGTAGCTTTGTGGTCTGGCGCTTGCCCAACCCTCCAGTCTCATCCTGTGTTTTCTGGGGACCTCAGGGTTTGCTCACAGCTTTCCTGCCTCAGAAGGGGGTCCATTCTGGCTCCTTGGGCAGGGCGGCCACTCTGGCCTCCTTTCTCACCCCAGGACATGTTGAGCTGTCTATGGACTCAGCATGTTCAGGCTTGCTGTTCCCTCTGCCTGGAACACTTTTTCTTGAACTCTTGCACAGTGGACTCCTTTTTATCCTTCGATCTCGGCTGAACTAACTCCTCCTTGGAAAAGCCCTCCCTGACCCCTCACCCTAAACTGCACCCTGACCTTTGTTTCTCTCCATCTCTCCAGCCCGTCCTGAGCACTGGACCCGAGCTGAACTCATTCTACATACGTGTTCACTTGTTTGTTTTACTTGCTTTTCTGAACCAACCGGGAGTGTACCTGGCACATCAAAGGTGCTTAAAACATAGGTGCAACATGAGTGGCTGAGTGCGTGTGCGAAGGCGCGCGAGGCGGGGAGGCCAGGCGGGCTGGCTCAGCAGGTGTGAGGGGGTGCAGCTGCCACAGCACAGGCTGGAGGCCATCAGCCTGCCTGGAAGCACCGTGGAGGGAGGTGCTGGGCAGAGGGCTCGTTGGGTGGGGGGTGGGGCTGGGGCTGGGGGGGCGGTGGAGGGTAGGCTGGGGGTACGAGGCCACTTCTCTGCGATGGGTGCCCTGCGGTCTGCTGCAGGCCTGTGCTGGCCTGGGGCCCTCCCTGCCAGCCTTCACGCTGCGTGTGTATGTTTGTGAGTGTGTGTGTTGGGGACGTGGGGTGTGGCAGGGCGAGGAGGGGAGGCAGAGCCTGAGGCATACTGGGCCATGGAGAAGAAGCATCTGGAGCTGGCAGGACCTTCTCTCCTGGAAAAAAAAAATGAAAAGGGGCAGGGGGAAGGGCTGCTAGATGGCGAGTCCTTCAGCTGAGTCCCTGTCTGTAATTACCCCCCATGCCAAGCCTCTGGGCAGCGCCGGCCTGGCCCATCTGCAGCCTCCAAGATGCCCAGGATCCAAGCCAGGTGTGGGTGTGCAGGTCCTCGTGGCCAGTGAGTGGCGAGAGGACTTTAATTAAGAGATAATTACTCTGAGTCTCCAGTGCAATGCCCGCAGCCTCACCGCCAGTGTGGGGCAGGATGCCCTCTTCACCTGGGCTTTCCGGCAAGCACTGAGTGTGGGTGGGCACAGGTGTGTGTGCTCTTGTGTGCACACACACGCGTCTGCAATGTGTACTGTAAGTATGTGTGTGTGCACATGAGAGGGGGACCTGCCACGTGTGTGTAGTCACGGTGGTGTGAATAACGTGGGCTCGGGAGCAAATGCAAGTGCATGCCAAGTGGTGAATGGGTGAGTAAGTTGGCATAATTCTCTTTCTTTACCTCTTATTAGAACTCCAGCCACTGTGTGGGTGCGTGTGTGTTTGTGCACTCCTGGCCACTGTGCAAGCGTGCGTGCGTACAGTGAGTGGGAAGCTCATTTATACCAATAGGGCTCCAGACCCCATGTCAGGTAACAGCTGTGTTTGAATTAGGCTCTGCCCCCAAACAGGGAAGACTGGAGGCTTCAGGGGATGGGCGAAGGGGGCTGGTCTGGGGGATGGGGGGTTTGTGAGGAGGGAGAAGCAGTGAAGGCTTCAGCCTGTCTTGATGCCCTACTTAGTTTTGTGTCAGAGCAGGTTTGGCTTGGAACAGGGATGGGTAGGTCTAGGGGGACAGAGTGGGTCTTTCAAGGAACGGTCTCACCTCCCAAAGGTTGAGTGTGTGTTCCCTGCTGTCACCCCATCTCCTTGGCTGCGACCAATTGGGGCTGGGGGCTGGCGGGGGAAGGAGGATGCAGCTGTGGGAGGGACAACAGAGGAGCTCCAGAGAGCTCTCCTGGTGGGATTTCAGGGAGATTGTCTTATGAAGGGCTTTGGCGCTGGTGGTGATGTTGGGGGGGGGGGTGGGCTTAGAAAGTTCTCTCTCCATTGCAAAGCAGAATTGGTGAGTTTCAAACTCCAGATGAGCTTGGGACTTCAGGCTAGCAAAAAGGAAATTGGCGATGTCATCTGTTTGAACCCCTGGATGATGACACAAGGGGGTCTGAGGAGGCTCAGGGTGGGCATGAAGAGATCAGAGGGGCTGGGTGGGTCTCTGAGGGCTTGGGGAGAGGTCTGGGGAGCTGCTCATGATAAAGGAGGGGAGCCGGACGGGTCTGCTCGGGGCTGGGCTGGGTCCCCATGGGGCGCAGTGTGAGCAGAGCTTGGATGGAGGAGAAGCTGGCATGTGAGCACCGTGGCTGGCTCCACCTTGGGCGCTGTTTTTTCTTGCTTCCATTGTTCAGCTTCTTTCCAAAGGGGTCTAGAGTCCCCGTTCCAGCCCACACCGAGAACTGAGGATGCAGGGCCAGAGAAGAATGGCTATTTCCCCAGCAGCGCTGGGTAAAGTACGTCCTCGGAAACTCGTTAAATCCCCTTCTCCTCTGACTGCCCGCCTGGTGGCCTGGGGGGGGCAGGGTGCGGCTGCACAGCGCCCTGTCCCGGGAGCCCCCGCACCCCTGTCCAGTCCCCTTCGGGGCTGCAAAGCTGGTGAGTCTGCCATGACCCCCACCGGGTCAAGGGCTGGAGGGTCCTTGACCTCAGCATTTTGTCCCAACCTACTAACGAAATGGCTGCTGGGCGGACAAAGCTTCTGGAAATAATGTGGGCTCCTTGTTCTTTAAGGACACCTCCTGTGAATTGAGTGGCTTATGAGAATAGGAGAAACAACAACAAAATCAATAATAATCATCAGGGCCACCAGCAGCCCGTATAGCACCTTTGTGAGGGTGGATAAGGGCACCAGGTCCAGGCAAATAACTGACGAAAGACTGTCCCTTTAGGGTGGTCAGTAGTGAAGAGGCTCTTCCCCCAAGCCCCTGGAGCCCGTCGAGGTGCGTGGCTGAGCAGCACAGCCCAGACTGGCCCCTAGAGGCCTTGGGCTCCCCTCGGCCAGGTACCTGGCACAGGTGCAGCTAGCACTTTCCAAGGGCTTACTGTGTGCCGGGCACTGTGCTAAGAGCGAGCCTTGCCTGACCTCACCCACCCTTATAACAACGTCCTGCATCCGTATCACATGGGAGGGAGCTGAGGCTTAGGGTTTCTGCAAGGTGCCGGGGGCCACACAGCTTTTAAGCGCTGTACTTGAGCCTGGGCCATCTAGCTCTTATCCACCGAGCTAAAGGCAGGGCCTAGGGTAGGTAAGACGGTGGGAGGGTTGGCCGGTCTCCGTGGGAAGGAGCGTGGCAGCTCAGCAGACACTGTCGGTGCCCATCCATGTGTCCTTCCACCACCGGGGTCTGCCGGAGGCCTTCTCTCCAGCTGTGTGCAGGGGAGGACGGAAGCCCGAAGGCTGATGCACCCCAAACGATGAGGGTGGGAGTTGGTGGATAAGCACCCCAGCATCCTTGCCCCTCCAGTGGGACAACCCCATCTCCTGGTGTGAGCTCCTGTGGCCCATGGGGCTGCTTGCTCATGAGGGGACCCTGTATTGGCTGTGGTCCCTGCCTTGTCCCACCCTTCCACCCCCTTTCTGGGGGGACCACTTGTTCTCAGACCCAGGTCTCAGGGTCAGCTTATGGGGATGGTGACCTAAGACTGGGGTCCTCTGACAGTGCTGCCCAGGCCATGGCCAGCCTCACCTGCCCACGGAGGAGCTGGAGGAGCTTAGTAAGAAACAGGAGCAGGTGCAGGAAATCTCTGTACCCGAGCTGTGGGGCTTGGCAGTTTGTTTCAGCAGAGGTTCCCAGGGCAGGCTGGGGCCTCTGGGAAGTTTCAGGGGGAATCGGGAAGAAGTGTAGCTTGGAAGGGAGGAGTGTGTGACGCGTACAGGCATGTGTATGCATGTGTGTGTGCATGCATTGGCACGCCGTCAACACACCACATGCAGTTTCCAGGCACTGAGCAGGGCTCAGCCTCGCCTGGTGTCACAGCCCCACGGACGCTCCATTCCCAAACACGAGGATGGAAGCAGGGAAGGAAGCCAGGAGGCAGGAGGGTTGTCGTGACAGAACGAGGCAGGTGTTGCGCTGGGTTCAGGCCCACCTGCGTCTCAGTCCTAGCTCTGCCCCTGAGCGCTGTGTGACCTTGGGGAAGTTACTGCAGTTCCCGGGGCCTTGCCTGCCCCCAAGACCCTGACTCTGAGCTCTGTCTGTCCTCACCTGCCTTCGCCCTGCGAAAGCGAGCCCCTCTGCTGTTGGTGTACCCCCCAACACTCACTCACACCAAGCATTGAGATGAGTTCATTTGACTGAAGTTCTGGGGGTGCTGGGCAAAGAGTCACATTCCACGGGGCACTGCCTCTGACCTGCACAGGCTTCCCTCTTTCCATACCTCTCGTCTGCAATCTACTAAATTGCTCTCCCTCGAGTAGGGGATGCAATTTCAGCTCTCACAGGACCGACCCCATTGCGAAGCTCAACGGACAAAGCCGGATGAGGCTGCTTCTTGAAGAAGCCTCCTTAGAAACCTGCTGGACTTAGAAAGAGCAAAATTGCCCTCGGGTTGCATCCACATTGGATACTGGGCTTTTGAGGAAGCTTTACAGAAACAGAGAGTTTGGTGTCCAAAAAATATTTTAAAACCACTTGAGTAAAATAAACTCTAAATACACTTCTAGCTCTGCAGAGGGAGAAGTTGCTTTGCCAGCCTCTCTTCGATCTGAACAGCTCCTTGAAAGGCAGTCTCATCTAGTCCCCACGAAAACTTGGTAAGGAGGGTGTCATGATGGCTCCACTGACAGACATCACTGAAAAATGAATGATGCCACCATTTACAGCGGGAGAAACAGAATCGCAGAGATGTTATATGTCTTGTCCTTTTGATGTATAGGAAGCCTTTTTGCTACAAGGAACAACAAAAACTCAATTAAAATGGCCTTAAACAATAAGGACCATTTATTTGCTTGGATATCAATAACTCTGGATGTCAGCTGGTTCTGGGGTTGGTTGATTTACAGTCCAACAGCGCATCTGTGAACTCAGGTTCTTCCATCTTTCTCCATGCCCTTCCCAAGCCCAGAAGCTCCCTGTTTGCAAGCGGATTTGAAACCTTTCATCACTCATGTGTTGGACATCGTGCAGGGCCAATTCCCGCACCCAGGTTATGGAGGAGGGAGCTGTGACCTGAGTCACTCACCCACAGCATCCCCGGGATGAGTGCCAATGCCAGGGGCCCTTCATCTCCTCCGTCTGGCCCAGATTCCCAGAGGACACCCCTCTCAAGGAGGCTGGGCCACCAACTCTGCCCCCCTCCCAGTAAGTGCAAGGGTGGGCTTCCTTGGCTTCAACAGCAAGAGGGGAGAGGGTGTAGGGCCAAGGCTGGGGGTGCATTTTAGGGCTGCTTCCCAGCATCAGTGAGCAAGGCCTGACCCAGAAAGCATCTTAAAAGATGTTGGGCATCCTTGCCCAACACCCCCAAAGGCACCTATTCATAAAATGCTTTGGATAAAACATGGGATTGGAGCAGGCAGATCTGCTCCGTATTAGTTTAGGTGCCGCTAGCTGCTGTGACAGATCAACCCTGACATTTCAGGACTAGGTTCTTGTTCATAGGAAGTTCTGTTGGCGGCAGGGTCTGGAGAGGGTGTGCTCCACAAAGCCATTCAGGGATCCATGCTGATGGAGACCCTGTCACCTTCAACATGTGACCCCCAAGGTCATCTTGGATTTCGCCCTCCAGAGCCTGCACGGGAGCACCCCTGGGAGATCCGTAGGGGCTGTCCTGGGGTGTACACATCACTTCTGCTCTCATTCCACCAGCCAGAACTCAGTGACAGGGCTATATGTAACCTCAGGGAGACTGGGAAATATCCATTTGCATGCCAAGGATGGATTTGGAAAGCCATTTTGGTTTTGGTTTTGAGTCTGAACCCTGTCACAAACCATTTGTGTGGCTCCCTTGACCTGTCTGAACCTCAGTTTCTGCATTGAAAGGGAATGCTGATAATCTACCCATCAGGGTTGTGGGTAGGGTTTATTGAAATCTTTTCTTCCACAAGCTTATGGAGCCATGGTCTTCTCCCATAGAACCCTTGCCTCTATTGACAATTATCCATGTATTTGTAGAATTCTTTGGTCACAACTATTCCCAAGGAGTGTAAACTCCAAGAACGAGGGCTGTGCCTCCCTTAATCAGAGCCTCAACTCTAACCTCTGGTCTGGAGCCTGGCACTTAGTAGGCCTTCAGTGAGTATACGTGGAGCAAATGAATGAATATGAATGCATACATGCTAAGACTCCTCTAAAGCTTCTTCTTTACTAGATATTTTCACCTCCATATTCCATCACTGTGGGGGGGGGGGGAGGGAGGAGGGAGGAGGGGGAGGAGGGAGGAGGAGGGAAGAGGAGGAGCGCACTGTCCTCCCGGCCCAACCCGAGCCTGAACTATAAATAGCTCCAGTTGGAATCTGACTGCAGCAAAGTCAGCATTCCCAGGACCTCTCCTCCTAGATGGGGACCAGCAGCGCTTGCTCATTAATCACGGCTCCTTAATTAACAGCTCTGAGGCTGGAACAAAAGGTGCTTACTGGGAGAATGCCAGCGGGCCCTGAACCCCGGCCGCCTGCCTGTATTTGGAGGCCCCTGCGCCCCGGGGGGGGCAGGCCTGGCATGGCCCGGCGCCCAGCGTGGCGCTTGGAGGACGAGCAGCTGCCAGGCCGGCCGCAGGCCCCAGCTCCGACGTCACCTCCCAGCGCTGACTCAGCTCTCAGCATGTTGCCGGCACCTCCAGCCCTCCCCGGGCTCACGGAGGAGAGGCGGCGGGAGCAGGACACGCTCGGGCGGCGGCTCTCAGAACTCGGCTGCCCATTAGAACCACTTGGGAGGCATTAAAACCGTCGATGCTTTAGGTCCTCTGAGGCTCAAGTCTGTGAAGTTGTGGGATGCATCTTTCTTTTTCTCTTTTGCGTCCTTGCAGTTTGGGAGAGGGTCAGCTATATTAAGCAACTCAATTGTTTGTGGAAAGAAGGAAGTCTGTATTTTCTTCTGGTTGTAATTCCTGTGACTTTTTTTCAACTTAGTCCATCTTTCACTAGGACTCTTCTTCCTCTGAGGAATCCTTTCTATGGCATTTGGAATCGGGTCTTTCCCCTTACAGTTGTGGGGTCAGATACCCCAAGGGCCTTTTAGGGGGTGGCCTGGAAGTGGTGGGTGGGCGCTGAGCCTGTGCTCAAGGCTTCCCCGGCTGTGTGGCATTGGGAAAGTCAGGATCCCTCTCTGTGCCTCAGTTTATATATCTCTAGCTTTACCTATCTAGAGATAGATAGACATAATAAAGAAATAATATTAATTTCCACTCAGCCTTTTCCTGATGATTACATGATTGAATTAATCTTACACATCAAGGATATGCAAGCGCTCAGAGTTGGTTCAGTTCTGAATTTCAAGGACCAAAGTCTGCTTCCCTGCCTCCCCTTTCGCAGCAGCTGCCAGGGGGCTACGGCATGAATTTTCACATTTTCCTTCTCTGGACCGCATCTCTTTACTCTAAACTCCTCATTCTTCTGCTCTAAGCACTTTAATGACCCCCCCACCCTTTTCTATCTACCATGAATCAATTCTGCCAGTTTTCAAGTCTCTCTTCAATGTAGCCTTTCCTCATCTATTCCTACAGCTGTATTTTCCCAAACCAAGGACTACAGGATGATGCTGTCCCCTCTGTCCAGGGTGCTGACCAACGCCTCGGAAGCTCTCAAGTTGGGTGCTGAAGGTAAGATGTGATCTCTGGGCAAAATGTGGGCAGTCGGCACTTTTTCCCAAACGGCATTTCCACAATTCCAGTTATTTTCCCCAGTTCACTCGAAAGCTTGTTAATGTGCAGATTCCCCAGACTCACTCAAGGTGCATGGAACTAGCTCCTCTGGAGAGGAGACTGGGAATCTGGGTTTCCAGCCCCGACATGATCACGATGCAATCTGACATTCAACAGGGCCTTGCAGGGTGTTCCTTAAGTTAGATCCCATCCCAGCTGTTCCTTAGGCTGACCCTGGGCTTTATCTTTGCTGACTCCAGTCCTCGTAACTCTTTTCAGCAATGGCTCTCATCTCCATCCCAGCTGCACACTAGATCCCAGATGAAATTGCACCAGGAGTTTGGGGGTGGGGCTTGGTGTTGGTACTGGGACCATTTTTTTCTGTATGATTTGAACAGGCCCACAGGGTTGAGAACTTCTGATGACTGAGATTCCCCCTTCGGAGGAAGAACAGAACCCTTGGTTCACGCCTTATTTAAAGAGAAGCAGAATTCTCTTGATTCTCCCCTCTTCTGTCTTAGAGAGTGGGGCAGATTTTAGAAATCTGTGCCTTGTATGCAGGGGGCAGGGTTACCTGTGTTAAAACTTTTACTCATGGACTTGGCACTCATTTTTTCCCCTCTTGTTTCATTGAACTATTGTAGAAAGTTGATAATTTTGCCCATGTTCTTCTGTCATTCCCAATTTAATACTCATATTTCTCCATTCTTCCAATCTATGTGGCTGGCAGGCATATGGTACTGTACCAAGACTTGGGTTACATAAGAGAAGGATGGAGAAGCTTCTCCTAGGATGAGCTGGCTCCTGCATGCCACCGGCCCCACCCTCCCCAGGACTCTGTTCCCTGTCTGGCTGCTATCGTCAAGGAGTCCTCTTGCCAATGCCAGAGCATCTCCAATGTGGACCATCTCTCTGGGCAGTGTTTTAGTTTCCTAGCTGCTAAAATTAATACCACGCAATGGATAAACTTAACAAAAGAAATTTATCGGCTCGTGGTTTCCAAGACTAGAAGGCTTGTTTCCCCCAGAGGCTGGTATCTTCTGGATGGCCAGACACATTTGGGCTTCCTTGGATTTTCCTATCACATGACAACCTACACGGTGGCTGCTTCTCCTTCCTCTTTGGCGTTCCCTTGACTTCCAGCTTATGGCTGCTCCCATGGATTCTCTCTCTGTTTTTCACTGCTTATAAAGGACTCCAGTAACCCAGATTAAAGCCCAACCTGACTCAGTGGGGCCACACCTTAACCGAAGTAACATGTTGAAGAGGTCTTCTTTACAATGGGCCCACCTTACCAGGACGCAGACTTTCAGGGTCAGGTGCATGTATTAATTGGGCCAGGTGGTGGTGCCTGGTTGTTTGGTCAAGCAAGTGCTGGTCTGCTGTTGTTATGAGAACATTTCATGGACTTAAATCATGACTACGTTGGCTGCATCTACAACTGATTGCTGTGAAGGGGAGTGTCTTCTGTAATAAGTGATGTTTGATCTAATCACTGGAAGGCTATTAAGGAGGATTCAGAGGAGACACTCACTCTTCCTGTTTCAGCCAGCCAGCTTCTCTTGAGAGTACATTGAGGACCTTCCCTGGAGCTGCAATCTCGCAGCTTGCCCTATAGACCCTTGGACTCTATATCTCTACATTATGTAAGACACTTTCATAAATTTTATATTTACAGATATTTCTTGCTGATTCTGTTTCTCTAGAGAACCTTAGCTAATACACAGACTAAGACCAAGAATGTGTTGAAACCGAGGAACACAATTCAATCCACCCCAGGCAGCCTGCTCTGTATTTTAGAAGTTTTGGGAGGGGCTCACCAGAACTGTTCTTCACTTAGTTAATTCTCATCCTTCAGATCTCAGTTTAAATGCCACATTCTCAGGAGCCTCCCTGATGACCTCATTTTGGTTGGTATCCCTCTCCTTCCCCTCCAATAGTTACTGCACCAAGTTTATCATTATCACACTTATTGCGATTGACGATTCCATTGACTTGCTTGCCTGTTTAACCCCTGCGTCCCTATAAGACTGTAAGCTCCACCGGGTCAGGGACCAACCCTGTCTTGTTCATGTCATTAGGAAGGGTCTTGAAGGGAAATAGGTGGCACACTCAGATTCCATAGCTTGAAGGTTTAATAAAGGGGCTATTTAGAAGGGTGTGGGCAGGTTTAGGGGCATCAACAAGGGATCGTGCAGTACCCCATCACTAGCAATTTAAGGGAGCTGTTACTAATCCAAAGACTGAGGGACAAAGGAAGGGAACGGTATTGGAGCCCAGGGTGGGAGCAGAGAGGAGAGGCTGGAGCTGGGGCCTTTGGTGGAGGCAACACGTAGCAACTTGGTAAACCCCATAGCCTTGCTTTCTTCCTCTTCCCATCGCCTATTCACTGAATCCAGCTGGAAGCAGTCGGGTAAGGGAGCTCATAGATGCAGTTCACTGAGGTTGTGTTCTCTTGGGGTGAAGAGCAGGGTACAAGTGGGTCTCGAGGGGCTCACAGACGATACTGCGCATTCACTGTTGTGTGCCCAGATTCTGGCACGCAGCCTGGCACATGGCAGGTGTTTACTAAATGTTTGCTGAAATAGTGAAGTCCAGTTTTATGTTTGAAGAGAATGGCCATGCTGCCTGGGTCTCTAGGATCAAGTTTCAGTTAATTCTATTAACTATCACTTGATATGCTGGATGTGTAAATTTAGTTTGGGGAGATGGGTCTGATTTGGATACTGCATTACAGGGGATTATGGGATTTGACCTGAATCTAGATCAAGAACGTGGGTACTAAGCATGCATACTTACATGTCCCCTTGCCATGCCCATGGCAGACATTATTAATCAATCATGGCCACTCTTTTCTGTTGCACTTCTGGATCCTTCTCAACACAGTGATCTAGGCAGTCACTACCAATCTATTGAAGGTAGTGTATGAAATTAAACCTATTTGCCATTCTTGTTCTAAGGGCTCTTTGGGAAAGGACAGAAGTAAAAATTCAGTATCTTAATGAGGAAGAAGAAAACATTTCTATTGTGTGCTCAACAATTGAGAACCTATCTAATAGGGTCTTTGTGTGGCTTAAGTAAGAATGTAAGTGAAGTGTAGGGCATAGTACCTGGTATATGGGAAGTCCTCAAATTACTGTGTTTTGAAAAGGTAACTGTTCATCCAATAAGAAGAACTTCTCATTCTCTTTGTCAGGGAAGATAAACCGCAGCTGCCGGGCTTTATGGTACAGAATTTAAAGACTTCCAGGTAAAAGCCAGCCTGTGGCTCATAGGGGAGCTGGAAGGTCAAGGTGCTGGAGTGGAAAGGTGAGAGGAAACTGAGGCAGAGCCATCAGATGGGATCTGGAGTGAGTTGCGCAGCCAGAGACCCACCATCTTGCCGTGCGCCTTAGGTACCAGCTTGCCCCTTGAGTTACAGCCTCCTCTAAGACATCTAATGTGCTAGCACAGGCTGGCAAAGTGGCTTCTGCAGCAGTCTCGCTGCCTCGCACTCAGCTCCTTTGGCAGGTATCCAGACTTTTGACCTTCTCTTGGTAGAGTCGGTTTTATTACAAAATCTTCAATTTCTGGTCTGCACTCCATGCCTCCTTACCTGGCTAATTTCTATTTGCCATTTTATGTCAGTGCCGTCCAACGGACGTGAGTCACAAATGTGAGTTCTCTCTCTCTCACTCTCTCTATGTATAAACAAGTGTAATTAATTTTGATAATGTTTTCAAAATCTAACCCCCCAATATATGTAAAATCTTATCACTTCAGCATATAATCAATATAAAAATTACTAAGGAGGTGTTTTACATTTTTTTCCCATATGCAACCTTAGACTTTGGTGAATGTTTATACTTACCGGACCAGCTGCATTTCAGGTGCTCAATAGCCACGCGTGGCTGGCGGCCACGATATTGGACAGTAGAGGGTTGTTGTTAGGACCAGGACACTTCCTGGGAGGTGCCTCCAAGCTTGGAATCACTTGCTCCCTCCTTGGGCATTCCTTATGCAAACAGTTATCGGATTTTACTGTTATTGATGGTGTCATGTCTCTCCTTCCCTCTGAATTACAAACTCCATGGGGGGAGGGGGCACAAAAGCCCAGCTGTGTACCCCTCCACCCGGCCTGCCTGCATATCCCGGAAGCTCAATAAATACATTTTTCCCCAGGGACCCCCTCTCCACCTTTGTCTTCTATGCCTCCACCCCCGGCTCTGCCTCAGTTTCTCTGGTCCCAGCATGCCTTGCAACCTTCCCAGCTCCTCTGTCAGGACAAGCTTTTAGCTACCCTCTGTTTCAAGGCATCTGACAGGGATTATTAGTGGGCAGCCCAGGTGGGGGCCTAATGGACTAGGGCAAGGCGCGTGGGGGAGGCTGAGCGGTGCAGGGGGCAGGCGGGCTGCCCAGGTGAAGGATGGCCCTGCCTGCTGGCCTGGGAGGCGCCACGCACTTCCCACCGATCGGTGCCAGCAAGCGTTCCAGGGACACTGCTAAATGCCGGCTGTAAATCTCGCTTAAAGGGCCATCAAGAGCAGCTTTTGGCTGCGAGCATCTCTGCCATTATTCTTTACTAGGCCTTTTAACGTAACTGGGAACAGGACAATATTTTGTTCATCTGTAGCTATTGGAAGAAAGCTCAGTGGATTTTTGTGGCTGAAATCTGGGCAGCAGACGCACCCTGAGAGAGTTCTGGGACTGGGTGCGTGGGCTTTGGGGTTGGGTGGGTTTTAGGGTGGCTCCCATGCCATCTCTGAGGGGCTGGGCCCTGCAGCCTGTGAGGGTGAAAGCTGAGCCCGCCTGCTCCCCAGGCCTGGCCTCCAGGCTCCTCAGGAGGGGTGAGGAACTAGAGATGTGCAGAGGTCCCTGCTGACCTTGGGATCCTAAGAGATCCCTGAGTCTCTCCCCAGAGGCTGAGAGCATGAGGCTCACAGCCGAGGCAGCCCTCCATCCCCAAATCACATGCCTTTCAAATCTCAATGAGAATTGTCTTTTCTCAATCCTCTTGGCCCCCGACAACTCTTGACCTGCTCTTTGCAAGACCCTCCAGCCCTGGTCCCCTTTTTATCCTCAAACTGGGCAGCGTGAAAGCCCCCATAGAACTCTTCCCAAAGAAGCTATACCTAGCAGTCCCTATCTTGGAGGAGACTACTCATCCATCCGGTATTTGAGTGAGTAAAATAGCAGCCAAGTGTCCACAGAGCCATCCACAAGCCAGAGAAGCTTCCTTACAAATGTGGGGCTCATTGGTGACCTTCAGGCAGGGCTGACATGTTGCCCCAGGCCTGGCCTCCACGCTCCTTAGGAGGGGTGAGGGACTGGAGATGTGCAGAGGTCCCTGCTGATCCTGGGATCTTAAGAGACCCTGGGTACTAATTATATCAGGGTCTATGTGACTGGTATCTCCTGGATTTGTGCAGTGCACAGACTGGCCAACCACACGCAGCAGCCCTGTCCTCAGCCTCCAGTAGGTCTCCTCTTTGGCATGACATTGCATGTAGGGGTGGGGGGTTGGCTGTGTGGTTCCCAGAAGGGATGCTGATGGGCTGGGGCCTCATGATAGCCAGGAGCCACTGCTTCATTGGTGGATCTGAGCCTCTCCTCCTGCCACTTCAGAATCCTAGATAGGGCTTGGCAGCATGTAGAGTTATGTAAGAACATACCTTACCCTCTGTTTGTGTATTGTCGGTGGCTGCTTTCAAATAGCAAAGTTGAATAGTCGTGACAGAGAATACAAGTCCCACAAAGTCAAAGAAATACTTACTATGTGTCCTTTTAGGAAAATATTTGCCAGCCCCTGTTCTAGACCATGGTGAGAGGGAAAGAGATAGTTCCAGTTTCAAAATGCTTATCTGGTTGACATCTTCAGAGGACAGAGGCTGACTGGAGACCCCAGAGGGCTTTTGCTGATTACTTTGGTCAAGCGGGCTGGGATATATTTGTCCACCCCCGCCCCGTTTTTTTGCTGCCACTGCCTTAATGGAATTAGGAGGGTCCAAATAATTTTGTTTTGCACAGTAGCTGGCATCCCATCCAAGGCCGTGTGACCTGAATGCCCACCACGGGGGCACCCAAGGGCTCATTCTGCAAACACGTATTCCATTTGCTGGGTATCAGAAACTATGCCGCTGCTTTGGGTACAGAGACAAATAAGACGCAGACAAATAAAACCTGACCTGGAAGATTTCATGGGCTAGTTAGGGGGAGATATATGCAGACAGACAACTGGATATGGTCTGAGAAGTATAATAGAACATAAATCTCATGCTTGCCTATCCCAGGAACACTGAATAAGGAAGGCTTCTTGTAGGAGGGGGCAAGGAGCTGGGCTTTGGGTAGGAAGAGAAGTTTCTCGGTATGTGAAGGATGTAGATATTCTAAGCACAGAGTTCCTGTTGTAGTCACAGTGTGGGAAGCCAGAGAACATTCATGAAAGTGATTGTTCTGTTTCTAATGTCTCCTCTACCACACAGTCTCACAGCTATTACAACTGGGCACATGCATAGAAAGACATTTACCTCTATGTTTCTGTCCAGGAACACACGTTTTTAGGCAGACAATTGATTACCTGTGCATTATAGGCAAATGTTCTTGACTTTTTCCACTGTCACATAAATACCATAGAAACTGATATTTTCCATCGCCACATAATAAATACCATAGAGAGAAAGTTGAAATTATAAACCAGGCATGATGGGGAAATCATATGGGAAGTCTGTATATGGCAAAGGAATGGTTTCCCCAATATATAAAAAGCTACCAAAAATTAAAAAGAAAAAGACAAATACTGTAATAGAAAAAACATGCATAGGTTAATAAATGTGAATGTTCTAGAAACCTAAAACATATTTAACTTCACAACTAGTCCAAGAAATGCAAATAAGAGCAGTTAATTTGTTACCCAGAAGACTGACAAAGTTTAAAAATTAAAAATAACTTGATTTCTGCAAGGTTGTAGGGATGTGAAAACTCTCATGCTCTGTGGGGGGTCGATGTAAATTTGTAAGACTTTTCTGGAGGCGCAGCTGAGAAAGTTTATCTAAATTTTAAATGCACACACCGTTTAAGCTGGTGCTGATACTTCTAGTCATTTATCCTAAGGTATTAATGGAAGAAATGCACAAAGGTGTAGGTTCAAAGCCATTCATTACAGCATCGTGTATAAGGAAAAAATAGGAATAAGTTTAATCCCGTTTACATGAGACTAACTAATACATTCTGGCACAATGGTTAAAAAGAATGATGGAGATATATAATCAATGGCACACAAAAATCTCCTTGACATGGAGAGAAAATAAGACAGGGTGTAATAGCGATAATATACACTTCCTATGGGTTTATGTAAAAATGAAAAGTCTCAGTGTTGATATTTGGTTGTCCCTGAACGGTGGAACGTGGAAGGATTTTTTTGGTTTCTTCATTGGACATTTCTGAAGGTATAATTTTCTCTGTAAAAAGCAGGCATTAAAGATAAAAATTTCAGTCTTGTAGCCCATGTGTCTTTGCTTATGGGAAACTCTTGTTCATCTCAGACAAGAGCTGGGGTTTTCCTTCCTCTTTGGCCTGGGCTGAAGTCCTCTCCATTGCTGCTTTTGCTTCTCTAAACAGGTCTCTGAGCCCACTGGGCATCTGTCATGACCAAACAACCCACAGTGAAAACCCTGCGTCGCCGGGGACTGTTCGTTTCCCATGGTGGCCAAAAGAAATGACCACAGACGGGATGGCTTAAAACAACAGAAATGAATTTGCTCATAGTTGAGGAGGCCAGAAGTTCGAAAACCGAGGAGTCGGCAGGGCCGGTTCCTTCTGGAAGCTGAGGGTGAAACCACCCGCTGCCTCTCCTGGCTTCTGGGGGTCGCCAACTATCCTTGGCTTCCCGCGGCTGGCAGAGCATCCCTCCAGGCCCTCCTGGGTGGCCACATGGTCTCTTCCTCATTGTCTGCCTCTGGTCCTCTCCTCTTCTTTAAGGACAGGCCTTATGGAGCCCACTCTAAAACCATCGCAAGATTTCATCTCGAGAGTTTGACCAAGTACTTCCGCCAAGACCCTATTTCTGGATAAAGTCCCACGGTGAGGTTGTGGGTGGACATGAACTTTGAGGGGACACTTCAACCTGTGAAAGGGTCCTTGGGCAGGAAGTGACGAGGTGAAGGAATCGGGTCGTGGCTCACCCACATGCTAGGAAGTTCTGTCCTTAGGCAGACGTGGCATGAACCTCGATATTACTGCTTAGAAAGAAACCCAGTTGAGGTAGAGTTCACCTGTGACACCGGGAGGGCCTGGCATTTGACACGACTGAACAAATAGACGGGTCAACCCCTTGACACTCTACTTGATCTCTTCCCTACCAAATGGCAACTAATTTATTGATTAGAGAAGCCAAGTTCTTTAGATACGGTAACCACAGGTCCCCTTTATTTTTCTGCGAGTGTCCATTTTCAAACTTTATATCCCATTATCAGACACGCGTCCTGACTTTTGATTTGGGAAATACGGCCTCTGCACCTTTAAATGTTTAACATCTTCCAGCCAAGATGAAAAAACAAGAGAGGGAAAAAAAGTTGGTGTCTAGGTGTGAGTGTGAGAGTGTGGTTGTGTGAAGGGGTGGGAGGGCGGGGTGGATGCTGGGGGACCCCAAGATATTTTCTTTCTTGTCTGTTTTTTCCACCCTATTTCTTTTCCCTCCATGTCAACACCAAACAAGACAGGACTAAAATTAATGGGGAAAGCAGCAATTAGCAAATTAGGTTAGCGGCGTGTTGCCGAGTGGCACGGCTGCCAGGTGCGGGGTCTCTGGCAGGATATTTATTAGGGCCTGTCAGAGAAGTGACACTTTGATAAATGGAGTTGGGTAATCAGCCGCTCTACGACAGCAAGTATTGTGAGGCCTCAGCGTGTGCAACCGCACAAGCCAACCTTTGTTATGATTTTTAAAATTTTAACGTGCACAGAAATAACGCCACAGTGACGTCCCCTGCCGCAAAGAGCAGCTCCCAGCCTAATGTCCAGAGAAAATCAGGGGCTTGAGCTGTCCCTTCGGATTGGCAGTGAGAAAAAATGGTCAGAAGCAACGGATGTGGGAAACTCTCCATGTTTTGGAAATCCCCATAGAGTTAGGAGAAAACAAATAGGAGTGCCTTTTAAACAGCCAGTGGAAAGATTCTGTTTTCACTTGGATAATCTGCAAAGGTGACTGTTGGCCGAGGCAGCAGAGCAGCCTGGAGTTGGGGGCCGGGAGATGCAAGGAGCAGAGGAGGGCGGCTCTGGGAGATAGTGGAAAGATTGGCATGACTGAGACCTCCAGGAAGGACTTACCCCCTTTGCAAACACAGATGCAATTCGGCTGTTCTCTGCGGTGGCCAGAGCTGGTTTTCCTGGTGGGAGGTTTTAACAATCGGGTGGGGGATGGTGAGCACAGCCACTGGGACAGGGTTTGGGGGAGAAGTACCAGGACCCTGGCCAGAGGTGGGTCATGGCCATGCCCAGAGGCCCCACCTTTCCTGGCAGAGCCCGTCAAGACCCTGGGTCCATCTGGGCAGAGCCAACAGAAGGGTCATTGTCTCTGTTCCCCAGCAGATAAGGATTATTAGCTGAAGCCTGCTGCTGGCAGTGCCTGGATGCGTGTTTATCTACTAAGCCGTAGACTTCCTCAGCTATCCACTGGTAGCATAATTTCTCTGGCTCTGGTCACGGTAGGAATACTCAAGACTTCTGCATTGATGGAGTGACCAACTTTTATGGTGCTTTTATGGTGCTAGAGACCTGCTCTAACCCCACTTTGCTTGTCTGGGACCTTCTCATTCCTTTGCCCCTGGATCCTATGCCTCTGTGCTCAGCCACTGGTGTCCTGTACCAGGTCACATTCATCTGGATATTGATCTAGGATGAATGGAGCTGAGTTTCCTATACCTCTTTGGACATTGACGACTGGACTGCTGATCTCCCCACCTGGAGCCTGTCCATAGCCAGATAGTTGGCCTCCAGCCTGCCCATCCCAGCTTCCTCTTCTTTCCCATCTGCCTCTTGCTGGGGTCTAGTGAGCTGCAAACTGAAACCCACACCAGTTCTGAGTCTTGTGTGAAGGCCAGGGTCTAGGGATTATCCAGCAGAGGGGCCCCCAAAGGCAGACTCAGGTCTCACTTTCCCCTAACAACATGGCTGTGAGTAAAATGGCAAGGTACATGATATAAGGAGAGGAGTTTGGTTGTGACTGGTTCTTCCAGATACTGGCTGCCAGTTTCTCCTGCCTTGCCCCATGCTAGCCGAGTCTCTGGGCCTTTCTTGGGGATGGAACAAGAGGCTAATAATAGACACAACCTCCTTGCCAGACTCCCCATCTTTGCTGGAGGAAACTGAGGCATTGGTGATGAGTGATGGATGATGGGGTACTCATGCTGAGGGGAGATAGAGACATCTGATGTCCACATCATCACCTTCAGATGTCTGGATGTATGGACATGGGTAAGCCATGTCCATACTCACTCCCGTTCTCCTTGCTAGCATTCTGCCAAGCACAGTTCTCATTGCCATTGGTTTGGACAAGGGCAAGCAAGGACAGACCCCTGCACTGGACTCAGGGCTGCAGATCAGTCTGCAGAGGAATCCCTTCTCATGGCCCCCACTCTTATTTCTGCCAACACAACCTTGTATTTTACAGGACAGTCCACAGGACTGCGGAGGCTTTTGCCCTGAGCTGGAACCCACGCTTATGCAAAGAGTGTTTTAAACTCAGGGCATGACACTAGGATTGCCCCTTTTGAATTTCCTTTTCTGGTTTTGTCCCAACTCCCCAGTGTGTTGAGAATATTTCATAGTTTGATTCTGCCAAAGTGATTATTTTGGAACTTTGGGAAGAGAAGAGGACTCTCTTCGCCCAGGCAATTCATAAAGTGATAGGAGGACATGCCAAGAACTGACTTTTGGGGCTCACTCACCTCCGGAGACTTCTGTTCATTAGCTCTCTCGGGAAGAAGCTTTATTAGCATGAGTATGGGAGAGTCATTTGCTAAGGGGCTCTTCACGCGTGTTTTTCAGTTGTCCAGCTATATTTCTGTGGCTAGACTCAAGAGATTTTATTTAGGGGTTCCCTTTGAAAGACATGGAAACTGAGATTCAGTTTATATGACAATCTCAAAGTCACTCTGCTAATATGTAATAGAACTCGCACCAACTCAGGTCTTCTGTTTTAATCTGTCAACCTAGTTTACTGGTTGTATCTAAACTAAACCACTTTTTTCTTTCTGTTTTTGAAGTGTAGCATACAAACACCGAGTATGCATTCACAAATGCACCACCTGGTGAATTTTCACAAACTGATCACTCCCATGTAACCAGCACCAGATCCAGAAACAGGGCGATCAGTCCTAACAAGCCCCACATGCCCCCTCACTTATACCCCACACTAAGGATAACCATGGCCCTGCCTTCTGCAGCCAAAATTGGTTTTACCCATTTTGAACTTTATATAAATGGAATCATACAGTGCAAAACTTTGTTTCTGTCTTCTTTTCCTCAATGTTTTATTTGTGAGGTTCATATATACTATTGTCGGAAGATGAGATGGCTCCCTTCACTGTGTGAATGCCCAATTTATTTATCCATCCTTCTGTTGATGGGCATTTGGGAAGTTTCACTTTTTGACCATTGCAATCACTGCTGCTATGAACATTCTAGAACATGTCTTCTGGTGAACCTAGTGAGTTTTTCTGTCAAGTATATATCTGGGTCATAAGAGTTGTGTATTGGGTGCAGGTATTTGATTTTAAAGGCTTTTCTTTGTTACATTTTCCCATTCACTACTTCATTCTCCTGTCTTGCTTGACTCCCAGTTGCTGCACAGAGGTGGAACCCAGCTACGTGCCCGATATATTTCACAGTTAAAACCAAAAAAAGCCCTACACGTCCTGCACTTCGCCTCCTTTACCTTCATTCCCGACCCCACTGACTGCCTCCCTCGCTCTGCTCCCGTCACACTGGCCTCTGCTGTTTCTCTCAAACCGATCACATGCATACCTTAGGCTTCAGCAGCCGCTATTTCCTCTGCTAGGGATGCTTTAGTATCTGCATGGCTTGCTTCCTTACCTCTTTCAGCCTTGGCCAAGGTGCTCCCTTCATGATGCTTTTCTCGACCACTCTATTTGATGTCATGGGACCACCCCTCTCCCTCTGCCTTAGGTTTTCCCCATGATCCCTGTCCCCATTGATCCTGCAAATGTGACCCAGTTGTGTGTGGTTTATGCCCCACACGGTGTGCAGCCACCTTCAGGGCTCGGGTTCTGCCTGTTTATGTTGCATTCAAAGTGTGAGCACAAAGCCTGGCACACGGTGGCCCCGTAATAAATATTTGTTGAATGGTTGAATACTTCTCCAAAACACAGATATTATGCTTTCCAAGCATGGGCATCTCATCAAAAAGAAAATTAGAATAATTTCACCTGACATTATCTGAGGATGCACATTAGATCTTGGTAATTGCCTCATGCTTTTTAAATTAGTTGCCAACTGATCAGTTAATAAGAAGGTCTAGACTCTTTCTTGGGATTGAGTCTGACTGTTTCTTTTTTCTTGGAAAAGGAAATCAATACATTATTTATCTTCTGTCCTCTCCAACAGTCTCCTTAATTTCTCAAAGAAATGTGACTTTATGTGACTTTGGGATGACATCTGCAAGGTTTGGCTGGTCCCTCCCACCTTGTCAGGAACTTTGTTTTGTGGCAGAGTTTTGCATTATCATCAACATTTCCTGTGCACCTGCCCGGTGCAGGACACTGTCCCAGGCTTTGGGAGCACAAAGACATAGAGATGCTGTCTTTGCTTCTGGAGTTTTCTCAGGAGCTGGTGTGGAGAGGGACTTCAGCTAAAGTGCTGAGTGGCTCAGTGAGGCCGTGCGTGGTAGGATGACATACTGAGTGGGCAATGAGTGTGATGGGATGAGGTCCTGTCAGCTTGCAGACCCTGGTAGGAGGTTTTCTGGTTGCGGGTCATGCATTCTACAAGAAGACAGGATGGTGGGCACTGGGAACTGGAAAGTGACTTGGGCAGACACATACCTTGACCTTGTGGAGCTCACCTACAGGGGTTCTGAGCACGTAAGCAAACAGATGCATCAAAGGAATAGTTGGCTTGCTAAGGAGGAAATAAACATGGCGATAGATTCAAAGTGGAGCGAGAATAACTTGTGTGGGGAGTGGGGTTAGGGAAGTTCTCTCCAATGACCTTCACAAAGTCAGCCACATTAATGAAGAAGGGTCATCCATTCCAGGCACCTGCAGAAGCCCGAGGTGGGAAGGGCTTGGTGTGTTATAGAACCAAGAGGAGACAGGTATGGTGGAGTGGATGAAGGGATGGAGGAGAGTAGGGTGAACGGGGCGTGGTGGTCAGGGCCCGGACCTTGTAATAGGGCCTTAAAGGAGATGAGATGGTACCAGGATTTCTGTTAAAAGTGATGAGAAGCATTTCAGGGGGTAGCATGGTTTATTTCCATTTTTACAAAGATCCCTCTAGCTGCAGCGCTGAGGAGTGTTGGAAGAGAGATAAGAGGGGAATCAGGGAGTGGGGAGGAGGCTGCTACAGTTGACCCAGCCATGGTGGTGGTGGCCTGGGTTACGGTGGAGGTGGAAAGATCTGAGATGTGTTTGGGACATGGGTCACTGGGACTTGGGTAGATTGGAGGAGGGGTGAGGTTGAGGAAGAAAGCCTAATTGCTAGTTTGAACATCTGGATAGATTGTGGTGCTATTTACAGAGGGAGGAACATGCTTATTCATGATGTACTTAGAAGTGAGCAATGCATTATCAGTAGGCCTGACCACATTCTCCCCAGCACAGGAGTCCCATGGAAGAGCTGAATGTCTTTATGCCATAGTTGTGACACACCTGGCGCCTGCCAGGTCACAGGTGGGTGAGCATCTATCATTCCCAGGCTATGTGCAGGTGGCGGGGCTTCAGACATGAATCAAACGTCCTGTTTTTAAGAACCTCACAGTCTAGCTCAGCTCTGCTCCATTAGCAAGGCTGGTACTTTACGTTGAGGAGGAACTTGGGTCTGGCCTTAATGGGAAAGAGTGTAATCAATTACCAGTGTCTGCCATGGACACAGAGTGGGAGAAGTGGCGGTCACTGTGCTGGTTAGTTTATGTGCCTGGGCACCCCCAGAAAGGGGGCGTGGCTCTCAGAACCAGCTTCCCTGCAGCAGATTTCTCAGATGCACAGCTGAGGACTCTTCTTTAGAAAGGCAGCATGGTGTGGTAGGCAGAACACCTTGGAGTTCAGCTAGGTCTGCATTCACTTGCCTTGGCTACCACATATTTACCAGGTAGGTTTGAGCAAATTTTGTCAACTTTGTGAGCCTTAGTTTTCTCATCTGAAAAATGAGAATAACTTGGCTCACAGAATCCTCATGATTCCATGGGACTGTTTCTGGCACAAAACAGGCCCTCAATAAATGTCAGTTAGGAATTACTACAGGAACTTTGATGTTCCATCTAAGAGCAATAGTCATGAGGGAGGGTTTTGTCCTGGCCCTAGCAAATCCTGTACCTGTACCTCATTCAAACCAGCTGCCTACCCCTGGTCTATGCCAGGGTGAGCCAGGAAGCTTTGTGCTGCCTGCAGGTAAAGGAGCCTCTTGGAACATTGCTTTTGGGTTGTGTGTGTGATGGGGAGGGAATTTCATCAGGCAGGTCAGAGCGAGAGCTTGAGCTCTTCAAAAGTTATTATGGTAATGGGGGATATGTGGAATGGCCAAATGTTTTTGGCCCAGGAAACCATGAGATTTGGACAAGGAAGATGCACCTTTCAAGCCCTAGCATGAAAAGTTGCCCAACATTATAACGGAACAAGGACTTAGGCCTGTGGATCAGATTCAAACTTTGTAATCTGCTCCATTATTATCACCACTATAATAATAATAATTGCTATTATTAATAATAAAGCAGCAACACGACCACCACCCTCTCCCTTCCAGAAAGCCAGCTCCATGATGGCAGAGCTTTTTGTCTGTTGTGTTCACTATGGAATCACCAATGCCTAGAGCAGTTCCTGGCTTAAAAGTTTGCTATTTTATAAATAATTCCTATTACCATCGCCCCACATAGGAGCAGCTGACATTTAAAAAGTTCTTATGTTCATCATCTCATTTAATTCTCACAACAACCTTATGACTTAGGGCAGGGGTTTGGCTAAATTCAGCTTGTGGCCTATTTTGGATGGCCTGCAAGTTAAAAATATTTTTTGCATTTTTAAAGGGTTGTAAACAAAACGAAACAAAAAGGAGGACTATGAGGCAGAGACCATCTGGTCCACAAAGCCTGAACTATTTATTCTCTGGCTCTTCCTGGAAGAAGTTTGCCAGCCCTGAATATAGAGTATCTGTCAGGTAGGCTAGGCCAGTTAGTTGAATTAAGCAACCCACAACCTCGGTGGCTGAACCTGCAAAGGTTTCTCTCTCACTTGCTCAGAGTCAGCGGTAGGTCTCTGCAGCTCTCCAGGGCTTCTGTCTTGCAGGTGACTCAGCCATCCAGCTGTTTTGATCCCGCAGCTCTGCCATCTCAGCAAGAGGCCCCTTGCTTGTCGAGACAGGGGCCAAGAGAGGCTGGGGAATCTCATGAGGGCCTTTCATTGCCTCGTCAGACGTGACACTTGTTACTTCTTCCTGCCAGAACGGGTCCCATGGCCTTACTGCCTTACTACAAGGAGGCTGAGACCCATTAAAGAGCACCTGGGATATTAGTGATGAGCAAATTGAGCTCCAGAGAGGTGAAGGCCTTGCTCAAGCTTATGCAAGGAAAGGGTAGTAAAAAGACACACACCAGGAAAGTACAAGTCCCAAAGCCATGATCTTATCTGTCACACTTTCCTTCCTCTACACACTCCTCATCCGGCTGCAAAGCCCATTAAACACCTCCCCGCTTTGGAGTGGCTCAGACAGAGTGTGCCTGTGGTCGCTGGCGCATCGCCCAGAGAAGCCCTGGGCTCTTACAGCCCCTCCCTCAGCCCCTGCCCTCCTGGCTCTGGCCCCAGTGGGGGTGGAGGGTGCCATGGCCTGAGTAACTCATGGCTCCATCGGTTCCCCACAGTGACGAATGACACCCATCCATCGTGGGTCCTGCTGATGGCCCAGCTCGTCCATCATGGGCTGGCGCTCCCAGGTGATGTATTAGTGACCAGAGAATGGATTGCTCAATGGCCGAGCTACTTGGGAAGGAACTGAGCCAAAGAATGGATTCAATCTAATTACCTGCTCAACCCTGGCCAGGACAGAGGCACTCTGGCAGCCTTTTTGGGCTCCCTGCAGAAATATGCCTTGCAGTTCTTGAGCTACCAGGTCGTTCTCAACTCTATTTTTAAGAAAAAAATATCAGAGAGGAGCTATCGGCAGATTTGTTTCATGATGGAAAGCCAGGCGGGTCAGGGAGTGTTCTGGGGATGAGAGAAGGGCGAACCAAACAATATCTGGGGACAAGTTGAGCTGGATCAGAGATGCTGGGTCAGTGGGTAAGTCAGTAGTCAAGGCTGTGTGTTCTGCAGTGACGCAGACTTAGATTTGGGTCCAATTTCTGCCACTTGTTTGTTGTGTGACCTTGGGCAAGACGTTTAGCCTCTATGGACCTTAGTTTTATTTTCTATGCGATGAGAATTATGGTGTCAATTAAATGGGATAAAATATATAAAGCGCTGAACATCCATCCTGGAACACAGTAAGTGATGATGACAGTGATGATGCGATGATGATGAAACATCTCCAAGATCGTTCCCCCTGAGCCCAGCCCACCCGCAGAAACGTGAGACAGAACAAGAAGGTTGTCAGTAGTTAACTGGAACAGGGGCCAACCTTTACAAGAGCTTTATTCAACAATATTAATTGAGTACCTACTGAATGCCAGACACTATTCTGGGAAAACAGTCTAGTGGATGCTGGCTCAAGACCTACCTCACACAACTCTTCCCAAACCTTAGGGCTCCAGGCCATGGCTGCAGGGGTCACCTCTGGGAAAGGGGCAGCTCACGGCCACGATTCTGGGTTCTCACCCTCCTTCCAACCAGAGCAACTCAGTGTTGACCTGTTTAACATATTGAGATTTGGGGCAAGATTTAATGTAAAGATGGTTAAAAGCTCCTGGGATGGTGAAGTTTGAATGGTGACTTCAGTTCCAGCTGCCATATGACCAAAGGATTTCACAGTCAAGGAAGTTTGGAAAATGCTGAGGTAAAACCAAGTCCAATATTTTTTATCACAGGATTTCTCTGAGCTGTTAAGAAACTAATATGCTTTCTCAATACCAGAGAGAAACACTGATTCTTTTGGATTATGGAATTGAATATTAACTCTTTTTCTTTTTGTACTCACTTCCATTTCCTTACCCCACTTATTCTTAAGTAATTCATTTGTATTAGTCAGGGTTCTCTAGGGAAACAGAACCAACAGGAGATATCTGTAAATATGAGATTTTATAAAAGTGTCTCATGCAACTGTGGGGATGCAGGAGTCCAAATTCCACAGGCTACAAAGTGGCAACTCTGATGAAGGTCTTCAGTGAGTCCCCCAGGAGAGGCTGGCTGAAGTGGAGACAGAGATTCTCTCTTTTGATGTCTCTTTTAAAGACTTCAACTGATTAGATTAAATGTAACTCATAGCAAAAGGCACTGCCCTTGGCTGACTGTAGGTATAATCAGCCAAAGATGTAATCAACCTACCGATGATTTAATAAACCAGACTTATGTTTTATTAACAAGCCACGAAATGTCCTTGCAATAACTGTCAGGCCAGTACTTGTTTGACCAGACTACTGGGCACCATCACCTGGCCAAGTTGACACATGAACCTGACCATGACAGTCCACCCCTTGCCAACTTGGCAGCTGTACACATCACCTTAGGCCATACTTAATCCCTAAATAGCATACAATAATAGACATTTTTTGTCTAACAATATTCAGCTGTCTTGTGTACAACCAGAAAAGCACTAAATTTCTCCAGAATAGGGTCCAAGTCCTTGGATAACATTCACTCTTAAACTGGATATTCTGTAACTTAAATATTACAACATGAACAATATGACTTATGTCATGCGATAAGGTGATAAGATAGAAAAGAAAACAGAGATTTTTGTTTTATGTACAAATACAAACATACTCATATCAAAGCAAGGAAGAAATAGTCAAACCATTATAGTTCTCATTTCTGTAACTGGCCATGCAGTTGTAGTTCATATTTACCACTACCCTCTCCCACTACTCATTCTATGTTCCCTTTACCCTCAGCAAACACTTCAGCTGGCCGAGCTTTTTTGACAGGTGGGGTGGTGCAAACCTTCATTCCTGAAGTCTCTGGGACATTGGTAGTCCTGTGTGAATTGAGTTGCTGCAGTTGCTTTGACTTTAACCGCAGGGCATGGTAGTTCTAAGAGACACCCTAGGGGATCTCCTGTATTCCAGGGAAACTTTTCTTTACCTCCATTGTTTAGTTGCAGTCCTATTTCCCCTTGACAGTCAGGAACAATGATCTCTGCCTTGCCTGTTGATTCAGCAGCATAAGAAGCCCAAAGTGGCCAGGTGGCAGTCTTAACTTCCGGTTAAATGGAATCATTGCTGTATCTCCTGGTAAGGAGCAGCCTTCTTTTTGGAACTAGGACCTGTAGACCAGCAGAACTTAAAGTTGCATGGGCAGGAAGCAAAATTTTTTCTAGTGGGTCACTAGGGGTGATAATAAGTGGTGTTATTCCCATTTCCACTTCTTGATTCCTGGACCTGGGAATCCTGGCTATGGGAGAAACAGCACCATAGAGTGGATGCTGATTCTGAGCATACACAGCCTCCTGGAGGACGCTGCCCCAGCCCTGCTGGGACTAGAGTCACAGTCCAACCCTCCCCATCTCAGGAGATTTTAAACAACTTTAAAGCAATGGAAGCCTTGCTTAAATCTTGCCCAGAAGCCCAGTATGTTAAGCAGGTCGACACAGAGTTGCTCTGTGAGAAGGAGGGTGAGAATCCAGAATCGTGGCCGTGAGCTGCCCCTTTCCCAGAGGTGACCCTGCAGCCATGGCCTGGAGCCCTAAGGTTTGGGAAGAATTGGGTGAGGTAGGTCTTGACCCAGCATCCACTAGTCTGTTTTCCCAGAATAGTGTCTGGCATTCAGTAGGTACTCAGTAAGTATGGTTTGAATAAAGCTGCTGTAAAGGTTGGTCCCTGTTCCCATTAACTCTTGACACACAACCTCAAACTTGGTAGCTTAAAACAACTTCTTAGTCTTGCTCACGTTTCTGTGGGTGGGCTGGGCTCAGCGGGCTGGTTCCCACTGGCTTCCCACTCGGGCAGCTGCACGTGCAGGGACTGCTGCTACCTGGAACCTGACGGGGCCGCGGCACCAAAGTGGCTCTTTCAGCCGCATGTCTGGCCCCTGGGCTGGGAGGGGCTGGCTGTGATCTTGTCCCTCCCTTCCTGCCTTTTCTGGATGACTTGCTTGGCTCCCCTCACAGCATGGCAGTCTTTGGGTGGCCAGGCTCCTCGCTTGGTGCCTGGTTTCCCCCAAAGCAATGTCCCAAGGAAAAGGAGGCAGAAATGGCCAGTTCTCTTTAAGGCTTCTCGCCCCAGAATGGATAAAGCGTTGCTTCCTCCATATTTGTTTGGCTGCAGCCATCATGGGGCTGTCACCCCACTGCTCAGTGGGACCGATTGCAGGCTGTGTGTGGCAGATAACGGGCGGAATGATATTGGAGCTATTTAGTCATCACATCAGCTCATCATCACTTACTCTGCTCCAGGCTGGGGGCTCAGCACTTTATGCGTTTTACCCCATAACCCAAAAGAGTTCATATTTCTCTCTGAGACGGACAAAGCACATTATTTTCTTAAAGGCTCTGAGAAATCCTGCAATAAAGAATAACGGACTTGGTTTTCCTCAGCATTTTCCAAACTTATTTGACTGAAATGCTTTGGTTATACGGCATCTGGGAACTTGCTGCAGTCTGATGCAATAAAAATGAATTACCTGAAAAATAAAATAAAAAAAGACACACGATATATGGGAACTGTATATTTTATGCCTGATTTTCTGAAAACCTACAACTTCTCTAATAAAAAAGAAGAAGACATGCAAAAGTACAGAAAAGTATATATGGTTATAGAGTTCTAAAGCGTTCTCAACATCTGCTCTTGGTTTCTGTTCTTCCCTGTTGTAGTCCAGTGACCGGTTTGTGGACCACATTTGGAGCGGCGTTGCTGTAGAACACACCTCACACACTCATAGATAAAGGGAAATGCAAGGCAGGGAAGGGCATCGTGGCTTTTAATTTTTAAGAACGAGGGAGGATTGAGTCTGTTTCGCACGTTGAGGTCAGAGCACTGGGGTCGTGGGAGGGGCTGAGGATCTTGGGGAGGGAACGGCTGATGGACAGATGGTACCTCGGAGACCAGGGATAATTGGGGATGATGGTGGTCCCCACCGAGAGGAAGGACAGGGAGGTGAAAACCAGTCAGGAGCAAGGCTCACCCGAACTGCCCACCTGCTGCTTCCTGGGTCTGCTGGCCCCTGCTTTCTGCTGCCCCCACGAACCCCTCATTCAGGCGTCCTTGTGCCTATTCCAAGCTGGACTTGACACATCTGCTTCTTGCCCCCTTGGTTTGGTGACATACTTGGATTCCTTTTTCTAACACTTGGGGGGTCTCCTTCTACCAGTGTCTCAGCTCTATCCCCCCTGAAGCTTTGGGTGAGAGTTGCCGCCTCCACCAGCTGGAGCCCTGCAAAGCTTCCACTGCTTAGACAGCTCTGGAGGGAGGAGCAGGTGGGCACTTTTACTGGTTGAGCCTGAAGGTAGCCTCATTGCCACACTCATGACAATGGGACATTATGGACGGGCCACATAAACTCTGCTGTGACTATATCTTCTCATTTTGTCTGCCCGGCTTCTTCTTTTAGGAAACTACCTATCCTTTGTTCTGTAACTATCTTGTGCAGTTAATTCTGGCTTTTGGGAGACTGACTCCACCATTCCCAGGGCTGGGCATGCGACTCAGGCTGGGCGAATCAGAGCATTTGCAGGACATCTGCCGGTGGCGTCATGAAAGATGATGTACTGACGGCCTTGGAATCTGAGCCTAAAGGACAGAGCAGGCTTGGAACTGTCACGGGCCATATTGCCGGCCCCTAGGAGGAGACAGCGTAGCTGAGGACCTGGCCAAGAAGAGAGGGACAAGGTCAAGAGACTGAGGAAGAGGGATAGAGTCTAATACCACCACCACTTGAATTGTGTCTCAAACCAATTCTACACTTTGGACTTCCCAGTTCCATCAACAGATACGTTCCCTTCCCTGCTTAAGCTACTTTGAATTGGGTTTCTCTCTCTCACACCACAAGAGTTTGGATGAATACAGGCATAGTCCAGGGACGGCAAATCCGTGGTGCACGTGCTACTGGCCCCAAGCTTCTGTGCCCATGATAGACTTGCTAACCCAGCAGAACGCTTTTTCCTCACCAAACCTAAGCGTGGCTTCAGACGCCTTCTCAACACAGAATTCCAGGCAGTCTCTTCCTAGCATGCACAGGAGATGAAAGACACTTGCTATTCTTCAGAAGAACATTGGATGACTTGGGTTTCTGTCTTGATTTCCTATTCCTTAGGCTGACACCTGATTAGTTTTATCATCTCTGATCTGATCAGCAAATCTTTCCGCGGGAACCAAGAACCACATCTTTCATTTCCATCTGCTCCACGTATACCAACATCTTGGGATTAGGATTCTGCTGCTGACTTGATGGACCTAAAATCAAGCCACATGTGCCTCTATCGGTGGCTGGAATGGCCCATGCTGTACCCTACCACAGGGCCTTTGCACATGCTGTTTTGTTGCTCCCTCCCTTTCAGCACCTTAATTCCTCCTCATCCTTCCATTACCAGCTCAGCTGCCACTTTTACATAAAAGCTTTAATAATCTCTCTGAATAGGGTTATTCCCTTTATATGGAGTGACCTAACTCTGGTAACAAAGGATAGCACGTACTTACTGCCAGGCATGGTTGTACATTCTTTACTCATTTATTTCGCTTTATCCTCACGTCACACCAAGCCGGTGTGGTCGGTACTATTAGTATCCCATTTTACACATGAAGAGCCCAAGGCATGTTTTACAGCACCATGTATTTTTCTTCCATAACCCTTCTCATAGGTGACATTTCATGTCTTATTTGTGTGTGTTTTTGTTAATGATTCTCCCCTACAAATGTGAGAATCATATGAACAGGGATTGTGTGTGTCTTTGTTCATCACCATTTCCTTAGTACATAGTCCAGGGCCTGACACAGAGTTCGTGCCTGCTAAGTGTTTGTTGATTGACTGACCGACTCTCTAAGAAGGTTTCCATGGACATACTTGGCAGCTCTGGGCCCAGGGACCTTGTCTGTCATGATGCCCATCAACAGTAGTGGGCTTTTGTTTGTTCAGGGAATTGCCAGTGTCTAAGGCAGAGAGCACAGCAAGGCAGCCTTTTAGCTGGGGAGCAAAGGGCTGGGCTGGAGGGAGAGGCCAGCAGAAACAACGGGTGTTTGGGGTTAAGATGGGGCTGAGGGAGGGAGGGGTCCAGGGGGGCAGACCTCGAGTACAGCTGCTGCGGTGAAGCCGGAGCCATGGAGGCCAAGCCCTGGTGACTGCTGTCTTGGATGGTTAGCGCTGCGCTTTAACAGCAGCCTCGGTGGTGACGGTGGCTGAGCTGCTGACCCGGGTGCCCACGGCCTGGGTCAGGCAATAGGCGGGGGCCGGGCAGCAAGCTGTGCACGCAGCGGGGCATGTGCGCGTGCAATGTGTGCATGTCATGGGGGTGGGCTGCATATATGTGCGTGTGTGGTTGTGTACACGTACATGAAATAGCTGCGACTTTATATAGCCATCATGCCTTAGTTTGACTCCCATGAAATTGCCCACAATCGATCTTCGTTGATCTACAAAAATGACCACTATGTAGGGTTCAACAGACTACACACACACACGTGGGCTATAAATCAGGCACATGGGTTAAGTACATATGAATTCTGCATGAACGCATATTGCATGTGGCATAGACTCTGTGTGTGTCTGTAAGTGTGAAGCAAAGGGGCGTGAGCTGCCTACAGGTGGCTCTGCATGTGTGTGCATGCGTGTGCATGTGTGTGTATGCGTGTGCACACGTGTGCATGTGTGTGATGGGGAGGGGAGCCTGAGCAGTGCATTAGGACTTCTCTGCTATACTTAGATAACAGCACCCCCCCCCCAGTAACTAAGTGGGTGCACAAGCACTCACCCCAAACCAGGCTGGTGGATGTATACGCTCCGCTAATGGAGCCCTTCCGTAACCGAGTGGGTGGACTGGACGGACATGCGCCATCCAGGAACTGAGTGGGCCTTCATTTTGGCAGAAGGATCAGGTATGTCCTGCAGAGTACACTGGACAATCCCACACTGTGAACACAGGGGATGAGTCCCAGGGCCCCTCTAGGGGCTATCTTTGACCAGACTTTGGACAGTACGTGCTGCCTTATCTCAAAGGGCCCTTCTTACCTGCCATTGCAAGGGCATTCCCTTGCTCCTGTGGAGAGGATCCCAAGCAGCTGATCTGATTTGCTGTTGGTAGACGAGGAGCAACAGGCTTGCAGAGATTAGGTAACCCAGGAGTAGCAGGCACAGACATAGCGGTGGGTATGAGCTGTGGATTAAAATCCAGCTTTTGCCCTTACTAACTGTGTGAGTTTAGTAAAAGTCACTGTGTTAGTTGGAAAGCTGCCAGAATGCAATAGAACTAGAATGGCTTTTAAAAAGGGGAATTTAATGCATTACAAGTTCACATTTCTAAGGAGGTGAAAGTGTCCAAATTAAGGCACCAACATTGTCACCTTCACTCAGGAAAGGCCGATGGGTCAGCTCTGTGAGCTGGGTGGTCAAGTGGCTGATATCTGCTGGTCCCTTGCTCCTGGGCTCTGCTGCCTTCAGTCTCTGGTCCTGTGGAGGCTCCTTACTTTGCTTCTCCAGGGCTGGCTTTCATCTCTTGGCCTCCCTTGGCTCTTTCCAGGTTCTGAACTTCTTAACATCTCATGATGCCGTCTGCTGGGCTTCAGGCATCTCCAAATATCTGCGTCTCTGTTCTCTGAAATAAAAGTTCTCCAAGCATCTACATCTGCTCTCTTTGTCAGCTCTAAGGTTTCTGTCATTTGTCGCAAATGCTCCTGCTTTTAAAAGATTCCACTAAATTAATCAAGACCCATCTGGAATGGGGGAAGTCACATTTCAAAGGTCACCCACATGGGGTCACATCCCCATGGAGATAATATAATCAAAAGATTCCAACCTGCTTTGTTAAATTAGGATTAAAAGAAACAGTTGCCTCGGATTAAAAGAAACAGTTGCCTCGAACAAGATGGAATCACAATTAAAACATGGCTTTTCTGGGGTACATAATACCTTTTTAAAAAATTTTTTTATTAATTAAAAAAAATTACAGGAAAGAAACACAAACATTCTTAGTATATGCTCCTTCTGTTCTACATACATAATCAGTAATTCACAATATCATCACATAGTTGCATATTCATCATCATGATCATTTCGTAGAACATTTGCATCAATTCAGAAAAAGAAATAAAAAGACAACAGAAAAATAAAACGAAAACAGAAAAAAAAATTTTTTACATACCATACCCCTTACCCCTCCCTTTCATTGATCACTAGCATTTCAAACTAAATTTATTTTAACATTTGTTCCTCTATTATTTGTTTTTATTCCATACGTTCTACTTGTCTGTTGACAAGGTAGATAAAAGGAGCATCAGACACAAGGTTTTCACAATCACAAAGTCACATTGTGAAAGCTGTATCATTTCACAATCATCTTCAAGAAACATGGCTACTGGAACACAGCTCTACATTTTCAGGCAGTTTCCTCCAGCCTCTCCATTACATCTTGGATAACAAGGTGATATCTGCTTAATGTGTAAGAATAACCTCCAGGATAACCTCTCGACTCTGTTCGGAATATCTCAGCCATTGACACTTTGTCTCATTTCACTCTTCCCCCTTTTGGTCGAGAAGGTTTTCTCAGTCCCTTGATGCTGGGTCTCAGCTCATTCTAGAGTTTTTCTCAATCCCTTGATGCTGAGTCTCAGCTCATTCTAGGATTTCTGTCCCACGTTGCTAGGAAGGTCCACACCCCTGGGAGTCATGTCCCATGTAGACAGGGGGAGGGTGGTGAGTTTGCTTGTGTTGTGTTGGCTCTGTTGGCTGGAGAGAGAGGCTACATCTGAACAACAAAAGAGGTTCTCTTGGGGGTGACTCTTAGGCCTAATTTTAAGTAGGCTTGACCTATCCTTTGTGGGGTTAAGTTTCATATGAACAAACCCCAAGACTGGGGGCTTAGCCTACAGCTTTGGTTGTCCACACTGCTTGTAAGAATATCAAGAATTCAACTTGGGGAGGTTGAATTTTCCCCTGTTCTCACCATTTCCCGAAGGGGAATTTGCAACTACTTTTCCACTCACGGATCAAATCACTCTGGGATTCATTGGGGCATCACTCTGGACACACCAAGAAAATCTCATGTCCTACCCAAGGTTCCATGTACTTATGTGTTCAATCAACTATCTACATAAGTTATATTAGGAGATGCACTAGTTAAAATATAAGTTTTGTACCAAATAAACATTTTTGCTTTAGTCTCACACATAGGTTGAAATTTTAAAATATTAATTACTATGTATTTCCAGCACCCTGCAGTAATGACATTCCTTTGTTCTTCCTCATGCAAAAACACTTTTTAAATTTGCACATTTAGTCACTATCATAATACACTCTAGGCATTCCTAGATTATACCATCTCAATTTTTATTGTCTATCTTTCTTTGTGATTACATTTATGCCCCCAGCCCGCCTCCCTCTGTTATTCTCACATCCAGCTTCATTCAGTGTTTTAACATAATTGTATTACAGTTAGGTAGTATTGTGCTGTCCATTTCTGTGTTTTTATATTCAGTCCTGTTGTACAATCTGTATCCCTTCAATTACCCAATATCTTACCCTATATCTATCTCCTGGTGGTCTCTGTTACCAATGGAATATTCCAAGTTTATTCACTAATGTCAGTTCATATCAGTGAGACCATACGGTATTTGTCCTTTTGTTTTTGGCTAATCACACTCAGCACAATGTCCTTAAGGTCCATCCATGTTGTTACATACTTCATAACTTAATTCTGTCTTACAGCTGCATAATATTCCATCATATGTGTATGTCACAGTTTGTTTAGTCAATCATCTGTTGATGGACATTTTGGCTGTTTCCATCTCTTGGTAATTGTAAATAATGCTGCTATAAACATTGGTGTGCAAATGTCCATTTGTGTCCTTGCCCTCACGTGCTTTGAGTAGAGACAGCATATAGATGGGTCCTGTTTTTTAATCCATTCTACCAGTCTATGTCTTTTGATTGGGGAGTTTAATCCATTAACATTTAGTGTTATTACTGCACGGGTAGTACTTTCTTCTACCATTTTGCCTTCTGGATTTTATATGTCATATCTAATCTTCCTTCTTTTTAACTTTACTCATAGTCTTCCTTTCTACACTCTTCTCCACACCTCTCTCTTCTGTCTTCGTATCTGTCTCCAGTGCTCCCTTTAGTATTTCTTGCAGAGCTGGTCTCTTGGCCACAAATTCTCTCAGTGATTTTTTGTCTGAAAATGTTTTAATTTCTCCCTCATTTTTGAAGGACAATTTTGCTGGCTATAGAATTCTTGGTTGGCAATTTTTCTCTTTTAATAATTTATATATATCATCCCATTGTCTTCTCACCACCATGGTTTCTGCTGAGAGATCTGCGCATAGTCTTATTGGGCTTCCCTTGTATGTGATGGATTGTTTTTTTCTTGCTGCTTTCAAGATTCTCTCTTTCTCTTTGACCTCTGACATTCTGATTAATAAGTGTCTTGGAGTGTGTCTATTTGGATCTATTCTCTTTGGGTATGCTGCACTTCTTGGATCTGTAATTTTAAGTCTTTCATAAGAGTTGAGAAATTTTCAGTGATAATTTCCTTCCTTAGTTTTTCTCCTTCTTTTCCTTTCTCTTCTCCTTCTGGGACACCCACAACACGTATATTCATATGCTTCATATTGTCTTTTAATTCCCTGAGTTCCTGCTCATATTTTCCATTTTTTTCCTTATATTTTCTTTTTCTTGTCAGATTTCAGATGTTCCACCCTCCAGTTCACTAATCCTATGTCCTGTCTCTCGAAATCTACCATTGTAGGTTTCCATTGTTTTTTTCATCTCTTCTATCATGCCTTTCATTCCCATAAGTTCTGTGATTTGTTTTTTCAGACTTTCGATTTCTTCTTTTTGCTCATTCCTTGCCTTCTTTATATCCTCCCTCAATTCATTGATTTTGTTTTTGATGAGGTTTTCCATATCTGTTCATATATTCTGAATTAATTGTTTCAGCTCCTGTATCTCATTTGAATTGTTGGTTTGTTCCTTTGACTGGGCCATACCTTCAATTTTCCTAGTGTGATTTGTTATTTTTTGCTGGCGTCTAGGCATTTAATTACCTTAATTAGTTTATTCTGGAGATTGCTTAAACTTCTTTTACCTAGGGTTTTCTTGCTGGACGAATTTGTTGTCTATCTGTTCTTTGACATTCAGTTCAGTTTTATCTGGACCACTAGCTTAAGTTTTATTTAACAGAGGAGAATTTTTTAGTTCTTGTTTTCTTGTTTCTTGCCCTGCTTGTGTGGTGCCTTTCCCACCCCCACACTTAGAAGGGTCTATTTAGATATTATAGACCCCAGCCGGATTTTCCCAGACCAAACTGGCCTCCTAGCAGGAGGAAAGAGTCACCTGCATCAGTTTTCCCTGAGGGTGAGACCCAGCAGGTTGAAAGACTTTCCTGTGAAGTCTCTGGGCTCCGTTTTTCTTATCCTGCCAAGTATATGGCACTTGTCTGTCTGAAGGTCCCATCAGCGTAAGATGATGTGGTACCTTTAACTTTGGCAGACTCTCCCTGCTGGGGGTGTGGTGGAGACAGAGGAGAGGTTGTAGGCTGGTTTTAATGGCTTCAAATGACCAAGTCCTGGTGTCTGAATTCCTTGAGGGAGGGATTCCACCTGGGTGGGGCTTCACCCCTCCCCTGGGGAAGGCACAGGCTCCAGACAAGCCCTCCAATGAGCTTGTTTCTGCCTATGCCTGGGGCAGTTGCATCCTGAGGAACCCTGCCACTGTATCCAAAGGCAGTCAAGCCTTTGTAGAAACACAGCCACAAAAACCTCTGTTTCCTTCTTTTTTTTTCCTTTTTCCATCAGCCCTGCCCCATCGGCTCCGGGGCAAAAATGAGTGAACTCCACTTTGAGCAGGTTCACCTGAGCTGGGGGCCTATTTTTAGTAGTTAGAATTTGTTAATTAATTCCGTAATTGGCATTTGGTTGGGCTCAGCCCCTGCTGCTGGTAAAGCCTCTTTCCTTTCCCCTCTGGGAAGCAACCTGTCGGGGAGGGGTGCCGGCTGCCACGGCTTAGGGAACTCATTGTTCTGGGGGGGCTTGCAGCTGGTCCAGACTGGGTACGCTGTGTGTCCGGTCACTGACGTGGCCCCAGGAGCTGTTCTGTACTGTTTCTGGTTATTTAGTAGTTGTTCTGGAGGACAAACTAAAATGCGCACATTGTTAAGCCACCATCTTGGCCCGCCAGTCTTCTGGGGTACATAATACTTTTAAACCAGCAGTCACTATAACAGATTTTCTAATGTAAATTTACCTAGCACAGTGCCTAACACATCGCAGGGCTCTCTGCCCTAGAGCTAGGTTTGAAATGAACACTTCCTCTTATTCAAAAAACATTTATGAATGCCTACTGTGGCTGTTACTATTGCTACACATAAGTATTTCAGGGTTTTGTATTTCCCCAGCCCTTTTGAAATTAGGTGTGGGCACGTGACCTGTCTTGGCCAATGAGATGAGAGTTGAAGCAAAGTGTGGAAACTTTATAAGCCAGTGCATTAGGTGCCTTGGCAAAGTTAAATCATGGAGACAAATCTTGGGTCCTTGAGTGAGGACCATTTGGAGCAGAGTTCCCAGCTGACCTACAATCGACATGTTATGTAGGAGGAAATAAAACTTTGTTGTTTTAACATGAAGATTCTGGGGTTATTTGTTACTGCAGCATTACCTAGTTTATCTGACTGATACACTTAATATGCACTGGGTTCTTTTATTGATTTTGTCTTTTAGTCCACCTGTGCGGTAAATCTCAGGGTTCTTATTTCATAAATGATGAAACAGGCTTGGGACCTGCATGATTTTGCTTTGGTCAGTAAACAGGATGAGTTTTCTGACTTGAGAAGGGTGACTTTTGGGACCTTTGCTATACAGTGATGTGGACATCCAAGAATTGTGACCCTGTCTTAGAAACGTGTCTGGAGAGTGGTGGGTGTTGACTGAGAAAGAGCGAGTAGACTGTCGTGTGTGGAGGAGAATCTGCACAGTATTTTCTGACTTGATTCAGATAACAAAAGAAGCTCAAAGGGAGGTCAAGGCAGTGATGGAGTTTCCCACGTCCCCATCACCTGCTGGGAACTCCACCCAGCAAGATGCAGAACACAGAATATAGATTACCGTGCATCTTAGAATTACCCAAGTTATAGATGATCATCGTGTAAAATTTAGAAAATTCAGAGAAATGAAAGGTTAGAAAAGTTAAAATCATCTCGTATTCTATTACCTAGAGATAACCACTGTTAGTATTCAGCCTTTTAGCCTTTCTCTACATAGACTTTAAAAATGATGATTACACTATATACATCTTATTTATAATCTTTTTATTCCGTTTAACACATCATGATCATGAGTATCCTTCTGTTTTAAGTAGAGGGCCTGCAGCATTATTTTAAATTGCCATATAGTGTTCCATCACATCACACCTTTATTCATTTATTAAGATTTCTTAATAATAAAAGTAGGTCCAACACTTGCGAATCTTTAGGTTGTGTGCAAGCTCTTGCTGTTTTAAACAATGCTGTGATTAAACACTCTGAAGATATATCTTCTGGCCCGTGCCTAATTATTTCTTTAGAATAAATTCTTAGAAGTGAGATTGCTCAGTCAAAAGAAATGTATTTTCAAGGGCTTTTGTTACATATTTCCAAATTGTTGCTCAGAAACACTGTGTTAATTTGCAGTCCTAGCAGTAATGTATAGAAATGCCCTTTTCTTGATTTCCACATCAATACTGGGTATTGTCAATCTCTTAAATCTTTGCTTATTCTAACAGTGAAAAATTGCCCTTCATTGCTTCAATTTACATTTCTCTGATCCCTAGTGAGTTTGGACTAGTTTTTTTTAAGGTATATTGCTAGAATCTTCTTGGAAACCCTGATGGAATTTCCCAGCCTGCAGAGGAAGTAATTTATTCATTCATTCATTCAACTGGTATTTATTTGAACCTACTATGTGCCAGACATAGTTTTAGGTACTGAAGTTGTAACAGAGAACAAGGCAAACACAGTGCCTGGTCCAGGGTCCACAGATAACAGTGTGCATGTGTGCTGGGGGCGGTGGGGGGACGCTGTGGGGTGGGGCAGGAGGCTGGAGTCTTAGGTCTTAACCCCAGGGACATCAGAAGGTAAAATCAGTAGTGCTGTTCCTGGCTTCATCCAAATTGTGATGTTTTCGCTACACATTTTTTTGCATTAATTCTGATTTTAGAAATATGGCATTTTAATATCATTTATCCTGATTAATGAGTTTTTTCCTGTACCCTGAAATAAGTGCTCCACTTGTCTCACCTTAATGCCGGCCCTCCTGATGCATTACTGATTTCACACAGGTGAGGTCCTGCCGCCCCCTCCCCCGCCCCAAACTCTTTGAGTCTCCAGACTTACAGATCAATGTTATTCTGAGTACACAGTTGGAAAGACTTCAAGTCAGTCCAGTAACCACTATTGTGAGGCAGTGTGCTGTGCCGGACCTTATGGCATTAGTGAATGAACAGTGTTCCAGAGGAGACATCAGAGGCCCAAATAAATCATATGCCCTGTAATAGTCCATCAGTCGCTCTTGACTTTGAGGCACATGACAGGTTGTTTGTTATGCCACTTTGTCCCCTTCCAGATTGCCCTCCTTGGTGGACTGATTACCATGTCTTTGAAGGTCTGGGACAACTGAATATTAATAACCTTAATCTAAACCTAATAATAGTGACTACTCCTTATTAAGTTCCCTTATTTTACATTAGCCATATTTTAAAAATCTCACTGCCACTTTGAAGTTAAGTATGCTTAATTCCATTCTAAAAATGAGACAATGGAAGTCCAGAGGGACTAAAAGATTTACCCCAAGGCTGCATAACAAGCAATTGGTGGAATGGGGTTTGAGGTCAGGCTTGCTTGGGGTCAAGGTCACACTTTTCCTACGTCACTGGCTTCCTCTGTACCCATCACCCGTCACCCAGGCTGATGTGGAATCACCCATCCAGTGCTCTTACCTTTCAGTTCCTTGCTGCCTCATGGTCAGTGCCCTTCATTTACTCTTCTTCAGCCACCAGGGTCACCATATAGCACAGCTGCATCGTGGTCTATGTGAATGGTGTCCCTGGAGCTGTGCACCTGCGCAGGAGTGGTTCTTTCCATGGCTACCCAAGCCCATGGTCATGGTCTGGCCGTGGTCAAGACCTCTGAACTCTTGGCATGTGAAATCGTAGATTTTAAGAGCTCTTTGTCAGCTCTCCTGCCCCCTTATTCCCTCACTCTCATTAACTTGCCTCTTTGACTTCACTCTGACCCCAACACTCTGATGTTCTATTCTCATAAGACTACTGGTGCTTCCTGGATCTACTCCCCTCCATGCCCCATTTAGGCCTCATGGTCACACCTTCAACTGTGTTCTCGCCAGTCTCATACCCTTCACGCTACACGTGCTTTCGCAGCCTTTAGTGTACTTTTCTGGAGGAAACTAGCAACTGTGGGTGCTGATCTCAGCACACACCTCCGATTCCAGCCCCTGCCTAATGCCCCTGACTCATCCCCTTGGCTCGGCTGTAGTTTGAGAACTTCCTTTTCCCCCGTAGTAGCTGCTCCCAGTCTTAGGGTCAGACTGGAACCCCAGACTGCCCTCCATTCCCGGTGCGTACATCATTTAGATGAGCTCAGTTCTGGGCTTAGACCAGGTAGGGTGGCAGTAGGACATCTGGGGGTCAGCTGTAAGTGCAGGAGAGAGAGACCAGGGCAGAGCCCAAAGATCTGAGGTGTGTTCATAGAGGTGGTGATGGAGGGCATGAGTTCCCGAGAAGAGGCACAGAGACAAAGGCAGGAGGGTGAGATCAGGAGTTGGCAATTTTCTTCTAGTGCATGTGAAGTGCCCCTCTTTTCTGAGGTTTCCAGTTTCCCAAGAATTTTGGGCTCAGTGCTTCATAAGGATTAATACACTCTCTCCATCCTGTGGCCCTGCCATTAATTACTGCAGTGGCTGCAGTCACTGCGCGGAGTCTGGTCCTGCTTGTTCCAGCTTCAGAGTGGGTTTATTGCCAACCGTGCATTATGAAGGACTAATTGTGAGCCCCTTGCACCTGCTGGTTTCCCTTGTGGCTGGGATTCAGGAAGGGGGCTGGATAAAAGGGAGGGTTATTAATGAGCTTGTTGCTCATTATAATAAAACAATGGGGAAGTTGGCAAAGGGGCAATAAGTCCAGGTGTGGTGTCAGAGAAAGCTGGTTGGCATTTCTGGAAACACAGCTTTATAGTCTGGTCACCTGCCTCCTTTCCTGACTCATGCTGTGACGTTCAGTGATAAAAGAGCTGTCATTCTGAGGGACACACAAGTCCTTGTGAGCTCACGGGCAGGGAAAGCCACCCGGATGGAGGGCTGGCTGAGCTGGCACACTGTCCCGCGTGGGACAGCCTGGGGCCCTTGGCTTCCTGGACGCTGAGCCCCAGAGCAGAGCAGAGGGCCTTGGATGCCGGCCTGGCCTTGCTGGGCCCCAGTTTACCTGGGCTGAGTAGATACAGCTGAGAAATGGGGTGCATGTCAATGTAAGGCCACCAGAGTCACAATCTCAGCACCTTGAAGGGCTCTTGGAAATGCCTTGGCTCTGGTGGGGGTGCAGGACTGGGGCTCGGATAAGGCAAGTGAGGCATCCAGGGGCAAAACTGAAGGAGGCGTTCACTCTCCTGCTCATGCATCTGAAGGATGAGCATCTAAGAGCGAGTGCCTCCTTAAATCCGGTGCCCTGGGTGCCTCGCCTTAATCTGGGCCCTGCACAGATGGGTGCTGCTGCATAAGGGCCAGAAGGTAACTCGTCTTTGTTGATTTCCCTTGGAACTTGGGGCAGGTCAGTGGCTATTTCTTCCTTGTCCTTGGCACTCCATGGGATGACGTGGAGGATTCTTTCAGGGGCCCATGGATCCCTCAAGAATGGACAATAACATCAGTTAGCACCAGCTGGGCAGGTTTGTTAATTCTGCTCCTTGCTTAATTGTCAGAACAAGTGTGGGAGGGAGGTGAGAAAGCCCCACAGCATGGTAGTGAGGAGGGCAGGCTCGCAGGTTAGGGCTCCTGGTTTCAAGTTCTGACTTTGCTGTTTACGAGCAGAGTGAGGTTGGGCAAGGTACTCAATACCTTGGCTTCCTGATTTGTAAGTGGCTTCCACTTGGCCCTTGAATATACCAATTTCCTTCATCTGGAAAGGTCTTCTCCCAGGTCTTTGCATGACTGCTTTCTTCTCTCCATTCAGGTTTCAGCTCAAACATCACCTCCTTGAAGAGGCCTTCTGGGTAGTCCTCCCTACAGGAGTCCCTGCCTCAGCCCCCCTGCCTCTTATTACTGTGATATTAAATTATGATTTTATAGTCTTTATCACTGTCTGTAATTATCCATTATTTCCTTGGTATCTATCTTCACCATTAGAAAGTAATATCTATAAGAGCAGAGGTCTTGCCTATCTTGTTTGTTGCTATATCTACAGTATATGGAACTGTGATCAGTCTAGGTATTTGGTGAAAAGAAACATATGTGAATGCATGATTTTAAAATCACCCTTCATTCACTGCATGGTTGGGAGGATTACAGGAGGTAATTCATGAATAAAGTTTGGTGCATACGAAGTCTTCACCACTGAGGTTCAAGGATGTGAGTAACTAGTTCACATTCACCAGCTAGCAAGTGGCAGCACCATTACCAAAGATCCAATGGCCGTGCTGCTACCTGCTCTAGGTTACAGTTCCCAGGTGTTTTTCTAGTGGCTCAGAGGAAGAAGCTGAGCTGAAAACTACTTTTCCTCCTGGAAAAGAGGGCGTTCTGGGGAGAAGTGAGGAAGGACTGTGGGCAAACCCTACAACTGTGTGCTTAGGGGGATCAGGATGCTGCCGGCAGGAGGCATAATGCTATAAAAGGAGAGACACTAAAAATATCTAACAACTGGATGTGGTAGGCTAATGGTTCCCAAAGATATGTCCATGTCCTACTCTCCAGAACCTGTCCGTGGTACCTTCTTTGGAAAAAGGGTCATTATAGATTTGACTAAGCTAAGGATCTTGAGATGGGGAGATTATCCAGGAGATAACCTTGACCCCTGGAGAAGGGGCCAGCAATGCACATGTTTGAAGGCAGAGCCTCAGGATTTGCTCATGGACTGGATGCAGGAAGTGAGGGAGCCAAGATGGTTCCACAGCGTTAGCCTGAGCAGCTGAGTTGAACTGTGGCACCTCTACTGAGATGAGGAACGTGGGGGAAAAGTTAAGCTGTGGTTGAGGGGTGGGGGCAGCGCAGTGAGGAAGGAGTTATCAGTAGGAAAGAAAATATTGGGTGATATTTTTAATAATCATAGTGCTGTACTTCATGTGAGCTTCGCTCTTGGGTGGCAGAGATTCTTCAAACTTCAGGGCTTGGCCAGCAATTCCCCAAACCAGGCAAGATTTTTAGGGGCCATAGAAGGAAAGGGCTCTGGAGTGGGGTTCATCTTTGTCTTTGGTCACTGGTGGCTCCAGAGTGGAGGAGGCCACTGTGAAAAGATTCAGTGGGTGATGAGTTAAATGGTGGTATGCCCAGACCATGGAATACAACTCGGCAATAAAAAGGAATGGGCACACAACAAGCTGGATGGATCTTTCAGGGGTTATGCTCTGAGAAGGAACTCAGACTCAAAAAGTCAACTACTGAATGATTCCACTTACCTGACATTCTTCAGAAGACAAAACCTATCAATGTTTTCTAGGAGTTAGGAATAGAGAAGGGTTTGACTACAGAAGAGTAGTGCAAGGGAATTTCTGGGGGATAATGGAATGGTTCTGTATTTTGATTGTTATAGAAATGAATCTATCAATGGGTTGAAATTCATAGAATTTTACATTAAAACGTCAGTTTTACTGTAAGAGAAAAAAATAATAAATCGCTCTACTTTAAACATTCTGAACTTGATAAGGTGCAAATACGTACCTTGTTTTTTTCTTCCCCTCCCATCACTTAATGGCATCTTAGAGTCCGAGGCTTTCTAGTCATATGTTGGGTGGTCTCAGCAAGATTAAAACTTTAATCTTGCATCCAATTCATTACTCCCCTCCTCTTCTGTCCCCACCAGCAGCCAAGTCAGCTCTTGCCTCTCTCTTGTCACCTTCACTTAAGTGGACAGATGTCCAACCAGGGAATGAGATGCCAGTCACCCTGCATATGCTTGCTGTGAGCTCCACACTCTGCAAGTGAGTCCCTGACGTTCTCCCTGCATGCGGTTAGAGGGACGGGAATAGCCCCATGCTCTCCCTCAAGGGGAGGAAGCAAAGACCCTCGGTGCCCTCCCCTCCAGCCAATGTCTTACAATGTCTCTTCTTTCCCCTTGCCTTCTCTCTCTAAGTCATTTGCCTTCAGGGCCTGGGGACGGGTAGGTGCAGGGAGAACTGGTATTTAGTCCAGGACCTCTGAGAAGTGACGGAAAGAGAGGAACAGAGATGCAAACTGAAATGCCTATGAAGGATAAAGTGGAAGAACCAGCCAGTGAAGCAGGTCTGACCCCGAAAGAGAAGGGGAAGGAAGGCAGGATTGGATATGAAGAGTCTCGGACTGCAATGCGGCTCTAGGTTCCAGGAATACGGGCAGTCCCTGAGCCTACGTGGACAGTTGGAGTGGTCCTGCCCGTCGGGGGCGGGGCCTGCTTTAGCGGCCCTGCGTGCTCCGGCATTGGCTGGGAGCAGCCGGTGGGCGGCGCCTGCCTGGACCACACATGGGGTGGCAGCTGGGGCCGTAGGTTGGTTTTGTTCCTCTGGCAGCCCCGGGGTTGCGTTTCCATGACCCGCCCCGAAGGGCTCTGATACGTCTTTCAGGGTTTCTTACTCCTCTCCCCAGTTTGGAAAGCTTCAGTGTGCAATGTGCTTGGCTTCTCTTTGACTTTAGATTTGAGTCCTGTCTGCCTATTTCAGAGCAACAGGGAAGTTCCTTTTGGCAATCTTTTAAGCTGTATGCAAACTTATGGAATGAACCAAAATCTGTGCTCAGAAGAAAATGAACAGTGTTAGACACTTTTATGATTTAGCAAGAAATAATAAAAACAAATGAAGCAAATATTTTTCAATACATTAGAATAAAGGGAAAACATGATTCACAAATACAGTATAAATATCAAAAGTGATGAATTAGAAGAAAGAAAAAACATTAGTAGAATTGAAAAAAAATCCAGTGGGTTGTTTTTTTGAGGGGAGAATAATGAGGATAAAATAGATAAACTATTAGCTTGTCTAGATTTTAATTAATCCTCAGGCAAACCGCAAATACTCCAAACAGGAGTGAGAAAGGGGATAGAACCATAGATACAAATTAAATTAATAGAAAAAGTATAAGATAATAAGGAAGTTATAAGATAATATTTTTGAAAATTCTATGCTAACAATTTTTAAAAAGCATTGGATGATTCAAAGAGTGGTTGTTCTAGCTTGCTAGCTGCTAGAATGCAACACGCCAGAGACGGATTGGCTTTCAATACAAGTGGATTTATTTAGTTGATGTGTAGTTCTTCAGAGGAAAGGCAGCTAACTTTCATCTGAGGTTCTTTCTTATGTGGGACGGCACAGGGTGATCTCTGCTGGCCTTCTCTCCAGGCCTCTGGGTTCCAACAACTTTCCCAGGGGGTTTTCTTTCTGCATCTCCAAAGGCCTGGGCTGAGCTGCGAGTGCTGAGATGAGGAATGCTGAGCTGCCTTGGCTGTGCTGTGTTGAGCTCTCTCATTTAAGCACCAGCCAATGAAGTCAAACATCATTCACTGTAGCAGGCACGCCTCCTAGCCGACTGCAGATGTAATCAGCAACAGGTGAGGTTCACGTACCATTGGCTCATGTCCACAGTCACAGAACTAGGTGCCTTCACCTGGCCAAGTTGACACCTGAATCTACCAGCAGTGGTTAAAAACAAAACAAAACAAAACCCTGAACAAACAGCAATAGAAGAAATTGATAAAGTTGTTAAAGAACTACTTACATCCCTGAATCCAGATAATTTCATAGCGGAATTATTTTGAATATTCAAGACATTTCAGATGTCATTCAAATTACTCGCTCAGAGAATAGAGACAAAAAGGATTTTTTTCCAATTAATTTTATGATTCTAGAATAACAGATACCAAACCTTAACATAGTTTACACAGAAGAAAATTTCAGACCATTTTTATTTACAGAGGTACAAAGTTCCTAGAGAAAACATTCCATCATAGAATCTGGAAGCGTATTTAAAAATTAACATGTCCTTTGTGGGGTTCTATGAAAGAATACTGGAACATCCAGTGTTAAAAATTCTACAAATATAATTTGTCAAATTAATGAGTCAAAAACTCAATGGAGCTTGAACGTGTATTGATAAAATTTCACACCCATTTCTTAAGATTTGTAATGAGTAAAAAACAGGTGGATGTTATTACTTACCTCAATATAAGAATGCTTTATAGTGAAACAGTAAAACATTCTCATTAAATTAAGGAAAAATAAATGGATATACTTCATTAGCACTGTATTTAATCATGTTCAGGAGATCCTTTCCAGTGCTGTTAGAGAAGAAAATAAAATAAGGTGACAACTGGCAAATAAGAAGGTAAAATGCTTATCAATTGCCAAAATGATTTTTAGCTACCTGGAAAACACATGAAAATTAACAGAAAATTTTTCGGAGGTAATACTATATCAGTAAGGTGTCTGGTTACAAATGCACATGAGCATGAAATAAATTCTTAATAAACAAAAAATAAGCAATTAGGAAAAAGCTAGAAAAAATCCTCTTTAGGGTAGCAGGCATACTTTTCACCACGAGGAGAAATCTTGTCTGCTGTGAATGGGGAGAATGAAAGCAACATGCAGAAGAAAAAGAGACAGAGTGTCTTGGAGGCTCTGCTGTCCTTGGTTCCTGTTTTCACTGAGGCACAGGCTCATGGTAGTCCTTGGGTTCCAGGGGCTGTCCCAGAATCTTTGGATTTAATTGCCTTTTTGTTTATACTAGATCAGGTTGGGATTCTGTCTCGGCCACTGTAGAGATCCTACCAAGTGAAAGCAGATTTGTCTGCCAGCACAAAACATGGTGAACTTTGGCTTCCCTAGTCAACACCAACTCTGGGATGCATAGTAGCATATGGGGCATGTGGGGAGGTGGAATATGTGTAGACAAACAGGGACTGGAGAACAATTGCAATAATTTTGAACCATTAGTTTCTCTCCCGGTAAAATCCTTGAGACCTTGGGCCCCCCGATTCTCCTTCCCTTGGAAAAGGTGGTGGCACATGCTCTTGGCAGCCACTGAGCTGGCCTGCAGTCATGACTCCTCGATAGCCACCTCGTCCTCGCTTGCGTAGCTGAAGCTGTGCTTAAACTGAGTCCACTCAGCTGGGGAATGATTCTTTCCCCACCATGCTTACAGTGTCCAACAGACCAAAATCTCCTTTTAATGCAGAATCCGTCCCCCTCCAATCTAGAATATGGCTGATCCAGAATTTCTGGGAGTAAGGCGCATCAATCCCAAGACCCCAGGGTCCCAATGTCTGTCCTAAAGTGCTCTCCATGAATGTTGGCCTCTGGGGTGACTTGTTCAGTAGTCCAGAATTTTCAAAGTGAATTTGCAGATTAAGCGCTTTTTCATTGTTCTTGCCACGATGATCAGGTAATATTGAACAGGAACCTTTCAGAATGAGAACCAATGCCAAACCAAAGCTGAAACCAAAGCTTAAGCTAGTTGAGAACCTACTCTTAACAGGAGGAGACCAATCCATAGATCATGATGGATTGTTCCCCTGCTATGGCTGCATGCTATTTCAATAATTTGTAATCGTTTAGACTTTTAGTAGGAAAAACCTGAACGGGAGCATCATTCTGCATTAAGGTGAGCAGGGAGGAATCACAGATGGGAGAATCATTATTTATTGTCATAAATTCTCAGGAAAACAAATATCCTGGCCTTTCCTTCATGCCTTTTCCTACCTACCTTCTGAATGTGGGCTTCTTTGTTTGAAACTTGCAATAGGGATGGAGGCAGGATATTAAGAGCCACCATTTAATGATGATAGTAATGATGCTTATAGCAGCAAACGTTTATTGAGAGATTACTATGTGCTAATTACTTAGGTGTATTACCTAATTGAATCTTCATAACAATTCTGCTAACCCTGTGCCCATTACATGAAGACAGCAAGGCTTGTTGCAGGTAAGTAAATCATCTCAAGATCATACAGGTGAGTAAAGTAGCAAGTAGTCTGAATGTAGATGGTCAGATTCTCAATTTCTGGCTCTGACCTCAGAAGGCTGTTTGGTGGCCTTACTTCTCTGGATTCTAGGGACTGGTCTGTGGCCATTATCTGTAAGTAGCAGTTTCCCCAAAGCCCTGCAAGTTGCGGGTCTGCAGCTACTCTCGCTCCATAAACACAGAACTGTAGCTCAGACAAGGAAGTATTCAAAGGAGATACACCGCTTTACAATACACCGCTTTACATCCGGCTCACGGTCGTGGGCTGTGAGGTGGGGCTGGGAAGGTGTGGGCACAGCTGATTGCAGATGGGGCATTGGTAAGATATCTGTGCTCAGGACAGAGGAGTCAAGGTGGGATGAGTGAGAGAACCTGGAGTCCCTAACCAGGAATGTGGTTGTAACCTTGGTCAGGGAAGATAAGCTTTCAGATCAGAAGAGATAAGGCTAACCCGGATGAGACAGCCGGCCCAACTGATGAGACAGGTTAGGTTTGTGGATAGCTGAAAGTAGTTCAGATATCTTCAAAGATGAGAAATCCCTGGGAAGTTGCAGACACCAAATCAATGCTACTAATCTTTAAGAATCTGAGAGAAGGGAAGAGATGCTTGAATCTTGGAAGCTGGCCAAAAAAACACTTCAATTTTCCTAAAAGTGGAGCAATCCTAGACAGAAATCTAGCATGATTTGTTAAAGGAAAGATTTGCAAACATCCCAGAGAGCTAGAAACGATCACCCAGAAATGATATTGACTCCCTAAGAATTACATACAGATGATCTCATTTCCTTTTTGACAATTTCCCTAGGCTCTCGAGGTAGGAACGTGGGGTACCTGTTAAGAATTGCATTTGTCTCTGAATAACAAGAGAACAAAAGAAGAGTGCTCTTAACAGTCTCGTGCAATCAGAAGTCTAAAGGCAGGTCTCCAGCAGTGGCTTTGAAGACTCAGGAATGTCAGGGCCAAGGTCTCTGTGGTTATCTTGAGTTTTCCCTCATGGTTACAAGGTGGCTGCACCACCTTCAGCATCATGTCAGCCTTCCAGGAAGAAAGAAAGGGGAAGGGCAAAGAGCAAAGGATCTGAGCCTGCCTTCTCCTTTAGGCAGCTCTCCTGGAAGCTTCTCCTAAGAATTCCTACCTCCACCTCAATGGAGAGAACTATGTCACATGGCCACTGCTATTCACAAGGCAGGCTGGGAAATCTAGTTAGTATCTTAGCAATTGGGTGGTAAACTAGTAATCTCTAGCAATCTCTGACCATGAAGAAGACAATGGGTCCAGGTTTCAGCAGAACTTTTGTAAAAGAAATCTCTAGATATCCTTCGAGAGACTACTGAGGCTATTGGCTGGGATTTAGAGGCTCCCAGTAGATTAATAACTAGCTGAATCCATTAAGAGCAGATGAAGGAGTTGATATCATCTGGAGGAGGTCTTTATTGGAGAACCTAAGGGTTCTTAGTCCTGATTCTATTGCGCATTTTTAATTAATGATGTAGATGAAGAAATAGAAAATCCACTTATGTGAATCACAGATGAAATAACAGCAAGAGAGGGAAAGTGTGATGAGGTTGGCTGAAAGACTTGGTATATAGAAACACCTTGGCAGCCTGGGTGGGGTCAAATCTTATGAAGTGAATTAGTACAGGCATAATGGAGGGCCCTGCCCTGGCTTGTAGAAGCAATGGCCCAAATTCAGGATGGGGGAGCTCTTGCTAAGCCTAGCAGGTCTGTAAGGTCTTGGGGCTTTTAGTTGACCCTTGGTTTTATATAGGGTGATGTAGTCCCCCAAATTCAATTTGCCATAGGGCTGCAATGAATAGAAATTCCACAAGGGCTGAGATTCACGGCAGAGAATGAGAATTCAGTGGAAGAAAGCTGGCAGATCCAAAGGCATCCAGGTGGGGACTCTTCACCCTCCTTAAAAATTTTTGGGGATTTTAGGAAGTGTGTTTGGTTTCCTAATGCACAAATGAAGGGGACTTAAGGAAATGAGAAGCACTCATCTATGGATAATTGGAGGATTTGAAGCCATCCAAGGTGCTGACCAAAGATAGACTAAGACGTCCTTGGAGGTGGTGAGTCCCTTGTCACTAGAAGTATTTGAGTTGGGAAGGGAGGCAGCAGAGATGATTTAGGCATTAGGTAAGTAGGTAGATTTGTTGCACCATAATATCATCCCCTTGAGTTCATAAGGCTCTTTGGTTCTCCAGATTTCCCGATGGTTCCTGGGACCACTGGGGTGAGGGGAGGTACTGGTCATGGAGGTAGAGGAGCTGCTGACCTGGGGCTCTCCAGAGGCTGAGGAAGTTCTGAGTCCTCCCGTGAGGGCTGGAGCCCCTGGGATGAAATGCAGGGCTTCAGGCCAGCCTGTGGCTTTGACCACAGAGTGGTCCATCGAGTCAGAATGGACATCAGCTAAGCCAGGGGAGGGTGAGGAGTCAGCAGATCATCCTACGGCCTTGAGCTGTCTTGGGGAATGGGAAGGACTGGCTCGGGGCTGGAGATGCCCAGGTGTGGTCAGGGTTGTGGTTTGTTCCTCTGCCTCATTGTGGGCCGCGCTGATCATTAGACCACACAGGTAAGATTATGGGGGTGTAAGTGAAAACTCCACTTAAGATACTTAAACGTTTACAGAGCCTCTACTGTGTGCAGGTGCTGTGGTGGGAGCTGGGGTGCCCACCAGAGTACCCATGTTTGCCTCCTCGTGGGGTTGCTGGGGAAGGTGGGCTGGTGTCTCTGAAGGTGGAGGACTGCACGTCTGCTGGGCCCAGCCAACCTTTAATGAAGGCAGACAGGGTGCATCAGCTCCCTGGCATCTCCCCTTTCCTGTCTTCAGCCTGTCTCCCACGCAGATTAATTGCAGCTCGCCTGCGGTGTGCTGCTTCCCTGTTCTGGCACGTGTGGGAGTGGGGTGGGGAGAAATGGTGCAGCCATGCTAATCTGAACATTGCACAGGCACAGCTGGCAACCTGCATGTGCCCTCACTGGAAAGCGATCCATCAGCCGGCAGTGGTGCTGCCATCCAGGCCTGACTGCAAGCTGGCACCCCTGAGATTCTTCAGTTGTGACAGGGGCCTCTGGACTGGGCCTTGCAGCACATACCAATCCCTGCGAAGTGGCTTCTCTAGGGCTTTTGGAGAGTGGGGGAGCTTTGTTGGACCTGGCCCTTCACTCTTGCGGACCGTGGGGAAAATCCCAGGCTGGGGGCGGGGGGTGTGTACATCACAGTTTGGGATACCCCAGAGGGGAAGGAGAACTTCTTGAGTGGATCTAGCTCCTATTTTCCTACTGTCAGCTCCCCAGAGCAAGAACCCCACGATAATTCCATGGGGATGCAGGGCTGAGATGTGGGGGAGGATCAGGCAGGCATGGTCCAGCCAAACCAGGGCATGAGCTCAGGTGGAAGGGCAGGTGTGAGGGCCCTGCTCTTTCCAAAGGCCTCTCACTGTCCTTGCTCTAGGGGCCAATCTTCTCCCTTCTCTCTTCCTTCCTCCCAAGGTCTAGATGGGATTAACTGGGACTCTCAGGTTCACAGCAGTGGTTTTCCAACTTGAGCATGTGCCAAAGTCTAAAGAGCTTGTTAAAATGCAGATGGGTGGGTTTCACCCCCAGCATCTGTGACTCAGTAGGTCTACGGTGAGGTCCAAGAATGTGCATTTCTAACAAGTTCCCAGGTGGCACCGAGGCCGCTGGTCTAGGGACCACACTTTGAGAACCACAAGTTTAGAGGCGGGCCAATGTCCTCCTGAAGCCCCCTAGGACTTGGCAGAAGTCTATGCTATTCTGGTTTCTTCAGGCCTCTAGTTCCTGCTTAGTTTTAGGATCGTCTTCCCACCGCCTGGGCTGTCCCTGATCTGACATTAGGGACAACGCTCGGTCCTTCCTATGACAGACAGGTGTCCCGTGCCATGTGGGCAGCAGACTTTGGTGATGGTTAGGGCAGCTGAAGCAGGATTTCCACCAGAGCAATGTAGCCAACCAGAGTTTCCATCAGGCTCTTCCTGCTTGGATGGCCCCTGGGTTACTTTGGTGGGTCTTCAGTGTTTGTCTCTCTCCCGTCCTGTCTCCTGGTCTGCTTGTCATCTCCAAATGCCTGCTCATTCCTTATGAAGAGCAGCTAAGGCTCTGTGGCCTACTGCCCTACTGACAGTCCTTCAGTCTCTCCTTCTCTCGCAAGCAGCTCATCGAGGCAGTTTTCTAAACAATAGCAGCTCTTTCCCTGAAAAAGAATTTAGGGACCATCAGCTACTTTTTCCCTACCTTCCACATTGTTTAAAAGAGGGTGCTGTGAAGTGGTCTCCCATGTATGGAACCAAAAAGACCCTTTCTTTCCTCTACTAAGGATGAGAAATAGGTTTAGCCAAAAAAGTGTTTTCCAAGAGTTGGGTTTTTGATGTCCAGGGGACATACGGGAATGTCTAGAGACGTTTCTGATTGACGCGGCTTGGGGGTGGGAGTGGGTGATGCTGCTGCTGTTCCTTTCATCTAGTAGGTGGAGGCCAGGGGTTTACCAGCGGTAAACACTTTACAGTGCGCAGGTGGTCCCCCACCACATGGGATTTTCCAGTCCTTTGAAATGTCAAGAGTGCCTGGGCAAAGCAAAGACAAAGAGAGGGTATAGGCTGAAAGAGGGAGTGATTTTTTTTTTTTTGGTTCAGTGACATGGGCAACAGGCAAAATTTAGAAGCTAGGCAGGTGCCACAGTCCCAGGTTTGGGCATTTCTGAAGTCTGGAGCCACTGGAAACCCAAAGCACCTATGGTTTGAGGGTCTGCCAGAGGCAGGGGGTTGAGAAGGGGCTGCAGCCTTAAGCTCTCACCTTTCCATGCTCTGCTTTCTTGCAACCTTGCCATTGGTCTAGGACAATGGCAGAGGCACGTATGACTGGGGAGAGGGCACTGGACCCCTGGACACTCGGCATGCCCTCTCCCCACCCCCAAGGCCGTGTATCACCCGCACAGGGCTTAATTTGCAAGCTCTGTCTTTAAGGGTTCAGACTATTTAATGCCTCTGCCTTTATTTGATCAGTGTGCAGGGGGCAATGAAAATCAGTTAATAGTATTTTCCTCCTTTTATTGAATATCTGTTGTGGGTAGGGCGCTGTGCTGGGCTCTTTGATTCTCAGTTTTCACATTCATAAAAAGGACATAATAATTGTTGCCTTCCTTAAAACGACTGTTTAAGAGGTACTAGAGATGGTGTGTACAAAATATCACACCTAATCAAGGCTAGTCCCCTCCCCCCTCCCCATCTGGCTCTGACTTATTAGTTGAGATGGTTCAGCTGCAATTGATTCTGTTCCGAGAGGAGAAGAAGCTGTTCAGAGAGGAGAGTCTTGGGAAAACTTGGAGCCTTCTTCTCCTCTTTCATCCTACCACTGGCTAAGGATAAAAGAGACTTTCTCTCCCATGTCCTTAACCCCATATGATCCCAGAGGGATTTTGCTCCTCTCATCTTTTTTGGTTAATGTCAGGAGCTGCTTGTCCTGGGTCCAAGATGAAGACCCCAGGCTGCACACATCCCTTTTCTTTAGGTGAGAAACTCAACTTCATCTTCCCTCTCATTCTTCCTCCTGGGGCAATTCCATGACTCTGTCCACAGCTGCCAGCTAGCCAAAGGGTGTCTTGTGATGGCAAAGTGGTCCCCCAATTCCCCAGAGTCCTGAGGGGGAGACAGAGGCCTCTGACACCTCCAGGGGCTTGAACTCGCTGAAGGACCCATCAAGCTGAGCCCCAGTGACTGTGTACGACCACAGACTCCCAGCGAGCAGTCCACTGTCCATTCCCACTCACCACCCTCTGCAAGGCTTGTCTCCCCTACCACGCATAGGCACGTGCTCATGCTTAGCACTCGTTCTTGTAAATTCCCCCCAAAATCATTTCCCCCTTTCCTGCCCCCAGTGAGTGGGACTCTGTAATTAGGAAAATAGTCCTGATATCCCTAGATACAACAGAAGAAGATGCCTTAGCACAAGTGACCTGTATCTTCTTCTAGACTCTGTTCCATGTACCATTTACATAACTTTAGCTCCCTGATGCATCCTAAGCTTGCTTATGGCTTTGACCAGGTCTCTACCGATGGCTGAGCCACAAAGTATGCTCAGTGCAGTTTCCAGGCAGCAGTGTGTTTCCAGGCTCTTCTGAGGGTGAGCCAGTCCCGGGACAACTGTGATGTCAAGGTCAGCTGGTATGGACGATCTCAGGTGGAGCCTCTTCTTCAGCAAAAAATATTTTTCTATTTTAAAGAGGATGATTTTAATACACATAATTCTTACTAAAGACACGGGTGGTTGGGTTCACCACTTTTGCTTTCTGTGACCTTCTAAAGAGGAGTCGAAGGTGGAGATCACATGCCTAATCACACCCTGATGAAGACCAGGGCTCAGTGCCTTAGTATCGGGGCAGGCGACAGAGGGTTGGGGTTTTGCAGGCTGGTCTTGACCAAGGCCTCGTGGTAGCCCCGGCTCGCCCTCCTCATGGCCTCAGAGGTCAGCAGGCCCAGCAACCCTCTCCGTGAACCTTGCCAATTTCTCCTTGCACCAACGCATAACTTCAAACCAGGGGCCCCCACCAAGGCACCTGCTGCTTGCTGCCAGGCACTCCTGATGACTTCAGCTAATTTCCGAGTCTGGAAACATTGTTGACACTGTGATTTCTGAAATGTGAAAGGCGTTATCTCGTTGTGCCTTCTGCGGTGTGTCTGTCTGAGCCGGGGCTTCCGCTGCCTCTCTGCCCCCTCGCAGCAGCTCTCACTGTTCCGTCATCATCTCCCACAGCTAATTGCTCCAAACTGACAGGGAGGCTTTTCTGCATTTAGAAATACAGGGAAAGGGAACTTTCTTGCTGATGTTTCCAAGTCAAGCATGCCTTTCGGAATTGCAATTTGATCTTTCGGTTGGCAAGGGGTGGGGTGGGAGTCTACCCTGGGCCAGAGGCAGCACCTGGGAAGGAAAAAGCCAGACGTGGAGAGGCCTAGGCCAGAAGTCTCTCCTGTGACTGTAAATTCATTGAGCCTGGTGTTGGATGGAAAGAGTTGTCCTGGGAGGCAGTGAATTCCCTGTTGCTAGAGTTGTGCCAATGGAGATATATATATATTTTTTACCTACTTGGAAAGCCTAAAATAGAGCTGAGCTTTGAGTGGGTGCCTCCTTCTAGCTCAGAGTCTCCTGGCTCAGAGTTACGTACAGAAGAAATGTGAGGTGGGGAGGATAATCACAGAATCAGGGTGGGTGTATTCATTATCCATTGCTAAGTAACAAGCTGCCTCAGCACTTAAATGGCTTGAAACAACAATAATTATTTGTTATCTCTCAGAGCTTTTAATTCAGACAGGGCACAGTAAGGACACCTTCCTGCAGTGCCTGAGGCTTTAGGACTTGCAGAGTGGAGGGTCATTATCTGAAGGCTGGACTGGGGCTGTGGGTCCACTTTCAAGCGCCACACTCACAAGGCTGGCCATCTCAGTTCCTCCTCTATGTTAGCTTCTCCAGAGGGCTGCTTGAGTGTCCACATGGCCTGATGGCTGGCTGTCTCCAGAGTGAGAAACCCCAGACAGAAGCCACCCTAACCTTGTAAATCACACGTTGCCACTTCCGATTCTCTTGGTCACTTGATCAGCCTGATTCACAAAGAAATGAAGACCAAGAGGTGAGGACGGTTGGGGGCATCTGGGTAATCCAACAGCAAAGCAAGGCGCCCATCTTCTATTGGTGAAGACAACGAATGTAAGTTCTGAACTTGATCATGTTTTAGCAGCAGGAAGTTGGCAGAGCGTGGAATTCAAGCAAACATGTCTCAGGTTTTTATCAAACTTTTTTCTCCTCTTCCTTTGCTCACTCTTCCACATCATTTTCCCCACTGCCGTCAACTTCAGACATCCACATTTTTGCTTCCAGCCCTCATCTTTTTTGGGGGGCTCCAGATTCATATTTATAACCCACTCCAATCATTTTGGCCTTCCTTCAGATTCTTGGATACATCATGCTCTTTCATCCTTGAGGGCTTTTATACATGCTGTTCCCTCTGCCAGGCACACCGTTTCTAAGCTATCACCTGGTTGACTTCTTACATCACTACGATCTCAGCACAAATGTCACTTTCTTTATGAAGTCTTTGCTGACCTCGCCTGTGGCAGATTGTATTTTCCAAACATGCCACACAATGTATACCCCATTTCACCTCCTCTCCTTACAATGTGATGTTGACCTTGCTCCATGAAAAGTCGGTCTGTGTTCCCCGACCTAGAACCGGGATGAACCTCTGCAATCGCTGCAAGCAATAGAATGCGGCAGAGGCGAAGCTGTGTGACCTTTGCAGCTGGGTCATAGAAGGAAGCATGGCTACTGCTTCTCTCTCTCTCCTTGCAGCACTCACCCGTGGAACTCAGCTACCATTTTGTGAGGAAGCCCCCATTCGCCGATGCAGAGACACCACTTGGAGAGGAATTCAGATGCTCGGCTGAAGGCCAGCGCAGACCGTAAAACACAGGAGAGAATGGGACTTCAGATGATTTCAGCTTCTAGTCTTCGAGCAGTCCAGTTGAGGGCCAGGCATTGTGGAGCCGAGATAAGCTGCCCTCTCTGGGTCTGGGTGGAATTCCTGACTTATCATGAGAGAGAAGAAATGATTATTTATTCTCCACTAAATTTCAAAGTGGTTTGATATATAGTCACAGAACTGATATACCACCTATGCCCCAGACGCCATCAGGTTTCCTTGCAATGTGCAGTCATAGCTTCTGACGTATCGCCTTCATAGAATTCTTCGAGTTTGTAATTACATGTTTGTGTGTTTAATTAATTTCCATCTGCCCCACTAGACTGTAAAATCTATGAGGGTGAGTGCTATATCCATTTTGTTCACAAACATCCTGCCAGAACCTGGCATATAATATGAGATCAATAAATGTGTTAAATGGATAAATTAAATGAATGACCATTCCCTCAGTTTGAGCATAGAAAAGCTCAAGTCATTAGCATTATCTCTTGACTTGGTGTTTCTTTTGTGTCTTGGCAAAGACACCAGAACCTCTTCAGGAGCTCACCAATACCTTAGAAGTCATCTCAATCTTTTCTCATCCTGCTTCCCACTCTCATAAACTCCAAGTCCTGTCCATTTTACCTGTTAATACTGTCTCATTCCACTCCTATCCTTCACCCTCAATGCCCCCACCTTGGTTCAGGCTCTCATCATTTATTCCCTGAATGATGGCATTAGTTCACTTCCCTCCACCCATCCTCCAAGCTTGAATCTGGGCAGCCTGAATCCTAATATGGCATTATGGAATGCAAGGCCAGGCTAGGGGGCTGAGGGCTCCAAAGGCTTGCATCCCAAGAGAAGTAGACACCAGGTGCATGGACTTTTCTAATAGAACCTTGGAATCTGAGCAGGACCACTACTACTGCACCCTATTCTAGAAGGCAATCTGGCCTGCTCAGGTTCCAGGGGAGGGGCCACAGATCTGTCTCTTAATGGGAGGAGCAGCGTGTTTTGAAGTCAGCCACTTTTGGGCTGGAATCCTGATCTGTAGACAGTTCTTGGGTTCATCATCTTACAATTGCAGCTGCCTGTTGGTCTCAAGTTAAATGCCCTCAGCTCATCATATATTTGGTGCCTTGAGTCCAATGAACTAGAGAGATGAGATCTCGTAGGAACGTGGGTCCTGCTTATGGGTGGGTATGGCAGGGCTTGGAGTGCGAGTGGTGCCATTAATGAATGATTCGCACACGGTTCCAAAATCAGTCCAGAGCACCTTCAAGCATTACTTCACACTGTGTCTCCTGCCGGGCACCTTTACTCTCTTCTCTCCATCCTGTTCACACTTCCTTCTTTTCTAGCTTTCATCTCAGGAACCACCTCCTCCAGGAAGCCTTCTCTTCCTTGATCCCCAAGCCTCGGTTAGGTGATTCCCCATATCCCCCACAAAGGCCTTTATGCTTATTTTCATTCTAGCACTTACACTGGCCTGTAATTTCCTTTTTTTTTTTTTTAACAAATTTTATTATTATTTGTTTTAATGTTTGTCTTTCCCACCAGACTGTGAGTGTCTTTAGAGAACAAATTGTATCCCTAGAGCCTGGTTCAGGGTCTTCAGGGTCCTTCACTTAGTAGGTGCTTGATTTTTGCTTGTGCAATGAATGAATGAAACCATGCACTGAGGCACCTGCCCCTGAAATGCACTGATCCATCCCCTGCTGTGAGCAGATGTGCCAGCGGCTGTGTGCTGGGGCCAGAGAGAGGCCAACTCTCCCCGCAGCTGTCCAGGAGGTAGGGCACGTGCAGGCTGTTTGGGGAGGGCTAATCTGGCCTGATGGATGGAGAAGGCCCACAGGGCCCACTGTCCTTTTGAGCCTCACTGCCCGGGAGAGGCCACAAAGACATCTGGGTGAGGAGGTGGTACAAGACGAAGCCTCCCAGCCAGGTGTTGTTTTGTGCAGGTGAAATAAGAGTCCTGGGCTGGGGTTTCCTGACATCTGCTTTTATGAGGGCTTGGGGTTGCAGGGGAGGTGGGCAGGTTGTGTGGAAAACAGCCCCAAAAGCAGGCTTGATTGTTTGGATTAAGCTTGTTGAACGAGAAATTGAGGGGCTGACAGACATAAAAACAACTACAGCTGCCGTTTACCGAGTACCTACTTCATGCCAGGCACTATGCTAAGCTCTGTGCTTGCATGTCAGCTGCTTTTAATCCTGCAAGGAAGGAACTCCTGTTATTTTTGTTGAAGAGATCAAGGTTCAGAGAGGTGAATTAACTTGCCAAAAGCCGCACAGCTTGGAAAGTGTAGAACTGGGATTTGAACCCATGTGTTTGACTTCAAGAGCTCAGTTCTGTCCCCTGTATTCTGATTAAAAGGGTCCCGGCCCTTCTAATGGTAGAATGGGACCCATTCAGCTATAGGCTCTTGGAGGATGTTGGCCAAGTTCCAGGGCTTTTGGGCTGTGGGGTGCCTGGGTCTGGCAGACATACACCATGAACTACCAAACACAACCTCAGTAAGCCTTGTCTGGGAGCTTTTTCCTTTTAGCATAACACCGCATTCCTGCTGCCTGAGCACTGGCGCCATGCCCCCTTCCCTGGCTGCATTCTGATAAAGCTGCTATCTTGTGGGAAAAAACCAGGTACCTGGCATCTGAAAATTGGGGTCAGAAACTTGGTTCTGTCCCTTCATAACTGTTTGGCTTTGGTCATACAGCTTTCATTATTTATGTAGCCTCTATCTCTCTAACTCAGCCTCCCCACCCCACCCAGAGCAGCCCTGGAGACAATAATTTGGGTGCAGGTTATTTATTGGGTAGCAATTCTAAGAAGCACGATGGAAACAGGAAGGGAAGACAGCAGTCGAGGTGGTGAAAGAGCCTGGTGGGACAACCAGGCTCAGACCCTCGGAGAGACTGTGCACAACCCTCTGTATAGTTGTCCCACCGAGAGGGAAGGAGCTGGGCTGTTTATCCTCCAAGTCCGGTGTTTCTCAGGTTGAGGGTTGTCCCTGGGGCTAAGATCTCCCTGGCTCCCCTGGCTCCTTGTGTAAGCTGAGCCTGCCCCTGTGGCAGGAGGAAACACTCAGGCAGAGAGATGGAGGCGCTGGAGGTCGAATTAATTGGTGAGCTGAACCTGCAGCTGGCCTAGAGGTGTGCCAAAGGGATGTGGCAGGGCACCAACTCACCAGCTATTCCTGGGCTACCTGTTGATGCCCCTGAAAGTCCTTCTCTCTCCCCCAGGTGTTTCTGGGCCTTCCCAGGAGGTGTCTTATGTGTGCTCTCAAACAAGTTTTCCCTTCCTCCTGGCATGGCTGGTCACTATCGTTTCCCTTCAGGCTCTGCAAAGCCAACAGGGGCTGCCACATTCTCTGAGTATTGGTGCTTCCATTAGACCCCCCTCTCCCAGTACTCTCAGGGGACGCTTGCTCCTTGGGGCATTTCCATTACATTGCTGCTGCCTAGAATTGTGTGTGTGTGTGTGTGTCTTTCCATAGTCCTTTCTCTTCCTCACGTTGGATTCAAACTTGAGACCTCCTTGGGAGGCTAAGATGGAGAGTCAAGAGACAGCCACCATGTTGTACTGGAAGTACCCCACCACTATGATTGGAAGTTTAGGCCCTTTAGGAGGACTTATCTTCCCCTTCAGCCCTAGCACAATGAGGAACACTGTGTGGGTGTCCCAGGCACCTCCACACCGAGTAAATTGGTTAGGACAAGTCCTGGTACCTTTGCCTGGCGCTTGTCTTCAAATGGATGGAGTTTGAAACTCAGTAAAGGGAAAGTCATTATTAGGTCAGCCCTGCTCATTATGATGAGTGATACTTATGGGTTTATGGATTCATTCTTTCATTCATTAATTAAGTACCTGCCATGTGCCAGATGCTATACTGACTGTTACAGTCCGTGCCCAGTGAATCAGGCAAAGGGTGAGTCAAAGGGCCCTAACAGGACAGGAGCGTATGGATCAGGAACCCAGCCAGAAGGAATGGACATGGAATTCGGGGTACCCCTGTGCATATGTGGTGGCCAGGTTCCCACATGGCTTTCAGTGATGGCCGTCTCCTAGTGTTCACACTCTGACATTTGCATAGGATGGAAAGATGTAGTCTTTTCCCATACTAAGCAGGGTTGATCTGTGCCATCACTATGTATGCTTTGAAAAGAATGGAGTGTGGCTTCTGAGGTTAAGTTATGAAGCCTTTCCTTGTTTTTTTTAAGCATGGGCAGGCACCGGGAATTGAACCCAGGGTCTCCGGCATGGCAGGCAAGAACTGTGCCTGCTGAGCCACTGTGGCCCACCCATGAAGCCTTTCTAGCTTCCACCTTTCCCTCTCTTGGATTTCCTATTCTGGGGGAAGACAACCGCCATGTTGGGAGGAACCTCAAGCAGCGCTATGGAGGGGTCAAGGAGGTGAGGAACTAAGGACTCCTGTCACCAGCCGGCACAATACTGAGAGCCATAGGAGTGAGACACCTCGGAGACAGTTCCTGCAGCCTCGGCCAGGCCCTCAGATGATGGCAGCCCCAGCCAACATCTTGATGCAACCTCATGAGAGGCCTTGAGCCACAACCACCAGCGAAACCACTCCTGAAGTCTTCATCCACAGAAACTGCGAGATAATAAAAAGCCTATGGTTGATTTAAGTTGTCAATTTTTCTGGGGATCATTTGTTATGCAGCAATGGATGACTAAGACAGATTACTTGGAGGTGTGTGCTTCTGTAATCACTTGTGGGAGTGGTTAGTGGTGGAAGCTGGAAGGACTTCAAAGAGTGTTAGTGAAAGGCTAACACACCTTGTACAGACCACTAGGAGCAGCCTGATGGCCCAAGAGGATGGCCTGATGAGGACTGAAAAGAAAGTGGAAACTAAAGGAAAGGGGATCCTTGTTATGTAGCAGCACAGAATGTAGTAACCCTTTGGCTACAGTAATGTGAAAAGGAGGAATTACACCTAATGAACAGAGTGTACTAGCTCAGAAAGAGTGAGGAAAGACCCACTGGGTTTCTTCTTGCTGCTTTTAGTAAAAGGTCAGAGGCAGAAATAAGCTAAAGGAGGAGCTGTCAAACATAAAGGATACAGGACTTGCTAGTTTTGAGAATTCCTTGCCAGCTTAGACGGCAAATGATACTAACATTAAGGAACAGATTACAGGAAAAGATGACATTTGCAGCACTGTTAGGTAGACAGGGTCTAAAGATGAAGCCAAGGGTGCAGCTGTAAAGTCCATTGAAAAGATCTCAGGAAGAAGGAAGGCCATGCCGCAGAGAACCACTTAGAAAGTAACAGGCTAATAAACAGTTTAAGGGCACTGTTCCTCAGCCCGCCTCAGTACAAGCCCAAGATTAAGATTAAGTCTCATCCTAAAGCCATTTGTGCGTGTGTGTGTGTTTAGAATGAACCCCAATTTGCTTCACAGGAGAAGGGCAAAGTCCTGTTTGTTTTAAGAGACTTTTGTTAGCAGAAGCACTGCCAGCTGTGTCCGAAAGGTCCAGAAATGGTACAAAATGAAAAGAGGACTTTGGACCCCTGAACTTCTACAGGTGGGAAATAGGCTGAGAAAATTGTGCAGTTGCAAAACTGGACTACCTTTCATGGTAAAAGAAGGATCTTCAGATGACTGACAGCCAGAAGGTGGAGCCAAGAGCTGTGAGGAATAATTCTCAGGTCTTGATTTCTAATCAAAGGACCAGAAACATATACCCTATTGGATTTTGGAACTTCTATGGACCAGTGACTCCTGTTAACTTCTATTTTCTCTCTTTTTGAACAGCAATGTTTAAAGTGTCTATCCCCGCATTGTAAGGTGTGCGTGTTTGGTGGGGCATGGGGTCGGGTGCAGAGAGCTTGTCTCTTTAGTTCATGCTTCAGATTGAGAAGAAGTCAAGGAATCAGACCTGAGGTGCCCCATCTGCACCTGGATCTGATATCCATGAAGATGTCCAGGATTTCCAGCTGCTACTGTAACGGGATGAAAGTTTTGGGGCCTTTGGGAGGCAAGAGTTTATTTTGCATGTGGGAGGGATGAAAATCACTGGAGGCCAGGGGATGGACTGTGGTGATCAACCTCCCAGAATCTCCTTCATGGTGCTCACCTGCTGGCACTCGTGTGTCATCCTCTTACACAGGGAGATTCCCCTTCAAACTGAATAACCCTGGCCAGAAAGAAATAGGCATATCAGAACTGATGGAGTGTGACTTTTGAGGCTAGGTCTAAAAGAAATTATAGCTGCTGTCTTGTGCGCTCTCTGGAGGAAGCCAGCTGCCAGCTCATGAGGACACTGAAGCAGCCCTATCAAGAGACCCATGCGGAAAGGAATTGACAAAATTCCAAAGCCAGTGTGAGCTTTCCAGTCATAGGAGTGTGCTGCCTCAGAATTGGATCCTCCAGCCCAGGCAAACCTGCAATCCTGGACAACAGGTCAAGTGCAATTTCCTGAGAGATCTTGGGCCACAAACACCCAGCTAAGCTGTTTCCAAACTTCTGGCCCATGAAAACTATGTGAGATAATAAATCTCACTTAAAGCAGAAAAGTTTTAAGGCAATTCAATCAGGAGATGAATACAGGGTGGAAAGTGGCAAACACTATGCAAAGCCCTTGAGATCTCAGATGAGAGAAAAGAGGCCTTCTGGGGCATGGTAATCTCAGCTACAGGAATTAGGAACCTTAGGTTCTTGGGAGAATTAGATCCTGTAGGAAACATGGCCTAAGATGATTTCTGAAGAGTGCAAGAGTTAATCTATTGTGACATAAGATGCTTTATATTGGCATCTAATTTGCCTTCTTTATGGTCTCATAAGAGCTGCTGCAATTAGGACCTAAAACAGGAAGTGGGGTGATTTTATTTTTATTGAGGTTTCTTTGAAATCTTACCAGTTTTATGTAATTGCATAAATTATTTGCATTTGATCTATGTTGAAGTTTACAATTTGCCTTTTGTTTTCAGCGTAAATCCAATAAACTGGTACTTCAGTAATTAGCCCAAATTGTTAAACAGGAGAAATATTACAGCACGAGAATTACTTTCTGTGGAAACAGACTCAAGCAGTCTAATTCTGCTTCTGTGTGATGCTCTCTTGAAGGAAATACTCTACAGGGGTGATCCCAGCCAGTGGAACTTCTCATTAAACACATCTTAACTTCTGCATGGATATGGCATATGTCACATTTTCTCACATGCCATTGGGCAAATCATGTCATATGGCCAAGCCTAAATTTAAGTCAACGGCATGGAAACTTACGATCCTTTTACAGGTAGTGGAGAAACACATAATTCCAACAATAATACAATCTACTACAGAGAATAAATCCATTGGGAGTCCTCCAAGCAGGTTTTCACTAGCCGAGAAGAGGAAAGTTGGAAGGTTTTAGGGAAAGCACAAGAGGTGTGAAAGTGGGAGACCACAGGAGTACATGGGCTGGGGAATTCTAAGGTTGTAGATGGCCTCGTGGGTCAGTGTGTAGTCTGTCCTGCTACATAATGATGAAGGCACCCAGTAGAATGTGGGGGTTCCTGAGTGTTCTCATACCTCACATGGGGTGTTATCTGCCCCACTAAGTAGAAATGTGTTGCTGGCTCACTCATCCCTAAATGCCTTACAGATTCAGAGAGCTCTCCCAATAAACTCTTTTGAATCTATTTATATTTCTTCATTTACTTTCCTTTCTCCTTTCAAATGTTTTCTAATCAGCAGTTGATGATGCCTGCCCTGTAACCTGAACGTGATGTCATCTTTGGTATCCTTCAAGAAATAGCACTTAACAGTTATTAAATAGGGGAGTTCATTTTTAGAATGCTGCCTGCTTATCTTCTCCTTCTTTGCAAAGGTGATTAAGATTTATTTTCACTTGGATGTAAACAGTCTTCATTGATTTCTGCCCCTTAGAGGGATCAGAGGATATTTGCATTAGCCAGAAAGGAGGTTAACCTTTCCCTTACTGCCTCTGAGGTGGCTGCGTAATGCCTCCTGGGGCAGGTACGATGGGAAAACAATCACATCCAGAATTGTCTTGCTTTGTACAGAAGCAGCAAACCCTGAAATCAGAGAATGTGTTTTGGTTTGCTAATGCTCCTGGAATGCAGTATACCAGAAATTGGTTGGCTTTTACAATGGGGGATTTATTAACTTACAAGTTACAGTTCTTGGGCTGCGGTGACAGCCAATTCAAGGCTTCAAGGGGATGAAATCAGGGCTCTGAAGACAGGCTGCCGGCACCTGGGGCTCCTCTGTCATGTGGCAATGTCTGCTGGTCCTTCTCTCCAGGGTCTTGTTGGTTTCAGCTTCTGGCTTAAGCGCTCCCTCTCTCAGCTTCTCTGGTGCACTTCTTTGTGAGCTTCTCTTAATTTCATCTCTTAGCTTCTGTATGGGGTGAGAACTATAAATTTGTAAGCTAATAAATCTCTATTGTAGAAGCCAACCCATTTCTGGTATATTGCATTCTCTCAGCTTTAGCAGACCAAAGCACTGACCTTAATCCTAAACCAAAATCTGATCCTGACACTATCCTAAATCTAACCATTATACGAATCCTTGATCTTGACCCTAATCCTAACTTAATACTGACTCTAACCCTGACTCTCACCCAAACACTGACTCCGGTCATAATCCTAACCCAAACTCAACCCTCACGTTGAACCTGGTCCTGACCTTGACCTTAGCTTTGACTCTGACCCTGACTCTGTCCCATGCATTCTCAGTGGTTGTACTATTTCCCTGAGGGAGGTGAGATTTGGTTCTTTGGGGCTGAAAACATTCTGACTTGTGTACGAAACACAGACCTATAGACAGTATATAAATAGATACGCAATATAGCTATGGAATTAAGATTTCATGGGGGAGGCCACCAGAAAAAATGTCTAAAAATTCTTTGTAGGGGGATGATAAAAAACAAGGTTTTTCTTGTTGAACTGTAACCCTAAGTTTAACCCTTACCCTGATCTTGAGCCTGGCTCTAACCCTAACTCTTACGCAGTGTGCTTTGAACATAGAGAAAAAGACAAGTGTGGTAAGAGATAACGGAAAGGACGAGTCAGTGGAAGACAGATGTGGTAAGGGTTTTGGCATTTATTCTGATCTCCACTGGAGGTCATTGATGCCCCCACCCCACATTTCAGGGAGAATGAATCATTTCTATATTTCTAGTTTTTGGTACAGTAAAACTTCCACCACTGCTATTAAATGAATAAGTGAATGAACGAATGGATGAATGAATACATATGTTCAATGTATGTTTAATTCATGCATATAAGTATACATAGGTACTGATTATGACCTCTGGTTTTCACCTTTCCACCTTTTGGCACTTATTAACATGGAAGAATAACTGGAGTTTGACAGAAGCCAAGTTGTACTGCAAGCAAAGCAGTTAGAGCACATTTCACCTTCTGGAAACATGCCATGCAGGCTTCACAAGGGACAGGCTGGTTCCTAGAGAAGCATTTAGCTGTTAAAAGGACCTGACGTTAGATTTAAATTGACTGATGAAATGGCACCTGGTTTGCTTCCCACTGGAGAGTCCTTGGTAACCTTTGGAAAGACCCACATTGCGTGTTTTGCTGGGAGTACGTGGTGTTTTGGAGCTAATGTCTCCTTAAGCTATGTTCTTAAACTTAACCCACTCCTTTGGGCGTGAGCCCATTGTAAGTGGGACGTTTCGATGAGGTGACTTCAGTTAAAGTGTGGCCCGACTCAAACAGGACGGGTCTTAATTCTCTTGTTAGAGTCCTTTATAAGCAGCATGAGCTGCAGATAAGCAGAGAGAAAACCACCAGAAGCAAACAGCTGAAGGTCAGTGGCATTCAGAAGAGAAGGGAGAGGCAGGAGAGGCCACCACGTGCATTGCTATCGGACGGAGGAGCCAGGGGCCTCGGATCACTCTCAGGGAGCCCAAGAATGCCAGTCTGCAGAAACAGAGCATCGCCTCAATGATGCCTTGATTTGGACTTCTAGTCTCAAAACTGTGAGCCAATAAATTCCCATTGTTTAAGCTAGTCCATTGCATGGTATTTTTCTGAGCAGCCAAGGAAATTAAAACAGGGTGCTTGAGGATCAAATCAGTGGATCAAGAAAGGGTTGGCTGGAAGCCCTAAAGCCAGAGGCATGAAATGCTCTTTGGTTCTATAGCTTCCCTATTATATATAATGCTTGAATACCAATGACGGTGGTCAAAAAGACCATGTGTTAATGCAAGAAAAATGCTTATTATCAAATACTAAGTACAATGCAAAACAATATATACAATTTCATAAATGACTTTTTATGTTCATGTAAAAATACGCATAGAAAAAAATACAGGAAATAATAATATTGTGCTATTATAAAATTTTTTATATTAAAATATGGGAAATAATAATGTTGCAGTAAATTGCTTGCATTGATGGTGGTTGTGTTAAGACAATGAGACTATGGTTAACTTATTTGCAAATGGAAAAATAAAACAAAAAACTTTATTGAGTACTCAGCAGGTGTCTGGTATTGTATTCATCTTTCATTTGGATTATCTTATTTAACCTTCACATTAACCCAATGAGGTAGGTGCTCCATGGGAAATGAGACTGAGGAAACTGAGGTTGAGAGAGATGAAATGATCTCCAAACCACACAGCTGACACATTCATCAGGAAGGGGTAATCAATAAAATCCCATGTCTCAGGGAGTCAACAAAGTGGAAGTTTCTCTCTCCCTCATGTCACTTTCTGATGGGGATCAGATGCCTCTCCTTTTTTTTTTCATTAATTTTTTAAAACATAAACAAACACAAACCTTCTTACCATATGATCATTCCGTCTACATATATAATCATTAATTCACAATACAGATGCCTCTCCTTGATGGTTCTATTAGAAAGATGCCTTAAGGATCCCCGATTCCCCACCTCTTGCCACTCTGCTGTCTCACAGTTCTTTAAGCACAGATGGATATCCAGATGAGACAGCGTGGAGACCTCATGCCCTTTTCAGCCGCCTGGGATTGGAAGTGATGCTTCACCTCTGTCCGTGTTCCCATTAGTAAGAACTATGTCACATCACCCCAACCTCAGCTCAAGGGTGTCTGGGAAATGCAGTCTTTCTGTGGGCACAGGCTGAGCAAACAGAGAGGTAAACACACAGCATTGCTTCAGGTAATTGTCCCTAGGAAGTGCTGTGTTTGGAGTCCAACCAGGCATTCAGATCCCAGGATTTAAAAGAAGCCACCTGAGGCCAATGTCTTACCTGTGCTCCTTCTGCTGATATTGTCTTTAGAATAGTTTGAATGGTTTTGTGTCATGATTAGAAAATTTAAAATAATATATATGGGGTGGGATAATGATTTGATTGTGTTTTGAAAAATTCCTTTTCTGCTCTTTCCTTGCCACATTCAAGCTGCAGCAAGGGTTGTCCCTATGAATGACCGGTGGGGGACAGGGAGGTTATTACAGAGAAAACAAAGAGTTAAATTCAAGACTGTTTGAGGTGCAGGTCTACAGAAAAGGCAATAGTCTTGATAGTGCTGACTTTCTGAAAGGTCCAGGAGCTTCGGGGAGAAAAGACATTTTTGAATCCCCAAGGCCTGGCTTTAGATATTAAGAACCCAGAATATAGACTCGGTGCCAAGAAGCAAGGAGAGGGGAAGATGGGTGATGCATCAGAGTCTATTCTGCCCCAGTGGAGACAGGTTTCACCAGTGGCCAAGGTAGGAAGGATCCCAGTGGTGAGACCAGGGTTTCTATCATGGCCCGTCCTGAAGAGGGCCCCAACCCCCACCCCCTGGACTGAGTTTGGGGGAGACTTGCCAGAATGACACAATTCCTGATAGAAAACGCAGATACATTTGGAGAATCTCAGTGTGGAAGAGGAGGTTTTCAGGCTCTCTGAGAAACAGTTTAAGAAGTGACAGCCTCATAAAGAAGACCTGGGCCAACGTGGCCCTTGGAGATTGTGTGGCAATGTCTTGGTGGAGGGCCTGGGGGCAGCAGCGTCACGTTCTCTGCACAGCGATGTGCGGTGGGAAATAATCTTGACATTCTCCTGGGTCTAGAGGGACATCACAGAGCCGAGGAGATTGGACTGTGCCTTGTGGAGGGAAGCAAAGTTAGGGGTTGCAGAGGACTTAGAGTGATTCTCGTGGACCTGAGCACAGAAGGTCATGGACCTGTGCCTCTGCTTTCCATCAAGTACCCAGTTTTGACTTCCTTGACTGCTCTCCTTCCCTACACCTAGGTGCTACCCAAGGAGAAGGGAAGAACTGGAAAAATCCTCAGGTAATTGAGTGGTTGCTCAAAGAAACTAAGTTTTAAATGGATAAGAGCAGATTTTCCCAGTAAGTAGAACTGGAGACTCATTAGCAAAGCAAGGCCATTCACACCAGTGGTTCTTAGACTTAAGGAACATGAGAATCACCTGGACGGCCAGGGAGACCACAGATGGCTGTGCTCCATCACCTGAATTTCCAGCTCAGTCTGTCTGGGGTGGAGCCTGAGAATTTGCATGTCTAATAAGTTCCCAAGGCTTTGAATTTGCTAGCTGCTGGAATGCAATATACCAGAAATGGAGTGACTTTTTCAAAAGGGAAGTTTAACAAGTTACAAGTTTATATTTCTAAGACTGTGAAAATGTCCCAATTAAAGCAAATCTTGGAAGTGTCCAATCTAAGTCATCTAGGGAAAGATACCCTGATTCAAGAAGGCTGATGAAGTTCAGGGTTTCTCTCTCAAGTGGAAAGGCACATGGCGAACATGGTCAGGATTTCTCTCTCATCTCAGAAGGCACATGGCAAACACGGCATCATCTGCTAGTTTTCTCTCCAGCTCCCCAGGAGGTGTGTTCCTTCTTCATCTCCAAAAGTCACTGGCTCGTGGACTCTCTGCTTTGTGGTTTTGTGTTCTGTCATCCTTCTCTGCTGTCTCAGAATCCTGTGGCTTTCTCTCTTCTTGTTCGCTTGCTTCTTCCAAGGTGCTTCTTCTTTTAAGGATTCCAGTAAAACCAATCAAGACCCACCTGGCATGGGGAGAGACATGTCTCCACCTAATCAAGTTTGATACCCACACTTGATTGAGTCCCATCTCCATGGAGATAAGCTAATTAAAGTTTCTAACATACAGAACTGAATAGGGATTAGAAGAAACCGTTGCTCCCACAAGGTTGATTAGGATTAAAACACGGCTTTTCTAGGGTACATAAACCTTTTCAAACAGGCACACCAAGTGTTGCTGAGGCTGATGGAGAACCACTGATTTGTGGCGAATGAAGAATAATAAATATTTACACTTATAAATCTTGTAACAGTGAAATATTCAGGACACACTTTCATGGTAAAAAATTCAGACTGCACAGAATTGAGTGTCCCTTCACTCCCCTGACTTGCCCCTGCCCCCCGCCCCTTATACCCACCATACTAACCAAAGGCAGCCTCTGGTAATGGGTGCTTGTGTATTTATTATTCAAGCCATGTTCTATCCATGTAGGAAGATGTGCCTATAAATATGAGTGTATGTCTGTGTTATATAACAGTTTTACATAAATGTAGGCTTACTATGTGATGTTCTGCTTTTTTCCTCACTCAATAATTTGTCTTAGAGATCTTCCCAAAATGCCATTTATAGATTGACATCATGTTTTTTAACTACAGTTTTGAATTTCCACTTTTTAATTTTTTCCCAAATTATTCGTATTGAAATTCTCTCTCTTCTATAGACATATAATAAAACATTTAAGATAGGAAGAGGAAGAATGGTAGTAAGCAATTTGTCTAGTGACTGCTAAGTTCCAGGACTGTGATAGCCTTTATTCATTATCATATTTAATCCACTCGTTAACCTTGTGGGATGGGAGCCTGATGAGGAAACTGAGGCTTAGGTGGATGAAGTAATGTGACTAGTGTTACATCCAGTAGGCTGTGGGGCCAGGATTTGAATGCAGATTTAACTCCCTTCAAAGAGTCTCCTTTTAACCACTACCCCTTAATATTTATGTATTTATCGAGTCCTATTAAAGGACCCAGTAGAAACCACAGAGTCACCTTCAGAGTTAAATGATGATAAGCTAATTTCACAACCACAGAGGGCAGAGCTGTAAGAAATGCCATGGAGGGAGTGAATGGCTAAGTGCCCTAGGAGTGGGCTGGATACAGTTTGCTCATTTTCTCAGTGTTGGTGTAAGCTGTGTGGATAGAGCAGTTTAGTCCCACAGACGACGAGATTCTTCTACGCTGCTCCTAGAACAAGATTCCTTGGTGCTGTCTTAGAAGTAAGAGCCAGCTCAGTCTTTCTTATTCTGTGATCCTTTTCCTTGTGTGGGACATTCAGATTCCCGACTCAATGTGGAACCCTAACATTGCTCTTTGATTATAACAGGACATGGGAACTTTATTGGCTCATATAACCAACTAGCTCAGGGACAGCATGTGACAATCCTGGTTGGACCTGGATTATGGCTCTACTTCTCTGTGAGTTTTTTTGCGTTAGTTTTACAATATGCCAATCTTGGTGGAATGGCATTTCCCAGAATTCCCTGTCTTGTATGTCTCTGGTTAGCGTGGGTTATAAAAGGCATTTTCAGGCAAGGCTCAGAGGACAGCACCATTTTTGTTTCCTATGCTCAGAAGGTCAGGACAGGCACACAAGTGGAAGAAGTGTGACTGTTCTCCTATTTCACCACCACGTGCTTCATCACCGTCCCTGAAGCTGTGCCAGGGAGACTGGGTTCCAAGGCATTTCCAGCCTCGGTTATGTGCTCTCCCAACTGCAAAACCTCAGGCCTGGTGTCGGACCTGAGCCACCAACCCAAGCTCCCTCTCTCTTCTGGTGAATCTTGTTTTGGGGGCTATTCTTCTTCTTCTTTCTTCCTGTAAATGGACAGAATCAGATCGTGGATGTTCTAATAATGCTGCATCTCATTCTTAGGCTCAGGTTTAGGATTTCAGGCTCTTCCTTCCCAGGAGGATTCTCAGCACTTTTGTAGAGATGCTAACTCCTTCCCTTCTGCCTAATTAGGGGCCCGGGAGAAGTGCCCTTAGGAGAGGAAAGTTCTCCCACCTGCTTTGCTTAACTAAGAGGGTCACTGAAGTAACTCTTTGTAGAAGAACCCTGGTCTGCTTTTACAGAGAACAGACCTCAGCTTCTTTGTGAAATAATTCACATTTCTGTTTCACCAAGTGTATTAGTCATGGTCTCTAGAGAAACAGAACAACAGGAGAGATCTGTAAATATGAGATTTATGAAAGTGTCTCACACAGTTGTGGGAACGCAAGAGTCCGAAATCCATAGGGCAGGCTGTGAGGCTGGCAACTCCCACGAAGGGTCTGGACGAACTTCACAGGAGAGGCTGGCTGGCTGAAGAAGAAATGAGAATTCCCTCTTATCTCTTAAAAGCCTTCAACTGGTTGGATCTAATCCAATGATTGGATTTTCTCATTTGCAGGAGACACTCCCCTAGTTGATCACAGATGTAATCAGCCACAGCTGCAATCAACTGACTGATGATTTAATAAACTAGCCTTCTGGTTTATCAACCAGCCATGAAATATCCTTGCAATAATGGTGACGTGAGTGCTTGCCTGACCAAATAACTGGGCGCCATCACCTGGCCAAGTTGACATTGGAACCCAACCAGCACACCCAGCGACCTGCCTTATACCTGAACTGACTCTTGCCTGTGTCTTCATGAGACGACCTCTCATTGCTGGCTCTGTGGTCTCCTGTTGCTGGTTCTGCTGATGCCCATGAAGCTGCCCCTGCGAACTTGGACACAGCCTAGGGCCCATTTCATATCCATGTTGATAAGGAGAGTGACGTATATTCAACGAATGCGAGTTTCCACCGAGCCCCAGTGTAGGGAAGACATAGGGAGGAAGTGAGCCTGGAAGGATGGGCAGGATTTTGAGGAATGCCATAAATAAAGGTATGGGGGTGGGGAGCCCAGACAGAGAATTCCAGCCCTAGGAGAAGGTGCTGAATCTGGGAGTGGATTGGAGTGAAGGTCTGTGCTCTGTCCCTGTCCTGGTCTGTTTGGCCTTCATAGTGAATGCTGTTGTGTCCTGTCAAGATGCCACTGAATCCCTTTAGCCAACTCTGCATGCCCATCCCCCAGTTTCCGTGGGCTTCGCTGCTGACTGCTTACACCTGCGACCTTCAGAGGTTTGCCTTTGGGCACCGGAGCCCTGTATCCCACCCAAAGTGCTGGAGAGTTTATCCTCACCATGGCCCACACGTGAGGACTGACTGGTGCGCCCACGTCCCAAGGCTGGGCACAATCCGTGGTACACTTTGTGCTCCAGAGCTCCCCCTTGGGTCAGGCTGAGGCTGGGACTTCACCTGACAATTGTGCCTTTGCTTGGCTTCTTTCCCTTTTCTATCCCGCACCCCCCCACTCCCTTCTTGAGGCACTTCTTTAATAACCCCCCTACCCTGAATCCTTAGCTCAGGCGCTGCTTCTGGGATAACTCAACCGAAGACAGCCTCAGTCTTCCCATCTCCATAATGAAGGTCTTGGAACAGACCATTGTTTTTAGAAATTTGTTTTGACCAATGGATCCCTTTCGACACATGAAGTTCCAATGGGAAGCCCAGCAGGTAAAGCAGATGAGTTGCTGCTGAAGCTGATGCCGGGATAGAGACCCTGCATCCCCTTCCCACTACCAGCAGCTGCCTTCTCCTCTTGATGGCAGGTCCTGAACTGCCTTGCGGATGCTGCACACCCAAGCTACCCACCTCAGGGCCCCATGGGGCATAGTGTGAAGAAAGCAAGGGCCTGGGTGGTAGCTCCCTCCATCTCGGTTCTTTGATCTCCTTGGCATCAAGTGATGCTAACCGTTGATGCATAACTTAAGTCCGCATGCTCCTAAACTAAGAGCATGCCCAGCGGTGGCGCTGGAGACTTTGCTGTGTGTTTTATCCCACTGTCAACATCCTCCTGGAAGGCGATGCTTCTTGCCCAAAACTATAGTGCCGCTGTCTGCTCTAAGACCGAGTTTGCAATGAGATTCCTATAGAGCTGGGACCCCAGAGTCCCTGGTTATTGCTTTGAATTTGTGCCCATGGGATTAACCCCTGATAATCCAAAGACACCCTTCTTTGGGCAGAATTTCAGGAGCTGGGATTACCAGGTGTGAATCAGTAGGGGCAGCCCAAGGAGGTAATCAGGGGCTCTGTTCAGCTGGTTTGAGTGAGTGGTCAAGACACTGGCTGTGGCAGGAACTGAAGGAAAGGAGCATGTTCTAGTTTGCTAGCTGTTGGAATGCAATATACCAGAAATGGAATGGCTTTTAAAAAGGGGGAATTTAATGAGTTGCTAGTTTACAGTTCTAAGGCCGAGAAAATGTCCCAATTAGAAATGTCCAATCAAAGGCATCCAGGGAAAGATACCTTGGTTCAAGAAGGCCGATGGAGTTCAGGGTTTCTCTCTCAAGTGAGAAGGCACATGGCGAACACAGTCAGGGCTTCTCTCTCTTGGCTGGAAGGGCACATGGCGAATATGGCGTCATCTGCTAGCTTACTCTCCTGGCTTCTGGTTTCATGAAGCTCCCCAGGAGGCATTTTCCTTCTTCATCTCCAATGGACTCTCCACTTCGTGGTGCTGCAGCATTCTCTGCTCCCTCCGAATCCCTCATTCTCCGAAGTATTTCCTCTTTTATAGGACTTCAGAAACTAATCAAGACCCACTCAAATGGGTGGAGACATGTCATCCCCTAATCCAGTTTAACAACCATTCTTAACTAAATCACATCAACCAGGGAGATGATCTCATTACAGTTTCAAATATTCAGTATTGAATAGGGATTATTCTACCTTTAAGAAATGAGATTTATATTAAAACATGGCTTTTCTTAGGGGGCATACTTCCTTTCAAATCAGCACAGAGCAGAGGCAGAGGTGAAAGTTCACGTGTTAAGATGACCCATGCGTGCTTGGTGGGAGCTCCTGTCCTTGTCCTGTTGGTGATATGGCAATGATATAATGTCTCCCTTCAATAATTATTGTGGTCTTATTATGTGTTAGGCATTGTGCTAAAAGCACCTGATATGCACAATAGTTCACTGAAGCATGTTCTATTCTTATTACCATTTTACAGGTGAAGAAACTGAGGCTTATCACTTTGTATAAGACATCACAGCTAGAAAATATGGGAGCCACAATTTAAACCCAGATGACCTGACTCCAGACCATCCCCTCCTCCTGGTAACCAAGCTCTGGCGTCTTCCCCAACACACTTGGAAGGTGGCTTGCCTGTGTGTGTGTGTGTGTGTGTGCACGTTTGCAGGATTGGGGATGAAGGGGAGTTGGAACACAGGTAGGAGAGAGGAAATGGGGTCTCCGTGCCACGTGTGAGCACCTTGATGCAGGCAGGGAAAGCAGCACTGGCTTGTCCTAGCTCTTTTTTATGTTTTTATTTAGAAGCTTCAATACCAGAGCTGATGGCAGAAAATGTGCAGTAAAACGAGGGGAGGCTGCTGGGTAATGGCCCCTGTAAAGTGTTAATTGCCTATTGAGACTGCAGACTTTGTCGATTCCTGGGGATCTGAGCTATTGACAAGGCCTTATTTATTTGGGGCCCACAAAGCGGGCTCCTCCTCTGAACCTGCTTCCAATCAGTCACGCTTCCCTGGGCCCTGCGAGCAGCGCCAGTCAATCCGCCTGCTTGCTGCCTTAACCCTTTGAGGCTGGCGGCACCGTCTGTGGGCCTGGCTTAGCCAAGTGCCTCATCACAAGGGAACTCCTGGGCACAGTGGGCTCGAATGGAAGTCCCCGTGGACCCAGGATTTACTCTGTGCTAGACACCGAGCTTTGTGCTCCACATGGGTCCTTTCTGATCCTTGTCACTTGGAGAAGTGGGGTGCGTTCATCTGTCTGGAAGGAGCAGTTCAGGCCCAGAGAGGCTGAGGCAGTTGCTTAGGCTGTCACAGCTTTTCCACTGCAGACCCAGGACTGAGTCTGTGTATTTGGCCACTGCTGTAGGCGACTGTTCCAGTTTGCTAGCTGCTGGAATGCAATATACCAGAAACAGAATGGCTTTTAAAAGGGGAATTTAATAAGTTGCTAGTTTACAGTTCTAAGGCCGAGAAAATGTCCATAGAAGTCTAGAGAAATGTCTAATCAAAGGTATCCAAGGAAAGACACCTTGGTTCAAGAAGGCCGATGAAGTTTGGGGTTTCTCTCTCAAGTGAGAAGGCACATGGCAAACGCAGTTACAGTTTCTCTCTTGGCTGGAAGGGCACATGGTGAACACGGCGTCATCTGCTAGCTTTCTCTCCTGGCTTCTGGTTTCATGAAGCTCTCCAGGAGGGGTTTTCTTTCTTCATCTCCAAAGGTTGCTGGCTGGTGGACTCTGCTGCTCATGGCAATGTCGTTCTTCTCTGGCTCCCTCTAAATCTCCTTCACTCTCCAAAATGTTTCCTCTTTTATAGGACTCCAAAAACTTATCAAGACCCACCCAAAAGGATGGAGACATGTCATCACCTAATCCAGTTTAACAACCACTCTTGATTAAATCACATCTCCAGGGAGATGATCTGATTACAGTTTCAAACATACAGTATTGAATAGGGATTAGTCTGCCTTTATGAAAAGGGATTTAGATTAAAACGTGGTTTTTCTAGGGGACATACATCCTTTCAAACCAGCACAGCAACCATCCTTTCTGGGCAAGTGGCTCCAGCTTGGATGAGGTGCAGGAAGCAGCAATATTACCTCTTCTTGGTAAGTTTCTTAAGTTGGGCCCTAAAGGGACTTTGCCCATGTATTAAGAAGAAAGTAAGGGACGGATAAGGTGCATTCTTGAGGATTGGGTATTCTAAGAGCAAAAAGAGGCCCTGAGTGTTTCTAAGCAGATGGAGGATACACGATCAGCATTGCCTCTTTGAGAGAAAAGCTCACTGGCTGCTGTGCTTGGGGAACGGGTGGGAGGATGCAAGGGTGTTAGCAGGAGGAACACCGAGGAGGCTGTGGTGCAGTGGGGAAGGCGGGACCCCGCAGTGGTTTGGCTGAGAGTGGTGGCAATGGAGAGGGAAAGAGTGGAACCGACAGAACTTGCTGCTGCGGTAAGTTGTTGACAAGGAGACCCTCTGGTTTCTGGATTGAGCAGCTGGGTCCTAGCAGCTGCTGTCTACGAAGTGGGAAGATATGAAGAGGAATTGATGGTGGCAGGTGTTCACTTGTTTTGAGTGCACTAGCCACGCGAATGTAAACCTCATGAGGGTTTATTATGTATCCATTGACCGAAGTTTGTGTAAATCTATTCATGCCTCTCCCCACACCTCATACATGCATGCATGGCTTTTATATGAACCAGAGATAACAGAGTCAATTTTTCTACATCAGAACCTGGTTATATTTTATGTTCAACATGACAACTGATTTCATTGGTCCTCTTCCTTCTGAGCCCTAAAACTACCTTGCCACCCCAATGTATATCCTTTTCAATTTAGGTTTCACCTCATAACTTCTATTTTGGCATATTGATGGTAACTATTACTTCCATTTTAAAGAAGAAGGAACTGAGGCCCAGCTGACTGAGACTGTTCCTCGTGCACTGCCAACTTTCAGTTCTTTAACTCCAGCACAAACACCCTCCATCATCTTCACACTCATGCATTTAACAGTATTTGACTTTCCCAACTGGATCTCACTGACCTTTCAAACTCAGTGTGTCTGAAACTGCGCACATTTTCTTCCTTCCTACCCCGCATCTCAGTGACTGCCCCCACCTTCCCGCCAGCTGTCACCTGGCCATCACCTATGGCCTTTCAAGGGATGGAACCATTTATTGAATCAACCCACATGTCTATGGGTGAGTTTTCAATCTTTCTATACCTTTGACTCCTTGTCTGGAGAGAGGTGATGATCTCATCTGTACGTTTGTTATCTTACTGACATAGACTTATAAGATTCATGCATTTATATATGCACATACATATGTATGATATATGTGTATATGCATATTTATGTATATACACCTATGTATGTTTATATCTTCTTAAGATACGTATGCTCTGACCAACTGGGGTGGTGTCTGTATTATTTATTATGAAGCATCTGACCCCACCTCCCAGGGGTAGCAACAATGTTTTGGGGTTCAAAATGTAAGTCCTTCTTCTGTGCATATGCAATATGTGTAAATGTAATTTTGTTTTTACACCATTGGTATTTGTCTTGGTTTGCCAGTCTGCTATTTTAAAAACCACTCAATGGGTGGCTTAAACAATACACAATTATTGTCTCGTGGTTTTGAAGGCTAGAAGTCCAACATTAAGCTGTCTGCAGGATATGCTTTCTTTGGAAGTCTGGTGTTGGCTTACACAATCCCTGGGGTTCCTTGACTCATAACTCTGCCTCTGTCACGTGGAACTCTTTCTCTCCTTGTGTCTATTCTTCCGGTTTCCTCTGGCTTCTAGCTTCTGACTCTTCTCTAACTTAATGCTTCCGAATTTCTTCTGGTGATAAAGGATTCCAGTAGCATAGATTAAGATCTATCTGATTCATTTGGTCAAAACTTAACCTTTCAAAAGGCCCTATATACATATAAATTTATATGTATAGGAACGTGGATTAAAATTAAGAATATGTCTGTTGGGGTGGAACATAATTCAGTCTACCCCAGGACTACATTATACATTCTTGTTTGCAACCTGCTTTTCACTGTCTTCCAAAGTATGTACTTTAATGACTTTATGATATCCCACAATATGGTTACAGCATATCTATTTGTCTATCTATCTATCTATCTATCTATCTATCTACACAAAACTCACACTATACACACACATACCTTTCCAAGATGTCTGACACACACGTGAGCTCAGTACACTATTGACATGGAGTATTTTTTGGTAAGATGTGTTAATATTCTATGACACTGACATCTCACAGAACAGAGTTGAGGGAAATGGAGAACTATAGCAATGCTTTCCAAATGCATTCTTTCAACCGACGGATTCAGCAATCCCAATTCTTCAGTCCTATGGAATCAGAATTTTGATGGGTAAAGCCCAGGATTTGGCTAATTTACAAATCCCCTGGGTGATTTTGATGGTCAGCCAAGTTTGGAAGCCATGGCATTTAAAACTAATTATATTCTGTTTTTAAGTAAATGCCTTGCAAACACAGATTGGTCATTTCAATCAAACATGGATTTCACCATTTCCCTCTCTGCCTCTAATAAGAGCATTAATCTGCAAACCTGCAATTAGGTCTCAATTTCTTTCTCGCTACTTCTTTTGAATGTGGGCGGTCTCCCCTACTCATCCCCATCAGAGTTGTCTTTAATCAGATTTGTGTCTATGTTGGCAGGACTCAAGGCATCTGGATGTTAGATTAAAAATGGCTTCATTCACTTCAATATGCCCTTGGCTATAACGCTGGGAACTTCATGACTGACCTTGTACTGTCCTTCGGGAAGTGTGGCCAGTCCTGACCAATGCTAGGTTTCATTGGCAGGGCGTAGATTTAGAATGCATTAGTGACACAAAGTTAACTAGTGTTTCGGGGAAGAAAGTGTTCTGTGCTCCCACGAGCATGGGGAACGCAGGGTTATGCAAAGTGACACAGGCTTCTTTCCTGCAGGGATTCTCAGAGCTTGGAATACAGGAATGGACACTGCACATCTTAAACTGCAAATGGGCTACAACTCCCAGTGCCCTGGGCTCGACCAGGAGACAGACCTCTCAATGGAAAAAAGTTCCTGGGTATTTAGTTTCTGGCATCCTGATCTGTGTTTTTCTTTTCCTTGGGTACATGGTCTGGGAACTGAACCTGGGTCTCCCGCGCGGAAGGCAAGCATTCTACTGCTGAACCACCCGTGCACCCTCTGATCTGTTTTTTCAGGGAAAGGAGCAAAGCTTCAGGGCAGCCTTCAGGACATGCAGAGGGAGAGTCACCATGGGGAAGAAGGATGAGAGGGAAGGGAGGAGTGTTGGTCATCAATATTTATCCATTTATCCATTTGGATCAGTACTCATCAATAAGCTAATGTCCTGACTCCAAGCTCACACTATGGCTCTTTAAAGAAACACGTTGGTTCTCATGCTCTGATGGCCTTCTGGACCTCCCAAAGCCTGGATACTGGGCAGCCACCACGTCAAGCCCCCTAGACCACGTGCTTGTCTTGCTCAGTCCACCCATCACGTGCAGCTATACATGCACATCCGTCTTTTCCACCTGGACTGTGAACTACTCAAGGTCATGTGGCTTATTTGTCTCTCCCCACAACCCCAAGCACAGCACCAGGCACAGGATTCACATCTGTCAATATTTGTGTGTTCCATCAAGCCACTGGAATGCTCTGTCACATAGAAAAAGAAGAGCGAGCCATCAGGCACAGAAGGAAGAAAACTTGAGAGACAGGGCAGGTTACAAATTCTCAGGGGCTGACCTCGGGAGAGGGCACTAAGGCCCCGGGACTGCCCAGCCCATTTCTCTCCAGATGCCACCACTGGAAAGCACAGCGCACCTAGGGGCAATGTCTCCAAGTGCTTGGGGCCGGCGCAGACCAGCTCAGCCTCCATCCACCTCTCCTGGCCACACTGCTGCGGGCAGCAGGGATTTGGATGATGCTCAGCCCTGCCTCAGACGCTTTGTAATCTTAGGCCTAATTAAAACACCACAGATGGTTTGAACCCTGCATTAAAATTTGATGAAGAATTGATCAGCCAAGCAAACAGGAAATTTAGCTGTGAGTGAAGGTAATGTTTGCTCAAATGTGTAATGAGGCCCATGGGGAATATCTGTGGGGGCCTCAGTCATGTCTGGAGCTACTCCTGCTCTTCAATTCCATCTTCCCCATGTGTCTTCCACTCGTGGCATCCGAGGATGCTTCCAGAAGGCACAGGCAGAGGTGGAAAAGTTCTGGTTTGATTTAGGAATTTCCTTTGAAAACAAGAGAATCGAAAATCCTCGATAGTGTAATGGAAACAGTGTAGGAGAGAGGCAGAGCTGGTTTCGGGTCCTGGCTTCTGACATTTGCCAGGTGTTGTCTTGAGTTTGCAATTGTGTATCAACAATTCACCATTGATTACCTGTGTGTCCGCTCCATGCTGGACACTGGACGTAGACCGAGGTCCCTAACTCCAACTGTGTGGTGGAGGAAGAGGGGGTATGACCGCAAGTTCCTCATCTGTAGAACGGAGTTATTTGTATATTATCACGTGGAATTGGATTGAATGAGAAGATGTACACAAAACACAGAGTACAGGGCTTCTGGCATGTAGTGAGTGTCAAGTGAATGTTCTCTTAGGTTCTTCTTACCCAAAAGCACACCTGAGGTTTACACGAGGCTTTTAACCTTTTCTCTTATTCAGTGTCTCTGCAGGTGACCTGACCTGAGGTTCTCTCACCTGCATGTTCACTACAGGTGGGTGCATCTGAGGCAAGGTAAAGCAAGTCAAGATATTGACCTATTTACTAGAATTGGAGTGAGATGAGAACTTCTACCAGAAAGATCAGACAGCAAGCAAACCTGGGCCATGTGGGATGAGAAGACACTGTAATTTGAGAATGTTGTTCAGAAGATGAGGTAGAAAGACTGGGAATTAAAACCTGCTTTGGACACATCCAGGAGACAAGGTTCAACCTTAACTGGGAGAACAGAGGGAACTGGAGAGATTTTTTTCCTTCCTTCCAGGCTTTCACAAAAATATTTTTGTGTAAGAGTGGTAACGTGTCCCTCAGCTTTCCTCTTTCTTTCGTCATACCTCTCTCCAGCCCCTCCAAACTTTTATCATCTATTTTCCATTTCCAATTCCTAGCTCCATCCCCACTCCCATCCCAACACCCACTACATCCTCTTCTCCCCATCCATTCCCTTCATTGCTGTCACATCAATTTTACCACCTTCGTCTTTATCGCAAAATGTCCCTGTCATTGGATTGATGGATGCAACCAGATTTGACTGGCTTTTCTTTTATTCATGGGCTCATAAATAAATTGGTTTTGCTGTTTTTCCTCAAATTTCTAGGAAAATCCCTTTTCTTTAGCTCTAAGATACGTGCTTCCCTACCTCATATGTTTTAATGTCTCTGAATTCAGAAGTACCAAAAATGTCAAAAGGCAATTTCCAGCCACAGCTGGAAGAATGAGTTGCTACAGTGTTGTCACTGCAGTAGCATTCTCTTCCAATAGATGGCTGAATTTTGCAAGATTGGGTGGGTCTGGTGTGAACAGTTCCTGTGTCCTGGAGAACTACCTCTAGGATACATTGTCTCTAATGAAAGCAATGGCTGATTTCCAAATGTAGCTGCTCAAGGTCCATTAATGTGAAATTCTACTTAGGGAAAAAGCAAAAGTTTCAGTTTGATCAAAGAGGAAAAGTAGACAAAACTGTGGCATTCTTCAGTATGCTTCAGATGACACTGTCACCCCCAAATCTCTAAAATATCCAGGATTGGGAGGATAAAATTAGGAAAAGTAGTATGTCACCCTGATGCTAGGTAAATCTGCAATGGCCAAAGGGATTCATTCAGATGGATTTTTGGGCACTGACTATCCATTATCTTTTTAACCAAGGAATTATTTTTCATTTTATTTTATGAATGTCTATTGCTTATCTTTGGGGAAGCTATAGAATTATGTATATTTATTTATTTTGCCTGGGCAGGCACTGGGAATCAAATGCATATTTATTTTTATACCTTTCATCTAACTAAATTCTATTGATATTTTTTCAAATTCTTCTATTACTTGCCTCAGGTTTTCTAAATACAAAATAATAACCTTTGCAAATAAAACCTATTTTGAGTCCTTCTTTTCAATAGTTTAACAACTTTTTTCTGTCTCTTATCTTACTGCATTGGCTAAAACTTCCATCAGCATGTGTATTCAGATATTCTAATATTTATTGAATCAATTTTGATCATTATAGCATAGTAATTTTTTTCTAGAAAATTACCTACCATATCTATATATGTATTTTTTTAAGATTCCAGGGCTTCTTATGTATCGCTTACTCTTTTTATTAAATCTTTTTTTTTTGTCATTTAAAAAAATTATAGCAGTTGTAGGTTTACAGAGAAACCATGCAGAAAGTATAGAGTTACCCTCTACCCTGCCCTTACAATTTTCCCTTTTATTCACATTTTGCATGACTGTGGTTCCTTTGTTACAATTTGAGGAAACAATATCGTAATCATACTATTGACTATAATCCAATTTACAGGCAGCAGCAGTATTTTTTTTAAGACCATTGATACATAGCAGTGTGGCATTTTCTGAATACATTTTTAAATCTCTTTCATATTGTTTTCATAATTCCTTTTCATGCTTAAATTTGTGTAACCTGAAAGTCAATGCTCTCGTGAGTATCAGGATTGCATTAAGAAAAGTCCCTGCATCTTGAAGGCTCTGAGTTTGCTTCTGACCAGGCCCATGTATCAGTCCTGCTCATCTCTTGCTGCTTATGACCAGCCAGGGTGGAGGTTGGACTTTCATTAATCCTGTGATCCCACATCCCAGGGATAACCATAATGAACATTTTTGGGTATGAGACCTCAGTCCTTTTATGATGCACATGCAATACACATACACATAATTTTACCTTTACCCAGTTGGGACTATAGTATACATTTTGTTTTATGACCTGGATTTTCAATGATTTCTAAAGTATGCTGTTTAATGACATTGCAATATTCCACATGTGGATGAACCATATGCTATTTACTCACGTCCCATTGTTTTATAGACAAGTTGAATCCATTTGTTTGCCACTCTGAGTAATGTCATGATGAATATTTTTGTAAATAGATATTTATTCATATTTCCAATGATTTCCTTAGGATAAAATCCTTAAGTGGGAATGAATAATTTGGACATTTGTAATGTGTTGCCAAATTACCCTTTTATATTTATACTAATTTATATTTCCACCTGCATTATGTGAGGGCCTAGCTCGTTGAATTGTCAGCAACATTGCTTTTGTTTCTTAATTTCACAAACTCAATAGTTATAAATGAAATGACAATCCTGTCTTAATTTGCATGTCTTTGATTCTTTATTTGCAATTTATAGCTCTGATGTGAACTTTTTCTGTCTGTCCTTGGACTGTGTTCCCTCCATTTCAGCATTTGTCTTTTTACTGCTTTCAAGAGTGATCCCACCCTTAAGAAAATCTTGAAGATATTGACTCTTTGTCACATATGTTGAAAATATTTTCCCCAATTTGTTGCTTGGTTTTAATTTTTATAGTTAGTTCTATCAAGATGTTTTTAAGATTAGTTTTCCTTTATGCTTAGTAAATTCTGTGATTGGATAACATCAATTTCAATTTTCTGGAAATTCAGAACTTACTGGTAGAATTGGCCCAGAGCAGAGCGCCTTACCTTTGCTGGAAGAATGGGTCTCCTTCCTTGAGCGTGAACATCATCTTTGAATGAGACGGCAGCTTTGGAGGGAGGAAAGTGGAGCAGTCATGGAAGATGGTTTAACTGCTTAGCTCCAAATCACCCAGGTCAGGCTGTGCTCTTGGGGTGTGTATCAGTATACTGCAGCTGATATAACAAAGGACCACATATTTAGTGGCTCAAACAACAGGAATTTGTTCGTTCACAGTTCTGGAGACTAGAAGTCTGAAATCAAGGTGTAGGTAATGCTTTTCCTCTAAGGCTCTCAAAAGGAATCCTTCCTCGCCTCTTCCTAGTTTCTGGTAGTGGCCAGTGATCTTCGGTGAGCCATGGTTTGTAGTTCCTGCCGGTGTCTTCATGTACTTTTCTCCCTGTGTGGGTGCCTCTGTGGTTCTTCTCTTCTTATAAGGTCACTAGTCATATTGGATTAAGGACCCGCCCTACTCGGGTGTGACCTCATCTTAATTAATCAAATCTGCAATGACCCTATTTACAAATAAGGTTACAATCTGAGGTACTGCAGGTTAGTGCTTTAATGTATTTTTTTAGGGGGACAAAATTCAACACATAACAGGGTGATGTGTCATAGCTAGTATTCTCAACCCTGCCCTTCTGAGCTCGTGGTCTATTCCTTTCAATATAAATCTTTAATCCATTTAAGATTTAGTTCAGTACATGTTTGACATGAGGCATTAACGATATATATGTACTAGGCATTTATGTCTTGCTCTACAAATATTTTACAAAAGTAATCTATACTTACATATATATAATCTCCTTTAGGCTCATAGAAGCTGAAGGAAGTAGGTAGTGATATAATTTGTAGCATAGGAAACTGAGTCTCAGAGGGTCAAGATAATTTACCCAAGAACTACGTCTTTGGGATTGACCCAGAGTTCTGCCTTTGCAAGTCTCATGGTACATAAGAGGATGTAGCTACAGTTGGGATGCTCCAATTCCCACCTGCTTGGTTGTGGGAAGCTCTGTTATTTTCCATGTTTCTGCTTCCCCAGTGACTTAGGGGAGTTCTAGAGAAGCTTCTCTCCTCTGCCAGTTAACCTGGGAGGCCTAGACTCCACACCTGACTTTAGAGTGTCTTGTTCTATCTTCAGCAGTGCCATTCTCATAGGTGGTTGTTTCAGGGGCAGGTTCTAACACGAGGTTCTTGCACCCAGCTCTGATGCTATTGCCACTCTGGAGTAGTGAGAAGGGCATTCCTGTGCTACAGATGAATGCTTCCATTAGCCATAGTGGGCTCTGTAACCTGATGACTCTGTTGGAGCCACCTGTTCCTGCCGGCGCCTGGACCTACCCCCTTTAACTGCCAAGGTAATAATGGTTCCAAGAGGTATGAGGGACAAAGGAACACTTCTTCCTACTTATTTATGCTCACTTGATATGTAGCTCATTGCAAAGCTGTCTGGGTTCCAAAAATATTTTACAATTCTTAGTTTTTCAGTTCCCTCTCTCCAATATGTGTACACACCCTGTTTTCCACCTGAGGTGCTCATACATGGCAAACAACATTTAGGTTTCAGGTGGCAAACAACAGAAGTCATCTTTTGCTAAATTTAGGCCCAAGGAAATTTGTCAGAAGGGTGCTGGGGGCCTCAGAGAATAGTTAGAAGCTGGGGGATCAGGCTAGGGAGGAGCTCTGGAGAGGATGAAACAGGTGGCCCAGCACCTACCTTACGGATAGAAGGGACTGCCCGGGGGTCCCCATTATCTGCAGCTGTGAATGGACTCTGGGCTTCTCCTTCCATCCCTTTCTACTCTCGAGATTCAAAGTCCTGGGACAGAATGTCAGGCTTCCGATCCTAGGCCGCTGCTCAGGACTCTGCTTCAGACTTTATATTTATATATATATTCCAAGAGGTAGGATCGTTTCTCTTTGGCTTCCAAATGTCACCTCTAAATTGCCCTCTTGCCAAGAATTTACCCAGTGGGGAGAGGAATTCTCCAGGCCCTCCAACCTGCAATCTGGTTTCTTTCCATTGCACTTGTTTCTATATCTTTCAAAGTCGAGGACTGTCAGAGTTCTGCCCTTATTTTATTAGACAAGGACTTGGGTTTGTCCATCTGGAGGACGATCACGGAAAGACACTGAGAAAGTAGGGACAGCAAGACAGGGAAGACAGAAAAGCCAAAGACATGATGTGTTAGTGAATGCAAAGTTGCTCGTAGCTTTGGGCAATGGTGGCTCAGTCCAGCTGGGGACCGGCTAAGCAACGGAGGGGTAGGTACCCTTGAAGCTTCCTCTGGAGGGTGGGGGGCTGGGGCATTTGCCCCCTGACTCCCATACGCCATTGGCTGGAGAGGTTGCCCTTGGGGGCATTTGTGCCTGCAGGAGGTCAGCATCTAAGAGGGGTGTGAGGTAAATCTCTCAGGCCGAGTGGAAGAGATGCAGGGATGGTCACTGGAGGTGTGGGTCACCAGTGCCCGGGAAATGGCTCCATCTGCTGCTGCAGGTAGGACCAGGAGGGCTGAGGAACTGCAGGGTGGGGTGCCAATAACCTCTGCTACACAGGAGGCTCTTCAACCATCATGGAATTCGTGCATCCATCTCTGTGGGGGTCTGCCTAATAAATGAATGGAAGACCCAGTCTTATTTTACCAGTGTTTTAATTCCAACAGCCTCTGCCTATTCTACCTCCTCCCCTTTTATCACATGGTGTCAGAATCATGGTCAGAAATCCAGGTCAGAAATGAACAGCTTAAAAATTGAAATTTACAATCCAGGTATTCCTGGATTCACACATATTTCGATGACTTCTTGCTGAATTCTTTATTTTAATTCCTATCAGATTAATACATTGCTGTAAAAGCATCCTTCAAGTGCGGCAATAATCATAATAATCGCTGCAAAATGTCCTGACAATTATATTGATGAAGAATTATTTTTAGCCATATGCCAGTATAAGGATACGTACTGATTTCTGTCTATTTTTACTATTATCTTTTCACAAGTCTTTTACTATCATTCAGGCTGTGACCCACTGTCAGGACCAGTAGTTAGAAGTCTTTGGGTGGATTTAGAAGTTTTTTCTGGTCCCTGGTGATAGGTGGGACAAAGTTGATTAATGTGAATGGCTCTGTTTTGTGTTCTATATGAATCAGCTAAAGGATCCCAGTGGAAACCACACAGCATGATTGTCAGTGAAAAACTGATTGCACTGGTATTTTTGGATGTCAGTTTACCACTGTGCCTTTACCAGCCTGGATTAGCTCCATGCCACAAGAAGCCTCTTGCATAGCCCAAATGATTCAGAGGAGAAAACTTAGCCTTGCTGCTTGGCTAATTGGTTGGGCAATGGAGGATTTTCCATCAAGAATTCCATCATGGGTTTGCTCCACTCCTCAGCAAAGATTTAAGAGGTCAGTGGTTTAGGGACTTCTCCAAGGTGCTGTTACGTTGACAAGATATACCAAGATAATTGACGAGCGGGCTCTTGGTACTATCATAAATAATTAACACAAATGCACCGAGCAGTGTGCTTGTTTTGCTGAACCCCATGTTCAAAGGGATTAGAAAGATTTGGAAATTAACCAAATCTGTCTTAAGACACTGCCCCCAAATGAGTGACTAAGTATTGATCTGTGGTCCTCGAGGAAATGACATTGTAAATGACTAGGGTTTAATGAAACCTGGTAGGGAATTGGCACAGAAAATGGGGTTAGAATCATGAACTTCCGTTTACAAGTGTGCCCGTAGGTAAGGTGGTTTGTTTGGATTTCTGTTAGCCTTTTGATGAAACTGGGAAATAATACCATTCCTTCAGGAAGACCCTATAGGGAAAATGAGAGAATATATGACCAAACAGTTTGTAAATTCAATAACGGTTATGTAGATGTTACATGCCCTTGTTAAATATGATATACAACCTGCTTCTCTCTCCCTACCCACTTCCAAGTTTCTCTCTAAGATTGGGGTTCTCAGTCTCAGCACTATTGACATCTGGGGATGGGTAATTCTTTGCCGTGTAGGGTTGCCCTGTGTGTGGCAGGGTGTTTAGCAGCATCCCTGGTCTTTTCACACTAGATGTCAGTAGTATCCTCCCAGTTGTGACAACCAAAAATGTCTCCAGACATTACCTAATGTTCCTGGGGGTCAAAATTGCCCCTGGCTCAGGACCACTGCTCTCAGGGCAGAGAAATTGTTCACCAGTTCCTGGAAATTCTTTGGACCATGCTTTAGCAGTTGGAAGCATCTTGTATGCCTAAAGTTCATGCAGTCAGGCTCTACTTCTTTTTTCCTTCCATTCCATGCTTCTGGGTAGATGAATCAGTCAGCACAGGTGCAGTTACACTGCAGTAACAAACACTCCCCAAATCTTGATGGCTTCAAATAGCAAATATTTACTTCTTGCTCACTCTGAATGTACATTTCAGGTTGGCTATGGCTGTCCTTCACATGGCCTTCCCGTGGATCCAGACTGATGAAGAAGCCTCCATGGACATTGTCAGTCTACGTTAGAAAGAAAGACATGATAAACCATAAAGTGGCTCATACAGTGTCTGCTCAGAAGTGACACTTTTTACTTCTGCCCATGTTCTTTGTCCAAGGCGACCCACATGGCCTTAATTTCACCAGGGTGGGGAAGTTTAACCCCCTCACAGGGAGAGGTGACAGAGACCACATGGCCAAAGCCAACCTCAGTGGAATGGGGGAAATATTCTTCTCCGCTAGGACAGGCAGTGAAGACACTGAAGAACAGTGCAACCCAACCCAGCAGTTAAGTTGCACATGCGCGTTCTTGCACTCGAGATCTTGCCATTTTTTTCCCACTTTTCCCTCAACTTCCTTCTCCCATGTACCTGCCACTGGGGACTAAGTTCCCATAACTTATATTCTGATGTGGGTTTGTGGGATGTCTCCCTTTTGCCTCTCTTCTGGTTTTACTAAAGCTCTGGGTTGGGTATTAGGCCCCTGTGCGCCTGATAATCAAGGGCCACTTGGCCTCCTTTTGCTTTTGCTCATATTTACGGCTTGCAGGGAACTTCACTGATGAAAGCTTTTAAGGACTTCAAGCATTGAGGTGGCCACATCTACCTACAATCTGTGCAGTGTCACAGCGTGCTTGGTTGAAAAGTCGAGCAGTCAGTTAATCATTCACTTGGTGTGTTAATATAATGACAGTCACCTAGTTGGGCTGATTTTGTCACTTAACTGATGGAAACTGTCTACTGCTTAACCAACCAGCACAGCCTGCCCCTCTGGTAGCACAGATGGAATGCGTCAGACCCCCATCACTCCAGTAGTAGGACTAAGCCAACAGCCCTTGCAGTGGGGCTGAGGGTCTCGACCGCATGACAATTGGAGGGTTCCTATACCTGGCTGCATGGGCTGAACTGGCCTCTTTGTGATATGGTATTAGTCAGTGCTTGGGGAAAACATTGTCATGTTTCACCATTTACAAAGCACTTTCACATGTCCAGTCTTTCCTGGAAGTGCTTCTTCTCTTGTCCACCTGGAGAACTCTTATTCATCCTTGAAGAGCCCACTCAGATGTAAGCTCTATGAGCCTCCCCTGACTGCCCTCAATCCAGAGTTGGTTGTTCTAACCTCTGCGGACTTACGGTAGTGCCTTCCCTCCGGGTTGACCTCATGAGGGAAAGGAGAGTGCCCTGCTGGTTTTCATAACCCAGGAACTCTCCAGGGTGCCTGGCACTGGGCGTGTGCACCACCACGCAGCTGGGCCACTGGAGAGCGCACTTTGATACTTACTGTGATTCTGATTTAGATGAGGAGGCGGAGACAGATTAATTCACTTGCCCAAAGTCTCACTGCTGCCTAGGGATGCCGAGGCTGCAAACTCACCTCTCCTCACGACGGGTTTCTCCCTCTGCAACAGCATTGGGAGGACTGACTGTCAGCTTGTGGGGCTGCTGGTGGAGTGTGGAACAATTTCAGGGCACTTGGTTTCCCTTTGTTTTTTCTACTTAGGTTAGTGTCTGTGGGTGCCGATTGTAATCTTGTACAGTTTCAGTGGCTGTAAAAGCACTGTGTGGGATTGACTTTGTGACGAAAAGCTCAGTTTCAGGCATCAGAAAGGCCTGGGTTTGAATCCTGGCTCTGCCACTCATGAGCTGTATGGCTTCAGGCAAGTTACGTAACCTCTTTGTGCCTCAGTTTCATAATCTGCAAAATGGGGATTAATATAATATCCAACTCATCTCGTTATTTTTAAAGATTCCTTGAAATAATGTATATAAATGTTTTTATCACGTTGCCAGGCATATAGTAAACACTAAATAATCATCAGCTGTCATCCTTTTTACTTCTGCTTTTACCAATCACAGTGCATTCTACTTTATGTGTTTGGTTCTTCCCTCCTTCACTGAACACAATTTGTTGAGTGTCTTCTCTTCCATGTGCTGAAGTGAAAAGAATCTCCAAAATGACAGTAAAAACTGCATGATTTAAATAAAAAACAAAAACAAAAATCCCTGCAAGATTAATATCTTTTGTGGAGAGCCTGATTTATCTGGGGTGTCATTGGTCAATAGTCCATAAAGCATTAATCAGTAATCAATTTATGCATTATTTCATTTAGTCCTTATCCCAACTGTTTTAGGTAGAGGCCATTCTCCCCAATTTACAGAAGAGAACATTGAGACTCAGGATAATTAGCTGAGGGGCTGGGGCGGGGTAGGGGGTTTTGTGCGTGTGTGTGTGTGTGAAAGAGAGAGAGAGAGAGAGAGAGAGAGAGAGAATGGGCTGAGGGCGCTCAGCTATGGGGTCAGAAAGTGGAGCACCCTGTGCTGGGCTGTGTCCTGGCTTTGGGGTGTAGTAACGAAAGGGAGGACAAGGGCCTGCCATCCCTGTGAGTGGCAGTGCCTGCTGGAGAACTCCTATTCATCCTTGAAGAGCCTACTCAGATGTAAGCTCTGTGAGCCTCCCCTGACTGCCCTCAATCCAGAGTTGGTTGTTCTAACCTCTGCGGACTTACGGTAGCGCCTTCCGTAATTTTAGCTTTTTAAGGAAAAGGATAAGATGCTCTCCACAGGTGGCTCTCCGGGGAAGTGGGTGAGTTCTTGAGGGTCAGTGGACCAAGCAGAGGATCAAGAGGCCTTGGAGGCTGGAGGTTAGGGCGTGATGGCTCCTGCCCACCAGTTCCCCTCTGGGAACAGGGAGGGTTATGCTAAGGGACAAAGACGTTCAGAAGCCCTCAAAAGGTGCTGACCCTTTTTTGCTTCCTATCAACTAATGAACTGATCAGTGATTAATAAAGCACCATGTCAGACCTGTTCTCCCTGCTGCCAAAGCAGGAACAGAAAAGTAAAGAGTTCACTCAGTCATCTCATGGGACCACACAACACATAAGTGAAGCGGAGACTCATATTGAGTGCCCTCTAGGTGCCCTGCATCTTCCTGATATTGTTTTATGAAGTCTTTCGACAATCTGCAAGGGCAGGAACTAGAATTGTCCCCATTACACAGGCTCAACAGCATGTTTACTCAAGCATCTAGCATGTTCTCAGCAACTCTGTGTGCCAAGCACGTGCTCTCCACATGTCCACATATTGACCAAGTCAGCCAGGGCCTTGGGGCTTAGAGAGGTTAAGCCACTTGTCAAAGTCACACAGCAAATAGGCAGAGAAACTGGGGTGCGTGTGCCCAACTCCGGGCCTGAGCTCCCACTTACCGCCTGGCAGTGGTTGCCTCGCTGACTCCCTCTCCTTTCTCCCCTCCAGTTTGCACCGGCAGACACCAGACTCAGGTGAGCCTCCTGGGGAGTTTAGGGCAGGCTGATGTCTTGGGTTCAGCTTTTCTGGTGCTGGTGGAGGTGTTCCTGCCTCTTGGCTTTGCAGATACAAAGACACTGGATTTGCAAAATTTCCATTTGTTTCAGGAGAGGTCACTGCACACCTGATTTTAAAAATGTCTTTTGAGGTTTTGCTGCTGTGAGCAAATTCTCAGCTGCTGAAGAGCCCCAGTGCCGGCCAAGGACAGCAGTCCTGGACCCTCCCGTGGAGGCCGTGGGTAGGATTATAAACCTGCAAACATGGATTATCACCACGTGTAACCCAGGTTTTCCTGTGTGGTCTTCTTTCTTTTGTGAATCACTTAAGATGGGACTTTCCAAACCACGGTGCATAAATCACCTGGGATTGTGTTAAAATGCAGATTCTGCTTCAGAAGATCTGGAATGGGGCCTGCTAACAAGCTCCCAGGTGACACGGAGGCTGCTTGTCCGCGGGATCACACCTTATGCAGCAAGGATTTAGCCCAGCATTTCTCAACTGGCTTCCATAGAACTGCAGTGTTCAGCAAGATGCTTATTTGACCACGTCAATAAGCGTGGGAAATGTTAGGTCTAATCGAGTTAAATAAGTTTCCTTACTTCAGGATTTCTCAGAACTTTGAGCATGTTAATGTGCCTGTTACTCCAAGTGTGGGGTTGAATATGCAGTTTCCCAAACTCCTTTTATCAGGGAACCCCCATCCTCACCCAACCCCCTCCCAAGAACACCCATTCATCTGTGTCCTCTGTGACACCGTTTAGAAACCACTGCTCGGGCATTCTGCATTCTGGGAGCTTTTTGCTTTCCATGCCAATGTATTTTCTTCCATGCTTCGTCGTCTCCCAGACTCTGCATATGTTTCTCTTCCTGGCCCGGAGATAATTCATTAAAGCAACTCTCCCACTCCCTGCCTCCCTCTTCTGATACACCTTTCCACCTCCTAACACCCTGACTAAAAAACACCATCAATATTTCATAAACTCACAGTGACAAATTTATTTTAATGTGGTCCACCGAGAGCCGGAGATTGATTGGTCCCTCAGAAGCGTGACACGTTTCAAAGCAGGATATTCATGGCGTGTTTTAGTGCCTGCATTAGTCAGAGAGGAGCAGAGCCGGGATTTATCATCGTTATGACTTTCTCGGTATCTATTCTCTTCTAGCCACTGGCAGCAACTCTCTGAATGCTCCCTATTGATTGGTTTTGTGTCTTTAAAATGTGCTGGCTGGGGAGGAGGGGGTTTGGGTCTCCATCAAATTGAGCCTAGCTTGCTCGAGTTTCTGCATACTGGGAGCATGTGTTTGGGGGGAGGTCAACTCGAATTCCCTTGGGGTCCACTCACAAGGGCACTGGAGAGAATGGGCTCATCTCCTTAACTTCTGACAGGTACTAGTGATTGGAAAATGGGGCAGCAAAGCACGAGGGCTGTTCTGCCAGCTGTCACTTTGCAAACTTGCCCCAGTTGTCCGGGAGGTCATAGAAGGACCTTAGCAGCTGGGGGCCCATTGCTTAAGAGCTTCATGAATTTGTTCTCTATCCCTTTGGGAGATAGAGAACAGGGTCAAAATTGCCTTCCGGTTTAGGGAACCTATCTCTCCATAGATTAAATAAGAATTCGTCTAATGGCAGGTGACATTTACTGTGTACCTACAATGTACAGGTACAGTTGAACGTGCATCGCAGATGTCGTCTCTTCTCACAACAGCCCTGGGAGGAAGGAGTGATGGTTTGAAGCTGTATGTACTCCAGAAAAGATCATATTCTTAAAGCTAACCCGGAATAAAGCCTCAGAGAAGCTCAGAAAGAAAAGCCAGAGAAACTGGGAGAGAAACAACACACAATTCCAGAAAGAAAGCCACAGACGGAGAAACCAGAAGCTGAAAACAATGGAACTCAGGAAGGAAGGACAGGAGGATGTCACCATGTCCCTGGTCATGTGACAGAGGAGCTGAGGATGGCCTTCTTTGGGAAGAAGGTACCATTTGTTGATGGCTTGACTTGGACATGTTCATGGCCTCAGAACTGTAAAGTTGATAAAATCCCATTGTAGAAGACAACCCATTCCTGATATATTGCTTTTCGTCAGTTTTAGCAAATTAAAACAGAAGGTATTATTATCCCCATTTTACAGATGGGGAAGCTGAGGCTAAGCAGCTGCTTCCTGACTATGCAGCTGGTAAGTGGCTGTTTTAGTTTGCCAGTGCTGCCGGAATGCAGTGCATCAGAGATGGACTGGCTTTTATATAGGGGATATAGTTAGCTATAAATTTACAGTTCTTTGGGGGAAAGGCACCTGGCTTTCCTTTGGCTTTCTCTGTCACATGGGAAGGCACACAGCAATGTCTGTTGGCCTTCCCTCCCAGCTTCTGGGTTCAAATAGCTTTCCCTGGGGCGATTCCTTTCTGCATCTCCAACCTTCTGGATCTGAGTTGGCTCTGAGTTCTGAGTTGGGCTGGGCTGGGCTGGGCTGGGCTGGGCTGGGCTACACTCCTCTGAGCTGTGCTGAGCTAGTTCTCTCTTTTCTGACCTGTCCTTTTAAGCTTCACTCATTGCGGCAGGCCCTCCCCTTAGTGGACTACAGATGTAATCAGCCATAGACGAATTTCACATGATTTAAATCTGCTGCAACAGACCAACTGGGCACCATCACCTGGCCAAGTTGACACCTGAACCTAACTACTACAGGGGTACAGTAAAAAAAATCAAGCCCAAATATGATGATACTGTGAACATTGTATACTTTGGATGATTATCTGATATGTGAACATACATATCAATAAGAAATAAAAACAAAGCAACTTCATTCACAACATCATAAAAAAGTAAACTACTTAGCAATAAATTTGCCACAAAGTGCAAAACTTATACTTTGAAAACTACAAAAATATTGTTAAGAAATGAAAGAAGATCTAAATCAATGGAAAAACATCTTATGTTATGAATCACAAGACCCAACACTGTTCAGATGGCAGTATTTACTGTACTAATCTAAAGACCCAATTTATCCCGATCAGAATTTCTGCTGTCTTCTTTGTAAAGACTGGCAAGCTGATTCTGAGATTCATGCGTAATTGTAAGGGCCAAGAATAGCCCAAACAATCTTCATAAAGAACAAATAGGAGGGCAGGCCGCGTGGCTAGGTGGCAGAGTTCTCGCCTGCCATGCCAGAGACCCGGGTTCGAGTCCCGGTGCCTGCCCATGCAAAAAAAAAATCAATTAATTAATTAAAAAGGAGAACTCACACACACAAAAAAAGCCCAGAGCCTCCTGACTTCACCCTCACTCCTAACCATGAAGCTTGCCTGCTCTTCCAGATGATATGCAGGAATACACCAGATTCAACACATTCTTTCTTTCTTATTCATTACTACAGAACCCAAGGCCTCTTTTTAACAATTCTCTTAGGCTACTTTCATTTTCTACATGACTTTCCAAGTAAATAAACTGTTGTTCTTTTAAATTACTCCAGTTTCTCAGTAGTTCAGATCTCCCCCGGTTAATACGAATAAGGCCTATCGTATTGCCATACCACTGCACCCGACATGCTGGCCTTCAGTGTGCATTTCCCGGCAGCCAGCTGGGCACAGGCCTTTCCCAGGAGGAGGTAATAGTCTAGGCAAGGGGCAGGTGTGTACACAGCTGGCCTCGTACAAAGGCGGCTGTGATGAGCTGGAGGGACAGCGGAGGACGGAGCAGTTAACGCTCACTGGGGTATAAATATATATATATATTTCTGGGAACATTTTTGGTGAAGTATCAATGGCAGGGGGTCTGGAAAGATGGACAGAAGGCTTCGCAGAGCAGAGGTGGGTCTGACGTTCTCTCCAGGGGGTGTTACATGGAACCATGTAACCATGTGGTTTGGGAGCACCGTGTATCTGCCAGGAACATGTGACTTGAGTGACTGCAAAATTGGAGGGAGACTCTTAGAGTTCATGCTTTCTTCTTGTACGGCTCAATGTGGAAAAGACGTTTCTCCCTCTGTATGGAGAAGGATGCATTCAGCAAAATGACTGCGAAACAAATCCCCGTTCCAATTGGCTTCCATTAGAAAGTCAAAGATATATATCTGTGGGAGGGAAAAAAGCTCCTCTGGCAGGTTGAATTGAAGCATATTTGTAAGAAAGGAGTTGAGACAGCAAGCAGTTAATCCTGCAGACAGAAGCATCGCTGCTCAGCGAGTGGGGGGTTGTCCACTTAGCGTCACCTTCCCCCTGAATCATTTTATAAGGGTTTCACCAACGCTAGGCTCTCCCCTGAAGTGAAGCCCACCCATTGCCCTGGACAATGGAGTTCTTTCCCCCCCTATACAGGGAATCTTTGACGTCCTATAGCAGGGTCTAGGATTTAGCTTGTCCTTTTGTCAAAATATAATAGGAACACATTGTCCTGGAGGCCAGCTCACTGGCTCCAAATTCGTGGGAATTTGGAGTCTGCGCTCCCTTTTTTGGAGAGAGGAATGAAGGCCAGAGTTACCAGCTCCTGTCTGGAATTTACTTTAAAAGCTGATCAAGACATTTCTAGGGAAATGGTTTCTCACTGGGTGGGCTGCAGACTGCCTAACTCCTAATACCTGGGGGTATTTATATGAGCAAAGATTTTCTAACTATCATAGAACAATGGAATTCAAATCTCTGGGTGTGGGACCCAGAAATATGTTAAAGAAAAACTCAGAGGCTCTAACACACAGGGATGCCAAATACTGTTGCGTGGTTTCCACAGGACAGTGCAGAGGGCACCGTCCACATCGTAGGCAGTGGGTCTGGCGCCCCCTAGGTTTGTGCTGTGCAGAGCCTGCACGGTGGTCCTTGGTGGCTTCGTCCTGCAGAACTGCTGCGGCGGGGAGGCTCTGGCATTGGCATGCATCACGGCTGAACTCCAGCTGGTTCTGCCTCTTGGGCCACAGTGCAGGTCGGAAAAGGCAGGAACCAGAGTGGAGCTGCCGCCACTCGAGTCTTCATCTGTCAGCAAATTACCACTTAGTTTTAGGCATTTCGGGTGATTCCTGACCATCAGATAAAATGCTTTTGTTTTTTTGGTTGCTGTTTTTTTTTCTAACTCCCAGCCAGTTTGAAATCGAGCGATCTCAGGTTGATGAGCTGTGTGATTTTGAGCAAATCGCCACTTAGTTTTCACATCTGTAAGATGTGTGTTAGGTGTTTAATAAATGTGGATCCGATGTTTTGTAAATGTTAGTGCCATCCTCCCTTCCCTTTGCCTAGCATTTTTATTCACCAGGATTTTATTGTCTACACTGTGGCTCAGAGACTACCACACTCCACCAGCACAGCTGGTCTCTGATTCATTATGCTTTCAGAACCAGAAATCTTCCAAGACTTCAGTTTCTAGGAGATGAATGAGTTCAGAAATTTTTATTTTGCACAGTTTTGGATTTTGTTTCAATATTGCATTAAACACACATAGAGCTTTGGGGGGCAAAATTCCAAATTATTATTAAAATTAACATTCTCCCAGCAGTGAGCGCTAGTCTCCCGGGCCAGGTAGAGCCTTTGGGTGTTTTGTTAGCCACACATGCTGCTGATTTGCTATATGGAACCTACTCTGTTCTGAGCTGTGGCCCCCCCGCCAGCCCTTAGTCATTGCAGTGTTTGGTTCTTGTATGCAGCAGCTCATGCAAGATTTGCATCCTACTCTTTTTCTTTTATACTGCTAGCGGATTCCTCAATGCCAGGTTTGGATGCACTGCTCAACTAGCTCAGGATCCGGATAAAGTTGACAAAGCTTGGCCAGAAGCAACTGAAATGCAGAGAAGTCTATAGGACCAGAAAGACCTGCTTTTGGCTGCGTGTGCTTGATCATGTTGCTTAAACCCTCTGAGCCTTGGTTTTGTAATCTGTGAAATGGGAATAAGCAGTCTCATCTCCTGAATGAGAGAATGCAATGTCCTAACCCATGTAGAGTGACTGTCACAATAACCAGCAAGACCATTCAATTTTTTAAAAATGTGAGGGATTACAATGGATCAGGTATGTGCTAAGTCTGGTTTCTCCCTTCTCTTCTGGGTTCTGTTGCTTCCAGCTTCTTGCTTCTGTGGCTTTTTCTCTCCCAGTATTCATCCTGTTTATAAAAGACTCTAGTAATAATATTAAGACCACACTGGGCCATGCCTTAACTGAAACAACCTCATGAAAAACCTACTTACAATAGGTTTGTAAATCTATATAAATCTATAAATATAGATTTGTACTCATAGGACTGGATTAGATTTAAGAACATGATTTTCTGGGGAACATACCATTTAAACCACCACAAACTGTAATGATGAGAATTATGTGAAGAGAGACAGGCAGAAAGCAAGGAAGGAGCATTTCAGATGCCAGGAACAGCATATGCAAAGGCCTGAGGCATGGGTGAGTGTGATGTGTTAGAGGAACTGAAAGGATGCCAGAATGCTGGAATATAGAAAGGGAGAAGAGAGACATGAAATGAAGCAAATAGATCAGGAGAGAGTTTATATTCTGTTCTTAGTATGATGGAAATAGGCCATTGAAAATAGATTGAATGCTACTTTCCCTTCTGCCCGTCCATCAACTTGGCAGCTTGATTCATGTCTTGTATCAATTAAAAATGTCTCCAGGAAGTATAACTGTTAGAACTAACATTTATTAAACATGAAATAAAAATGAATGGTTTTAAATAAGCAACGGTATATTTTTCTCACAAAACAATATGCCTAGAGCTATGAAGATGCTGGTACTGGTGAAGCAGCTGAACAAATGCTGGCCTGCCTGGGAGTCTCTTGGATTTCCCCTCATGACCACATGATGGCTGCCACAGCTCCAAGCATTACATCCTCACTCCTTGCTCAGGGGCAAGAAGCAGGGGCCAGTGTGGAAGAAGACAGCTTTTATTTCAAGTGCCTCTTTTTCATAAGCTCTACAGTTTCAAGCAGTTCCCTCTAGCCTAATACACCTTAATCTAAAAAGCGGATGTCTATATAATGTGTAAGAATAACCTCCAGGATAATCTCTTGACTCTGTGTGAAATCTCTCAGCCACTGACAGTTTATTTAGTCTCATTTCACTCTTCCCCTTTTTGATCGAGAAGGTCTTCCTCAATCCCTTGATGCTGAAACCTTTTCCCCAGCAGATTCCTTTTTGTCATATTTCTGACCCAGAGTGATTTCCTGGGGTCAGGGGTTCTACCTGATCCCTGAACAAAGCTGGAGTTGTGGTGGCAGGAAAGAAGTGGAGTGATGCTCAACCATAGTGATTGCCATGTTCCCAGTGCTCTCACCCATCTTCCTGAGTGAAGACTACAACATTTATAATTTTGACCCATCTAAGGTCGCCAGCTGATTCTATATCAGAGAGGCTTTAAATCTTCTTAGAAACTTCTTTCAGATCCTCTCGTTTTTTTCTTTGGCATCATCACAGGCCACTTGTCCCCTGCTGCTCTTTAGCAAGTTGAAGGCACAAGATTTAATTAAATGCAAAGCTTGACATAAGTGTTTTTAATTGTAATAGAAAAAAAGCCGCCCGTTTTATAAAGGTGACAGTTTGCAAACACAAGTGTGAATGTCTTCCTACCTCACTTGTTGGCAGCCCTATCACAGAGTGGCAGGGTGGTATAGGGAGATAGAGCTGGTGTGAATGACTTGTTCCAGCAGGGACACAACCTGAATTTCTCCCGAGGAGTGTCAGCTGGCATCTGTCATCAGGTACACTTGGCTAATGAGATCAAAGGGGCAGCCTCTGGCACCGCCATTCCCCCACAACCTTTAGGCTCGGCTGGAGGAAAGGGTAGTTTCCTCTCATTTTAGGGAACTGAGGCATCCATGACACTCTAGGGAAGCCGGACTGTATTTTCCCCAGCCCTGAGTCTAGCTGTAAAGCAAACTGTTCATTTAGTCCCCAGAGGGCGCACAACATCTGTGTATTTAAAGCCCAATCAGCTGGCGGGGACCGTAGTTCCATTTCTCTCCTGGATGTTGGGCCAGTGTGGAGTCAGGCATGGTGTACCCACAGGGGACCTCAGGTTTTCCAGAGGGAAATCGTGTCTCTTGTCTAAAGTGTAGAAAGTTGGGAAATATTGTCTGCAGGGAACAGAAACCGATTCAAATCAACCCAGGTAGAAAGAAGATTTACTGGAGATGTCCAAGGACTCTGGCAGAATCCATATGTAGGAATCCTAGCTGGGCTTTCTTTCCTTTTTTTTTTTTTAATTTTTATTGATACAACAATGTACAAGCACATACATTCTTAACATACAAACGTCCCATACATGGTGTACAATCAATGGTTCACAGTATCATCACATAGTTGTATATTCATCACAGTGCTCAATTTTTAGAATATTTGTATCATTCCAGAAAAGGAAATAAAAAGAAAAAAGAAAAAACTCATACATACCATACCCGTTACCCCTGCCTCTCATTGACCACTAGTATTTCCATCTATCCAATATATATTTATGTATGTATTAATTTTAACATCTTTCCCCCATTATTCATTTATTTATTTATTTATTTATTTATTTATTTATTTATTTATTTATTTATTTATTAAAGAATAAAAAGAAATTAACACAACATTTAGAAATCATTCCATTCTACATATGCAATCAGTAATTCTTAACATCACATAGATGCATGATCATCATTTCTTAGTACATTTGCATCGATTTAGGAAAAGAACTAGCAAAACAACAGAAAAAGATATAGAATGTTAATATAGAGAAAAAAATAAAAATAATAATAATAGTAAAAAAAAAAAAGACAAACAAACAAACAGACAGACAAAAAAAAACCTATAGCTCAGATGCAGCTTCATTCAGTGTTTTAACATGATTACTTTACAATTAGGTATTATTGTGCTGTCCATTTTTGAGTTTTTGTATCTAGTCCTGTTGCACAGTCTGTATCCCTTCAGCTCCAATTACCCATTATCTTACCCTGTTTCTAACTCCTGCTGCACTCTGTTACCAATGACATATTCCAAGTTTATTCTCGAATGTCAGTTCACATCAGTGGGACCATACAGTATTTGTCCTTTAGTTTTTGGCTAGACTCACTCAGCATAATGTTCTCTAGGTCCATCCATGTTATTACATGCTTCATAAGTTTATTCTGTCTTAAAGCTGCATAATATTCCATCGTATGTATATACCACAGTTTGTTTAGCCACTCGTCTGTTGGTGGACATTTTGGCTGTTTCCATCTCTTTGCAATTGTAAATAACGCTGCTATAAACATTGGTGTGCAAATGTCTGTTTGTGTCTTTGCCCTTAAGTCCTTTGAGTAGATACCCAGCAATGGTATTGCTGGGTCGTATGGCAATTCCATATTCAGCTTTTTGAGAAACTGCCAAACTGCCTTCCACAGTGGTTGCACCATTTGACATTCCCACCAACAGTGGATAAGTGTGCCTCTTTCTCCACATCCTCTCCAGCACTTGTCATTTTCTGTTTTGTTGATAATGGCCATTCTGGTGGGTGTGAGATGATATCTCCTTGTGGTTTTGATTTGCATTTCTCTAATGGCCAGGGACATTGAGCATCTCTTCATGTGCCTCTTGGCCATCCGTATTTCCTCTTCTGAGAGGTGTCTGTTCAAGTCTTTTTCCCATTTTGTAATTGGGTTGGCTGTCTTTTTGTTGTTGAATTGGACAATCTCTTTATAAATTCTGAATACTAGACCTTTATCTGATATGTCGTTTCCAAACATTATCTCCCATTGTGTAGGCTGTCTTTCTACTTTCTTGATGAAGTTCTTTGATGCACCAAAGTGTTTAATTTTGAGGAGCTCCCATTTATTTATTTCCTTCTTCAGTGCTCTTGCTTTAGGTTTAAGGTCCATAAAACTGCCTCCAATTGTAAGTTTCATAAGATGTCCCCCTACATTTTCCTCTAACTGTTTTATGGTCTTAGACCTAATGCTTAGATCTTTGATCCATTTTGAGTTAACTTTTGTGTAGGGTGTGAGATATGGGTCTTCTTTCATTCTTTTGCATATGGACATCCAGTTCTCTAGGCACCATTTATTGAAGAGACTGTTCTGTCCCAGGTGAGTTGGCTTGACTGCCTTATCAAAGATCAAATGTCCATAGATGAGAGGGTCTATATCTGAGCACTCTATTCGATTCCATTGGTCGATATATCTATCTTTATGCCAATACCATGCTGTTTTGACCACTGTGGCTTCATAATATGCCTTAAAGTCAGGCAGCGCGAGACCTCCAGCTTTGTTTTTTTTCCTCACGATATTTTTAGCAATTCGGGGCACCCTGCCCTTCCAGATAAATTTGCTTATTGGTTTTTCTATTTCTGAAAAATAAGTTGTTGGGATTTTGAATGGTATTGCATTGAATCTGTAAATCAATTTAGGTAGGATTGACATCTTAACTATATTTAGTCTTCTAATCCATGAACATGGTATGCCCTTCCATCTATTTAGGTCTTCTGTGATTTCTTTTAACAGTTTTTTGTAGTTTTCTTTATATAGGTTTTTTGTCTCTTTAGTTAAATTTATTCCTAGGTATTTTATTCTTTTAGTTGCAACTGTAAATGGAATTCGTTTCTTGATTTCCCCCTCAGCTTGTTCATTACTAGTGTATAGAAATGCTACAAATTTTTGAATGTTGATCTTGTAACCTGCTACTTTGCTGTACTCATTTATTAGCTCTAGTAGTTTCGCTGTGGATTTTTCCGGGTTTTCGACATATAGTATCATATCGTCTGCAAACAGTGATAGTTTTACTTCTTCCTTTCCAATTTTGATGCCTTGTATTTCTTTTTCTTGTCTAATTGCTCTGGCTAGAACCTCCAACACAATGTTGAATAATAGTGGTGATAGTGGACATCCTTGTCTTGTTCCTGATCTTAGGGGGAAAGTTTTCAATTTTTCCCCATTGAGGATGATATTAGCTGGGTTTTTCATATATTCCCTCTATCATTTTAAGGAAGTTCCCTTGTATTCCTATCTTTTGAAGTGTTTTCAACAGGAAAGGATGTTGAATCTTGTCAAATGCCTTCTCTGCATCAATTGAGATGATCATGTGATTTTTCTGCTTTGATTTGTTGATATGGTGTATTACATTAATTGATTTTCTTATGTTGAACCATCCTTGCATACCTGGGATGAATCCTACTTGGTCATGATGTATAATTCTTTTAATGTGTTGTTGGATACGATTTTCTAGAATTTTATTGAGGATTTTTGCATCTATATTCATTAGAGAGATTGGTCTGTAGTTTTCTTTTTTTGTAATATCTTTGCCTGGTTTTGGCATTATTTATTTATTTTTAATCCATATGTTTTCTCATCTGTCCGTACCATAGATGAAAGGGGCATCAGACACAAGGTTTTCACAATCACATAGTCACATTGCAAAAGCTATATAATCATACAATCATCTTTAAGAAACATAGCTACTGGAACACAGCTCTACAGTTTCAGTCAGTTCCCTCTAGCCTAATACACCTTAATCTAAAAAGGGGATGTCTATATAATGTGTAAGAATAACCTCCAGGATAACCTCTTGACTCTGTGTGAAATCTCTCAGCCACTGACAGTTTATTTTGTCTCATTTCACTCTTCCCCTTTTTGATCGAGAAGGTTTTCTCAATCCCTTGATGCTGAGTCCCAGCTCATTCTAGGATTTCTGTCCCACGTTGCCAGGAAGGTCCACACCCGTAGAAGTCATGTTCCACATACAGAGGGGGAGGGCGGTGAGTTTGCTTGCTGTGTTGGCTGAGAGAGAGGCCACATTTGAGCAACAAAGAAGGTTCTTTGGGAGTGACTCTTAGGTCTAATTTTAAGTAGGTTTAAATAAGTTTCATGTGAACAATCCTCAAGATTGAGGGCTCAGCCTTTTCATTTGGTTGTCACCACTGCTTGCGAGAATATCAGGAATTCTCCAAATGGGGAAGTTGAATATTCCCCCTTTCTCACCATTCCCCCAAGGGCACTTTCAAACACTTTTTTATTCACTGTTCAAATCACTCTGGGATTTATTGGGGCATCCCTTTGGACAAACCTACAAAGTTTCATGGCTGAAATTTCTTTTACATCTCTGCTCCATTCTCCTTTCTGGAGTCCTGCCTCTTTGCAGAGAGCCAGTTCTTGCTGCCTTATGGATTTCTTTCCCAGCTCTCATGGCTGATTCTGGCCTCAACTCTACATGACCTTGCAGTTCAACTCCTCATTCATTTACCAACTCAGTGATTCATTAATTTGTCCATTAATCACACAAACATGTGTATAATTACAAACAGAGATAACGTACATGAAAGAAAGGATTATGGTGTTCCACAACCAGTTGCTTCAGCCTGGGAGACGTAGGTCCCACGGCTCCTGGGTGGAGGCTATGATGGCGCCAGCCTGGAGCACCTGATCCAGTTGGGTAGGCCAACGTGCTCTAATGCTTCCAGGCCTGCTGGTGGAGCATATTATCCAAGTGTGGGGAATGGGCAGAGAGGAAATGCTTGGCTTCTCTTCTAAATGACCAGTTTCAGGTTAGACATTCACAGTGTTCTCTCTGATAGGATCTCATTGGCATTAGACTTGGTTCTTAGAAAAGCTTCACCGATGGCATGGCTGAACCGGCCCAGGGGTTTGCATCCTGGAGGCTCAGCTCGGTCTTGACCAGCTGCACAAGCCCAGCCTGCCTCACCTGGATGGATAATCCCGGGTCCTGAAGGCCAGGTGTGGAGAAGTGTCCAGCTGCAGACAGGCTTCTGCACTCTAGGTGACCAGCCGGGTGGCTGCACAGAAAGGAACATTGAGTCTCTAATTTCCCAAGGTCTCTTCTTCACTGTACTGAGATGAATGCCAGAGATACCCCAGGATGGGAGGCAGTAATGCAGCAACAGGCACTGAAGGCAGCAAGAGATCCCCGGGTTTCCTGACCTTCGAGGCCTAAGCTTTGGGTATAAACTTAGAAGCATGATAAGAGCAGGTTACTCATTTACCCAGCACTGGTGGCGGCTGGAGCATGCCTGGCCCAGTGCCTGGCACAGACAGTCCGGGAGAGGGAGTCCATGAGGACGGGCCTTGTCCAAGCCATTGGAGGAGCTAAGTAACAGTGCCAGGCAGCCCCTGAGCCCAGGCCCACAGAGGTGGAGACTAGCCCTCCTAGCATTGCAGGGCCTCTCTGACCCCTGCTGGGATTCCAGAAGAGCTGTACGGAGAGGGCACACAGCAAACGTTCAGGGTGCTAAGGGCCCTGGGAGGCCTGGCCAGAGGGGCCCACTTCAAGCCGCCTGATCTAACGTCTGCCTTTGCTCCGTCCACGTCTGTTCTCTGCAGCCGAGAGGGCAGTTTCCGTGCTCCGTGTATTTCTCCCCCTGTGCTACCAGCTAACAGGCTGCGGCTGTATTTCAGAGGAGTTGCTACAAGGGAAACTTAGCCTGTAAGTCAAACACTTTAGTTCTCCAGGCGTGAAAAACAACACTCTTTATCTCTGGCCGAGCCTGGCTTTGTGAGCTGTGTCTAACGGCTGCGGGAGGAGATATAGCACGGGGTGTCAGCCGCCCTGCAGCCCCGGGAGCAGGAGGCCCTGCCTGGACATGCACAAAAGGCTGGAGTTGGAGTCTTGGCCTGCAATATGTTTGTCCTAAAACAAATTAAAAAAAAAAAATCCATTCAATATCATAAACAAAACAGAACAATATAAAATAAAAACACCTACCAGGTTTTGAGAGTATTCAATGAAACAGTGTGAAAAGAACTCAGCATGGTGCCCAGCATGTAACAAGGGCTCCACAAATATTGGTTGTTATTCTTATTATAATAAGATAAAATATATAATGAAATAAAAATACGTTTCAGGCACAATGACGCTGTCCTTCCTAGCCCATCAGTTTAAAGTCACAAAGCTGGCATCTTCCCAGTTTAGTCCATTTTTTCTTTGTTGTTGCATGCACTAACCCAGGAATCTTCCAGGGCTGGAAGGCCCCACCTGTATCCTCTCCCCTGCAGTATTTGGGGCTCTCACTACCAACCCCCATCCTCCCCCGGGCAGCTGTCTTGCTGTGAAGAAGGTTTGATTATGACTAGAAAACTTTTTGCTGCCTAACTCCCACTCATGCTTTTAGGCTCAGCTTCAGCTCCTCCAGGAAGCATCCCTGAGAAGCATCCTCTTTCCTGCTTTGCTGCAGTTTTCAAAAGTCCCTGTATGGGGAAAACTCTGTTTTCCAAAGAGGGCAGCAACAGCGTTTTCCATCCCATCTTGTCTTTTCTCCTCCCATTGAGTCGTGAGGCCTGTGTCCTCTCCTCTTGAACTTGAGTGGACTTTTATCACTGCCTTGACCAAAGAACAGTGCAAAAGTGATTCTGGGTGACTTCTGAGGCTGGGCCATAGAAATGCCACTGTTTCGCCTTGCCCTCTTGGGATGCTGGCTCTCAGAACCCAGCTGCCATGCTGAGCGGAGGCACATATTCCCTTCTAGTGAGGGGTTTCGTGGAGAAGCACGGGTTCTGCTGCAGCTGACAGCTAGCTGGGGTCCAAGCTGACACATGGGATCAGCTGCCAGTCGTGTGAATGAAATGACTCTAGTGCAGGGGTCAGCAAGGTTTTCTTGTAAAGGGCCAGAGTGAATATTTTCAGCTCTCCAGGCCGTATGGGCTCTGTCACCGTCACTCACCTCTACCACCATGACCCAGAAGCAACAATGGACCATGCAAATGCATGGGTGAGATGGCTCACGTACTCTAGTCTGTTGACGCCTGCTCTAGATGATTCCAGTCCCATCCACTGAGTCACTCTCATCCTTCTAGTAATGCAGGTTTGGCCCTGATCTGAATTCCTGGCCTGCAGATCCTATGAGCATAATCAAATGGCTGCTGTGGAGTACTGGGTTTCATATATAGCAATAGTACCTGAAGCACTGCACATCTACTTTGTTTGATGATTGTTGGTTACTTTGCCCATTTTGCCCTCCAGCCTTTGGAGTCCCTTAAAGGTTGGTACTGGCTCTTCTTCCTCATCTTCCTTCCCCTCCTCCTCCTCTTCCTCTTCTTCCATCTCCTCCTCAGGGCCCTAGGACCATGTGCCAGGTACTGCATTTAATGCTTTATGTGTCTTGTCACCTTGAATCTTCACGGTAGGTAGTATAATCTCGAGTTTATATGAGGGTCTCTGGGAAGCTGGTAAATTGCCTGATATCACCCAGAACCATGGTCTTCTTGATTCCAGGACCCAAGATCTTAAGCCTGATGCCATCCAGACTCAACAGTCATGGTACAGAATAGGCAAGGGAGCCTGAGGAGCAGCCAACAGATTGCAAGAAACTTGAGTCTGGTGGCCATGCGTGTGCAGTTCTCCCTCCACCCCCAGTGTCTGGCAGAGCTCCTGGGGCATAGTGGCTGCATGTAATTTTTTTGTTGGGTGAATGAATGACTAGCCCACATTCATTCTCCTTTTTGGTTAATGCGAGCTCCTAGGCTAAGTTAGAGGACGTCCTTGGTAGACCATTTGCTCTAGTGAATGAATGCTGTGTAGATGCATTTGGTGCCCTGTCCATAGCCCGTTGGATTACTCCAGCGCTCACCTGTAGACAGTTTCATACAAGCCAGTGGCTTTTGGCTTTTCTCTGACTGAGGGTGTGCTTTGGCCTGCAAGTGGGGCAGGTCAGATATGTAGCCCTCAGCCAGTGAAGAATTGAAGCTGGCGGATAAACACCCCAGCTCTCACTTTTCAGTAGGACAACTCTGAGGTGTATGTAAAGCAGTCACTCAAAGGAGCCCTAACAGCACTGAACCCCTGTTGCCCATAGAGGTATTACCCATCAACACAATCTTTGTTAGGTTTCCTCACTTTCTTGCCTTACTTTCCCGATCCTCACAGGACGTTTTGGAGATCACCTCCAAAGTAAACAACTTGCACAAAAATCCTAATCTTAAGATTTGCTTTTAGGGAAACTGAAATGATAACAAATGTGTACTGTGCATGGTGGAAAAAAACTGGCACAGATTCTACTACACACAAGTCTGTAACAGATTTGCATCAAAAAGTCTAAATTGGAGCAAAAATATAATCATTGATTATATTTTAATGGATGTCATTTTCTTACATTTGAGTATATATAGCAACTGGAATTAGGCTAACCAAGATTTGCTTATCATTTTAATCAATAAATAAGAACGATTTGTAATCAGCATATCAATTGCGTTAAGTAATTGGTCCTTCTGAAATACCTGAGGGAGCTATAGAATGGTGTTATCTTGGGTGGTTTTAATCATCTCCCCTAGAATCTTGCTTCCGCCACAACATTCTATCCAGCCTCTTCTTGGATTAAACAAAGATTCACAAGGGCCCAGGCTCAGCCTGGATCCATCAATGCCACACTGGCTGGGGGGTAAGGGGGATACATTCCAGGATTATCTGGAGTTAGTAGGGACCTCTGGTCTAGCATATGGGGAGTTTAAGTGCTGCCCAGGGATTCTTTTGGAAAATTATTTGTGGAAAATTTTCATGGCCTAGGCTGTAGGTGCATCCCTCCAGAGAGTATTTCTGCACGCTTCTGCCAAGGATCTGGGGGCACTCCCTATCTGAGGTTTTCTGGGCATTTTTTTGGCCACCTTGAAGATTTACTTTGAGCTGGAAATTCACTGGAAGGCTGATTACCGTTTTCTTTCCTAGGACTGTGTACCACCCCTGCTCTGTCCAGTACTGAGGTGGCTTTTTATTCAGGCCTACTGAGGGTGATGGGGGTTTGGTAGAGAAGAGAGTTTACTTTTCCTTTCATGGGCAGTGTCATGGTCAGGTTCACGTGTCAACTTGGCTAGATGTCTGGTGCCTGGTTGTCAGGCAAGCGCTGGCCTATCTGTTGCTATGAGGACCTTTCATGGACTTAAATCATGACTATGTTGGCAGCATCCACAGCTGATTGCATTTGTAATCAGCTAAGGGGAGCGTCTTCTGCAAAGAGTGATGCTTAATCTAATCTCTGGAAGGCTTTTAAGGAGGATTCAGAAGAGAGTCATTCTTCCTTCTTCAGCCAGCCAGCCTCTCCTGTGGAGCTTTTCCAGACCCTTCATGGGAGCCGCCAGCTTCACAGCCTGCCCTGCGGATTTTGGAAACTTCCATTCCCACGGTTGTCCAGCCAGCCTCTCCTGAGAGTTCATGGAGGACCTTCCTTGGAGTTGCCAGCTTGTGGCCTGCCCTACAGTCCTTGGACTCTACGTTCGCATGGTTACTGAGACACTTTTATAAATTTTATATCTACAGATATCTCTGCTGATTCTGTTTCTCTAGAGAACCCTAGCTAGTACAAGCAGCATAGACCTTTGGGGTCTCAGCATGGTGATGGAGGGTCTCCTAATAGAATCTCAGACTTGAGTGGGTTTGGACCTTTTCCAGAAGGCTGTGAAAATGGAAACTCAAATTGTCTAGGTTTGGCAAATACCCTCAGGTTAAAACCCCCTTAGATGCTGTACACTTCTTTAGAGTCTAACCTTCACTTAATATTCTTTTTCACAAATATGTCACATCCACCAGACACTCCCTGCTTCACTTAGATTTTGGTCTGGTAATTCCTTTAAACTCTTTCATGGTTTTAGGAAGAGTTACAAAATATATTTGACCCAGTATTTTTAGTTATTTTCAGCAGGGGTCTAGTTTAAACACATGCTCTCACAAATTACAGGGGTTGTTTCTGGCCCGTGGATTTTCCATGGAGCCTGTCACTGCTGAGCATGGACCAGGCACCATGATTTGGAGAGGATTCTGCAGTGTTAAGAGTTCAGCATCTCTGAACCAACTTCACCCATCACAGATTGGGAAATTAGTCTGCTAGTGACCCACCTGCATGGACCCAGGGAAAGGTCAGCCAGACAGTGGGTTATATGTCCTTGTCCAGTGGTCAACAGAATGAGTTCCATCTGTCACACAACAGAAGGGTGAAAATATTTTGCTGTGGCTCCAGGCAAACCCTCCTTAGGAGGCTCATAGGACTCTAGGGGGTTTCCTTCCTTCTTCAATTCCTGTTGAACCTCTAATGGAAAGTTCTAACCGGTATCCTGGGCATTAACTCAGACCTTTTCTTTCCTGCTTATATTCAAGAAGATTCCCATGGACAAGTGAGCCTCAGCTCACTATTATTCCCCCATTCATTTGACAAGTGGGCCATAGTGGAAGCCCCTTCTGAGACAAATGCAGAGAGGGGAGGGAAAAAGTCCAGCCCTCGCATCTTAGCATGCTTACCTTGCAGAATTCCAGATATCATATGTCCCTTCACAAAGTTCTGCCTGTGTTAAGTGTTAGGCCCAACACCTGTCAGAATGGTGAGCAAATTATTGCTAAAATATATTTTGCATAAAAATGAGAGAGAGATGGACGATTGTGTGAGACAATTGGATAGAAATTCAAATAAGAAGAAAGATTGTTTTGGCTTATTAATTACAACTGTGTCTCATGCCTAATTTTGGCCACAGCTGATTTTATAGAATTATAAAACTCTATAAATTCTTTTCTAATGGGAAAAGACACTTTTTTTATGTCCCATATTTCATTGTGTGTTCTGCTGGAGGAAGGCAGGTACTAGAATGATGCCTTTCAGGAAAGGAGCTCTGCATAAGTTAGAGTCAGCTGGGTTGTGTTGCAGTAACAAGTAAACCCAAGGATCTTAATGGTACAATGCAAGAAAAGTTCATTTCTCAGTTTTACAAAGTCCAGTGAACGTGTTCCTGGTTTGGTGCCTCAAATACTGTCTCAATCACCACTGGCTGTGTGACCTTGGGCAAGTTCCTCAATATCTCTGTGTCATTTTCCTTAACAAATATGGACCATAAATGAGACAGTGTGTCTAAGGCACCACCTCATGGTGTGCATTCCATCAGTGATCAGCATCATTGCTCACGTTCTTATGTAAGTCTGGTGTGTGTGTGTGTGTGTGTGTGTGTGTATGTATGTGTCTGAGGGCACTCTTACAGAGTATGTGCATAAGGGTGTGCATGCATGTGAGTCAGTGTGAGCGTGCAAATGCATGTGCATTAGGGTGTGTGTGTAAGAGTTTGTGTGTGTATGCATGTGTATGTATGAGTGTGTGTGTGTATGCAATTTTGTGTTTACATAGTACACACGTATGTTTATGTGTGTGTATGCGTGTATGTGTGGCCGGCTACTTTGGGCCTCTTGCCAGGGGTGTGTGTAGCGAATCCAGGGAGTCTCAGGGGAGACCCCTGAGCCCATCATACCTTTTCACCATCCCTGTACCCTCAGCGCCTGGTGGCATTTTGACCCCAGTTCTCAGGGATGTACTTTGCATAGGGTTGAATTTTGCATTGTTCAACCTGCCTTATCAAAATCTATATGGTGTCTTTATGAATCTTTAATACGAAGCATTCAGTGATGAGTCCATAAGCCCCTCAATTGAGCTGTATGAAAGAGCCCCACTGGGCAGGTGAACGCTTTCCACAGAGACTGGAGCAAGGAGGATGTGCTGGAAAGTTTACCCAGATTGAGGGAGGTCTTCGCACAGGGCCATGGGCATGGGTGGGTAAGCACCATGAAGGCTGAAGGGATGGGTGCAAGGTGCTACTCCTGTGAAGATATTGACAGTACAAAGTGACGATCTTTGTGTTTTACTGGCAGCTGGTCAGGTTGGCACTTGGAGGGATAGAGGGCCTCTTCCTGGACCAAAGGACTGTGGCTACTTGAGCTCAAGCTGTGGACTGGCTCCCCTTGCTGCCCAGCCTGCACCTCCTGCTTGGAGAGTCTTCCTGCACTGGCTGCCCATGGAGCCTGTGACTCTGTCCTCGGCTGATGACCACAGCTGATTAGATGAAGGGAGGATGTCTTCCCAAAGCTGGTTCACCTGCCGTCCAGACCAATGAGATCCTCCCTCAAGCAGTTAACTGTGAGACGTAGAGACAGGAGTTAGTTGGTGGCGGACATCTGAGTTGAAAGTTCTAGCACAGTTGAGAGTTAGTCCTGACTACTTCATTTGAATTATTGACTGGTGGGCAGGATGAATGCAGGTAGCCAGCCTGAAAGAAGAGGATAAAGAAGACTGCAGAGGAAAGTGGAGACAGAGGGGTGGAGACAGAAAGAGACAGGGAGATGGACAGACAGGGAAAGGAAAGAAGGAATCAATATCTCCCTCCCCTGTAACCTGGAGCTAGTCTGAGTGAGTTCACGGTCCTCCAAGCTGTGATCTGGCTGTGAGGTCTCCCTGGGGCAGCGCTCAGCTGGGCATTCGCTCGTGGGGTCCTCTGTCCAGTGTGCATTCTTCTTTCCATTTTACAGTCGAGGAGGTGCTGATGGATGTCAGATTCACGGGAGCGCACAGCTGGGTGGAATCAGAACCAAGATTCAAAACCATCCTTTCCCTGCTTGCCTCTCTCCTGCACACTGCCCTCCCTGGCACGCTGTCTCGAGCTGTCCCTCCACTCCTATATTCTGGACCCCGGCTCCTTGGGGTCGCTGTGGTGTTTGCCTGTTTGATTCTGCGGACACTGAATTTATCACAATTCATAATTATTTTACGGTGAAATGAAGATTCATGCCTGGCTTCTGCCTTAGACTTAAAGCTCCAGGTGGACTGCAACTGCCTGCGTTTTCACTGTAAAGCGCCCATGCCTGGCTCAGAATGCGGCAGATAAATGGGGTGCCATGAGCATTCGCTGAGTGCATGCTTAGATCCCCGTTTTACCTATGAAATGGAAGCATGGAAAAATTGGTAAGTTTACACAACCAAATAGCTGGAGCAGGATGGAACCAGCAGGCTGACCAAGCTTCGCAGTGCACTCTCCCTTAGCCATCTGCATTGAAATTCCCCGGTTTGCATGCTCTTTGGGGAAATGCGCCTTTTCTCTGGGCTGGAGGCCGCCTCCTGCAGGCTGGAGCAGCCAGCGCAGCCCTCGCTCTGTCCCCTGGTGAGAGCTGCGAGGCCAGCACCGAGAGTCGAGAGTCGGGACATTGGGTTCGGTACACTCGTGTGCTGGGGGACGGCAGGAACGCCAGTTTCCTGCCAGCCGTGTGCCTGAGGCCCCAGGACATTCTGAGCCGAATTAAGACAGAGATGGTGTTGGGAGAGCCGGGAGCCTGTCTCTGGGGTGTCAAATGGTCTCCTTGCCCCCCACCCCCTGCATTATTCCATTGCCATAGCTATCAAGGTGTCCTGCTTTCAAAGAGCACTTGGCATTGAGCACAGGGGGTGTAGGGCTGTAGGATGCCAGGGCCCAAAGGCAGATGCCCTCAAAATTTCTCCCTGTGGAAATGGGCTGGGCGGATATTTATACCCCTGGAGGCTGGAGGCTGGCCACTGGAGGGGCTTGCTGAAAGGATGGGAGGGGTGTGTTTCCAGGTGCACCGGCGTGGTGGCCAGTGGAAGGGAGGGACCCAATGCTAGTGGAAGCAGGGGGAGTCCAAGCACCCTGTCCCTGCCACCCAAGGCCAGGGGGAAGCATGGCGACCACTGCCAGGCTCTGCTTCCTGCACCCTGGCTCGGTATTGGGGGACAGGCCCCTAGCGGGTGGGGAGCTGAGGGCCCACCAAAGAGGAGGTGGACAAAAAACCATCCTGTCGTGCCTCCCCCGAAGCAGCGTGAGCGCACGCAATTATAGGACAGTGGGTAGATGACAGAGTTAGTTAATGTAACAAGCCCTTTAAGCATTTAGCCACATTCGAGTGTTTAATCAGCTGTGTAAAGTGCAATATCTATCTTTCAATTTTATGCCATTAGGGGAGACAAGATTTTGATTAGGTACTTAATCTGTGCACGGAAAAAACAGGCCCACAGCAAGCCTGTGATGGGGAGGGAAAGGGACATTGGATGGGGGATTCGATAAAGGGGAAAGACAGAAATTTAACATAAAAGAGAATTAGTGCGGCTCCTTTCAATTTAGTGCCCAGGCTTTATGGCCTAATCAATTAGAGCCTGGCCGGGGCTGCTGGGAAGCGGCTCTGCTGGGCTGGAGGCTCGGCCATATTAATTCCCTTCATTACGTGGGGGTCAGAGCGAGGGCTTGGCGGGGACTCTGCAAGGAGTGGGTCACTTCTGGGGCATTGGCTGAGAACGCAGGGGAAGCGGTCAAAAAGTGCCAGGCCGGATGGCCTGGGGCATCTGGGAGGGTGGGGTTGGGAAGGCCCCAAGACATGCAAGGCCATGAGGTAGGGTGGGGTGGTGGCTTAGTTCTCCAGTTCTGGAACAGGAAAGGGCTGGGTTTGCATGCCAGCTTTACCACCATTGGCTGTGTGACCTTGGGCAAACTGCTTGGCCTCTCTGTGCTTCAATTTCCTGCAGAATCATAACTGTGGCCACATCGAAGGGTTGCCACAAAGCAAAAAACGAAAGCAGCAGCCCGAGGGCTTAGCCTGTTGTGTGGCATAGGGTGGGCACTCACCCAATGTTAGCTGTTGTTACTGTTATTATTTTTATTTCTATTGTTATATGTGTCATGGAGGGTAAAATTTAGACAGAAGCGTGCACTCTAACCCCCACCTCCACCCTCCTTCTGTTTGTTTAATGAGTACGTACTGTATACGCTGGACATTGGATTAGGTGCTCTCTCCATTACTAGCAGTGATTTTTCCAGGTTGGTGCTATTGGCTGCAGTTTACAGATGAAGAAACCAAGGCACAATGAGGTTAAATCAGTTTCCCATGTTAGGCAGTCGTGGAGCCTCCAGAATCTGCTCCTGGAACTTCCCTGTAATAAGATACTCCCTCCTTGTGGCCATGGCAGAGTGAATTCCATGACGGGAGAGGATTGGCATCTCTAAATGCACCCAAGGGCTCAAAGCAAACCACATCCCAGGAACAGAGCAAGCAGCTGAAAAGATGCTTGTGGCCAGGTAGTGATCTCTGCAGCCAGAGGGGAACCAGAGGACTCAGGGAATGAGTTGACAGGCTCTAGGTTTTCTGAAAACTGAAGAAGCCCACGGACCATGAGGAACACGTAGGGCTGCTTGGGGCAAGTGGAGGGGATATGGCCACAGTTATGATTCTGCAGGAAATTGAAGCACAGAGAGGCCAAGCAGTTTGCCCAAGGTCACACAGCCAATGGTGGTAAAGCTGGCATGCAAACCCAGCCCTTTCCTGTTCCAGAACTGGAGAACTCAGTCTGGCAATCACCCCCTTGGACCTGTAGTGTCCCAAAGGTATGTGGGCAGGACCTTAGGGTCTGCAGGACCCGATCTGGAAGCCAGGGGAGCTGTGAGTGAGGTGGACATGCTGTCTGATGAGGTTCTAGCGTGGATGACCAAAGGGGACTTCTGAAGGCATTTAGGGACACGGACATCATTGGGACCAGCAGACATGTAAGTTTAAGTGAGTTTTCTTTTTCAGCAGACATGGAAAAATGGAGAAGGGTCTGGCTTCCTGATGAGTAGCTGTGATATTTTGGGCAAGTTAGTCTTTCTCTGTGAGTTTCCTCTTTTGTAACCCAGGGATACTCATGGCTCCTTCCTCTTAGGGTGGTTGTGGGGATCAAACAAGCTGGCAAATATTAAGTGCCCAGAACTGTGGATGGCACTGGCTAGGCACCCGAGAAATAGTTTTCAGTGTTATTACTGACTTTTATTTTGGCACTTTCTAGGGACTTTTATACACAGTGCCATCTCATTTAGTCTCTGTGGCATCCGTGTGGATGGTTGATTTGGTGCCCGCTGCACAGGTGACAAGTGTAAGCTGAGAAAATATTTCAACCAGATCACCTTGCTGGGGTGTGATAGCGATGGGACTGGTTCCCGGAACTCTGTGTGCTTGCAAAGGCTTTTCTGCCAGGCAGTGCTACCTTGACAGGCAAACAGTATGGCCAGAGTGATTCCAGCAAGGCCTTTATTCATAAATATTGTTGAGCACCTATTTTGTACCAAGCACTGCTAGCTCTGTGAAGGCAGGAATCACATCTGTTGTGTTCACTGGCACCACGTTATCACTTAACATGCACTCGTGTAATGAATGAACAAGTGAATGAGTAAGTGGGTGAATGAATGAATGGTGTATTATGCTATGTCCTCGGTATGTTTGAGGAATGGAGAAATGTGTGTTATATGATTTTCCCATTAGGTGGAGACATAATTGACCAGGTGGGAGGACTATAATAGAGTAAAAAAGAGTAATAACAAACCCTGAGTTGGAATCCTGGCCACCTTCCCATGGGCTGGATGAGACCTGTAGCCTCTCTGAGCCATTTTCTTGTATTCAGCATGGGTACAACAGGAGTTCTGGCCTCTCCTGTTGGTTGAGATAATCAAGGGAAATTTCCTAGCATAGAGTTGGGCATATGAAAAGTTTTCAATGCATATTACTTTCCAACCATCCATCCATCCATCCATCCATCCATCCATCCATCCATCCATCCATTCATCCTTTCCTTGGATGGCCAAGAATCTGTGAACATGGCTTGTATCAGCCTGAAGGGAGACATGAAGCAACTCTGGCCTCCCTGGTTCCCTTGCACTTTCCCTATTGACATTGTCAGGAATGTCATAAATAAGGATGGAGCAGGAGCCCCAGGACCCCTGAGCACCCTGCGTGTCTTCATAGCAGGCTCCATAGTTTTACACGCTTTGCAATGCCTGTTTTGCCTACTAGACTAAATTGCCACTTGTGCAGGAATGCTGTTTTGTTCCCTGCAGTATAATAGGCGCTCACAAATGGTCACTGAATGTCTAAATAAATGGATGGATGAGTGACAGAGATGGCCTTAGGGTCCCATGTGGATGGGACACAGATGCACAGGCTAGAGATTATTGTGTGATAGCACCAGGACTTCAAAAGCTCTCTTGAGGTTGTAGCACTGGGTTTAGTCTTACGATATAAAATATGACAGACAAAAATATCAGCCCCAGAAACCCAGCTATACAAAAATAAGCTTATGAGAGAAAGACAACTTGCCTGTGTCCTTCTTGATTCCATGGTCATTTAGAGCAGCAGTTGGCAAACATATTTTTGTAAAAGGCCAGATAGTAAATATCTTAGGCTTTGTGGGACATACAGTCCCTTACAACTGCTCCATTCTATTACAGTGTGAAAGCAAGCCATAGACCATGCATAAGCAAATGAACATGGCTGTGTTCCAACAAAACTTTATTTACAAAAGCAGGTGGCCAGATGGGTTTGGCCCCTAGGTGGTGGTTTGCCAACTCCTGATTTAGAGGGTACAGCCCCTGGGGGGAGGGGGTGATCTTTCTGTCCAACCACTTCACAGTCCTTCTGATTAACCTTGACTCTCAGGAGCTGTGGTCCCGTTTTACAGAGGTGAACCCTGAGGTTCACACACAGAGTGTGCCACAGAACTGGACTCAGTAGGCTTCGTTCCAGACGTGGCAGAAGGTATTAGCTGCTCCCTTGCCATGTGTCAGGCCCCTAGAGCATATTATCTCATGCAGCATCCTCAACAACCCAGGTAGGTCCTATTAGTCTTCTTCATTTTACAGAGGAGAAAGAAACCGAGGTTCAAGGAGGCTAAGTGACTCCCTTACGGCCACACAGCTAATAATTTCGCATTTATTTGTTTAAAAAGATTTATTGAACATTCACTCTATTTCAGATACTTTTTTGTAGTTGGGGACTCAGTAGATTTCTGCCTTTCTGGCATTTGTTATATTTGGGGGAAGGTAGACTAAAAAGATGTACTGAATGAATAAATTGCATAGGATGCTAGAGGGGGGTAAGTGCTATACTAGTCACAACAGGCTCAAAACCATTCTCAGCGGTAAAACAGGAGTCAGTGAGCGACGGCCCATGGGTTAATCCCACTGGCTGCCTGATGTTCTTACATAAAGTTTTATTGGAACATAGTTATGCCCTTAGGTAAAGGATGGTCTATGGCTGTTTTCATAGCACAATGGCGAAGGTGAGTAGTTGCAATAGGGGCCACAAAGCCAGAAAACGTTTGCCGACCACGGCTTAAAACAACCAAGGCCCTTTACTTGCTCATGCTTCATATCCTTTCTGTGTCTGCCCAGAAGCATGGCTTATCAGTCACCTAGGAGTCACCCAGGGACCGAGGCCAAGGGGTCACCTGCCATCTTGAATATTTGTAAGAAAAAAGAAGGTTCTAGAAAGTCTCATCCATGCAATTCATTGTCTGGCCTAGAAGTGATGTGTCCTTTATGCTGAGAATTAATTGTCACTACTCAATGCAAGGGATTCAAGAAACCAAGGCAGTGTTGCATCCAAGTTGGAAGGTGGTGAGCTGCTGCAAGGGCTGCCGCAAGTGTTAAAGGAAAGAAGTCACCAGGGGAAGTGGATGGGGAATGCCAGGGGCTCTTCAATTTTAAAGAATGCAGGCAGGGAGGGTCAGAGGAACAGAGCTGGGATTTGAGCTCAGGTTTGTCCACCTTGAAAGAATGTTGCGTCAACGCTAAGCCAGGCTGCTGCATCCTCTGTGACCCTTACTGGGTGCCTGAAAAGGCCAGAGATGGCCAAGGGGGGAGCGTGCCCCCTCGTGCATTCCTGCCAGGGAGCTTGCTGGCCTCCACCCTGCCACCCTGCTCCAGCTGTGGGGATTCTTTCTCTCACAGGTCACAAACGCCCGGTGGCCACAGCCAGCCAGCTTTGCTAGCCGGTCCTGGGAGTAGGCAAGAGGCCCCTCCACGAGCCTGCGACTCCACGAGGTACTACATTAACGTTATTAATAACCCTCTCAGCCTTTATTGAAAAGATGCTCTCTGCGTCTGAATTTGCCACTGTGGCAACCCATTTATTAAGGCTGTAAGAGCTGGAGTAGCTTCAGACCATATTTATTACCATGATTTGCGGAGGGAAGGCTCTGATCCCAGGCTGGGGCAGTTGGGGGAGAGAATGTGCTCTGGCTCAGAGGGAAGGCCTTGGCTCACCTCGCCGGCAGGTCAGCAGTGGACACAATTTCTGTCTCTCCCAATCAGATCAGGGCGCAAATTGCAGGCAGGGAGTTTGGGGCTGCACACAATGGCAATCCCTTCTCTCTCTCTCTCTCTGTGTGCAAGCAAGTATGTGTGTGTGTGTGTGTTGGTATTCGGTGCCATGGTACCCTTCTAGGGCGCTCCCCAATGTGGGGGACAGGCATCATCCACTTAAATGTGTGCAAAACGACAGTGGTGACAGTGGGGCCCAAAGAAACGGAGTCCCCAGGGTCACAGAACTAGTGGTCAAATAGTTGGTAGTAGCGGCCCCAGGAGGCTGGGGCTCATTTTTCTATAAAATTGTTAGCACTCTTTGGGTCTCTGTCTTCTATTCCAACTCCCTCCCCTAACTTCACATAATATACAACGCACATAAGCATCAGGGAAAACAAAAAAAAAACCCAGACAATAACCTGTAATGGGAACACCACCACTGCCAGCTAACTAGACTAGAGATTTCTATTCATTCGTATTCATTAACCTGTTTGAATTCTCACAGTATTTTCACACGGATATTATTATTGACCTCATTTTGCAGAAGAGGAAACTGAGTCCTGGAAAAATTAGACAAGTCGTCCAAAGTCACACAGCTACTAAGTGGCGGACCTGGGACTTGAAGCCGAGTTTATCTGATTCCAAAGTGTCTGCTTTTAACCCATGGAGCCACATCACCTCTTTTCTTCTTCTTGCCCCATTTTCTGAGGCCAGAGGAGTGGAAGACTCTGGCCTGGACAGAGTCCAGGACACCTTCCTCTTTGGTAATTGTTCCTTTGGGTCCAAGGCTTTGCCCCTCTCAGACATTCTGTTTTGTTGCACCAGTGTCAGAATGTGCTCTTGGCCACCTGACCGGGATGGGAGGCCAATGTCCTGGCGTCTAGGGTTGTCTGGGAGCAGGCTGTCCATGAGGCTCTGCAAAGGTGACAGCTGGGGTCAATGCTATGATTAGTTTTGGTGTGGCCAAGTCAAGTCAGGGTGGCTCCTAATCCATAAGGCTGGGGACTGTACAAAGAGAGGAAATTCAGACCCAGTTAGGGAACGCCCCAGGAGGACGTCGAGGACATCGCCAAGTGACTGAGGATGGCTGTCAGCAGAATGCTACCAACCCCAGAGGAAAGCATGGCTTCTTTGACCTTGAGCCTTCAAAACTATGAGACAATCAATGCCTGTAGTTTAAGCCAACCCTATGTGTGATTTTTGTCATAGCAGATGAAGACAGGGGCCTCACAGGCTCATTGGAGCCAGGGCACGTGGTTCATCACCAAAACTGCCCTCTCAGAAGGGGCATCACCATTGGGGATTCCCAAGGCTAAGTCCTTCTGCTCTACTCCCAGGTCCTGGGCACATTTGCCCCCACAGCTGCTCTGTCCTTTGTACTCTCCTTGCTGTTGCCCATTTGAGATGCGCTTCTAGACGCAGCTGGAACCTTCCGGTCTGGATGGTCCCTGTTTCTCTAACGTGGTCATTTTCGTTTTTTATCTCTGCCTCCCTCCCTTTGATTGACTGCGTTCTTTCTCCTCTTTTCTCCCTCCTTCTTTTCTTCCCTTCTTCCTCCTTCCCTACTCTCTGTATATCTGCTCTGTGTCGGGCACTGCCAGATGCAGGGATTTGATGTTAAGCCCAGACCAGAAAACTATAATAAAGGCAGAAACAAAACTGAAACCTCCCTGAAGTAGGCCCTGTTCTCATACAACTTCAGACTAGGAAGGAGACAAGTAAGCAACACCTCCAAATTAATATATGTCAAATTGCACATGGGGAGAGTGAAAAGGAAAAGCACATGTTGTGAGCACATAAAATAGGAAGACTCATCCTCACCAGGGAGACCAGGGAAGGAGCTGATGATGAACCGAGCTCTGGAGGAAGCATGCAAGTTACCTGGGCAACGCGACATATGGGGTGGGCCTGGTGTGGACTAGGCAGAAGATGTAGGCTGTGCAAAGGCCCTGCGGTAGGGCAAAGCTTACCACAGTTAAAGAAACAAAAGTAAGACAGTGTGATTGGAGCAGTGAGAGCAAGAAGGAATGTGGTGTGAGATGAGTTGGTGAGGCCAAAGTATGAGGAACATGAAGGCATTGCCAAGCAGTCTGGTCTTTCAGCCTCAGCAGAATTGGAGATGTTGCAGGGGGTCGGGTAGGGGGTGGGAGTGGACAAAAAGTTATGACGGGTAAGTGCAAAAGATCACTCTGGTGGCTGAAAGGAAAGTGAACGGGAGGTGGCACAAATGTGAGGTTGGGTGATGTTGAGAGATATATGTGCTAACAGATGTCTTTCCCTCTATGTTTTAGTAAATTTTTTGCACTTATTCTTCAGTGGATTTTGTCACTTGCAAGACTAGAGAATAGAGATATCAAATCATAGTTGCTATTGTTTTTAATTTTTTTTTACTTTAAACCCATTTTAGATTCATGTTGGACTTGCCAGCTGGTATGGAGAGTTCCTGTGTCCCCTTCCCCACAGTTATCAAAACCAGGAAACCGACACTGGTTCACTACTACTAATTAAGTTATAGACCTTATTTGAATTTCACCAGTGTGTGTGCATAGGTGTGTTTCTGAATTATTGGCTTTTAAGTTTTAAAAGGTGTAAGAAAAGAAAGTTGAGGAAGCAGCCTTGCCAAGCCAGTGTCTGCTTTCCCAAATACATAAAGAACTTCTGGGTTGGAAAGAAAATTAGGGGGAGAATATGAGAGTTAGATTTGAGGACTTAGCTCCAAAAAGGCACTTTTCCTTAGATGGTTGCTGCTTTCTGATGGGTTTCCATCCTTTATTCCTTTCCTCTGGTTCTTTAGTCCATCTCTGACAAAATTGCCAGAATAGCTTTAAGTCCGCCTCTGTGCTCTCGGTCTCTCCTGCTTGTCCCCAAGTGGATGGAGGCCTCTCAGGGCGCCTTGTCCCCCTACCACGGCCCTGGCTGACCGGACCATCCTCATCCTTCTCACATCTCCAGCTCCATCTTAACTGCGACACTTCAGCATTTGACCTTCTTATTCTAACACGGGGACCTGGTTCATCTGTTTCCCTCCACCTGGAGCATTCCTTTTCTCCAGTTCCACATGCATGCATTCTTACCCACCTTTCAGGGCCTCAACAAGCTGCTCCATGAGGCATGGCCCCGTGTTCATGGGACATTGCTCTGGTTTTAGCTCAAAGCTTCAGAGAAGGCTCCCACCCTAGCTCCACTCTCACTCCACCCTCGCTTATTTTCTTGTTAGCATTTTTGGTATCTAAATTTTTTTCTATTGACTTTCTTACCTCCTGCCTCTTGCCAGTCTGTGCACTCCAAGAAGGCGAAGCCTTGTCCATCACGTCCTCTGCTGTGACCCGGTGCCTGGGGCAGAGCTTGATTCTGAACAGGTGCTTAGCACATATTTGTAGACAGACAGGGTGACACGCCAATGATCATGATATTTTGGTTAACATAACAATGATGATAATAACAATAAAGTTTGTTGGTTGGAGTAGCCTCACCTCCAAATTCTACCACTCCTTGTCTGGAGTTTTGCTGCAGACCACTTCATAGAATGAACCACGCTTAGGTTTGTGTTCACCTATCTTCATACACAACAGATCTTGTCAGCCCTGGTCCTATCTGTCTCTGGATCTCTTTTTGCCCTTAGCCCAGGAGCTGGCCATGGAAAGCTGTCTCTGGTAATGTTGTGAGTGAACTAATGTTTGAATGAATGAGAAAGAGCAGCTATTGTTGCTTCTCTCTTGCAAGCGAGGTAGTGGTGCAGTACGGTGCCCCCTTGCATGTCAGCAGCAGGCACCTGCCTCTCCCTCCCTGCACCACCCCCCCATCCTGTCTCTCCATCTTCCTTTCTCTGGACTCTTAGGACAGTCAGTACAAACCCATAAAGCTCTCTCTAGTGTAGCTTGCTTACCCGCTCTTATCAAAATAGAGGAGAACTGAAAGGGCTTTCAAAAGAGCCATCGGTTAGTTTTCATAAAGACATTATCTGCTTCCCATCACAGGGTTTGTGCTCCCTCTGACATGTGGCTGCCCTCCCTGCGTCTGAGCCAGCAGGCGCGCGCGGTGCCTCTCCACTCTACGTGAGGGCTGCAGACGGAGTATTTATCTAAAAGTGAAAAGATCTGACTTATAAGCAAGCCTGATATTAAATGTATAAATAATGCATCCTGTGGCATTATTTATAATGCAATAACATCCCTATAATGTTATAAGAGTATGCAGGTTCCCAGCGCTTTTCTTAACCCCTTGACGTCTGAGAGGAAGCTGTAGGTTGACTCAATCTCTCAGTCCCTCAGGGGCTTTGGAATCTGGCTTTTAATGCCAAGCCCTGCCTGGCCCCCACCTTCTGCACAGCTGGAGCCGTGTGACAACGGCCAACAGGGAATGTTCTGTTTCTAAACTTTGGGGTGAGACAGACATAGATTTCCCATCCTCAGTCTGTGGGTTTAACATCTCAAAGCGAGGACATTTTTATGTTTAATGAGCTCCTCTGGTAGATTTGAAGGCACATAAAGTGTGCGCTCTTAGGCCAATCCTGTCTTGTGGCAAGACAGACAGACTTTCCCAGCCTGTTGCTCTGGGACTCACAGTGAAGCCCATCTTGCCCCGACCATGTGCTGACCTCGTGCCTCTGCTCCAGCTCTTTGACTCTGGGCTGGAGAACCCACCTTGTTCACCTGCCCACATCCCTCCTGCCATTTGAATGCCAGCGTGTGTTGGGGCCAGGCACCTGCAGGCAGACCCCCTTGAGGCCAGCTGGTACTTCCTGCTCTGGTATCTCCTCGCTTATCCGATGATAGAAAACTATAGATAGTGGCTAGACCCTAGGAGGTGAGCATTGGTTTGGGTGCCTAGTGCCCTGCAAATTCCCAGTCTCCTGCCCAGCCTGGGCTCCCAATGCTATCCAGAAGTCTGCCACTTCTGGCTCTCACTCTCACTCTCCACAACGTCCGCCTCGGTGATACCCCACCTCTTAACTTCTCCCATCTCTCTCCTCTTTGGCGACTGAAAGACATTATATACTCAGTTACTGAAAAACAGTAGAAGCCATCAGAGGGATGGATACTCTCTGAACTTACTATTCTTCACCCTGCCTGCCACGTCAAGTGTATCCCGACCTGCATTCACCCAGTCTGTCTTCTTTGCCGCCATAGTAGAGGAGGTTTACTGCCTCCCTTCGTAGGCTGACGCCCCCACTTCTACTCTGGACACCAACTCTACCTTCAGGGTCCTCAGGGAGCCTACTCCATCAACCATTACTTCTCTTCCTCCTCCTGATTTTCTGATCTTCTCCCTCCTGGCTTTCTTTTTTTTTTTTTTTGGCATGGGCAGGTACCGGGAATCGAACCCTGGTCTCCAGCATGGCAGGTGAGAACTCTACCACTGAGCCACCGTAGCCTGCCCTCCCTACTGCCTTTCCATTGCTTTTAAACATAGCCAGTATCTCTTATCCAACCGCCATCACTTGGCCCATAGGTTCTTCTAGCTACCACCCTCTCTCTCTCCGCATCTGACCCATGTTTCATTGTAATAATGGTGAATATTCATTGACTCACACTACTGAATGTTTTAACTCACCGAGTATTAATGTAATCCTCGCACTAAATCTGTGATCTCAGTACTGTTAACATCTCCATTTTACAGAGAAGAGACTGCCGTAATGGGAGATTAAGTAACTTGTCCCAGGTCACCCACTCGCGTGGGATTTGAACCCAACTCATCTGACTTCAAAGGAAATGTCAGCCCTTGATGACTCAGCTTTCTCACCTTCGGTTGCTCCTTTACAGATGGATGTTCACTCCCAGACCAGCCATGACCTCTGTGTTGTTAAATCCAGTGGGGACCTTTGAAATCCACTTTCACCTGCTGGAGTGCTACGCAGCTCTGATCTCTGTTCATTTTGGAACCACACTTTTGGTTCTTTGGACCCTCACTTTTTGGTTCTTAGAGCCCACACTCTTTCATACTTCCCACTTATCTCTCTGGGTATTTCTTGGTTACATCGCAGTCTTCTTTCTCTGCCCAAGATCTTTGCAGTGCTCCAGGGTTTTATTCCTTTCCTCCTTTTTATGCTGTGCATTCTCTCAGTTCTTCATTCACCAGCTGCATTCCAAGAACCTTCAAGTTTTGGTTCCGATCACCAGATTGGAGGTGCATTTGTTGCCTGATATCTTAAAACCAACATTTCCCTAAAAAATTTTTTTTTTTTTCTGTCCACCAAATCAGGTTCTCCTCCTCTCTTTTCCTTTTTCAGTGAATGGCCATGAAACACTCACCCAGTTGCTGTTGCAGAAACTTGCATAATGTTTTGACTCTTCTCTTACTCACTATTCCCAGTTGATCATTGAATTATCTCAGTTTTATCTACTAAATTGTGCCTCCCCCCGATCGTCACTCCATCCGCTTTGACACCTTCTTTGTCCATGCTCCCAACATCTCATTCTTACCTTATGGCTGTAGGTTTCTAACTGCTCTCCTAACTCTAGTCTTGCAGCCTTTATACTTTCCTTTTAAAAATTAGTTTGAACTATTTAAAACATTCAGAAAATTATAGAGAATCAAATGACAGACATTCATTAATCTCCCACCCAGATTTAATAAGCATCAAATAGAATACAGCTAGCTAGCATATTTTGCCATATTTAGGTCAGTTCAACTAACTGATTAACCCCCAAATTAAGATGTTACTACAAAGGCTTCCCCATTCTTCTCCCCCACTCCTGTTCCACCCTAAAGATGATTTGTATCCTGAAGTTGGTGTATAAACTTTCCTTCTGTGTTCTAAAAATTTACATGTAGGTATGTATCCACAAATGGTGCATGGTTTTGCATATTTACAATATACATAAATAGTCATTATGCTTCTATATTTTTGAGCAATATAATGAAGATTATATCTTTGAGTTTTATCCATGTTGATACAGAGAGATCTAATTCATTCATTTGAACTGCTACATTGCAGCTATATTTTATAACTTATCCATTTCCTAACCTTGATCATATCCAATGCTTCACTATTATAAAGCATGCTGCAATGCACATCCTTATTCATAGATGCTTGTCCATTAAGATGTTTTGTTCCCCTCCAAGGTACACATCTAAAATGAGAATAGCTGAGCATTACAGAGTGAGTATTTTTACCAGATATTGCCAATTATCTTTCATGAGAGTTGTATAATTTTATATACCCATCAAGAGTTTATCAGAATATATGTTTCTTCTCATACTTAAAATATGAGAGCAAGAAGTGGTACCATATTGTTTTAATTTGTTTCCCTGATAAACCACACTTCACAAAGTCCATTCTTTTTGCTATCTGGAACTTGAAAGCCACTGAAAAGAGGGAGAGAAAATATTCATGTAGGACTAAGGAGTATCATAGAAGGAATAAAATTGAGACCTGCTTTCCATTTGGCTCTCCAGGTAATAAGACCTTCTTTGATTGAGTTAGATGGTCAGGGCAGAAATCAGCTGGGCACAAAGGCTGATCATAGTAGGAAGGTGGTGGTGGTGAGGGGACTGGACTTGTGGCCAGAGCCTGGAATGGGTGACAATGACTGATTCTGGACACATTACCTGAGATGAGGCTAGGAACCTCTTCTGAACTGTCTTTGAGTGCTGGAAATAATGGAATCCTGCACTGCACCAAGGAGGCCTCTTCCAGTGCCTCCTATTTCTGAGTTGTTTCACCTTTTAATCTTTAGGTGGTGCACCTGTGTTCCAGCTCCAGTCCTAAAAAAGAACAGGCTTCTCTAATAGAGAGGCTGACTGCATATCATCACAGAGCAGTGGTTGTGGGGAGGATGGAAGGACAGCGTCACAATAAGTGAGAGGGAGCCCAAGCCACTGTTTAATAATAATATTAATAGGTAACCCCAAGGGAATGAAACAGATCAATATCAGTTAAAGTGTTGATAGGGAGGGTTGAGCAGTATAATACAGGTATTAATAAATGTTTTCCTCTGCACATATTTATCAAATACCTGTGTGCCAGAAACTGTTTAGGAGCTGGGCACACAGAACAGTCAACAAAGCCAAAGACCCTGTCTATACTGTAGTAGGGGAGATAGACAATAATCAAGCAAACTACTTGGAAAGTGTGTGGGGGGGTGGGTACAAAGGACAGAGGAAACCAAGAGGAAGACTTAGTAATAAACTAGAAACATTGGAGGATGATTTCCAAGAGAAGGGGTTTCGAGAAGGAGTAGGAGCTCACCATGCAGATGCGGCCAGTGGAGTGGCATTGGTGACAGACTCATGTTCAGGTCCCAACTCCTGGTCCCATAGGTGCAAATCCATTTGTAGATAGAACCTTTGAAGATGTTAGTAGTCAAGGTGGGCCCAAACTGAATGAGGGCAGATCTGAACCCAAAATGGCTGAAGTCCTTGTAAGTAAAGGAGATTGGACGTGGAGAGGAAGCCATGGGGAGCAGCCAGAGCTGGACATCAGTGGAACCCAGTTGAGAAAGAAGATGCCACCATGTGCACTGCCATGTGACAGGAAAGCCGAGGACCAAGGATTGCTGGCAGCCAGCCCCACAACACAACCGTCTTTGGGGAGATGGGATGGCCTCGCTGATGCTTTGGTGTGAGCTTCTTCTAGTCTCACATCTGTGAGCCAACGCATTCCTGTTGTTTAAGTCGACCTTTTGTGTGGTATTTGTTTTAGCAATTAGGAAACTAAAACAATTAGGAATTTTAAGGAGAGAGCATTGTAGGGCAAGGACAAATCTGTGCTTAACCAAACCGTGGGTGGGCTCAAAGTACACATTTGGGGAGTCTGGGAGGTATTGCACATTCTGGGGTTGAAATGGGTAAGAGGTGAGCCTGCAGAGCATTTGGGAAACCTGGTCAGGGTTGGACACCTTCTAAAGAGTGAGCTTTCTTTGGTAGTGATGGGAAGAGCCATGGAGGATCCTCAGTGGGACTGATGTAGGCAGATTTGCTGGGGGATGGATTGGAGTGGGGAAATTCTGAAGCCAGTGGGGAGGCAGTCTGGGCAGCTGTCCAGGGGCAAGTCCGGGGAAGAGATGTGGGGGCCTGAACTAGCGCAGTGTCAGTGGAGGTGGAGGGAAGGAGGTAGACAGGACTGAATTTGGTGCCTGATTGAGCGGCGTGGGGGATGGGAGGAGCGAGCTTTGTTGCCCTGGCCCTTGGCCTGGGGGCCATTTACATCTCCCGAGATGGCTCCCTTTGTCCCACACTGGTGTCTTCCTGACCCAAAGGCTATTTTTATTACTTTCAAGTGTGTAGAGTAACCAGAACTGAACTAATAAAGTGCAGCAGTTCTGCTTTAATGAGCAGAAAAGAGTAATTTGTAATTAGCATATACATTATTTGTACATAATGAGTGCTTCCAAAGTCCTTGTGGGTACTGTTTGTCTTCTTAAGTATTTAAAAACCCCTCCTCCCAACCATCTTGTTTATGCTGTTTATTTGTATTATCGGTTCCTAAAAATACACACAAGTACAATGCACACATTTGCACATTCTTTCACCTGCAGCCATGTGCACTTTTAGTCTGCAGCCAGAGAAGCACACATTGGAATGCAGCCACCTTCGTTCACGCATTCGTAAGGTGTAACCTCAAGCTTGCATGCACCAGCACAGGTACACAAATGCACACGCTTACTTAGATGCAGTCATCACGTATATACACACAGATGCCCTTCCTTGTCCATGCGTGCCCAGAAAACGCAGGCAGAGAGAACACATGCACTCGTGAGAAGCCCACAGGGACCAGCGTGCACCCATAAGTCTGCCCAAACTACAGTGTGCACCCATAAGTCTGCCCAAACTGCAGGTGTACCTGTAGATACACCCAGGTCTACATGCACACGTGTCCATACAGGTACCACATACGGGTTGTTGAAGTGCTGGACATGTAGTACCTGTATGGACATGTATGCATACAAGTACCACATGTCCTTATATCCTCAAGTATAATTATATCAGACTTTTATCACTTTGGTCTTGTCTAATGATTTGAGGATTTTGAGCCTTTGCCTTCTTGCTCTTGTGTGGATCCGCTGCTGTTAGGTAATGTCTCCTTCCTGAATGTTGCTGGCTAACGGATCCTGGGACAGATATAGAGAGCAGGGGGCCTGCACACACCACAGAAACAATAAGCAGATAGTGGTTAATATTGTGGGTTTTTTGGGGGGGTTCCCCTGGTGAAAAAAAGCATGTGCTAAGCACCAAGTATGGCCCAGGGCTTCCATCTTTGTCACCACCTGGACTCTTTCTGCTAGAATTTTGGGGTTGTCACTGTTGTCCCCATTTTGCAGATGTAGAACCAGAGGCTCAAAGAAATGAAGGCTGCGCACAGGTGGGCTCTGAACCCAGATGAGCCTCTCACACTGTCCTCTGCTTCTCCTCAGCTCACAACCTAGAATTGTACCCCCCTCCCTTGCTGGCTTCCCAAGCACAGGGTCTACTGGAGCAGATCCAAGATGGCTCTGGGGGCCTCTGACCACCCAATGAGCATTCCCTTGGGACCCAAAGGGCAAAGGATGAGATGCTCCATTCACGAAAGTGTCAGAGGTGGTTCTTATCAGGATAAATACCACTTGCCTAATTTGACCTTGATGTTGGCCTTTGCCTTGATCCCAAAGAGGTTTCTGTACAGCTGGAAAAGTTCTTTCTCTGAGCATTTGAGTAGACTCCACGGTTCAGGCCTTCCCTGGGTGCCATGTTCCAGAAATCGAAAAAAATTCTGTCTTCTACAGTCAGATTAGCTACTTCTAGCCACTGATCAAGTAAGTTTGCAACAATTTATACTCCAAGTATTCCAAGTATATACGATAAAGTATGTATTCCAAGTGGAACGGAAAAGGACTAGGACTCCTTTACTGTGTTAGAAATGTCACATTTATTAAAGTTTGCTAAGTTGTGTGGTTGGTCATTTGCCATTGGTTCGCCTCTAACTGTGTGTCCTTCCGTCTGGGTGTAGACACCCTCTAGAGACCGGTGGGGGAGGGTTAGCATGATGAGAACTTCACACCTGGCATCTCAGCTGGGTCTTGGTGACCCTAAAGCTGTCGTGAGCAACGGTTTCAAGTCGTCAGAGTGTCTAACTTCCAGCCTAGGAAAGGGAGGGAGGGCCCGTGGCTCTCTGGCTGGTTTTGCTTTGTCCAGGCCCAAATAGTGGCATACAGGTCACTGACTCCTAAAACACCCACCACATCAAACAAACAACAAACAAAACAAAACAAAACAAAACGAACCCTGATTGATGGTATTTGCCAATTTCCATGGTGTAAATACTTCCACCATGACTGAGTTCAAGTTACCAACTGTTTAATAACTGGGAGAGGAGGGAGGGAGGGAACGAGAAAGACAGAGAGAGAGGAGAGACTTGGTAATTGGCTCTCCTGCTCCAGCCACCACTGGGCCCAGACCTCAGCAATTAGCCTTCTGGCACCCCAGCTCTCTAAGGAGGCCCGGCCTTGGAAGAAGAGACTCAGAAGGATATTTCAAGGCAATTCTCCATTGCTTCAGCCTGGATGTAGCTGGTGGTGTTTTGCTTCTTCCTTTGCCTCCCTTGGGGAGCAAAGAATGGATCCCAGAGAGGCCAAGGTCTCTAATCTCTCAGTAAAGGATTTTGAAAGGAGAGGATAGTGGCTGCGTCCACCACGGAGAGCTGGCCAGGCTGGGTGTCCAGAGGCCAGGGCCGGGACTCCGTGGGTGGAGCGTGGGGCAGGAGCTGCCGGCTGGGAGGAAGCAGCTGGCGGAAGGCCTGCTGGACCCTCTGTCCCGGCTCCGTCACTCCCACACAGAATAACAAGCCCCAGGAGACCCTCGGAGGTGGCCGGCCTTGCTCGGGGCTGCCCCAAAATAGACAGGGCGCCTGGAACCTCGACCACGGCCCCAGCTATTGTGTTTATGAGCCTGCTGGGTTCAGGGATCACATCCTAACACTTCCTCTTGGTGCTTCATTGCTATCCTGATGGATGGATGTCTGCACAGCCAGCCTGGGGTCTGGTGAGGGCACTGCAAAGCCCGGGGAAGCCGGGTCCCTCTTGCGTGGGTAGGGGGAGCCCTGGCACCGCTGCCCTGGGGCTGGCAGGTGGGACACTGTGGCTGATGCGGAGCTTTTGCAAGGACCCAGCGGGGCTTTCTGCACTGAGGCTGCCTGAGGGGGTCCCCCTGTTCGGAGTTGGAGTCACAGGGCTGGGGCAGGCGGTGTATGGGCCCGAGTCAGCCACCAGGGGGCAGGCCGTGCCAGCAGGAGGGCCAGGCTAACCTCAGTCAAAGTCCCAGACGAATGCTGCTGCGCTGGAGGTCCCGCCCAGCAGCGGGCTCTGGGTCTTGGGGTCTTCTTCAGAGTTTGGTCAGCCACAGAGAGTGCCAAAGCCAAGGCAGTCTGGGAAATGGAGATGCTGAAACCGTTTATAGAGTTCTTTCAACTTTTAAAATCTGTGGCAATGGAATGATGAGTGTGAATCCTTTTTGGTAGAATTGGATTGAGGGGTGATACCTGAGGTTGTTTTTCTTGGTTACAGAGAGGGCTCCTGGGCTGGAGAAGTGGCTGTCCCTGCTGCAGAAGGGGTCAGGACAGTGTCTGGTGGGACAGTCAGAGGCAAAAAGAAAATCAGGGATGGAGAAGGTCAGGCCTGGGGTAGAGTAGGGAGCTGGCAGCTGCTGCCCAGGGACACAGATGCAGAAACCCTGACCTGAGGGCATACAAGTCTCCAAAGAGCTTGTCTGGCCTTGTGCCCTCCTGGGCCTGCCTGACCAGATCAACTCCTGCTTGCCCTGCAAGGCTGAGCTTTGTTCAGCTTCTCCAAAGCAGCCCCTGACCTTCCTGCTCTTAGCTCTGCAATATTTTGCCTTGGTGGGTTTGGGCGTGTGCCCACTGAGCCTGCTGCCTGCCTAGGATGGAGCTTTCCAAGGGCGTCCTATAGGACGGCTATTGTAGGATAGAGGGGCTTGGGATTCACAATGGGGAGAGCAGACTGGGGAAACCACTCACCACCGGGAGGTCTGATACACCTAGGAACCTGCCACCATGCATTCATGTGTCCATCTGTCTACCCATCCATTCCCATCCATCCGTCTATCCATCCATCCTCCACTATGGTCCACCACCCATTAATCCATTCAGTTAATATGTGTCATTGAAGCCTGCTCTGTGTTAGACTCTCTTCCAGGTCTTGAGAGTATTACAGTGAACCTCACAGGAAAGGTCTCTGCCCTTATAGGACCAGCATTTGAAAAGCAGCATTCCAGAGACACTCCAAATCACTAATTATACCATAAGGATGGATGCAGATGGGTCTGCTCTTAAACTCTCAAGGCAGCAGAACACGCTTCGCCTCCAACCCTGAAATATACAGACACATTTTCAACATATGGGAATGTACCCCCAATGTGGGTACCCGTGAGTACTCACCACGGACCCCCCTTGGATACTGACACATCTGCGGGGCCACTGTGCACACACACATGCACACATGAATGCATGGCTATCCCAGTACTTTTGCACATGTGTGCACCAATTCACATATGCACACATGCACACAAATATGGGCATGCACAGGGACTTGCCCACATTTGCACATGCATGCATATATGTCCAGGCCCATACAGGTGTACACACACACACACATGAACACACATTTGAATGCACACTGGCATTTGCACACAAGTGCACATACATATGCATACATGGGGTGGTTTGTTTCTGTATGCATACAAGACACGTTTGCCCACATATTCACTTATCCATGTGCACAGGTCACACTGCATGTGACCCTACATATGTGTACACACGTGCGTGCACAACCCCCCTCTGACTGTGATCTTTTCCCTAAAGCCCTCACACCCCGCCATCTCTGCATCCCACCCTGGCGAATTATCCATATCTCTGACAAGAGAATGGGTTACTAATGCAGCCATAGAGCTGTTTTGACACTTTTGATGAATAACATTCAATACTATTAATTGGAACAATTGCTTTTCATTTAACTAAATCACGGGAATTGCTAAACTAAATTGAAACGGAATGTGATTTTGCCTCGCACTGCTTTAATATGGGCCTCTAAATGTCTTCTCCCTGAAGGATTAGTAACTTAATCACCCACAGTGATAACTGCTTCCCAAGCTCAGCTGGGAGGCTTCCTGCTTAGCAGCAGCCTGGCTGAAAACAGGCTGGGGCCCAGCGGTAGCTCCACCCGCCCCTCGCTTCTTGCTTCCTTTCCCTATATTATGCATCATGGGGAACGCGGTTCCCTGCCTTCTCTGATTCCAGCCGGACCCTCAGAGTCCATCTCCATTTCCCCTTGGCTCTGCCCCTCTGTGTGTGGCCTGCAGGGTTTTATGCCTGGGCCCAGCCTCACTCCCTGGCCTTGCCTGGCCGTGCTGATCCTCAGTGCACTGGCCCTGAAATCCTGGGACCATTTAGACCCTGAGAGCAGCCCAGAGACAGGCCCAGCCTCCAGAGTCAGGTTGACATGGGCCAAAAATTCTCCCCATGCTGCTTGGAGGAGCAAGTAAGGCCCCAGCCAGGTGGGCTTTTGTAGGGGGACCAACCATCCCAGATGTGGGACTTCCAGTGCGAAACCTGGGACAGTCCCCAGCAAATCGGGACGGTTGGTCCTGCTAGCTGTGACATCATCTGTGCCTCCAGTTAGAAGTCATCAGCAACATTTTTTGAATGCTAACTATGTTCTAGGTGCTTCACATCTAATTTTTGAAACAGTCTTATGGGGATAAACTATTAACATCTTCATTTTACAAATGAGAGAACAGGCACAGGTCGTGTGTGTGTGTTTTTTTTTAACCTTATTAAGATGTCACGGGTGTAGATGACAACCACCATCACACAGCGACAGGGATACTAGCAGTCACTGTTCATGAGAGCTAACTCTGAGGCAAGCACGTTTGCTAACGGTTCAACACGCATCCCCACAGCCACCTGCTATCATTCCCATTATACAGATAGGAAAACTGAGGCTCACAGATGCAAGGATCAGTGAGTGCCAGAGCTGTGACTCTGGACTTAGGAGTGACTTCCCCACTGCCCACTGTTGTTGACTTGCCTCTCAGCTCACATGGGGGCTCCTGAGTTCTTTCCCTCTGGGTTGTTTGAAGAGTCCCAGGCAGAGGCTTCTGGAGGGCATGATCCCCAGTGAATCGGAGAGTGGCATCCTGCCTTTGGTGTCCAAAGTAGCACGGCCACTCCCTGAGCGAGGGTTTCCAGGACTGCCACCCTTCCCCCTTCAGGTGACAGTGTGCCTGACGCTGGGTCCTCCTGAGTGGCTTCTGGAGTGGTGTTGGGGTCTCTAAGTTCTGAAAATCCTTCTTTTGGACCGCTCCACCGAGGTCAGGTCTCACTCGAGCTGCAGCAGCCGTCTCTCTGTAGGCCGTGTTACCGTCTCGCCTGTCCCCTCTTCTGTACCGCAAACCCATTAGGGCAAAATCTCTAAATGCGAAGAGAAAGGTGCATTTCTAGAGCAGCTGACATTTCTAGAGGTTCCTTATTAAGGACCAGGCATTGGGCCAGGCATTTTGCATACATTATCTCATTAAATCCAACAACATCCCAGGGGGTCTGAATTATTATTTCCATTTTATAGTTAAGGAATGAAGACCCGGAAAGCAAAGGGATAGCCCAAGTTCATGCAGTTAGCAAATAGCGGGCTAAAGTTTAGGAACCAGGACTGTTTGATTCCTCTGATCCGACTCTCTCCCCAGGTTGGGGCCACCATTCCCCAAAGCGCAGCTGCTTTAGCCATCCCACTTCCCCGTTCTCCCTGGGGAGGCGGCTTCGTGTGGGGCTCACAGGTCTGAAGTCAAACGAACGTGGGCCTGCAGCCCCACTGCTCCCCATCAACGTGACCTTGGGCTGACATCCGCTTATCTTGCAGAGCCTTAGATTTTTTTTGCGTGCGAAATAGGGATTCTTGTAGTCTTCGCTTCTTAGCAGGGTTGGGGTGGTTGCATGGGTGCTCAGCATGGGCCTGGTACTTAGCAGGGGCTTAGCAAATGGTTGCCATCATTATTACTTTTATTATCTCTGACGCTTTGGAAGGAGGTTCTCCAAAGCTTCGATGCTGCAGATTGTCAAGTCTTGCCTCTGTCCACATTGTACACTGCCTGCACCCCTGAGTTTCTCATTAACTTAATAGGCCTGGACGGAAAGGAACCAGTTGTTCATGGGATCCCAGAGTCAATCAACAATCTACCCTTCACTGCTTCCGCTCGGTAAAATCGATCTCTATTGATTGAAACCCAGGTCTGTGCCGGGCTGAGAGGCTGCCCTTGAGCAGTTTTCAACCTCGTGCTGGGCCAGGAGTTGGGGCTGAGACGGAGGGTGTGCGTGAGTGCATCTTGGCCAGCAGCAGCGGCAGCAGCAGCTGGGAACGTATCGGAAATACACATTCTCAGGCCCCACCCCGGACCACTCTGCCAGAGGGCAAAGCCACACAAACCCTGAGCCTGGCTGAGGAGGAAGGGGAGGCTCTGGCCAAGCTCACTTGGTCGGCCCCCTCCCGCCCCCCCGCCACGGCCGGCCTCCTCTGCACTCCTCCTCCTTCACCCCAGGGAGCCCTCGCAGGTCCCGTCCCCGCTCCAGCGGGCCCTCCCTTTCTCCTGACACGGTGGCCCCCGCTTCCCCACTTCTAGAGTCTGGCCTCCGTGGAGCCTCCCTTCCTGCCTGGAAGACTCACGCTCTCCTTTGCACCCCTGTTCTTCCAAGCCCAGAGGTCCTGTCACCTCACCATGGAAGCTTCTTAGCTTTATTTTCTGCTGGCCACCTGCAACCCTGCCTTAATTGGGTTGGGGGTGGGGGGCAGGTGGTGGTTTCATAAGGTTGCATCCTCTTCTGGAAAATGATTTCCGGGAGGTCGGGGATTGCCTGGGTCACCGTCTCTTCTGTTCTCCTAATGACGAGCTCACCGTGTGGCCCACAGCTGAGGCAGGTCACTCCAGGGCTCCCACCCAGACAGTGGCCTGGATCTCTCTGCCCTACACGTGCAAGCAAGTATACATGTGCACACACACACACACACACACACACACACACACACACGGCACAGCAAGTAATTTAAACCCACAGCTCTTCCTTCAGGTCAGCTCCTGGAGGAAGAGTCTGTGGGCAGCTAGACAATGTCCTATTCTGCCCTTCACCTCAAAGGCCCTTGGAGATTCACGCTTGCTTCTGTGGCCTCCGTACCCAGGATACATCTATCCTCCTTTTCTAGCCCGAGGTTACATAAAGCCCAAGTCCCAAGACCTAACCAAGAAAATGTTTAAAGACTGATATTAAGAAACAAAGACGGGCATGGGCTCCCAGGAGGAGTTTCTCAGGCAGACTGGGGGTGAGACTGTCTGGTTATACTTGAATTAGAAATCTGTACCTTCTACAGCTGGCAATTCTTTGATTTTTGTATTTGCTTTCTAGTTCCTACTTGGTCTTCTTTGGTGTTTGGTCTCTATCTTACACCCTTACTCTTCTCTAGAAATGTCCTTCTTTGAGGCCACAACTATTTTCTGCCCCAAACCCAGTAAATGCAGATACCATCTTCCCTGAGCCCATGATGGCTGATGCAAGGCCACTCTGCTGACTCTTCTCCCTTCCCCTCTCAGAGCCTCCCTCTCCACCTCTGGGGGCTCCTCCTCTTTCTTCACATCCTGAAGTTGCTTATTTCTTCTCCTGGGTCCCTCTTCCATTTCTCTTGGCTCACCTCAGCTGCCCCAGGGTCTCCCCCCTCACTTCTGCCCACAGCTCCCACCTTCCACTGCCTGCCTCCAGGAAGGACCTCTTCGGAACTCTGTGAGCTCTATGACTGTCTCCAGCATGTCTGGCTGCCTGGGGACATTTCCAAATGTGTTCCCTGCCAGTTCCTCAAATATGTCCCCAAGTAAACCTGAAGGCTTTGTTCTCATACCAGGCTCTATCTTTATGCCTCATGCTTCCTGCTAATGATAGTTTTATGAAAGTTTGAGACTTAAAAGCTATTGATGTTTCTTTCTTGTCCCTGTAGTCTTTTTCCCCAAAACTTTAATTAATTAGCAAGCGCTAATGTTTCTCACCCATGTCTTTTCCTTTCCTGTTTCCTCCCCCCTTCCTTGGTCTGGACACTCATTTCCTCAATTCTTGCTCCACAGAGATTTCCTTCACCGCCCCCCCCCCCCCCAAAGTCCTAACCTAGTTCAAGTCCTAACCCAGTCCTGTGGGTGCAATCTCATTTGTAAATAGGTCTTTGAGGATTCTATTTGGAGAAACCCAAACTGAACCAGGGTAGGCCTTAATCCAATATGGCTGAAGTCTTTATAAGCAAGGAAAATTTGGACACAGGCAGTTAGAGAGAGAGAGAAGGAAAGAAAATCACTGTGGGATGGAAGCAGAGATGTATCTACAAGCAAAGGTTTGGCAAGGTTTGCTTGTTCCAGACCGCTACAGACACCAGGAAAAAGCAAGGCCTGGCAATACCTTGATGTTGGGCTTTTAGTCTCCCAAATGCGAGACAATAAATTCCTGTTGTTCAAGCTAATCCATTAGTGGTATTTGTCATAGCAGCCCTGGCTAGCTGAGATAACTCTCTATTCCATTCATCCCACTTATGCTGCTGTGATAGTTAATTTTATGCCAACTTGGCTAGGTTATGGGGTTCAATTGATTCATCAAATACTGGCCTAGTTATTACTTCGGAAGTATTTGGTAGATCAAATTAGCATCTATGAGCACTTGACTTTAAGTAAAGGGGATCACTCTCCGCAATGGGGATGGAACTCATCCAATCAGCTGGCGTTCTTACAAGTAAGAACTGAGGGTTTCAAGAAGGAGAAGGAATTCTACTTCCAGACAACCTTCTCCACTCCTCCCTGGCCTTCCCTGCAGACCAGGGTCAAGACTTCAACATTACTCCTTCTGAATTCCAGCTTCTGTCTTGCCTTATAGAATTCATACTGGCCAGCCCCCATAATCTCATGAGCCAATTCCTTATAAAAATATCTTTATACATATGTATGTATGTATTTCCTATTGGTTCTGTTTCTCTGGAGAATACTAACACACTGCCAAATTCATCTTTCCATTGTCCAGCCAGAATCATGTCACTCTGCTGCTTAACACTATTCCAGTGCAAATGCCAACTTCTCCCGGAGTAGTTCCTTTTGGGAATCTTCCATGAGTGAAGTGCGTGGAGTATTATGGCTCCAGTAAGATCTGGGTGAAATTATGATCCTGCCACTAAATGAGCACTTAGTGGGGTGACTGGCTCTTAAAAACTATGGTTTCCCTGATCTACTCAAGCTTATGTGTTCTCACCTCATAATTCCTTTAGCATCTCATCCATATTTTTCTTCTGTTGTCTACTGCAATTATTATTGTTATTTTGATATTCAAGCTATTTTGGTATTTCCTTTTTAATTAATTTCTTAAGCAGAAGGAACTTGAAAATTTTTAGTGCAATGAAAACTATTTAGGAAATTAGGGTGGTACCTATCAAATGTATAGTCCTGGTGGGCAAAGCTGTATTTAGTACCCTCAATCTTACCTGGAAAGGAGACAGCTTCCTGACCATTAAAATCCATCCTGCATTGTAATAGAAGTGCTGGGAACATGATTAATCAGCTACACTTCTTGTTTTCCCTTGCTGTTAGATGTGATTACCTGGCTAATTTATTTCTGGTAGAGTATGAACAGAAGTGTTACATGCTATTCCAGGCATGGTCCATAAACCCCCCCACGTGCTCCTCTGTGTTTGTTTGACTGGGATGGCATCACCTAGGGTGATTTTGGTCATCATGTTCTTGGAAGATGTCAAGGCCACCTGCAGCTTGGGTTCTTGATGACTGCATGGAACCCAGTCCCACAGACCTAAACCTCTACCCTGGACAATTACATGAGCAAAAATACCCTTCTTGTTTTTTAAGCCACCGGAATATGGGGGTCTATTAGTCTATCCTATCAAATATATTATTTAATCCTTGAGGTTGACAGACTTTCTAAAATGGTCCCCAAAAGATGCCCTACCCTCATCTCCACAGTCTCTGAATATGATGAAATATCATCCCCGGGATTATTCTATGTTCTATGGCAAATTGACCTTAAGATAGGGATAGTATCCTAGATTGTTCTGGTGGGTTCCACGTAGTCATAGGAGCCCTTGAAAACAGAGAACTTTCTTTGGCTTTTGGCAGAAGGAAAAGTCAAAGAGATTTGAAGAGGGAGAATGACTCAACATGCCGTCACAGGTTTGAAGATGGAGAGGGGCATGGAGGATAGAATGTGGGCAGCCTCTAGCTGTAGGGAATGGCCCATGACTGGGAAGGCACAGAAACCAGGACCTGGGGCTAGAGCTGGAAGGAGCTGGATTCCACCAGCAATCTGAATGAGATTTGAAGCGAATTCTACCCCCGAGGCTCCAGGAAAGTGCCCAGTTCAGTTGACACCTTGATTTCTGCCTTTTGAGACCTTGAGCAGAGAACCCATCTGAGCCTTCCTGGGCTTTTGACCTGCAAACAGTAAAATCATAAATGAGTGTTGTTTTCAACCACTAAACTTGTGGTCATATGTTATGCAAAGCTAGAAAACCAGTGCAATCTCTTAAAAGGCACAGACTCAAATCTTATTAATCTCTGCTCTCTCTGAAGTCCCAGGATAGTGAGAGTTTATGAAATTTTTTTGAGTGGATGAAAGAGAGTAGGAGGTAAGTGAGAATCCTCAGGGGGTAGGTAAACCTTTTCTGTAAAGGGCCACATAGTACATTTTTATGCTTTGTAGGCCTTTGTGACAACTACTCAACTCTCTGAAGCACAAAAGGAAGCATGGACAATATGGAAACAAATGAGCATGGCTGTGTTTCAAAAAAACATTATTTACCAAAACAGGTGGTGGAGCTCTAATGTTAACCATGAACTGTGGTTGATAGTATATTTACAATAATATTGTTCCACCACTTATGAAAAATGGTGTTAGGCTAATGAAAAATGGTAGCTGTAGGGAAACTGTGTGTATGTATGGGATGGTATATGGGCAGTTTGTACTTTCATCATGCTTTGTAAACCTATGACTGCTCTAATGAAAAGAGAGGAAAAGCAGTAAAATAACAAACCAAAAACAGGTGGTGGGCCAGATTTGGCCTTCAGGCTGTAGAGTGGAGGCTGCTTTTATGAATCACTGTAAATCTGTCCACCTGATATTTCCTAATCAAGATAAGAATCTTTTGCATAGTACCCTATGTTTTAGAGAAAGGTTTTGTGGGCTGAAACAGCCTCTTTTCTTCTTACGAAATACCTGTTCAAGTTTGAGGGTCAGTTTCTTTCATTCCAGAATGCTTGGAGCTTCTTGTTTTCTAGGGAACTAAATTTCATTGTAAAGTTCCCTTATCTTTCCTTGGCTTTGGAGAATTCTGCCACCAACACGACCTAAGCTGGTCTGCCCCTCTTTTAATAGCCTGGCAGCAGGACTCAGTCCTCAGGCATAGGCAGGGTATGAGGTTTGCTCAGCTGTGCTCAGCTTAGCTCCGGCCCCATGCCTGAAGCTTGAGTGAACTTCCCCAGCCAGCCTCTGGCAGAACTGGTCCATTGCTTATGGGCCGGCCTGCCCATCCTTCATGAATTTTTATTAAACAAAACTGTAAGCAGATTGATTTTGTCCTCTTTTATTGCATTTTTATTTAATTCCCTTCCATGGTGGAGGCTCCATCATGTTACCGCAGAGTAAATCACTCCAGGGCATCAGGCCAAAATCGTGGGGAAGGGCAGAATCTGGCTTCCCAAGAGCACATTTACCGCATAAGAACCTTTATTAGCGGAGAGTCATCGATTTTCTTTTTCAGGTCATAGCCCCTTCACCATCCTTTAAATAAGAGAGAATCACAAAGTTACAGTGCAAGAGAGCCTCTGTGAGGTCACTGGGTGCCGACTCGTCTCCAGGTCTGACAACACCTACCCCACGGCATCATCTCCACACCTACTGTGTGCTGAGTTGTGCCATGTGCCGGCATCCAGAAAGTTAGGGGGAAGTTTGCGTGGACTGTTGGGTGGTAGCTAAGGATGGAAGAGGGGAGCCAGTCTAGGAACAAAGCAATTTAATATTATTTTTTAGATTAGGAGTGGTGCATTAGTTTGCTAAAGGCTGCCAGAATGCAATATTCCAGAAATGGGTTGGTGTTTAAAAGGTAATTTATTAGGTTACAAATTTACAGTTCTAAGGCCATAAGAATGTTCAAACTTAGGCATCCAGAGAAAGACACCCCGAGTCAAGGAAGGCGGATGGCATCCAGAGCACCTCTGTCAGCTGGGAAGGCACGTGGCTGGTGTCGGCTGGTCCTTTGACTTCTGGTTCAAACAGCTTCCCTGGGGGCACTTTCTAAGTCTCTGTCCGTATCAGCTCTCTAGCAACTGTTTTTTCCTCCAAAATGTCACCCCTTTTAAAGGACTCCAGTAAACGAATCAAGACCCACCTTGAATGGGTGGAGTCACATCTCCATCTAATTAAAAGGCCACGCCCACAATTGCCTGTGTCACATCTCCATGGAAGTAATCTAACCAAAGAGTCACACTCATAATTGAGTGGGTCAATCTCCGTGGAAACAATCTAATCAAAGGTCTAACCAATAGGTCTGGGCTCACAAGATTGGATCCAGATTAAAACATGACTTTTCTAGGGTACATGATAGTTTCAAACTGGCCTAAATGGTTATGGTTTAGCTGCAGAACTTTATATACAAAATCAAGGCCGTAAGAGTTATGGTCCAAATTGCTTCTCCTTCAACTGCTCCTACTTTAAAACCCTACATAAAGGATTTTGGATTTTATTCTCAAGAACTAAGGAGTCACTGAATGTTTTGGAGCAGAGGAGTAACACAGTGCTATCTGTATTTCAGGGAATTCATTTGGCAGCAGAATGTAAAATGAATTGCAGGAGAGTTCAGGGGTGGTGTGCCAGTTTGAAGCTATTATGTACCCCAGAAAAACCATGCTCTTTAATCGTCATTCAATATTGCTTTTTGATTGTTTCCATGGAGATGTGACTCACCCAATTGTGGGTGGTTACTTTTGATTAGATGGCTTCCTTGGAGATGTGTCTCCACCCATTCTAGGGGGGTGTTGCTTACTGGAGCTCTTTAAGGGGGAACGATTTTGGAAAAAAGCTTAGAGCCCACGAAGCCTGCGACCTTTGAAGATGAAGCAGGAAAATGTCCCCGGGGAAGCTTTATGAAGCAAAATGCTGGGAGAGAAGAAAGCTAGCAGACTTCCCCCTGTGCCCTTCCAGCTGAGAGAGAAACCCCAAACTTCATTGGCTTTTCTTGAGTGAAGGTAACCACTTGTGGGTGCTTTAATTTGGACATTTCCACGGCCTTAGAATAGTAAACTTGCAACTGAATAAATTCCCCTTTTTAAAAGTCATTCTGTTTCTGTTACATCGCATACCGGCAGGTTGCAAACTGGAACAGGTGGGCTTAGAAATTAGAGACCAGGCCGTCAATCAGCCAGCGACCGATAAGGTGCAGGCACCTGACAACAAGAACCCGGGTGTGGTAATGAGATGGGGGAAAGGGCACAGGTGGAGATGGATTAAACAAGAAGGGAGGAGTTGTGGGAGACCCAGGTCTTTTGTCAACAGCAAAAGGGAGTTAAGGGAAGAAGTGGGTTTGAACAAAGAAAATGGAGAACTGAGTTTTGTATGTGCCTATTTATAAAGTAAAAGAAATATATATATAAATATGTTATTACAAAAGTAATGCAGATACATTGTGGACAATTTGAAAATGAGAGAAAAGCATAATAAAGAAAATAAAGGCCACTTTCAGTACCACCTCAGCTTGCCTTTGTAATATTGAACCCATTTTGGTATTATTCCTGTGAGATAGTTAAATAGATAGTAGTTCCCCAAACTCCTAAATGTTCTTCAAAAATATCACTCTTAATGGCTGCATGTTAACTTATCATCTGGGCATGCCATAATTGATTTAACTGTCCGCCTATTGTTGGACTTAAACTTGCAATTTTTGCATGCTATAAATGATGCTGTGGTGAACAGCTTGGTGTATACATTTTTGTCTGTGTCTTTGATAAATTTCTAGAAGTAAAATTATTGAGTGAAAGGTTATAATCTTTTTAAAGGCTCTCAATTTAAATTGTCAGATGCTCACTAGACACTGATATAGTATATGAGTGTGTTCATTTCACAGCACGTTTATCAAAACTAGGGTTTTTTAAATTTAATTTTATTTTTTATATGCAAGTTGTTCACAGCAACTTTATTTATAAGACCCCAGAACAGGAAACAACCCAAATGACTATTAATAAGTAAATTGTGATATATCTCTACATCTTTTTATCACCCTTTAGTGATAAAAAGGAATAAACCATTGATACATGCAACACTTTGGATGGCTCTCCAAAAATTATGCTGAGTGAAGAAAGCCAAAGAAGAGGATTGGGGATGAGATTGGGGTGGGAAAAGGCAGGAGTCAGGGACCACAGACAGGCTGAAGGAGCCTTTGGGGGTGATGGGTATGTTCATTCTATTGATTGTGGTGACACTTATGTGCCCAAACTTATCCTTACTTTATATATATGTAGCTTGTTATATGCCAGCGTTACCTCCATAAAGTTGCTACGAAAAGAAAAAAGGATAAATCGACAGTTTTAAGCAAAAATAGCTGGAATGTACTTTCGGATTTATGAGAACTGTAGAAGTGAAATAGTTGACAATAGTACAAAGGCAGGATGTATGTGGGGGGATTGAAGCACACTGTTGCAAAAATTCTTAGATTACATGTGGAGTGGGGCACCTTATTTGGATTAAACTGTGATAAATTAAAGATGCATATTATAAACCCTAGACCAACTAGTAAAAGAAAGAGATAGAAGTATAGCTAAGTTCATCAAGGATACAAAATGCAATACTAAAATCACCTAATTCACAATAAGAAGAGAAAGAAGCAGAAAAAAAACACATAGATGGGGAAGATAGAAAGCAAACACCAAGATGTCAGACTTAAATCCAACCGAATCGGTAAGTACATAAAAAGTAAATGGGTTTGTCACCCCATGTAAAAGACAGAGATTATCAGACTGGACAGACAGGCAGACCCAATGATATGCTGTCTATAAAAACTCACTTTAAATATAAAGCTGAGATACAAATTGAAAGAACAAATAGATTATGCAAATACTAAGGTTAAGGAATATTGTAAGGTTAAACCAATAACTCACAGAACTGAGAAACAGGATAAAGAAGAAATTTACAATTGTAGTTGGAGATGTTTTAACATCTCTCTTCATTGATTGATAGAATGAGTAGATAAAAATCAGCAGGCATATAAAATCTGTACAGTGCTCTCAAATAACTTTACCTAATTGACATTATTTTTTTGTATAATAAGTTTCATAGACCAATTTAAAGTTAAGGCAACAAGGAAAAAATCTACAAATTCAGATAGCAGATAATCTTAGATTCTAAATATTAAACACTAACATATACCATTTGATCAGCTGTCAAAACTGTGAATGTTCTCTAAATATCAAGTAGAAAGTTATTACAAATATCAACGTTGCTATGATAATGACCTCTGTTACTAAACATTTTCCTGATTTCAGGAAAATACAAAGATACAAATGTTTTTACAATTAACATATGAAAATCTTAACCACTTTAAATGGATATCTTAGTTCGCTTATCCATAGGCATATTTAAATAAAATATCTGAATAATCATTGTAAAGCCTGTTTGTACAATATGTTTCATAAACCAACTAAAAAAAAACCTAAGGTGAGGGAATGGTAGCCCATGACAAACTCTGGGACCTGTTCTGTAGCCGCTGGTCGAAGTGTGCTTCGAAAATCATTGCTTTTTCCTTTCTTTCCTTGGTATATATATTCGATAACAAAATAAGTGGTAAAAAATTTATAGGCAGTTATAGTAATAGTAGATAAATTAATTCATGAAATAAAAATTTGAAAATGTTAAGTAACATAGGTTATTACTGTAGCAAAGTTGATATTTGTGATAACTTTCTATTTTGAGAATGTACACAGTTTGATAGTTAATCAAATGGTATTTAAGATAGTTGTGCTGGTTTGAAAGGATGTACGTACCTAGAAAAACCATGTTTTAATCCTAATCCCATTTTGTAAAGGCAGCCGTTTCTTCTAATCCCTTTTCAGTACTGTATGTTTGAAACTGTAATCAGATCATCTTCCTGGAGATGTAATTTAATCAAGAGTGGTTGTTAAACTGGATTAGGTGGAGGCCTGTCTCCATCCATTTGGGTGGGTCTTGATTAGTTTCTGGAGTCCTTTAAAAGAGGAAACATTTTGGAGAATGGGAGATTCTGAGAGAGCAGAGTGACATAGCCATGAAAAGCAGAGAATCCATGAGCCAGCAACCTTTGGAAATGAAGGAAAACATCTCCCAGAGAGCTTCATGAGAGGAAGCCAGGAGAGAAAGTTAGCAGATGACGCCATGCTCGCCATGTGCCGTTCCAGCTGAGAGAGAAACCCTGAACTTCATCGGCCTTCTTGAACCAAGGTATCTTTCCTTGGATGCCTTTGATTGGACATTTCTATAGACTTGTTTTAATTGGGACATTTTCTCAGCCTTACAACTGTAAACTAGCAACTCATTAAAATCCCCCTTTCGAAAGCCATTCCGTTTCTGGTATATTGCATTCCGGCAGCTAGCAAACTAGAACAATAGTGTTTAATACTTAGAATCTAAGAAACTCTGGTGTCTGTATCTGTAGATTTTTGCCTTCCTTGCTTCAACACTAGGATTATTTTGATTCATTTTCAACCTTTGCCAACTTCATGGAAAAAAGCATGTTTTAAAATTATTTACTTTTTTTTGATTACTCAACATTTTATAATAATTTGGGTGTGCCCACTGGATATTTTTTATTGCTTCTATTTTGAAAATTGTCGCTATCTCCCATCTTTCTATTGGAGAGTTCATCTGTTACTTACCGATTTATGACAACTTTTTATATTGAGGCTATTAAAGCTGTCATCCCTGTTGTAGATTTCATTCTTCTTTTTATTTATCATTTCTCATTTACCTTTCAAATTTTTGTATAGTATTTCTGACAAGTGGAAGATTTGAATTTTTATGTAATCATTGTTATCAACCTTTATCCTTCTTATTATTTTCCTTTTTCTGTTACACTTTTAAAATTCTTCCCAGAATAAGATCTGGTAAACATTTACCTATGATTTCTTCTGATTCCTTGTGGTTTTATTTCTTGCCTTTATCTTCTTAGTTGAGGCATCAGACTGTGGAGCTCATGAATATGGGCTCTGGAGTTGAATGACCTTGAGTTCAAATCCTGACTCCCGAAGTTTCTAGCTGAGTGATATTGGGCAACGTCAGTGAAACTTATTTTTCTAATCTTTATTGGGGCTGGTATTTACCTCATTAGTTTTGTGAGACTTGCAGGAGATGGCACATTAAGCAGTTAGCACAGAACCTGGCTGAATGCAGGCACTCCATGCTAAATATTGTCGTGTTAGGCCTCTGTTAATATGTGTATATAATTTTGAATTCCACGGGGCCAGAGATTCCTTATTTATGCCCTATTTATCTCTATATCCCATATCTGACCAAGGACATGTCTTATAACACATTCTCAGTGAATATTCGGTGAATGAATGAATGTAAAAAATTGAGATTAACAGACCGCATTTTTGTAAAAGATGCCTGCTTCTGAGAATGCATCTGAAAATGTTGAACTCATTTGGAAATGACCAGAATTGTGAAATATGTATTGAGAATTGTGTGTGTGTGAAAACAACAAACAAAATGCCCAAGTGAACACTGTTCTTTCATTAGCTGCCACCCACCTTTCAGAACTGTGAGTCACCTCTGACTCCTGACCTCTGACCTTCAACCCAGGCATACAGGTCATTGCCCACTCCCTTGAGTCTGTAGGTGAAGAGATTTTAAGAGCTGGCGAGGCCCTTGGGTTGCTCAGACTTCCAGCACTTGCAGTTTTGCTGTCAACTACATTTTTCTGAGGAAATGATACCTTGCAAGCCCGACGTATAAAGTCAGGAGGTCCTGCTCCCTCTGCGAGGGTGTTTTGCAGATGCTGTTCCTTCTGACTGAGATTCTATTACATCCTCCCCTGTCCCAATTACCTAGTTAGCTATTACTTTTCCTCTAGAACCTGGCACAAACATTGCCTCCTCCAGGAAGGTTTCCCTGATTTTCTTCTGAGTAGATCAGTTTCTCTTGTCTTATACTCTTATCCCCATGTTTGTCTTCTGCCAGCACGTACCTCAGCTGTAATTTTGTACCTATTAATGCTCAATTCCTCCTATAGAGTTGTGAGAAAATGAGAACAAAGCCATGAGTGGCTTTTTCCCCATTATATCCCTAGCACTGGTAGCAGTGCCTGGTACATAGTTGGTGCTCATTTACTATTTGAAGCTTTAATGAAAGTACATCTGATCCAACCCCTTCCTTTTCTTTCTTTCTTTCTTTCTTTTTTCATATGGGCAGGCACTGGAAAACGAATCCAGGTCTCTGACATGGCAGGCGGGAACTCTGCCTGCTGAGCCACCGTGGCCCCCACCCTTTCCTTTTCTAGATGAAACAAATATTTACTGTGTTCACTATGTGCCAGTTAGTCTTCTGGGCATCGGGAAACCCCTTTATGCTCCCTGCCCTGGTAGAATATGTTAACTTTCCAGGTTGCTAGACACCAGAGGAATAATTAATGACAATGGCAAGAAAGCATTTTGTACATGGGACTACCATGTAAGAGTTCCCCGGGGAGAAAGTCCTCTTATTGAAAAAATATTGGCAAATTGCTTGGCTAGAACATTTTATTGGTAATGGAGACCCAAAGAATCCTGTCTCTGTGGTTGGTTCAGGATGGGAAAGGGTCTCTGAGGCCCAGCCATCTTGTCAGACAGAAGTATTTAGTAGTTCGTGTCTTCCAAAGTTGCAAACATGGGCACCTACCTGAGTTTGCTTCAATAAATTGATGATGAACTCTGATTCCTTGGGTGTCCACCAGAACTCAGTTCTAACGTCAACTGCCGCATGCCCCGTTTATTCTAAGGGCACATTTAGGGAGGCAGCAGGTCTCTTGGGAGGAGACCCTTTACTTGCTGCGCACGGCACCAAGAGGAAAATTCCAACCCCCACTGTGATGGACTGTGGCCACCTGCTCTGGCCCCAGCCTTCCCCTCCTTGCTCATTTTGTCCAAGCCCTCTCATGCTGCAGATATCAACCTCAGGTCCGTTTGAGTTATTCCCGGTTGCCAATCAGGGAGGCATTAACTGATGCCAATAGAACTGGAGCTGGTGGGCATGCTGACATGGATTCTCCATTCTCAGTCTGGCTCTCCAGCCATCCCTTCTAGAAGTGGCAGGGCTGATGGCTTGTATCTGGCTGGCTCTGATGCCAGCGCTGGCTGGTACACCCTGGAACCCACTCCTGCAGGCAGCTGAGGGCACGGGGACTCCAGCAGACACCTCCTAGTCCTTTCCTGCGCCAGGCTGCCAGTGCCAGCAGAAGAGGAGACCCCCTCCTGCCTCTGCTTGTTTCCCTTGATTGTTATGTAATGGTCGGCAGCGGGAGGTAAATTCCTCTCCAATTTCCAGGCCCGTTACAGCGCATGAACCCCACCGTGGGGAGCCACAGTGATTGAGCTCAGCAGCCAGGTCCCATGCTGCGTGTCATAAATCAGGCCCATTACCAGCTCCTCCTGGCAGATGCCACAGCCAACAACCTGCCCACTCCGCTTGCTCTCCGGAGACCCCACCGCCTCTGCACACAGATAAACCAGGGCAGCATGTCCACTGGGAACTTGGCAGCCCTGCACGATACCCTGAGTGGAGGCTGCCCGAAACCTTATCCTGAAGGGGAAGGAGATTGCACAGCTCTTATCAGTGCATCTCAGATCTGGGGTCCCGCAGCAATGTCAAGGCATGTCCCCCTGCTACACAGATCTCCTGGCACTGTGACCTTCTGTGTGCCTCACTGTGCACATAAGACCCCTCTGGGGGATTTGTTAAAACCCACATTTCCCAGCTTTATACCCCAAGACTCCAATGTGGTAGGTCTTCGTTGGGATATTGTAATGAGCATTTTTACAAGTTCCCGGGGGGTTCTGCTGCAGGTGGTTCCTGGACCACCCTTCGAGAAGCTCTGCTTTAGGATCATCTGCATCCCTAAAGCATTGCCTGTAAAATGAAGGCCAATAAATCGAATCCTTCTTTTCCATTTCCTTCTATCATTTTGCTGAAGATGTGTATCCCTGGGGAAGAAGATGTGGGCTTCAAAAATCAATGGCAATCATGCTGAAGAATGAAGCACATCTTCGACTATGACATATTTAAAGGGCAATAATAATGCTAATAGTGGGGTGGGCGGGGGGGGGGGGGTGACCCCCACAGTAGGCTGTTCTGCTGATACTTTACAGTGCTGCAGGGACTCTGCTCTGGCTTCTCATCAGCTCAGCCATAGTTCTGGTGCACCTGGGTCAGTCCAGCTTTTGCAGTTGTCCCAGGGCAATTTTTAATACATCTTCCTTTGACTCTTAAAGAATTTGGATGATAAATTGCTGTCTTACCAATGACCCGTGGAGATGCTTCCCTCGAGACCTCCAGTTTTCTGCCTTTTGTTTGTTTCCCAAAGACGTCTGTTCTGTTGGGATCTCGAAAGGGTTTTGTAGGATTGATAGGATTCAGGCCGTTACACTGAAGTTGCCCAGACTGGCTCACGATTGAATGGGAAAAGGGCCTCTTTAGTCTGGTACCCCTCGCCCCTTTCTAGGACCCATGTTAAGGGAAAGGAGAGGTTCTCATCCAGTGACCAGGACAGCAGAAGTGGAGAATTCTGGGGCCAGGACCCCTATTTTGGGTATGTGATATAAGACTGCATTTTCCCTACAAAACCTTAAAAGACCAAGTAAAATCGCTTCTCGGCCTTTTGGCTAAGATCAAGTGTAGTATCTGTTCTTATCAGTTTAATATCTGATACATCCTCTATCCGAGGACAATATATTAAGTGGGTTTTTGGAATTGGGAGATGGAATAGGAGCTTGTTCTGTCCACTCCACACATCGACCCGCTATTGCAGTACTTCCGGGAACGGTGCACCCCCTCGGGGGAACAGTAAATGAATAAAAAATAAAAAAAAAAAAGGCCAAGTAAAAATAAACCCTAATCATCCCATGAGGCGTGATGAATTCTAGACTTAGGCAGAACTAGGTTTGATTCCAGTACTGCCTTCTAAAGGATGTGTGATCTTAAGTGGGTTGATGCCTTAGAGACTCATTTTCCTCATCTGGAGACTACTAATCTCCAGCCCAGAAGAGGATTTGAAATAATGTTTGTAAAGTGTGAGACACTTAATAAGCAGCCAATAAATGGTGAGAGTTAATAGTCAAAATAATAAGGGCAGTATTAGAAAGAAAAGTTTAATATCTTTAAAATGTAAGATTTTACTCTATATACAATAATTTTAATTTTGTTTCTTTATCAATTTCTTCCCCTGGAACTTCCTGCCCCGAAGGCTGAGCAAAGAGGCATCCCAAGGAAACAAAAGGAAGACACAATTTAGAATAAAGGAGCTCAAAGAATGGGCACAGCAAAACATTGTGTATTAAAAACGACCAGAGAGTTCTAGGGGAGCTCCAGGACGAGGGGGGTTTGGTTTTCAAGGTTTTTAGTCTTGCGCGAGAACTTTCCAGACCCTTTAAAGAAGTCCCGCATTTGGCAAGGTGTTGAAGGTATGGGGCACTGCAAAGTGGTGGATCAAAAATGGGAGAGGGTAGAAAGCAGGGGGCTATACCTAGGATGGCCACCCCACCTACGGCTTCTGAAAGCTCGGATATGTCCAGTGAGGACAAAGCCATTCTGAGAGCACATTGGGGTACGAGGGCTCTGGAATCAGGAGAAAGGTCCTGTAGTGTGTCATGACTGTGGGCTGTGGCTTCTCACCTCAGCAGTGGGTACCAATGTGAGGCCCCCAAAGAGCCTGTTGGGTCCAGCCTCACCCTGGCAGATGCCAGTGCCATGCCCAGGGGCCAGACCAGAGGCCCAGGCCCCACCACAATGACATAAGTCTCTATCTGTCCTTCAGGAAGGGACAGCTGGTGAGGGTCACTTCTTTGAGAAAGCAGAGACAACCCTGAGATAGGATTTTAATTTTGCCCTGCACACATTTGTTAGATGGAAGAGACTTTTAAAATCTATATATATATTTTTACATATTAATTTTTACCTATTTATTTTTTGCATATTTATTTTATTTTTTACACTTTAACATTCTTTACCACAGTACTGTGTACGACGGAAAGTTGTAGATGCCTATATGTTCAATAACAGGCAAATAGTTAAGTAAGTGTCAGCTAATCCATAGAGTAGATTACTCTGAAGCCATTAACATGATGCTGGAAACATAATCATGCAATGACTTGGAAAGAAATCTTATATACTTTTACCTAGTTAAAGACATGTCCCAGGGCTCTGAATCATATGGATAAAAGTCCGCTCCCACCAGCCGAAGTGAGCAGAGAGGTTATAAGGTATCTCGGGTCAGGTTCCCTGGTAGCAGAGCCTGAAGAGGGGATTTTGGGGGAAACGCTGTATTGAGGGACTGTTCTCAGGAGCAGGTATGTGGGAAGCAGGACAAGGCACGGGGAGAAGCTGAGCTAGGATGTGGTTTCACTTGGTGAACTGCTTTAGCCTGATCTCATGGTAGCCCTGGAGCATGAATTACACCATAGAATTGATGTCCCCTTGAGCAAGCAGCTGGAGGATGGAGACACCAGCCTGCCCAGGGGCATCAGAGTGTATTACATCAGCATCAACTCCATAAGAAGAGAGAGATTATGTAGGAAACTGAGAAGGGAGCCAAAAGATACCTGGGCTACACAGGAATAAGCCCAAGAAGTGGGAAGTCACTGGTATTGAGGTTACTGACCTCTCTTCTTCTGTCTGCAGATCTGCTCTCTTCTCCTCTCTTAGACTCTATTCATGATTCAGCTGGAAGCAGATTAGACTTGGGAACTCAAGGCAGTTCATATATAACTTGATCAGTTACTTTTAGGCCTTGTTCAGTCTAACTGGAAGGGATGAGCTGGGCCATCCAGAGTCCTCTCTTAGCAATCAGGAGTTGCAAAATTGAGTTACTGAGTCAATTAGCCATGGGAGCAGAACGAAAGGATCAAGAAGCAACCTGGGCCTGCGCTGGCTGTCTTGATCAATTTACATGGAGAAGTTAGAGAAGAGAAGAGTCAAGAGCAAGCCAGTGAGAGGACCTTGGGGCCTGCACAAAGGTACTTCCCCTGCTCCTAAGCAAAGGGCTGGCTTTGATTAGGATTTTGCTTCCACTTGACCTGGGGTGTCGCCCAAAGGACAGCACTGAGGGACTCCCCAGAAGTATCTGGTCAGTCATGGTGTGATAATATCAAAGGTGTTGATGATGAGGATGATAACGACAGTGATAACAGCAGTAATGAGACACACGGGATTAACAATAACGACAACTCACAGTAAGGTCTTGCCCTGTGCCGAGAACATTTTTAAACACTCCACCAGCATGATTCAATCCTCATGACAACCATTCCACCAGGTAAGTGCTATTATCAACCCCATATTACAAAGAATGTGAGACCCAGAAAGATTGAAAGATTCTCCAAGTTCAGCTAGGAAGAATTGAAGTTAGAACTGAAGTTCAGCTGGTCTGATGAGCATGCTGTTTTAACCTAGAGACACGTGCGCATGTACACAGATGGTCTCTGGACTCACACAGCTTGAGTCAAGTTCTACTTGAGCAAGTTTCTTAACCTCTTACAGCCTTAATTTTCTTATCTGAAAAATGGGTTTGGTAATTCCTAACTCACCTGGTTGTGGTGAGGATTAAATGAGGCAGCCTAGGTAAAGCCTCTGCTCAGTACCTGGCACTTAGTAGCTACTTAATAAATGTGTGCTCCTTCCTCCTTTTCTTTCGCCATGTCCGAGAGGTCAGGCATCTAGACTTATTCAGGAAGATGGATGCTGAAGCTTTCTCCCAGGCACAGAGAACAAATTTCAATTTGGTCTTTGCACTCTGATGGCAGCCTCAGAAGTCTGATCAATCTTGGCCCTCGAGTCAACTATGGGAGGGGATCACTCTCCCCCAGCCCCCTCTGCAGGGATGGGGGTGACACAATCAGTGACTGGATGCAGAGTCTGAGTCCTAGGGGAGACAGAAAGATGAGGAAAATTCCAGAGCGCCAACAGCGCCAACTCTCAGGGCACAAAGTGTTAGGACACATGGAAGCCTTGTCCCTGAAGTGAGCTTGTCCCTCCCTTCTGCCTTCTTTTCCTTCCTCCTTGCTCATCCTTCCTGTCCTTTCTCTCCATCTCTCCTTCTTTGACTCCATTGTTCTTCCTTCCCCCATTTTCCTTTCTTTCTCTCACTCTCCTCTTGCATCCTATGTTTCTCCCCTTTTGTGCTGGTTTGAAAGGATGTATGCCCCCTAGAAAAACTATGTTTTAATCAAAATCCCATTTCATAAAAGTAGAATAATCCCTGTTCAATACTGTGTGTTTGAAACTGTGATTGGATCATCTCCCTGGATGATGTGATTTAGTCAAGAGTGGTTGTTAAACAGGATTAGGTGATAACATTCTCCACCCATTTGGGTGGGTCTTGATTGGTTTACTGGAGTTCTATAAAACAGGAAACATTCTGGAGAAAGCAATTCAGAGAGAGCAGAGAATGCTGCCACACCACAAAGCAGAGAGTACACCAACCAGCGACCTTTGGAGATGAAGGAGGAAAATGCCTCCCGGGAAGCTTCATGAAATAGGAAGCCAGGAGAGAAAGTTAGCAGATGATGCCGTGTCCGCCATGTGCCCTTCCAGCTGAGAGAGAAGCCCTGACTGTGTTCACCATGTGCCTTCTCACTTGAGAGAGAAACCGTGAACTTCATCGGCCTTCTTGAACCAAGGTATCTTTCCCTGGATGGATGCCTTAGATTGGACATATCTATAGACTTGTTTTAATTGGGACATTTTCTCGGCCTTAGAACTGTAAACTAGCAACTTATTAAATTCCCCTTTTTAAAAGCCATTCCGTTTCTGGTATCTTGCATTCCAGCAGCTAACAAACAGAACACCTTTGTTCCTTCCTCTTCCATTCATCTTGCATCTCTCCTCAGCTCCCTGCCCCCTTGCGACTGACTGTCCTCGTTCCCAGGGATTATCCAGCAGTTTCTCTTGCTTCCAACTGGGGGTGCCCCTGATGTGGCCTCTGCCATGAGGGCTCTGATGGCCTTGGGACGACACAGTCCCAGCCCAAGCAAGGTTCCTGTGCCGGGCAGTCACGTTGCCTCCTCGGTGTGCTGGTTTCCTCTTTGTAAATGGGGAGAAGTTGGCCTTGGACAAAACCAAATTTTCCAGCTGACTTTCTTCCTGGAGAGTGTGCATCTTCCACACGATGGAATTCCGGACAGCAATGAGAATGAACCATCAAACGTAGTGTTGAGCGAAAGATGCCCGGACACAGAAGCATTCATAGTCTGTGATTCCATTTATGTGGAGTGAGGAAACATTCAAGGTGCATCTATGGTGTTAGCGATTGGGATAGTTCATACCCTTGACAGGCTAGCCACAGGGAGAGGATTTTCTGGGGTGCTAGTCGTTTTCTATTTGACTTGACTGTTGGTAACTGGATGTGTTTATTTTGTGAAAATTCATTCAACTGTTGTTATGATTTACATGACTAGCTGTATTATATTATTGGAAGACTGGGGAAGTCTTTGAAATGGACCAGAATATTACAGGGTATCTTCAATGGAAATCAGGTGTGTAACATATATTTCTCAGTTATCTGATTCCATGAGGGCAGTGCTTTTTATTGTCTTTGAGCTGTCTTACACCTAAGTGGCAGTTAGCTGAGAGCAATGCAGGTGAGACTCATCCACAGCCTTGCAGAGCCTATCAGATGGTGGAGGGACGATTGAGCCCACCCCTTCACCCCAAAGCCAGAAGTACGTCTTTTTGTTTTGGTAAATTCAATCTATTTCAGCCTTCCTGCATCATCTATAAGAGTGAGATACCTTGAATTCTCCTTTGAACCCGTTGCAACATCTTATTTATATTCGTATGAGAGCCATGATTATAGTCCCCTTTAAAATTTGTTCTTTAGAAGTATATTATACCCCAGAAATGAATTTTCCCAGACCCCATGTCCACGCTGCTTCATCAGCTCTGGGAGTGGGGCCCCAGGAATCTGCATTCCACATGTGGTTTGTTACGTGAAATAAAACGGCTGCCTGCATCCGGTGTGGCTGGGGAAGCATACCTTTCCCAGAAGGGCTTTTCCAGAAGACTTAGACAATTGACCTGCAGGGGTTTTCTGAAAAAATTATGGAAAGCACCTTATAGGGTAGCTGAGAAGCAACACCTGGTAGATAAAACTAGCTTCTACCCAGTGGAGATAGTTTATCAGATTGGACAAGCATCCCATATTCACTGATGTATATCTGCTCCCCACTTTGTAAGACTCCTCCCCCCCCTCACGTAAAACGGAAAATGACCGTCAGCCAATCAGAGCACTCCCTTGCTTCCTTCTCCATTCGTCCTCCCCAAGCTCCCCTCTTCCCCTCCCTTGGTGGGGCGCCCCTCTGCTCTGGGAAAGGGTTGCTGCCTGACTCATGAGTCCTCGATGAAGCTGTGAGACCCTAAATGGCATGAAATGTTCTTTTCTGATTAGGCTTTAACCCGCCAGGATTTGAGAAGGGCTTGGAACCCAGGGTTAGCATTTGACAGGATCCGTCTTTCTGTTTGGGGTTTTCATTTGTGAGGCTGTTGCAAAGGAAAGAAAAAGCCAAACTCCTGCCATGGGGTTTTCCTTTATCCCCACAAAGGGGGCTGACAAAGGCCCAGCAGTGGGAACCACGGTTTAGGCCACTGAGGACACACACTGAAGAGTCCTGCACTTCTTCCATGGCACTTTCTTCATAAACCATAGCCTCAGTTTCTCAGTGGAATTATTCTCTCTCTATCTCTCCCTCTCTTTTTTCCCTCTTCCTTTGATTCCTAATGCAAACAGCGATTCTCAGAAAAGCAACATTTATTAAATCAGGAGGATTACAATATCAATGGGAAGTTATCATGCAATAACCTTCTATTGATTTGTGTATCGCCAGTAATGAAATCAACTGGAATATTATTTATTAAACATATTGATTAGCAAAAAATAATTTGCAGGGACAGGAGCCTGACTCTGCAGGGGATCCCGCCCAGCTCTCCATGGGGGCGTCTAATTTTTCTCTTTTCCTGGGGAAAGAGCCGTGATGAGTGTCTGACCTGCCTCAGAATTAGTCCCAAGGTACAGAGTCCTCAAGCGGTCCACTGGGGACATGAGATCTGCAGCCTCTTGGGTGACTCCCCTGGGCCCTGGCAAGTCTGCAACCTGCCAAGGAGGGCCTGGGGCAGGCGGCTATTGTCCCTCCACCGCAGAGGGGTGGATTGCTGATTGGGCGATGCAGTGTCCCGTGGGAGGTGGGGTGGGTGAGCGGGGTTAAGGGGTGGGGCAGCGTTAGAGGTGCAGTTTCTTGAAGCTGACCCTGAGATAAGGACTCGGGGGCAGGTGGTTTATTTGAGATGTTGTCCTGGGAAGCATGGTCACGTGAGGGAAGGAGGAGAGCCTCAGGGGGTGTGGTACAGACAGGCCATTGCTGGGGGCTCCTGGGGCTCAGTTATGCCAGGGCGCCCTTGCCAGGTATGTGTGACATACTTCAGAACTGTCCGCTGCAGGTGAGGAGGCTGGAGCATTTACCACCCGTCCCCACCCCTCACTGATGGGGGCTGTGCCTGGCCACATTAGCTCCCTGGAGTTGCTGGAATTTCTGAACTGTCCACCGCACTGGCTAGGCCCCATGCTAATTCCCAGCCAGACAGTGGCCTCAGATAGAAAGACAGAGAAGCCACAGGTGCTCGAGGGGGATCTTCCTAATGTGGGGACCTGTCCAGGGCAGCTGCAGTGATTTCCCGGAGTGCCCAGGGGCTGTGGGAAGTACCACATACACACTGATGCTCCATCATGGGGCAGCCTCTCTTTGACCTTAAACTCCCGCCTCCCAGGATCACTGTCCCCTTGCGTTCTCTCCCCGCCTTGGACAGGATCTGGAATTTTCACAGACTGATCTGGGAGCAGCTGTCATGAAAATTTGTGTAACAAAAATGAACACCTAAGAATCTACTATGTGTTTTTACCTCCTCTGTCCCTTATAGCAGTCTTGTAGTGGGGGTGATTAGTTTCCCTGTTTTGCAGATTAGAAAGTGGAGGCCCAGAGAACACAACAACATGAGCAGGAAATGAGAGATCTGGAATTCAAGTCCGATTGTCTGACTGCAATGGACATCACTGGGCTCTGAACAGAACGGTCTGAGCATGGAATCTGGTTCCATCACTTTTGACCCTGTGACCTCGAATTAGGAACTTAACTTCCTTGATCCTCAGTTTCCCCACCTGCTGTGGGGACAGCAGCAGCCCGTGCCCCACAGGCAGTTGTAGGGTTAACGTCATAATGCATACAAAGCATCGCCACTTGGTGACTGCATATTGATTTTAGTTTACATTAAGGGAAATCTCATCACAACAACCCACCCCTGGCTTTGCGTCCTTAACATGGTGGCTACTCGGCTGTGGGTCTGTCTGCTCTCAGCCTTGCCCCTGCTCTATTGTGTATCTCAGGGGTGCTGCAGGCTGCCCTCCCAGACCCCATGTCAGATTTATTCTGGTTGGGTTTAGCCAATGGGAGGCACCGGTGGGAGATTGGAGGAGGTGCGAGGGGAAGGTCTTTCTCCTGTCTCTGCCTTGGGTGGCAGGAGCTGCGTGTCTTGGGTGGCCTCTGCTCTCCTGGGACAAGGCTCCTTGGTTCCACTTCCCACCAGATGACCATGGGTGCTGGGCTCCAGTGACCCCAACTCCCCGCTTTGCCCCTCAGCATGGGGGTGGCAGCCGCTTCCCACTGTCGTCAATCTCTGGGCGACCTCATTGGCCCCTGCTTGATTTCTCAGCCCTTTCATCACAAGGGTAGCCAGTTTCCTGAAATGAATGCCCTCTGCTTTAAATACTTAAGTGGTGTGCCTTTTGTGTCTGCTTATGTTTAGGCCCTGCCTGTCACAAACACCTCCACACCGCAGTGTCATTTGCCTCCCTGACATGACCTCACGGCTCCCGTGGCTGGGTTCCTTGTGATGGACACACTGACGGTGGACAGAGTGGAGGTGGGGAGATGAGATTGAGATGACAGAGGAAAAATTCTTCATAATTATCGCGCTCCTGCCGTATAGTCTTTCTTTCCTCTTGATACCTCATTTCAGGTTTGACTCATTTCATCTTTCCAACATGAAACAATGAAATTGGCATTATTCCCATTTGACAGATGAAAAAACATGATACTGAAGATACTCAGATCTTTGACTCTGAGCTGGCTCCAGGCCCCCTTTCTGGAAGTGACATCAGGAGAGCCACAGCAAGACACGTCCAAATTCAAAGCCACTGTTGATTGCCCCTCTCCACCGTCATTCACAACTTTTTCAACTCGTGAGTCTCTCGCTGGCTCACGTACGATAGCTGAGGCCTACTCAGATGTGCTGAAACATTTGCTGGCACCTTCCAAACAGATCTTGTGGCGAGGGAGGGGCAGGGCATTTCCTGGGGTGCAGACAGCCCCAAAAGGTCTTTATCGGTACCCTGTTGATAGTACCCCAGCGGCAGCTGCTGACCATGTGCTGCGGCATGGAGAGAGGGTGCCGTCCTGGGGTGTATGACAGTGTGGGTTGGAGAGGTGGAGGCTACGTCCCCTCCCCTTGAATATGGCCTTAGTGATTCGATTGTAACCCCAGCTGGCTGCAGAAGTGATGCTGTACCACTGTTGAGTCTGGATCATAAAAGAGGGAAAGTTTCCACAGGGCCCTCTTTCTTGGGGCATGTGTCATTGGAGCCTGGTAAGAAATCCGGCCGCCCTAAAGCTGTCACCCGGAGACCACGTGGAGGGACCACGTGGAGGTGGACTGATGCCCAAGAAGCCCCTGACATGCCCAAACCCAGCAGCTGGAGCCCTCGCAGGTAGGCACCTGGCATAGGGGGCGAGCCCCCAGAAGTCTCCAACCCCAGGGCTGGGGGCCAGCGCTATCGCGAGTCCAGCGAGGACGGAGCAGCGTGGTTCCACGCTATACCAGAGATGGAGGCACAAGGACAAATCAATAATATCACCTCTGCCTATATTCGAAGTGTTGATATTTCTGTTTGTCATGATTGTTTTGCATTCATTTTTGATTTCAAAAAAAGTTTTGGTTAAAATAGTATGTATCTTGATTCCTGAGTTTTGACATCTCCTTACCCTCAACCCACCCCCGTGAGAATCCCCGAGGAAGAGCAGCTTGGCTTATCCCAGTCCACACCCAGAAGGAACATGAAGGTAATAGTAACTATTTGTTTCACAGCGATAGTGAACCCATACACAGAGCACTCAGCGTTGATAGGCCAGTTTGCATGGGTTGAAGTCATTGGACACACCATCTAAGCTTGCTGAGCTTCAGTTTCATTGTCTGCAAAATGGGCATCCTTCATGGGACTGTTAGAGAGTGAAATGGAATGCATATAAAACATTTAGCACATTGCCTCGCATGCAGTAAGTGCTCCATAAATGTTAGTTATTATTATTTTTATTTATTTATTTATTTATTTTTATTAATTAAAAAAAGAATTAACAAAACAATTAGAAATCATTCCATTCTACATGTACAATCAGTAATTCTTAATAACATCACATAGTTGCATATTCATCATTTCTTAGTACATTTGCATCGATTTAGAAAAAGAAATAAAAAGACAACAGAATAAGAATTAAAACAATAATAGAAAGAAAGAAAAAAAACAAAACAAAACAAAAAACCTATACCTCACATGCAGCTTCATTCAGTGTTTTAACATAATTGCATTACAATTGGGTAGTATTGTGCTGTCCATGTCTGAGTTTTTATATCCAGTCCCGTTGTACAGTCTGTATCCCTTCAGCTCCAATTACCCCTTCTCTCTCTTTTTTTTAATTAACGGAAAAAAGAAATTAACCCAACATTTAGAAATCATACCATTCTACATATGCAATCAGTAATTCTTAACATCCTCACATAGATGCATGATCATCATTTCTTAGTACATTCGCATCGGTTTAGAGGAACTAGCAACATAACCAAAAAAGATATAGAATGTTAATATAGAGAAAAAAATAAAAGTAATAATAGTAAAATCAAAACAAAACAAAACAAAACAAAACAAAAACCTATAGCTCAGATGCAGCTTCATTCAGTGTTTTAACATGATTACTTTACAATTAGGTATTATTGTGTTCTCCATTTTTGAGTTTTTGTATCTAGTCCTGTTACACCGTCTGTATCCCTTCAACTCCAATTGCCCATTATCTTGCCCTGTTTCTACCTCCTGCTGGACTCTGTTACCAATGACATATTCCAAATTTATTCTCGAATGTCTGTTCACATCAGTGGGACCATACAGTATTTGTCCTTTAGTTTTTGGCTAGACTCACTCAGCATAATGTTCTCTAGGTCCATCCATGTTATTACATTCTTCCTAAGTTTATCCTGTCTTAAAGCTGCATAGTATTCCATCGTATGTATATACCACAGTTTGTTTAGCCACTCTTCTGTTGATGGAGATTTTGGCTGTTTCCATCTCTTTGCAATTGTAAATAACGCTGCTATAAACATTGGTGTGCAAATGTCCGTTTGTGTCTTTGCCCTTAAGTCCTTTGAGTAGATACCCAGCAATGGTATTGCTGGGTCGTATGGCAATTCTATATTCAGTTTTTTGAGGAACCGCCAAACTGCCTTCCACAGTGGTTGCACCATTTGACATTCCCACCAACAGTGGATAAGTGTGCCTCTTTCTCCGCATCCTCTCCAGCACTTGTCATTTTCTGTTTTGTTGATAATGGCCATTCTGGTGGGTGTGAGATGATATCTCATTGTGGTTTTGATTTGCATTTCTCTAATGGCCAGGGACATTGAGCATCTCTTCATGTGCCTTTTGGCCATTTGTATTTCCTCTTCTGATAGGTGTCTGTTCAAGTCTTTTTCCCATTTTGTAATTGGGTTGGCTGTCTTTTTGTTGTTGAGATGAGCAATCTCTTTATAAATTCTGGATACTAGACCTTTATCTGATATGTCGTTTCCAAATATTGTCTCCCATTGTGTAGGCTGTCTTTCTACTTTCTTGATGAAGTTCTTTGATGCACAAAAGTGTTTAATTTTGAGAAGCTCCCATTTATTTATTTCCTTCTTCAGTGTTCTTGCTTTAGGTTTAAGGTCCATAAAACCACCTCCAGTTGTAAGATCCATAAGATATCTCCCAACATTTTCCTCTAACTGTTTTATGGTCTTAGACCTAATGTTTAGATCTTTGATCCATTTTGAGTTAACTTTTGTATAGGGTGTGAGAGATGGGTCTTCTTTCATTCTTTCGCATATGGATATCCAGTTCTCTAGGCACCATTTATTGAAGAGACTGTTGTGTCCCAGGTGAGTTGGCTTGACTACCTTATCAAAGAGCAAATGTCCATAGATGAGAGGGTCTATATCTGAGCACTCTATTCGATTCCATTGGTCGATATATCTATCTTTATGCCAATACCATGCTGTTTGACCACTGTGGCTTCATAATATGCCTTAAAGTCAGGCAGCGCGAGACCTCCAGCTTCGTTTTTTTTCCTCAAGATGTTTTTAGCAATTCGGGGCACCCTGCCCTTCCAGATAAATTTGCTTATTGGTTTTTCTATTTCTGAAAAATAAGTTGTTGGGATTTTGATTGGTATTGCATTGAATCTGTAAATCAATTTAGGTAGGATTGACATCTTAACTATATTTAGTCTTCCAATCCATGAACACGGTATGCCCTTCCATCTATTTAGGTCTTCTGTGATTTCTTTTAACAGTTTTTTGTAGTTTTCTTTATATAGGTTTTTTGTCTCTTTAGTTAAATTTATTCCTAGGTATTTTATTCTTTTAGTTGCAACTGTAAATGGGATTCGTTTCTTGATTTCCCCCTCAGCTTGTTCATTACTAGTGTATAGAAATGCTACAGATTTTTGAATGTTGATCTTGTAACCTGCTACTTTGCTGTACTCATTTATTAGCTCTAGTAGTTTTGTTGTGGATTTTTCCGGGTTTTCGACATATAGTATCATATTGTCTGCAAACAGTGATAGTTTTACTTCTTCCTTTCCAATTTTGATGCCTTGTATTTCTTTTTCTTGTGTAATTGCTCTGGCTAGAAACTCCAACACAATGTTGAATAATAGTGGTGATAGTGGACATCCTTGTCTTGTTCCTGATCTTAGGGGGAAAGTTTTCAATTTTTCCCCATTGAGGATGATATTAGCTGTGGGTTTTTCATATATTCCCTCTATCATTTTAAGGAAGTTCCCTTGTATTCCTATCTTTTGAAGTGTTTTCAACAGGAAAGGATGTTGAATCTTGTCAAATGCCTTCTCTGCATCAATTGAGATGATCGTGTGATTTTTCTGCTTTGATTTGTTGATATGGTGTATTACATTAATTGATTTTCTTATGTTGAACCATCCTTGCATACCTGGGATGAATCCTACTTGGTCATGATGTATAATTCTTTTAATGTGTTGTTGGATACGATTTGCTAGAATTTTATTGAGGATTTTTGCATCTATATTCATTAGAGAGATTGGTCTGTAGTTTTCTTTTTTTGTAATATCTTTGCCTGGTTTTGGTATGAGGGTGATGTTGGCTTCATAGAATGAATTAGGTAGTTTTCCCTCCAATTCGATTTTTTTGAAGAGTTTGAGGAGAATTGGTACTAATTCTTTCTGGAACGTTTGGTAGAATTCACATGTGAAGCCATCTGGTCCTGGACATTTCTTTTTAGGAAGATTTTGAATGACTAATTCAATTTCTTTACTTGTGATTGGTTTGTTGAGGTCATCTATGTCTTCTTGAGTCAAAGTTGGTTGTTCATGTCTTTCCAGGAACCCGTCCATTTCATCTAAATTGTTGTATTTATTAGCGTAAAGTTGTTCATAGTATCCTGTTATTAGCTCCTTTATTTCTGTGAGGTCAGTAGTTATGTCTCCTCTTCCATTTCTGATCTTATTTATTTGCATCCTCTCTCTTCTTCTTTTTGTCAATCTTGATAAGGGCCCATCAATCTAACTGATTTTCTCATAGAACCAACTTCTGGTCTTATTGATTTTCTCTATTGTTTTCATGTTTTCAATTTCATTTATTTGTGCTCTGATCTTTGTTATTTCTTTCCTTTTGCTTGCTTTGGGGTTAGCTTGCTGTTCTTTCTCCAGTTCTTCCAAGTGAACAGTTAATTCCTGCATTTTTGCCTTTTCTTCTTTTCTGATATAGGCATTTAGGGCAATAAATTTCCCTCTTAGCACTGCCTTTGCTGCATCCCATAAGTTTTGATATGTTGTGTTTTCATTTTCATTTGCCTCGAGGTATTTACTAATTTCTCTTGCAATTTCTTCTTTGACCCACTCGTTGTTTAAGAGTGTGTTGTTGAGCCTCCACGTATTTGTGAATTTTCTGGCACTCCGCCTATTATTGATTTCCAACTTCATTCCTTTATGATCCGAGAAAGTGTTGTGTATGATTTCAATCTTTTTAAATTTGTTAAGGCTTGCTTTGTGACCCAGCATATGGTCTATCTTTGAGAATGATCCATGAGCACTTGAGAAAAAGGTGTATCCTGCTGTTGTGGGATTTAATGTCCTATAAATGTCTGTTAAGTCTAGCTCCTTTATAGTAATATTCAGCTTCTCTATTTCTTTATTGATCCTCTGTCTAGATGTTCTGTCCATTGATGAGAGTGGGGAATTGAAGTCTCCAACTATTATGGTATTTGTGTCTATTTCCCTTTTCAGTGTTTGCAGTGTATTCCTCATGTATTTTGGGGCATTCTGGTTCGGTGCATAAATATTTATGATTGTTATGTCTTCTTGTTTAATTGTTCCTTTTATTAGTATATAGTGTCCTTCTTTGTCTCTTTTAACTGTTTTACATTTGAAGTCTAACTTGTTGGATATTAATATAGCCACTCCTGCTCTTTTCTGGTTGTTATTTGCATGAAATATCTTTTCCCAACCTTTCACTTTCAACCTATGTTTATCTTTGGGTCTAAGATGTGTTTCCTGTAGACAGCATATAGAAGGATCCTGTTTGTTAATCCATTCTGCCAGTCTATGTCTTTTGATTGGGGAATTCAGTCCATTAACATTTAGTGTTATTACTGTTTGGATAATATTTTCCTCTACCATTTTGCCTTTTGTATTATATATATCGTATCTGACTTTCCTTCTTTCTACACTCTTCTCCATACCTCTCTCTTCTGTCTTTTCGGTTCTGACTCTAGTGCTCCCTTTAGTATTTCTTGCAGAGCTGGTCTCTTGGTCACAAATTCTCTCAGTGACTTTTTGTCTGAGAATGTTTTAATTTCTCCCTCATTTTTGAAGGACAATTTTGCTGGATATAGGAGTCTTGGTTGGCAGTTTTTCTCTTTTAGTAATTTAAATATATCATCCCACTGTCTTCTAGCCTCCATGGTTTCTGCTGAGAAATCTACACATAGTCTTATTGGGTTTCCCTTGTATGTGATGGATTGTTTTTCTCTTGCTGCTTTCAAGATCCTCTCTTTCTCTTTGACCTCTGACATTCTAACTAGTAAGTGTCTTGGAGAACGCCTATTTGGGTCTAATCTCTTTGGGGTGCGCTGCACTTCTTGGATCTGTAATTTTAGGTCTTTCATAAGAGTTGGGAAATTTTCAGTGAAAATTTCTTCCATTAGTTTTTCTCCTCCTTTTCCCTTCTCTTCTCCTTCTGGGACACCCACAACACGTATATTTGTGCGCTTCATATTGTCCTTGAGTTCCCTGATACCCTGTTCAAATTTTTCCATTCTTTTCCCGATAGTTTCTGTTTGTTTTTGGAATTCAGATATTCCATCCTCCAAATCACTAATTCTATCTTCTGTCTCTTTGAATCTATCATTGTAGGTATCCATTGTTTTTTCTATCTTTTCTACTTTGTCCTTCACTTCCATAAGTTCTGTGATATGTTTTTTCAGTTTTTCTATTTCTTCTTTATGTTCAGCCCATGTCTTCCATGTCCTCCCTCAATTTATCGATTTCGTTTTTGAAGAGGTTTTCCATTTCTGTTCGTATATTCAGCATTAGTTGTCTCAGCTCCTGTATCTCATTTGAACTATTGGTTTGTTCCTTTGACTGGGCCATGTTTTCAATTATTTGAGCATGATCCGTTATCTTCTGTTGGCGTCTGCGCATTTAGACAGATTTCCCTGGGTATTGGATCCAAAAGTTTGGAAGATTTTTCTGTGAAATCTCTGGGTTCTGTTTTTCTTATCCTGCCCAGTAGGTGGCGCTCATGGCCCACGTTCGTCTGCGGGTCCCACCAATAAAAGGTGCTGTGGGACCTTTAACTTTGGAAAACTCTCGCCGTCCGGCATGTTTGCTAGCTGAAGCGGCTTGGAAGAGTGCGAGCAGGCCCGGGGTCCGAATGCAGGGAGGGTTGCTGGCTGCCGCAGCCCGGGAAAGCGCCCGTCCGAGTTTCCTCGTCAGCCCGGGGCGACAAGCGTGGCGGGAGGGTGCCAGCGGCAGCGGCCCGCCCGGGAGAGTGCACGTTCCCGGGGAGTCACGGGTTTGGAAGGGGCCTCCCCCCCCCGTCACCGTTCTCCGCGGCCTGGGGAATTCCGATCCAATTCTCTCAGTTCGTCCGGGGGGCTGTGTGTGGTGCGGGCGCCAGCCGCCGTGGTTTCAGGGGACAGCCTGTCCAATTCTCCCAGCTGGCCCGGGAAGGGGGAAGGGAGCGACTCCGGCCGCTTGCTGCCCCGCCCGGTGAAGCCCGCGCGCCTCGGTGATCTCACCCGAGCGGCTTCTCTCAGCCAGCCAGCCGTTCCAGGATGGGGTACACTGTCTTTTTTTTCTCTGTTGTGGCTTTGGGAGCTGTTCTGTATCGTTTCTACTCCCCTAGTAGCTGACCTGGAGAAGAAACTAAGATCCACGCGTCTTACTAAGCCGCCATCTTCTCCGGAAGTCTCATTATTTTAATTTTTGATGCTGTTGTTACACAGCTGGAAGAACGCTTCCTGGTTGATTCCAGGGAACCACTCCCTTCTGCTATGCTCCCGTGCACTGTAGAAGATTTCCCTTTAAGCCATATTTCTATTTCCAAGGTGGCATTTCACTACAGTATTTTAAACGCAGATTGGGAATCTTAGCAATTGAAAGGGTTAAATATAGAACAAATAGGTGAACAAAAGATAAAATGAGCTTCTTGGTAAGAATAACAGTCTTGGGTCAAGAACTTCTGAGTTAAATTGGAGTCTTGTTTTCAACTAGACAGTGGACCGGTTCCTCATCTTCCCTTTGGCTGGTGCGGCGTTTCAATTGTGAATATGTGTCAAGTGTGTGTAGGTGAGTGAGGGCCGTTGGAGTGAATGAGTGGGCTTCTGAGTTTGCCAGGCATGTTTATGTGTGACTTGTCTGTGTGACTGTGTGTGTCCATGTCTGTGTACCTGTGTGTGACCATGTCTGTGTGCCTGTGTGTGTGTCCACGTCTGTGTGCCTGTGTGTGTGTTTCCATGTCTGTGTGCGTCTGTGCATGTCAGTGTGGAGGTGTCCATGTCTCTGTGTGTATGTGCTTGTCTGTGTGTGTATATGTGTATGTGCATGCCTCTGTGTGTGTATCAGTGTGGTTGTGACTGTGTGCATGAGTGTGTGTGTGTGTGAATGTCATGCTTCAGGAAGGTAGGGGCCATTTGCTTAGCCTGGTCACTGGCACACATTCATTTGAATGAATGAATGAATGAATGAATGTGTGTGAGTGTGGGCATGTGGATTGTCTTTCTCAGAGCGGGAGTATGAATGCCCAAGCTAGGGTAGGGGTCCTGCCTCTGACCACGTGTGAGGTCTCTGTGAGTCTGGGGCCCCCCTATGGGGGCCCATGGGTGATTCCTTGCAGCCCCCACCCCCGAGCATGCCCCGAATCTCCTTCCTCAGGTGGCAGGAGCAAGGAGTCGGAAGCACTTGGCAATGAAGTGGCAATTCACTCTGCAATCCCTTCGGTATTCATTGCAACAATGCACGCTCTGATGGGCTCGGCACGCTGAATGCAGCTTTCAATGTGCAATCCGGCAGGAATTAGGGCTCTGTGCCGGCCTCATCACGTCCACTTATTGTCAAGTGTTGCCGAGAATTCTCCCACTCGGGCTGAGGGAACCACTTGTTTTAGCAACTGATTTCCGAAACCTCCTCTGGGTTGGGGTTTCTGCGAAGCTCCCGGTGATGTGTTATTGTTCCTGGTTTGTGTTTTGGACATTAATGTGCTCTGCTGAAGTATGCAAATTGCCATAATGGGAGGAAATGAGATATAAAAATAACTCTGGGGCAGCAAACACCGGAGGAGCTCTGAGACCAGCACAGCTTTTCTGGGTCCAGCCTTGGACCCATCTTTGCAGGCAGCGCTGGGGGAGGACCTGAGATAACCCAGGGGGAGGGTCTCTCTGGCCTGGGCTGGCCACTGTCCTCCCTCAGCTGCCCAGCTGGACGGCACGACAGGGGCTGGGTGAGTCCCCTGCGGAAGGCAGTGGTGGGGACGCGGCTGCCCTCTTCTCTTTCTCAGCTGCCCTACTGCTGCTTGGTCAACGGAAACCATAGGTTTGCTCTTGCTGGGTGGCAATTTATGCTCAGCTGTTCAGGTGGCCACACCGTCTCAGAGGATGAATTTGGATTCGCGTCAATGGGAAGCCTGTTTTCCCTCGTTCCAGTTCTCTCCCTTCCCCATTCTGAGCTGTATACAGGGGGCTGGACCCTACAGGCTGCAAATCCCAGGCTCTCTGGTCAGTTGGCTTCCATTTGGGTTTGGCCGGAGGAACCATCGGTGGGAGAAGGAAGGGCAGCGAAGGGGAGGGAAGGGAGGAGCTAGGAGTCTCCGCTCTGACTCCGATGGCGCCTCCAAGGAGCAGCTCGTCCCCTCCACGGCTCCTGGTCCCCCAGGCTGGCCTCCATGCACCCCCACTTCCAGCAGATGGCCCTTGCCTGTGGTGCTGCCATCCTTCCCTCTGGCCCTTTGGCCTGGGGCTCATGGTAGCCTCCTGCTGTTCCTTATCTCTAGGCTGGCTCACTGCCCCCTCTTTGGAGTCACAGCTCTTCCAGCACCTGTGTGATTAATTCCTGGCATTTAAGTCATTCTGTTTTAATGCTCAGTGGTTTCTGTTTGATGTTTAGGCTCTGACTGATAGGCTCATCAAAGACACCTGGGACTGTCTCTACAAAGGCAGATCTTCCTCGACTGCCTGTCAAGGGAATGAATAAAGGGCTAATGACGTATGGGGAAACAGGCCATTTCTCTCTAAGATTGGAAATGAGGGGCGGTTAATAATAATAATGAAAATATCTGACATTTACTGAGTCTTACATGTTTGTCAGCGTGTTCAGCACTTTATATTCATCTCATTGAAGTTGATATAACTATTATTCCATTTTATATGAGAAAACTGAGGCTCCTAGAAGTTAAGCTGACAAACTAATATTGTGCGCAAATACTGGTCAGGATTTGAAGCCTAGTTTTTTTATTCCAGAGCCCAAGTTTAAATCATCCTGTTCGTCTCCCTTATGTAGTAGTACCTTACAAACTTTGGTTTGTGTCTTTGTAGTACATAAGGAATAAAAAATGTGCCCATGGTGAAATAAGCTTGGGAGACATTGCATGTTCTATATTCTACTCTCCCATCTCAGAGATTTGTAAAGCACAATGGCATATTACAGGCTCTGATAAGTTCTGCACCAAAGAAGTACTTAATTGAGAGAATCCAATTCTCTGTGTTAGTTAGATTCAATTGTCAACTTGGCCAGGTGAGCATACCTAGTTTTGTTGCTGCGGACACAAGCCAATGGTACGTGAACCTCATCTGTTGCTAATTACATCTGCAGTCAGCTAGGAGGCGTGTCTGCTGCAATGAGTGACTTTTGACTTAATTGGCTGGTGCTTAAATGAGAGAGCGCAAGGTAGCACAGCTAAGCAGCTCGGCATTCCTCATCTCAGCACTTGCAGCTCAGCCCAGGCCTTTGGAGATGCAGAAAGAAATCACCCCGGGGAAAGTTGTTGGAACCCAGGGGCCTGGAGAGAAGACCAGCAGAGACCATCCTGTGCCTTCCACGTAAGAAAGAACCTCAGATGAAAGTTAGCTGCCTTTCCTCTGAAGAACTAACAAAATAAATCCCCTTTTATAAAAAGCCAATCCGTCTCTGGTGTGTTGCATTCCGGCAGCTAGCAAACTAGAACATTCTCCAAAGTGTTTCACCGTGAAATTCTTGGGCACACCCTTTTTATTAGCATCCTGTAGGAAAAGGGTAGCCCAGGGGATGTATTTAGGGAAATATTGCCTAGGGATTTATCTTGAGTGTGTATGTATTTATCTATTTTCTATTTTAAGATGAATCAGCTGAAATGTCTATTTAGGGAACAGATTTAAAGATTTCAGTTTGCGTGCCCTTAGAAATGAGCACATCTGATGCCTTGCCCACCTCTTGAACTGTTCTCCCATATCCCATATGTGTGGGTTTGGCCTTGACCTGGATTCTCCTGAGACTGAAGCATCCTCTCTCCCAGTCTTGGAAGCTGAGACATTCAGTTTCTATAACTCCCATGCATGGACCCCATTCCTTTTCCCACAGGACAAGTCTTTGACTTTTAGAATGCATCCATTGTGTCCACCTTCTGTTGTTTTGCCCTTTCCAGTTTGAAAAGTTTCACTTCCTTGGGGTGTGCTCTCACCATGCAGAGTCCTGTTTTTTGGAGTCTGGGGTCCAGATCTGAACTCACAGAGTTGGGGTGGTCCAGCCGGCTGCCGGAGGGAGACTAGAACCCCCTCTTTAGAATTACTGTTTCTATTACTATATTAATATGGTCAGTGGTGTCTTCTGACCACCCAGCTCACAGTATTAGATTAGATTTAATTTATAGTTAGCCAAAAGCCCCATATTTCATATTCCTACATATTTATTTTTAATTAAAAAAAAAAAAGCTGCTGCCTAGCAATGTCACTCCTATCCTATGCTTCTGCAGATGACTTTGAAACCCTATTGCAGCACTTGGCAAATGTCCCCATCAAATGTTATTTCGTTAGGCTGACCCTTCATCCTAATGTGTTATTATTTCCTGCAGCCTCATTCACTCATTTCCTCTTGGCTTCACATCATCCACAGTTGACATCTTCTTCCAAATTACTGATAAAAATTCTGGATTTGATAAAAATCAAACCAATGATAGAGACCTGTGACTCACTGGTCCACTAGGCAATGATTTGGTTAGTAAACTACTTATTGCATTACAGGATCAGTCATTTCTCCAGCCCAGATTTATAAGTCTATAAGGGCTATTTGGAGAGAAATTGTTGAATGGTTTTTGGAGTATAATCTCTATGTCTCATCTGCACTCATCCTACCTACGTTTTTTCTCCATCTGATTTTAAGCATGTCCATGGCTTCAATTTACATATGTATGTTGCCCAAATCTGTACTCCACATTTACCACGGGAAATCTCCAAATTCCTCCTGAGCGTATAAAATCGGGTGTCTCTCAGTCACTTCCAGTGTGGCATTTCCTAATCCTTCATCCCTAGACACGCTCCTTCCTAGCTCATGGGATGGCTCCACTCTCCATCCAGCACCCAGATCTCCGATCTGGATATTGGCAGGCATCCAGTCAGTTGCCAGTCCTGCAGATTCTCTCTTGAAAGCTCTGACTTCTCTCTGTCCCAGATTCTGTCATCGGGGGCCAGGCTGCCATCCTCATTTGCCTAGATAATGTCAATATAGTCCTTTCATCTCCTACACTTTTGCTTCCTTACAATCCATTTTTTAGAGTAGGCAAAGTGATCTTTCTCAACATGTATCTCTCTAATCTGGCTGCTCCCTTGCTCAAGGGTCTTCAATGTCTCCTTAGTACTTTCTGGATCATTTACCTACTCCCGAACTAAGGAGTTTTAGAGGAACTGTCATGACTCAGCCCTTTCATGTTGTTCCAGTCTCACCTTCCTCTATTCTTTTCTTTTTTCTCTCCACACAAACAGGATCACTGGAGCCCCTGCACATGCTGGCACGCCTTTGCCACTGGGCCCCTGCACCTACTGATCTTCTCCCATTTTACTTGCCCACACTTCCTAGTTCCTTAGGACCCAGCTTAGACATCACCCTCTCCAGCAAGCTCTTTCTGACCCTCCAAGCCTGGGGCAGAGCCCCCTTCTTTGTCGTCCCAGACCCCCTTGTGCTCAAGAGGGATAAAGATGATTCCAGAAAGAATTAGTTGCCCCTTGGACCCAACAATCAGATGAAAATAAAACTTTAAAAAACTAGGAAGGTTATAGGATGCTTTGGGTGGATTTTGTGGCTTCTATGATGAGAGTGACACCATTTTAATGTAGACTTTTAATAACTTGGATGGTGGGAAGGCACAGCCTATAACAGAGAGAAATTCTTATTGTTAAATCATTGATGGTTTCCCAAAGGCCAGAGAATGGTGCAAAGCAATCCTTCGATTTTCCTGACAAGTCTAGGAAGAATATGCACCAAGCCCTACCTGGATGGGTACATGAGAAAACCCATTCTTTTCAGTTTTCCTCCTCTTTCTCTCTTCTCTCCTGGTCTCCTCCTCTTTACTCACTCTGAATACTAAATTCTTTTCATTTTATCATCATTGCATAAGGGGCTGGGACATGAATGTTGACTCTTTTAGGTTCTGCTGGTATGAAGAAAAATGGCTCCCGTAGGTCCAATCTTAGAGTGAGGCACCCACAAGACATGTATATAAACCCTTTTCTTGCTTTCATTGACTCTGATTGTTAATATAATCTGCCAGCAGATTTTCTGTCTTCTTCTTTCTTCTTACCAATGACATTTCATATCATCTTGATAGGAGTCAGGGATCCCAAGGGGATTAGTAATTCCCCAGCCAGGAAGGAGGTTAAGGGCTATGGAAGCCCTATGCTGCCATGCCATGAAGAAAAGAGACAGTGACAGTGACTGCAGGAAGGCTGACCATTTGCTGCTATGTCATACTGAACTCTGCCACAGCATTACCTCACCTTGACCTGCCTTATGACCAAGCTGATGCTGGATATGTGTCTAGGAACGTTGGTGAGAATGTGCCAGAGGCACGACTGGTACCCAGGTTGCTGACCCCAAGATCCAGTCTTAGTCCAAGAAATTTTGTGACCTTTTAATTGGACTGTGTCCTGCCCACCAGTCAGGGCCACGGGGAAAAGGTGGTCTGAAGATGCTGTGTGTCGCAGAATCATCCCTAGGCAGTACAGTCATGGCCTGGGATTCCTAGATCAGGTGGGGCCGCATATCCCATGGTTATGGGTGTTCCTGGCAACTCCGCATGGCTGTCGTTGCAATGATGATGACATGGCCGCCCTGTGTCTATGCACCCCTGTCCCCACTCCAGCCTGAAGCACTCTCCATTTCCTCACAGTCCTGCCTGCCTGAGTTTCCTGCTTGGTCTGTTCATTATAAACAGGACTGAAAAGCAGAGGGTCATGGGCCCTGCCAGTTCAAGGAGGTTCCTAGGACCACCTCCGGGACCGCTCGTTACCATGCTAATGCACAGCAGCCCCAGTGAGAGGCAAGCAAAGCTAGGGCTCATTTGATTGAAAATCTAAAGGACAGCACCTGTCACAACCTACACTGGAGAATTTATGGGTGTCTGTCTTGATGAGCTTGGAGGGAATGGGATGATTCGTGGCGGGACTGCCGATTGCTGATTTATGACCCATCATTTACATGTTGCTAAAGTCAATTGGCCTGTGCCGAAGGTCACACTCCACTAGAATCGCGCTCACTAAATCGCGAGGCCTGGTCTTCTAGTTGGATTGGGCCCAGGTCTCCAGCTCCAGGTTCCTCCGACCCAAGGAAGCAACAAAGATTTGGGTCAAAGATTTGTCTGGTCAGGACACATGGGCCACCAGGCAGCCTGACCTCCTACTTGACAATGTATTCTGGGAAAACTTTAGACACTGGGTTGCCAGGAAGGTGCAGTCTGGAGTGAGACAGACCTGGATTGGATTCTAACTCTGCTGCTTTCTAGTGCCGTAACCTTAGGGAAGTCACCTAACCTTGCTAAGCTGTGGTTTCATCTATAGAATGGGGATGATAGTAATACCCTCCTCACAGGGGTGTGAAAATTAAATTAATAAAAGCATATTAAGTACACCTAGGAATACAGACTATACTGAGCACCTATCAAATGAGATAGAACATGTTAAGTATTTAGAACAGGGTCTGGTAGGTGTTGGTGCTTGGTCCATGTTGATGATGAGATTTTATTGCATGGTAGCTAAGAGGCCCATTGTTCGGAACCAAGATTGCTTATGTTCAAAATCTAGTTCTGCCATTTAAAAGCTTTATGGCAGGGAAGGACTTATAGTTTCTGAGTCTTGAGTTATTACCGATAATCTATGGATAATAACAGATAGAAACAGCGCCTAGCTTGTAGGGTTGTGGTGAGTTTGAATTACAGGACATGATATAGGTAGAGCCCTTGGCACGGTGTGTGGCACTGCAGAGAGTTCATTGAACATGAGCAGCCTGAAGGAAGATGGTGACGGGTCTTAATTTAGCCTCAGCTCCAATCTGAGCAGATCTTGTTTTATGGCTGTTGTGTATCAGCTTCAAACTGGCCTGTTTAGTCTCTTCACATTCATCCTTGACAACAGGCACATCCCTCACCTATAGAGATCATAGAGTCTATTTTTATTTCTTGACATGCTTCTGGAAATATCTCCAGCTCCTGTTCACTTCATTGGCTCTTCCCCGGTTTTGCCCTTTCAAGGGTCCCATCTCAGAATCTACCTATAGCTCACAATTCTCTTTTCACTAGTGACCTGGGTTTTACTTCTCTCCGCTGTTGAAATGGCAAATGGATTCTTTCCGTGGTGAAGGCTATGTTGATATCCACAGTCAGACTTTTCCCTTATCTTTCCCAGGGCACTGTGTGGCCACAGTTCATAGTGTGGCACTCTACTGATCGATAATCATAGGCTGAGCCCCCTGTCCACTTTCTCTGATCACTGGGTAGCAGGGACCATGGCTGAATCAGCAGCTGCCCAAGGCACACTCAGAGTAGTGGACCAACTCAGGAAACTTGTGCTGAGTAGAGAAAATGATGAATGGAGATGCAATAATTAGAGGGTATTTTTCCTCCTTCCTTCCTTCTCTTAAAGAGCGTTAATAAGTGGAGTTTTTTTTTAAGGTGAAATTGACAGAATCAGCATTTTCCTTATCATTATGTTATTTTCAACTTTTCAGAAATCTCTGTGGGTTGATATCTTTTGGAAAAATTAATTTTCCAGTGATATTTCCTGCCTTTTTCTTAAAAAAAAAAAAAGCCCCAATAAACTATTTATGTTGCATTTAATAATCAGTTAACTATAGTAGCTTATATGTATCAAGAGCCCTCAATACCTTGGGTGCCAAGTCTTGTGGTTGATGTTTTACATGCCAATCTCCTTTCATCCTCACAAAGACCCCAGGATGTTACGCATTTGTATTATGTGCATTCCTCCAGGGGCCCCCCCACACAAATTCTGAAATCTCTGTGGCTTAGAGTGAAGTTCTATTTCTCACCCTTGCCCAGTTCAGCAGGATCTGGGTGGCTGTCTTCCAGGCTGCAGCTTCAGCATCTGGAATACGTGGCTGCCAAGGTCACCAAAGCAGAGCAAGTCAGCCCTGGAGAGTGTCGTGGGATGCATTTTAAGGGCCAGGTCTGGAGGTGGCTGACATCACTCCCACCCACATCCCAAAGACCAGGGCTCCATCCCATGGCCCAACCTGACTGCAAGGGAGGCTGGGAAATGTGGAGGACCACGTGGACCTTTGGTGGTCAGTCACACTATCTGCCATGTGTCATTTCTATATTATGAATGAAGAAACAAAGGCTCAACAAGGGTATGCCTATAGCTCTGAGTTCCACAGAAGCGAAGAAGAAGAGTCACCCATCGAAGCCAGGCCTTCTGATCTCAAAGGCCATCCTCCACACCAGGGGTTGGCAAGCTTTGACCTGCAGGCCAAATCTGGCCCACTGTCTGTTTTTGTAAATAAAGTTTTATTGGAACACAGCCATGCATGCCTTTTTTCTATGTTATCTATACTTTGGCGCACAGCTGTGGCTTTGAGCAGTTGCTGTGGAGACTGTATGGCCTACAAAGCCTGAAATATTTACAATCTGGCCCTTGACAGGAGAAGTTAGTCCATGTTGTTATGCTGTGATTTTAGCTCATTTTGCATCTCTGCAACCTGACTTGCTGGAAACTGTCTGAGAAATTGTAGGTTTGAACTTCGGACTTCATGTGCAGATTCTGCCGGTGGACTGGACTTCTCTTCTTCCTTTTCTCTAGCTTGAGGCCCTTTTAGCAAAAGGATCATGGGGAAAGTTGGTCAAGACCTGGCTTTGAAAATTGTTGGCTTAAGGAGTTTTTCCAGTTGGAATATTTGCTTCTTTGAAGGGCAATGTATGTGTGTGTTTGTGTGTGCCTGTGGGTTAATTGAATCTAAGTGCCTTTAGGCTGGACACGTCATAATAACTGTAATTCGCTGTTGCCTCACCCCTGGCTACTTCAATCATTTGTATGTCCTGAGGGCCCCTACATGCATTTGAGTTTGTGGACCCTCGTCCTGGACTTTTATTCGCTCCTGTTGTGAGTTCTGATGCTGAGAGGGAAGATCTGCCTAGCTATGGAGATGGGCCTGCTTCAGACTCAGGTTATCTGCAGCCAGGCACCCTGAGAGAGGGGATCAGGCCTGTTCCCTACTTCAGTGCTGTGCAACCCAGGGGAAATCTCTTAAGTGCTCCGTCTCTTATCTGCAAAGTGTGGATAACCATATTGTTGTGGGCAGAATTCTAATAGTCCTCAAGATTCCTGCTCCCTGGTATATCTGCCCTATATAATCCCCTTCCCATCATATCCAGGACCTTTGGATATGATGGGATGTCACTTCCATGATTTTGTTATGTTATATAGCAAAAGGGATTTTGCAGATGAAATTTTGGTCCCTATTCAGTAGACTCTGAGTCAATCAGAGAGTTATTATCCTGGGTGGGCCTGCCCTAAAGCAGGAGAGCCCTTATAAGAGACAAGAAGCAGCGTTTGTTCTCTTGCTGGGCTGGAGGAAAGGAACAGCCACCTTGGAAACAGCCCGGGGTGGGGACTATGTGGTTAGGACCTGAGGCAACCTCTGGGAACTGAAAGAGACCTACAGGCGACAGCCAGCATGGAAACTGGACCTTAGTCATACAACAGCGAGGAGCAGAATTCTGCTAATGACCTGAATGAGCTTGGAAGAAACTTCAGATGAGGCTGCAGGCTGCTGGCCAACACCTGAATGCCCGCCTGGTGAGATCCTGACCGGAGGACTCAGTGAATTTGTGCCTGCCCCTTGACCCACAGAAACTGAGATAATAAATGTGTGCTGTTTAAGCAGCCTGTTTTGTTCTAATTTATTATGCAGAAATAGAAAATACACAAACCTGTCTCAGAGTGTTATTGGGAGGATTAACTAAGGCCAGGGCTCAGTGTGTTGTAGGTATCTACAAGGGCCTGATGAACCAAGCTGAGTTTTCAAGAAACTTAAGGGGAGTTCTTCCTTTGGCCACGGCTGGGGTGATGGCAACCCACACAACTGCTACTGAGGGTCAAGTGTCCTCGGAGCAGAGTCGGGCACTGATGCTCTTGTTCAGGGGATTTGTGGAAGGAGTGAGCGTGAGGAAAAACCCATGAGGAGGTGAGGATGGGGCAGGGGAAGGAGCTTGGTCAACATGTGGGTTCAAGCTTGAGAACAGCTTCAGCCTCACCCCACGGGGGGCTATGGAGCTTGGATGGTATCACTGAGTTTCCCACTTTAAGGCAAGGGGTTGGGCTTTTGTACTCCAGTATTAGTCGATCAGTGGGTGAGGGAGGAAATTCCCAGGCATTTCCAAGAAAGATGCATCTTGTCCTCTGAGGGCAATTCTCCAGATAGGGGGCAGCTGGGAGCTGCTGGTGATGGTGCAGCGGCCAGGAAAAGCAGATCTGACCAGGGCACTGACTGTTCTTACCACTTCCCACTTTTCTGGTTGGTGGTCTAATCTCTCAGGTCCTGCTCTAGAGCTTCTCCTCCAGCCTCATCCATGCAAAGCAAAGAATGGAGCATCTTGTGTGCTGGTGTGGATCGTTCAAGGTTCACCAAGTACACTCCCATCTCTACCGTTCCTTGCTGAGTTCACCCAGCTCAGCCCTGACCTCATGCCCACACTACCTCCAGCCGCCAGGGCGCCAGTCCCCTAAGAGCCACGCTGCTGAGATTAGTTAATCAAATATCTTAGCACCCTGCAAAGTGCCAGGCTTACTTACAGCCAGCTGGAGAGAGGATCATTGAAGAATCAATGATAAAACCATTGATGGGGGAATGGAAGACCTCTTGTGCCCAGCCTCACATCTATTCAGCCCCCCTTTTCACTCCAGTCTTTGCTGTGTTAGGCAGCTGTGCTCATGGGTGGCATGACAGCCTCTTGTCTCAGCTGAACTTCTTGCTGTCTGTCCTGGGGCTTTTCGGTCACTGCTGCATGGGGTGCCCATGTAAAGCATTCGGACACTTGGAAGCATGAGAATTTATGGAGTTGCAAGGGAGTAACCATCCCAGGATGCACTTTTGGCCAATGGGGGAGAGGGTCCCCATTTTTGCACCCTGGATGGAAATTCTGAAAAACATTCCCCTACAACTTCTTAGAGAGTCACCTGCAATTGTGAGCTCCAGTTGCCTACAATTCAGTAATGTGTCTTTGGATTGGCTTTACTTTCTTCTTGTTACAGTTTTTTTACAGTACCCTATGACCGATCCTTGGGATCATTTCCCCAGATAAACTACCTGCTTACAAGCCTTTTTCTTGAGTATTGCTTTTGAGGGGACCAAGGGCCATGGCAGGGGCTCTGAGGGCACCCAACAGGCCACCTGCATGAATCCAAGGTGTGTAGAAAAGGCCTCCTAATTCAATGTTTAAGCCAAGAAACAAAGGATGAGTGTGAGGTGGTGGTGCAGAGTGAGAATGTTCCAAGCTGAGGGAAAATGCTATTCCATCTTCCCAGAATTCCTTTGTCTCTACTGCACCTGGTAATCTCTTATTCAACCTTGATAAACCAACATTCTTTGTTTTTTTAAAAGGTTCCTGGATGTTCCAGACCCTTTGGCTTCTATTATAGTACTTTCTACATCACATTGCAGCACTTCTGAAACATTAATGTACATAAGAACCACCTGGAAAGTAATTATAGCAAAGCTTCTCAGACCCTGTATTAATTATCTACTGCTGTGTAAAACATTACCCCAAAACTTAGTAGCTTAAAGCAACAAACATTGGCTCACAACTTCTTTGGGATATGAATCCGAGCATGACTAAGCTGGATTCTCTTCCTCAGGGTCTCTGACAGAGCTGCAATTGATGTGTTCACTGGAGCTGGGATCTCATCTGAAGACTCAACTGGGGAGAAATTCTTTTCCAAGCTTACTCAAGTGGTTGGTGGCAGAATTCAGCTCCTTACAGACCGAGGGTCTCAGTTTCTCCTTGGCTATTGGCTGGAGGCCTCCCTTTGCCTTGGCCTCATGGGCCTGCCCATGGCCTGTCCATTCATTAGAGCAAGGATGCAAGATCAACTGGGAGTAGGGGGAGGGAAGGGTGGAAGTCAGTCTTTTGTAACCCAATCAAGGTTGTGAAATCTCCTCACATCGGTTATAGTCTAGTTATCAGAAGCAAATTACCAACTCCAGACCAAAGTCAAGGGGAGTGGGTTACACAAGAGCAGAATTTCAGGAGGCAGTTTCATTGGGAGCCATTTCAGAAGGCAGCCATCCACAAGCACCCCCCCCCCCCCCACTTCCAAAGGCTATTCTAGGGAGTCTGAGGTGAGGTATGAGAATCTGCACTTTCTAACAAGTCTAGTAGATTGGTGGGTCTCAAACTGCTGCATCTTAGAATCACCTGGGATATCTTAAAATCCTCCCAACCCCAGGCCAGAGTCTCTGGAGGTAAAACGTAGGTATCAGCACTTTTTAAGGTTCTCCAGGTGATGCCAGCATGCAGCTAGGTTTGAGAACTCTGGGTGTCCCACACAGTGAAGGCCCTCAATTAACCTGCCTCCTGGTTTCCATCCTTGCGAAGTATCTGTCTTTTGGATCTGGGCTGGGTGGTGATTTGCTATGAAGATATGGAAACTTCCACTTTTGCATTCTTGGGAGCACTGAGCTACTGCATAAGAAATCCATCTACCCTCTGAGAGATTCTGTGGACAAGGAGAGACTCTGAAGCTATACAGTCGTTATTCTGAGCCCTTAACTTTTGGGGTGGTTACGCAGCAATTTCTGTTTCGGTGAACTGTTCTATCTTTACTCACAGTTCTGCAATCTGGGCTGGACTCCACTGGGCAGTCCTTGATGGTGGTCACTGGTGTGGCTACACTGAGCATATGGTTGCTGGAGGGCTGGACTCAGCCAGGATGCTGAGCAGCTGAGACTTTCTCTCTCTCCATGTCATTGTGGAGCTCTTATGAGTGCAAAATCAGAAGCTGCCAGGTCCTATTAAGGCTTTGCATGGAACTGATACAGTATCACATCTGCCAGAAGGTAAACTTCATTGGGGGACCCCAATGCAACAGACTACTACAAGAACCAGGGCTTCTCAAGCCATGTACGGGTCCTTGAATCATTTAGGCGCCCAAGGTAAAGAATCCCAACACTAGATTGGGGTCCTCAATCTGTGTTATTATTTGGCCATGATGAACACGTTGCTGAAAACAGATGGATAGATGATTGGCTACACAGTTGATGAATAGAGTGATAATATTCTCAGTCTGACTGTCAGAGAAGGGGCCTTATTGCTACTGACCTTGACCTCTCTCCTTTCTGATCCTTAGCTTCTTCTCCAGACCCTTGGGAAACTGTGAGTGAAGGTGGATGATGGACCACCCATTGTTCCTGGGGCTGGGAGCTTTCCTAGACATGGGACTTTCCTGGGGCAGTCATGGACAAGCTGGGATAAGCTGGTCACCCAAAGTGTGGTAAGGACACAGGTGCTCTGAGCTCCCCTAAGATATGTAATTCCAGGCACCAGGGACACTGATGTCTGCCCTCACGGCCAGTGTTTTCTGCCACATCAGCACCATTCGTACATTTCAAAAGCCCATCTGTGCCCGCAAAGGAGTGACTTCCTGTGTGCATGGGCGGCCCTGGGGAGGCTGGGTCTCAGAGAGCCTGTTTTGGATTATGAGCCTTTGAAGACATCTGCAGGGAGGGGATAATTCATCCCAGAAAAACAGCTCTCTTTGCCATGCAAACCAGAAACCAGGAATGGAAATGAGATTTCTAATTACATCGGGCATTTTCAGAGCCACCTGCTGGCTCTGGCATGTTGCTGAGTGGCTGCGATGTAGAGGTGCTGGGGAGCCAGGCCTGGCCTCTGAAGTCTGGCTGCTGGGGTGCCTCAGGTGGGTTTCTTGGGTCAGGGCATGAGCTGCTGCCTTCAAAGCCTGCTTGCAGTGGCTTACAGCTGAGCCTGCAGGGAACCGATGGCATGAAAGTCTTCTCTGAACTTAGCAGCAAGGCATTCCCACAGCTTACAAAAGTCCTAGACTTGGGACTGGCCTGACATTTCGTCTCTAACTATTTGGGATTCCTGACCCATGTGAGTATCCTCTGAACTGGGCTGGGGCGCAGCTTGACTGCCAAACACTGATGACTGGGGAGCTCCCACCCCCTCCCTGAAAGCTTCACTAATGCTGTACGTTCAGGCAATACTAGATTAAATCTCAGCTCCCCCAGAGACTCAGGTTGGGCTCACAGGAATAGATGCTGAGATGGAGATTGGGAGGCAAGTTGCTTGTTGGGGATCAGTCTCTCTGAAAAGCAGGGGTACAGCAGAGTGGGGCAGAAGGAGAATCAAAGTGTAATACCCATCCGACAAAGGCTGGGTCCACCCAGAAGAGAACTCTGGAATGAATGTTGCCCATCAGAGTAGTCCTGGGTTAAGCTGAAATGGCTGGGTTTGTTTTGTTCGATTCTGGGATACTGGCCTTCCCAGGAAGGGTGTGATCTCAGGTAAGACAGATATTGAAGGAGCTGACAGCTGGGGACCATTTCTTCATCAACCCCTCCTACAGATGTTCAGCCTCCATGCATCAATCATTCACTCAACAATTATCCCAAATCCTGGCCATCCTTGTTCCATTTATACCCTACAACTACTACTGGATTGTTAGGAAGCAAATTGCAGATTCAGAAACATTATGTTTCCTCTGTATTTCTAGAAGAGAAAGGCTTTAATAAAACAACATAGCTGCAATGTTTGTTTTTGACAGATTAAATTAGATAAAGCAAATGAAGCATTAATCACAGCGTTTGGCACATATAGGAGGGGCTTAGAAGTATTAGTCATATCAGAGCACATCCTCTTTGGAGGTGACATAGGAGAGAAAGGAAAAGGAGACTTAATTCTCTCTAGCGTAAAGATATCCATCCTTTGCCCATAACAGACATCACTAATCATCATCAGCGAGTCTTCCACACATCGCTCCAGGGAGCCACTGCTCATCAACTGGATTTGCACATGATATGAAACCAATTTGCTCACATTGTCCTGGTGGTGTGACTGTCCCCCTCTCTCCGAACCAATGGCTAAACCCAGAGCCTGCCCTCGGGTCCTCTGGCATATCTGGCAGCTGCCACCCTAGCTGCATGCTTCAGAGCCTAAGCTGGGTCACAGTGATTCTGCCCAGTAGCTGCCCATAGCCTCCTACCCAGCTCTGCACCATTTGGCTGTTGCTCGGCCCTCGACCAGGAACCTTGGTACAGAGAAGCAGCCCGCAGATCCTTGCTGCCTGCCTAGCCCTGGCTGTTCAGTGTCTGCCTCTGTAGCATGGTTCTCTTTCATTCTTCACTTTCTTCTATCTCTTGCCCATCTTTGCCAGCATCTCCTTCTACTTCCTCCTGTGAACAGTCACACGCATGTTTTTTGTCTCCTCCAGCCTTCCTTATATTGCCACACTCTTTTTTAAACTTGTGTTTTATGGTTAAATAAAACATACAGACAGAGTAAAGAAAGGAAAGAGCAATAATTTTCAAAGCACGCTTCAAGATGTAGTTACAGAACAGATCCCAGAGTTTGTCATGGGCTGCCATTCCACCATCTCCGATTTTTCTTTCTAACTGCTCCAAAACATTGGAGGCCAGAAGGAATATAATACAGTGATTCAGCTGTCATATTCATTTGTTAAATCTTATTTTCTCTGTTATTCCTCCTCCTTCTCCTTTGATCCTTCTCCCAATCTGTAAGGATCTTTGGACAATGCCCCTTCTCATTTTTCATGTTGACAAGGGGTGTCAACACTTAAGGATAGTGGGATGTAATGAATTGATGGTCTTGGAGAGGCTGGTCCCTCTGAGTTTCCGAATTTATCTGACATAGGAGCCCTATGGCAATTATAGGTTCCAGGAAGGCAAAACCAGCACATGAAACCTTAATAGAGTCTCAGTTCATGCTCTAGTTATGCTCAAGGTCACCTTGCCACAATCTTGAATCAGCCTAGGCATGCTTCCATAGAGGAAATGATAGGTCCAAAAGTAACTCAAGGCATTTGTATATATATGTGTGTGTGTGTGTGTGTGTGTGTGTGAGAACTAACCCTTAACCTGTGTACCTGACTCTTCAGCCCATAGAAAAATTTTATGCTGGTTTCCTCATTTATCTTTGACAACAGTACTGTCATTTAGTTGTTTTCATTGTTATTGTACAGATGTGGAAACTGAGGGTCAGAGGGGCTCATGGCCTTTTCCTGTATATTAAACACCTTAGATGTCAGTGGGGCCAGAGGTACAGATGGGAGTTCTGATGGCGAGTGGCACTGGCGCTTCACAGTTCCTAGGCTGTGGAACCCTTTCTTCAAATGAGACTGTCTATGAACGTCCAATGTCTAGGATTCTGGATGAAGGGAGGGGGCATGGACCTGGCGTTCTGTCTGTCGTTAGGGCATGGTGAGGGAAAAGGGAGGGTGGGTTTGCAAAATCCCTGAGGCTTTGGGGAGCCCAATATTAAAAAATAATATTATATGAGCGGACACAGGGTTCAAGTTAACAAGCCCTTGGTAGAATTCCTTTCCTGAAAGTCTTGACAGAACGTCTGGGGAATGACTGGTTATGAGATTCTGTGTTTGCACACCCACCTTTCCCACCCTATACAAATGTGGGGCTTACTACTTCTAGGGAGCAGCTGTTTGGGGGGATTTTGCTAACTCCTGGGATCAGGCCTGATCAAAGAGAGGAACTAAGGGAAGGCGCTCAGAGCTTGTAGTCCATAGTCGGTCCTGAGCAGAGATCTTCACCCAAATGAGGCTGATAATAATCGTAGTGGCAACAGCAGCAATTCATGAATCTCTTCTTCTTTTGTGCTAAGCTCTGTGTTAAACACTCAAATATTTTAATCCCTACATCGGGTCTAGGTAAGAATTTGTATCCCATTTTTATAAATAGTAGGATGCTGAAGGTCACACAGTGGGCAAGTGATGGAGCTGGGACTCAGGCCTGGGTCGGCGAGCTCCGGGATACACACATTCACTCACTGTCCACGTCACTCACCTGTCCACAGCCACTCTCTAGTCCACACTCACTCACCTGTCCACAGTCACTCACTAGTCCACATTCATGCACCTGTCCACAGCCACTGTCTAGTCCATGTTCACTCACCTGTCCACAGCCACTGTCTAGTCCACGTTCACTCACCTGTCCACAGCCACTGTCTAGTCCACGTTCACTCACCTGTCCACAGCCACTGTCTAGTCCACGTTCACTCACCTGTCCACAGCCACTGTCTAGTCCACATTCACTCACCTGTCCACAGTCACTCACTAGTCCACATTCACTCACCTGTCCACAGCCACTGTCTAGTCCATGTTCACTCACCTGTCCACAGTCACTCACTAGTCCACGTTCACTCACCTGTCCACAGCCACTCTCTAGTCCACGTTCACTCACCTGTCCACAGTCACTCACTAGTCCACATTCATGCACCTGTCCACAGCCACTCTCTAGTCCATGTTCACTCACCTGTCCACAGTCACTCACTAGTCCACATTCATGCACCTGTCCACAGCCACTCTCTAGTCCATGTTCACTCACCTGTCCACAGTCACTCACTAGTCCACATTCACTCACCTGTCCACAGCCACTGTCTAGTCCATGTTCACTCACCTGTCCACAGTCACTCACTAGTCCACATTCATGCACCTGTCCACAGCCACTCTCTAGTCCACATTCACTCACCTGTCCATAGCCATGCTCTAGTTCATGTTCAGATACTAGTCCATATGAGCTCACTAGTCCATACTCACTCACTGGTCCACATTCACTCAGTAGTTTACATTCACTCATTAGTCCACATCACTCACTGGTCCACATTCACATACTAGTCCACATGCACTCACTAGTCCACAGTCAGTCATTAGTCCATGGTCACTCACCTGTCCACTTTCACTCACTAGTCCACAAACACTCACTAGTCCCTAGTCCCTCACTACTCCATCTTCACTCCCTAGTCCACAGTCACTCCCTTGTCTCTTTAACCTGATTCTTCCATGCTACCCTTAGCATAGCCCTGTGAGATACGTTGTTTTTACTTCTAGGTTCTCAAGGTGGCATGCCTAGAAAGAGTATGAACACATATGGAATTGTTCCCAAATCATGAACTTTGCTACCTCCAGAGAGGGAGATATTCCAGTGAAGAACATATACTACTTCTGAGAAGATCCACGGTCCACAGTGGGCTCTCTGGTTTTCTTCCTAATGGTAAGTGAAAATAGGCTCTTTTTGAAGATGGAGGACCATCTGTTCTGCCATGTTTATTTGAGAAGACAGTTTTTTTGTAAAAAATATGCTGATCAATAAATGTCAGGTTTTCTTTGTTTTTATATCTTATAAAAATGGGAAGTCTTCTGGTGAGATTGAGCAAGCAAAAAATAAAAATATTGAAAATTAAAGGGTAAGGTGGTGCGACAGTGGTTCAGTGGCAGAGTTCTCACCTGCCATGCTGGAGACCAGGGTTCGATTCCTGGTTCCTGCCCATGTTAAAAAAAAGATTAAAGGGTAAAGAGTTACAGCTTGAATAGACTATAGATAAGAAAATGAGAATAATATTATGTTAATAGCTTTGAAATCTTTGATAAAATGAAAAATTTTTTGAAAATTGTGAATAACCGAAATTGCCTCAAAGATATGTATAAAATAAGAATAGACCCATGGTACTACAAATTGTATCGACAGTAAATAAAATTTGCCACAAAAACATTAGGTACACGTGGTTTTATGGACGTCTTTTACTAAACCTTTAATGAACAGATACTCTTTATCTTATACAAACTATTTCAGAGAAGACATAAAGATGGAAAGTTCTCTAGATAATTAAATGATCCTAATTAACCTTGATATCAAAATGTGCAAGGACAGTAAAATAGAATTATAGGTCAATATCACTTATGAATGCAGATTTAAAAAGCTTAAATAAAACATTAATAAGTAATCCAGGCACATGACATCAGCAACAAAACAGTAGCAGCCAGCCAATAAAATCTCACCATGAATTCCAAATCCTAGGAATTCAAGGATGGCTTAACCACAGAAATCCTACACAAATGATCCTAGTATCTGATCAAAGAATAAAAAAGCAGGTGATTGTTAAAATGGATACATAAAGAATATCAGAGAGGTCTAGTTTCAAAATGGCAAGGATATTCTCATATTCCCCTCTTCCTTTTGAAATCAGCTCAAATAATAGGGAACATAAACAGAAACAAAAATTTTATTACTGATGAAGCTAGCGGGCAACTATAATATTGAACCATATAAGTTGACAGTACGTGGATTGAGGCACAGTGAATGATTTAGCAGAGTGGAGGAAAAGCAACTTTCTCCCTGTGAATGAAGATATATCTGAAAAGCCAGCATTCCTGCAGTCATTCATGTAAAATAAAACATAGTATTAGGTGTTTCCATTTGCTAAAGCTCCCAGAATACAATATACCAGAAATGAATTGGCTTTTATAAAGGGGATTTACTAAGTAAAAGTTATAACCCTAAGGCTGTGAAAATGTCCAAATTAAGATACTAACAGGAGGATGTCTTCTCGGAGGAAAGACAGCCTATATCTGCAACACCTGTATCAGCTGGGAAGGTTCGTGGCTGACGTCAGCTGGTGTGCTGGTTTGAAAGGATGTATGTCCCCTAGAAAAGCCATGCTTTAATCAAAATCCCATTTCGTAAAGGCAGACTAATCCCTATTCAATACTGTATGTTTGAAACTGTAATCAGGTCATCTCCCTGGAGATGTGATTTAGCCAAGAGTGGTTGTTAAGCTGGATTAGGTGACGACATGTCTCCACCCATCGGGGTGGGTCTTCATAAGTCTCTGGAGTCCTATAAAGAGAAAACATTTTGGAGAATAAGAGATTCAGAGAGAGCAAAGAAGAACGACATAGCCATGAGAAGCAGAGTCCACCAGCCAGCGACCTTTGGAGATGAAGAAGGAAAATAGCTCCGGGGGAGCTTCATGAAACAGGAAGCCAGGAGAAGCAGCTAGCAGATGGCACCATGTGTTCACCATGTGCCCTTCCAGATGAGAGAGAAACTCTGACTGTGTTCGCCACGTGCCCTTCCACTTGGAGAGAAGCCCTGAATTTCATCGGCCTTCTTGAACCAAGGTGTCTTTCTCTGGATGGATGCCTTTGATTGGACATTTCTATAGACTTGTTTTAATTGGGACATTTTCTTGGCCTTAGAACTGTAAACTAGCAACTTATTGAATTTCTCCTTTTAAAAGCCATTCCATTTCTGGTATATTGCATTCCAGCAGCTAGCATACTAGAACAGCTGGTGCTTGCTCCTAGTTCACTGCTTTTAGCTCCTGATTCTAAGCATCTGTGGGGGCTCACTTAGCTTCTCTGGGGCAAACTCTGGATTTCATCTCTTAGCATCTCCAAACATCTGTGTCTTGGTTTTATTTCTCTGCTCTCTATAAGTTTTGATTCTCTCTCCATGAGCTCTTTTAAGGACCCCAGTAAACTAATTAAGCACCAACTTAAATGGGCGGGACCACATGGTCATTGACATAATCTAATCAAACAATCCTGTCCAAAAGATAGGCCCACCCCACGAGATTGGATTAGGATAAAGGAACATGGCTTTTCTGGGGGTACATAACAGTTTCAAACCAGCACACTAGGATAATAGTGATTTTGGAGGCAAGGAGAGGAAAGAGATGTGATGGCAGAATGGAATGTTTCCCATTTCAATCCGGAATGTTTTATTCCTTAAAAGACTGTTTGAAGCCAATATGATAATTCAGCATTTTTAAAATCTGGGGGATAGAGATATATATATAGTTTTGTTATATTATTCCTTGCACTTTTATAAATATTTGAAACAGTTCATAATTAAAAGCCAAATTAATTAACTTTAAAGTAACACAAACCCACAATACAAATTCAACAATAAGTACCTGAAAATCAACATTTCCTGAATTTCTACTACCCTTAGAGCAGGCATCTTTCTATGCTTCTTTCTGCGGCCATATAGCTATATGTTATGTATTCAATTTTACAAAAATATCACATTTTGTGACATGTATGTATCATTCAATAATAAGAAAAGTACCTATATTACACATCACTTAGTGGTTAAGAGTTTAGGTTCTGGAATCAAACCGCCTGGGTTAAAAATCCATTTCCAGCATTTATTTGATCTGATTCCTCTCTGAGCCTCAGTTTCCCAAACTAGATTAATGATGGTAAATATTATCATATAAATTCTTTTTTTACTGTATGCTGTATGGTGGGGGTCACATTTCATTCTTTTTCTATGTGAGCATCCCTTTATTGCAGCACCATTTGTTGAATTTTTGTTTGTTTTTGTTGGTTTGTTTGTTTTTTTTTTTGTGAAGTGAATGGGCCGGGATATTATCATTTAAATTTTATAATCCAATGAAGCATACAGCGTGCCTTACCTATGGAAGAACTCCTGTACAAGATTGCCATCATTCCATGTGCTGACTCTTGCCATTGTAGGTTTAAGGCTTAGTAGGGATATTTTGGAAGAAAGTGGAGCTTTTAACAGTTTCCCAGTAGGCAGTGAGACAGGACAGATTGTAAGTGTCCTTAACTGGGGCAATCCCAACTCTGATTGTGCTTGTCTTATGGATCACTCTTCAGCCCTCAGTGAGGACTGAGTGCTGGGGCTCAATAAGCCAGGGGTGTGTGGTGACCTGCTATAGGATACCCATCAATCACTGCATGATTGATGATCCTTGGAGAAGTCTCTGTGACCCACTAGAGGAGGCTGAGTTTTCTAATGGATGGGCTAAAAGGTGAGGGGACAGCTTGGGGGTGATCTCTGCGGAACCATTTTTGATAATCTGTCACACACAGGGTAATTAGCCAGGGCAAAGTTCTTGACGACATTAGCACTGTCTATGCATGGCTCTGCTGGTGCAGGAAACTGGCTGCCTTCCTGATATGGTGACATGCTGTAGGCTGAGCAAGAGAGAGAGAGAGAGAGAGAGGAGGGAAGAGGGCCTTGTGCATGTCCCCTGGAGGTCTGTGGATTTGTTTTTTCCTTGTAACGCCATCTGAATTACAGTGCATTAAATGACTTTCCCTGGTTCATACATCTAGTAAGTTGCTTAGCTGATGTTTAAACTCAGCTCTATTGACTGCAGTAACTGTGCATGCTTTAACCATTCTACTTTGCTGCCTTATATGAGAACTCTGAACAACCAAAAAAAAAAAGGGGGGGGGGTGAATTAAGAGCAGTGCCATGATTTAGGCTAATTTAGAGCAGTTGTCATCTAGGGGCCAGTGACTCCCAAGTCCACAACTCTAACCCAGGTTTCTCCTCTATGCCCTTGACCATAGTGGAAATGGGGGGGGGGGGGGAACTTAACATTGGCCCATTTGACTGAGTTCATCCATCTGATCATCTCTTAGATGTCCCATATGCACATTGGACTCAACAGCTCTTAAAACAGATTCATAGACTTTCTTCCAAAGCTGGTCCTATGTTTCCTTCCCTTCCAAACCTGGTTTCTTATGATCTGAACATGGAATATGGACCATGAAAAGCCAGGGGAACCCAAAGTCACGGGCAAGCATTCACCATGAGTAGGCAGTAGTTCTAAGACAAAGAGAGGACATTGAGTGTGGAAGGAAAGAATCAGTAAATTCTTAAGCAAGAATTAGTTAGAGGGAATGCATTAGGCTGAACCCCATTCAAGGGTGGGGGCGATTCCTGGAGGGATGGCTATTATCTTCTCTCTTGATCTCTATCAGCTATCCTAAACAAATATATAACTTAGATATTGTGTGTTACTTGCAGACACAGCCACAATAAGCCATAATCAAATTGATTGTCTTCCCCCAGTTCTTCCAATAAACTTTGGAGCAATTCCTTCTTTCCCACCTAGCAACTTTAATGTCATGTCATCTGAAACTACATCTAATGAAGAAACACCTTCCAAGTAAGAAAGCTCATGATCTCAAGTAAGATCCACCGTTTTCAAGAATATTCAGGAATCCTACCTTGGAGATTAGAGTAAGATCCTCAGAGGCTCTTCAATAGTTTCGAAAGATGGTGGTTTCTGTATAGATAGGCTAAAATCAGGGGATGTGCAGCAAAAATCACCTGAGAATCTTAAAAAATAAAAATAAGAAAAACTCCTTGGCTTGCACCACCAGGTATTCTGATTTAACTAGTATGGGTTGCAATCTGTATATCAGGATTTTTAAAACCTCCCAAAGTGATTCTAATATGCAGCAAAATTTGAAAATAACTATATTAAATCTTCAAGGTTATCACTTTTTTCCCTCTGTCTTTTGAGTTTTACCTGCTTTGTTCTGGGTAGTCACATACAGTTAGGGTGTGTGTGTATCATTTCAACCTTTTAGGGAGAGGTATAGTTTTTCATTCTTTGCAACATGATTAGCCTTACTTCAAAATTTTACAACCGTTTGCCTTCATTATTGATGGCTTCATTTAATTCTGGGGATGAGATTGCCTGGAACCATGGAGTGGCTTTGAAGAGACCATAGCCATAGCCAAGTAAAGAGAGAAGAAAAAAGAGGCAGCAGGCAGGAGAAAGGAACGTGGTGTGGTGGGGTTGGGGATTTGCTCAAGTTTCTCTTGAGTGGTGAGCAATGTGATGCTTTCTCCTATTTCCTTAGGAAAGCTCCAGTAAGAGATCTCATCAATGCATTATGCCTCTGAATCTTTGGAGGAGGCATCTGATGAAGTCCTAAATATGACCTCAAATGGGATGTGGTGAAAACCAAGTGCACCCCAAAAATCCACTGTGTGTGTAAGGCATCATTTAAGTGCTTGACATTTTGTAAGTTCTCAGTAAATGTTGATGTTAATAGTAGTTACAGTTTTATTTTCTTCCTGGCTCCTCTTTCCCTTTTATACCAAGGCATTCAAAGGTGCAGGAGACGGCAGCTGCTTTATTCACCTCTGGATCTGAACTATTAACAGGGTGTCTGGGCCATGCTGGGTCCCAATGAATATTTGATTTTATGAGTAATGAATCCTTGTAATCATTGTGACCCCTGAAGTTCTAGTCTCAGCCCTATTTTCTTCTCATCCTATACTCTCCCGTCTTCAGAAAGTCGATCCATTCTGGAGACTTCTGCTCTCACTATCTAGCTGGTTTCCAAATCCATATCTTCATTCCAGGTTTATCCCAGTTCCAGTCTTATACCTTTCAAATTAGGTTACGTTAAAAAGAATTTCCAGGACTTGACTGCTTCTGATTTTCAAAAAACAGGAGATACTCACTGGAAATCCCTACTGGAATGTTATGCTGTCTCCTTCAACTCAACACACCCACCCTGAGCTTACGGCCACTTTTGTGCCCTTTGGCTGCTGCTCTTCCTGACATTGAGGTCAGGAAATGAGGTTGAGTCATAGGAAAATGCATTTAGAATGGGAAGGACTCATGCTGTCCAATAGCATCTTTTTACTAAGGGGATTCAGAGAGATTAAGTGACTTGCCCAAACTTATGTAGCAAAATGGTAGCAGAGCAGAATGTAACCAGTGTTCTGTCTCCTATTCTAGTTCTCGGTCTGTCCACTGCTGGGATTTTCCAGGTTCTCAAGGCTTAAATCCCAATCCTCCTCCCTCTTAACTCAAGGCCATTCAGTTAACCAAGTCCAGGAACTTCTTCAAAGTATCCTCTGTGTTTGCACAGACCTTCCCTGCCCCATGGCCATCGTATTAATTTAGGCCAATCTCATCTCCTGCTTGAATCCCTGCCAAAGATTTTCATTGTTAAGGCTCTCTCCTGCTTTTTTACGTAGCACCTTTCTAGAGGCATATATGGAAGTTGACATTTCAAAGGTTGCCTTATATATTTACAAGTGTAAGTGGTGTTTGGTCCCAGAGAGAAAAATGATTTCTAAAATTTAAGACAATAGCCTATCATTTAGACATAGCCTTTATTATATATTTTCTCCGATTGAAAGTCCGTTAATGGTTTCTGACTCAGAAAAAATGCAAAAAGAGTACAGAAATTCTTGTGTACCTTTACTCATATTCCCCACATGTTGGTATTTTTCATGTTTGCTTTATCATTCCCTCTCTCTTTATATATTTATACAAGTTATTAATTTTTATGAACCATTTTCAAAGCAGGATGTGGACATGATGTCCCTTTATTCCTGTATATTTAGTTCTGAGTTTCCAAAAACAAGGATTGAAACAGTATCAAGATCAGGAAATTAGCTAGTATTAATATAGCACAATTAGACGATCTACAGAAGTATTCAAATTTTCCAGTTGTCACGTTAATGTCTTTTACATGGAAAGAAAAACCTTTCTGATCCAGGATTCGAACAGAGCTAGCTCATTGCATTTTGTTGTCATTTCTGTGTAGTCTCCTTTACTCTAGAATAATTCCTTGGTCTCTGTCTTTCATTGATCTTGATATTGCTTTTGAAGAGTATAGGCCATTTATGTCATAAACTGTTCTCAATTTAGGTTTGTCTGATGTTTCTTCATGATTCAATTCATTATATGTTTCTTTGATTTTAAATGAATTAATGTTTGCAAAGTGCTTAAAACAGTGCCTGGGACATAGTCAGCTCTACATGAATATTTGCTAAAATACATTTTGATCCTTTTCTTCACAGTTAAATATACAGTTGACTGATTTCAGACCAATTAGTCCTTGAAATGGAAGAGTTGCCATTTTGGGAATGTCTAAATATTTCCACCTTTGTTTCAACTGCTTTACCTTTCTGATACCTATGTTTAATATAATTAATATTAGCATTTACCTTTTTGCCTTTTCAGCATTCAATGGTACGACATCACAAAAGGTAAATGAAATATACTATGTGGCCATCACACTGATACTGGTATGTGGATGAAGATGCCAGGGCTTCCAAAGACGAATGGGTGGCCTCCAGCAGGACCATCTTATGGTAGCTTGGACTATTTATGCCGAAGTTCTTGGGTGCTCAAAATCCATACACGGTGTTTGAAATGTGCAGCATAACGGGAGTCATCCAGCTATTTCAGTAGTACGAGTTGAACATGTAGTGCAAATTGTTACAGGGGTTCAAGGACGTATTGCTTTTAATGCTCATCACATAACAGGTTTTCACTAATTAGTTTGTTAGCTGGATTACCTATTAACTCTTTTCAGTATTAATCCTGTGGATCTGCAGGCCCAGCTCCTCAGATGCTTCTGGGAGTGAGACACGTCACGGCTCTGCCTCTGAGCTTTTACTCCAATGGCCCCACTGGGATGTTTCCCTTCTCCCCATACTCACCTCCAGTTGCCATCATGCCCCGATGGTCAGGTAGTCCAGCTCAGTACCACCTCTCTCGGGTCCTTCAGTCCACGACGTTTGTCCTTTCTTTGCAGCTCCCTGTAGTATTTCCTCTCTGTATTACTCAGTGTGACACTAAACCAGGGATGGTTCTGATTCTGAATGAGCCATTTCCTACCTCAAGTCTTGTTCCCCCAAATGCGCTGAGAACTCTTGAGGTAGGTACAACCGGGAGTAGTGTTACATTAAAAAATTGCATTTCCTTGCAAATTTAATTTAATTTAAGGATGCTTTATTTAAAGATGAAGCATGAATGCAGTTGGTCTTTACTCATTGCCTTCAACATGGGACTCATAATGTGTTGGTATTTATTGAAAGATTGCTTCCAATTACTGTGCTAAGCATTCTAAGTATATTGTTTCATTTAAATCCTCAGAGTGATTCTGTGAGGTGGCTACTATTTACTGTCATTATTCCCAGTTTATGGAGGAGGAAGCTGAGGCTCAGAGAGGTTAAGCAGCTTTCCCAGGGCCACACAGCTATGAAATGGTAGAATAAGGATTTGATCCTAATAAGCCTAACTTTAAACCCTGTGCTCTTTACCATTACGTTATTCTGCCCCCAAAGGGACAAAAGAGCATTTCTGATGGAAGCAGAGGAAAATGATAGATTTATTTGGAATGAACTAACATTTGTTCATTACCTCCTGAGATGTGGGCACTGTTAGACTCTGTCACATATGTTATCTCAGATAATCCTTAGCACGTACCTGGAAGAGAAGCATCTATCATCTCTATTGCATGAAAGAGGAAAACAAGGAACAGAGAGGTTAACTTACTCAGGCTATGCAACTCAGAGGTGACAGATGTTTCTGGTACAGTAAACTGTGTTCAATAGCATAAGGCTCCAATCCTTTCCACTTGTCTTACAACAATGCCTCTGCTTTCAAACTGACTTCAGCTCTATGGTGCAATTATCCTTGCCCTGAATCCCCATTGCATCACGGTGTCTTTTAGCTTCAGCAGCTCCTAGAAGAGCCTTCCGGGACAGGTAGCTGGAGTCAGGGAGAGAAGCAAGGGTGAAATATACTCCTACTCCACCATCTCCTCCTCCTGGCCCTTCCTGATGGAAGGCCACGCTTAACACGGCCCGCTGGGGCTTACTGCAGTCTTCCCAGAGACTGATGCTCTGCTCTGGGGTGACAGAGAGCTCTGTGGCCTGGCCCAGCCAAGGTATCGGGGAAAGATCCATCACCCCTGAGTGATCGGTGACCCACAGGTACTGCACATGGAACCTAATGACCAGTCACTCAATTACCAGCTCAGTGACATGTTTATAAGGGTGAACTTTAGAGTGCTATTAGGGAGTGGACAGATGAACTATAGCTGTGCCTGCAGGGCACAGCTCACCCAGCCCAAATGCCTCTGTGGACCCATTACCCAGTAATTAGGGGGATTTTTAAGTACGAAGCAAGGAGTTAAATTATTGCTTAGATTATTGCTTCACTTGTCATGTTGGAAAATGTTACTTTGGGGAGAGAAGGAAAAAAGAAAGGATGGGAGAAAGGAAGGAAGGAGGAGAGGAAGGTGAGAGGGAATAAGAGAGAAAAGAAAGGAGGCAGGAGAGGGAAGCCTCTGGGAAATCCAGGTGTGAGATCAGAGCTCCATAAATTTTCAAGTTGGCACCTGACAAAGGAAGGCGTCAAGGATGACCAGTGAGAAGTTGAGACAAGCCGTGAGGCTGGGCCATCAACTTTGGTTTGTGTGAGTCACTGTATCCACAGCTTCTGCTTGGGCCACAGAAGCTCACGGAGAAGGTGAAGCTAATATACAATGATAGTTTCCAATTATGAACTGTGTACTATGAGCTCGGAAATCTACTAAGCATCAGACATGTTCTAGCTCATCAGATCGTCTCCGCCATGTATGAGGTGGCTGCCCTGCAATCCCCATTCATCAGGTAGGGAGCCCAGAGCACCTTATGTAACTTGTCTCAGTTACCCGGCTGACAATTGGCCAGCTGTGGCGACCTGCCTAATGCTGCAGCTCAAGCTCTGTCCCTTCTGCAGAGGCAGAGGACCCCTTGGATTTATTCTGAGCCTGCCCCAAGCTTTGCCTCGGCCTCAAACTCCAGTTTCCACCCTTTACTTCCTTTCTGGAGCAAAACTGGCTGCTGTTATTTATTTTTAGTATGTCTCTGTGTTTATTTTTGTATTTATGAAAAATGTGAAGCAGGGATAAAGTAGACAGAATTGTGTAACAGACCTCCATGTATCCATCACCCAGGTTAAACAGTTAACTACTGACCAAACTTGTTTTTCTGTATCCCCCACCCCACTTCCTCCCTTTTGTATTATTTTAAAGCAACCCCCAAGTATCATTTTACTTCATCTCTAAATACTTCAGCACATATTTCTATTAGACGGGGATTATTTTTTAAAGCAATCGAAAATATCTTTATCATATCAATAGCACTAATAATAATTCTTCATTATTCAAGCTGTTCAAATTTACTGATTTTATTATATTTGGATATTAAAAATGATTTGTTTGAACCAGGAGTCACATCAAGTCCATACATTGCAGTTGGCTGATAGGTCTTTTGAATCGCTTTTCCATTCTTTTTTTTTTCCCCTTTGCAATTTATTTATTGAAAAAACAGGACTGTTTGTCTTAAAGAATTTCCCACGGTCTGCATTTTGCTGATTATATCTTAGAGGTGTGGTTTAAGATATTCCTTCGCTTCTCTATTTCCTATACACTAGTAATTAGGTTTAAAGTTTTGATCTGATTCAGGTCTGATTATTTTGGCAAGAATACTTCATAGGTGGCACTGTGTACTTACTTCTATCAGGAAATCCCTTCCTTCTGATGTCAGCTGCTACAGAGGATCATTTTAACCCATGATCACTTTTAATTCCATCATTGGTTTTTCATTTCTGATCTGGAACAATTTTATTAAGAACAGCTTCTCCCCATCAACTATTTAGTTATCCTGAGATGCAGTTTATATGGGAAAGGCTAATGAATGCTTGAGTCTTACCCTTTATTTGCCAGTGCTCAAAATGATGAATCAGTTCTCTTGCATTCTACATAGGACACCAAGGAGGTTATTTTATGATTACCATCGTTAAATACTCATGGATTTCAAAATACTTAATGACTTTTAACCCATTGCAGTTATATTCTTACTGAGATCCAAATTTTCTTGACTTGGCCAGTGGGATACTATTTGAGTTGCCTCCTGTATTCCTTTGATTTGACTGCGAAGGTTTTGATAGTTTCTTACGGCCTGGTGTGACAATATGTTCCAGGCTCATTCCGTACATTTTCTCTTCCAGACCTAGCATAAGCCCTTCATTCTTTCAGTGAGGAATAGCGTTTAGATATCTACAGTCTAGGCTCTAGGGGTCTCATTGCTACAGCCTTAGTCATGGTTTCCAGGACTTTTCAATGGATAAAAGCAGGGAATAGGCATTTCATTTTAAAAAGAAAACACATCTTGAGTTTACCCTGACACTTCAATTCAAAACCTGCAACGGTTTTATTCACCTTCTTTGATCTGACATCAGTATTTACCATGTCTCATTTCAAATATCCCATTACCCAATGACAACCCAATTTTTTGTATGCCACCATCCATGCTCAGCTGTCTCATGTACCAATTTTGACAAACATAAAACGGTGGAATGGAGGTTCCTTTGCCACAGCCGTTCTTGCAGATATTTGAAAGGTGGCATCCCTTAGTGAGCCCTGTGGTCATCTCTGGACCTGAGCTCTCAGAGTCAAGAGGGGTGCTACAAATGCAAAATGCCTCAGGGCCACCCTAGGTCCCCAAATCTCAACCAACACTCCCTCCTGCCAGAAGTAGGAGTGATGCTGCATTCAGATGAACATTAGCTAGAGTTTTAGCAAAAATGGCTTTTCAAAGACTGAACAGGAAACTTAAGATGTTTCTGATAGTCTTGGTGGGAAGGTCCAGTTCTCAGATGGATGGGAAGTCCTAGGCAGGGCAAGGACTTGGGTTTAGGGAAGACTTCAGCCTCTGGAGAAGTTTAGGTTAAAGTTGGGCTAAAACCCAATCATAATGTTTGGGCCACATGTTAGGAATTAGAATGGGGAAATCAAATACGAGGGATTTATGCCATCAGCCCTTGCTTATGGCAGACATTCCTAATGAAATGCAATTTTGTTCCTTATTCATCCTGCATTCAATCTTTGAATCCTTCTCAACCAGCACCCCTGACATGGAAGTTGGCATGTAATTTGAAACTTCTAAGCCATCCTTCATTAGAAGAGGGAAATAACTAAGGGACATAAGGGTTCCTGAATCTCCTGTAATTTGAATTCTATGGGTAGCACACCTAATTGCAGATTCTACCTGTTGATGAAGAGTCCCTATTCTTATCAGCATTACTCAGGGATGGAGAGGGACTAAGACAGAGAGTTGCATGGAGCTGGAGAAGGCAGGGTCTATAAAACTCTTACAAGGACAGCACCTTATTCAAAGGAATGGATCTCTAATTGCAGAAATGTAGACATTGTAATAGTCCTGAGCTGGAGAGCTTTTGAGAAGCCAGTGTTTTTACCACATAGACAGGCCACGCTCCTTCCACAAGCCACACTCTGGTTGTGGAGTGTGGACTGGCATCTCAAGGTGGGACAAGGGATATCTGATCTTTTTGGAAAACACAGCTGCCCAGCCTCAATTTTCACCCAGATCTCTGCTACATCTGTCTCCTTTCCTGAGGTATTTTATTAATCATTTCTCCATATTTCCCTTCACCTTAGACTTAAAATTTTGATTTCCTGTTATTCATAGCAACACCTGTGGTTTCTCAGAGAGGAAAAGGCATGGTTTAGGATGAAGATATTTTTATAGAGGCTGGCCAGATACCTGAGATTCACCAACAGGCAGTGGACTCAGGTGTAATGAAGCCAAAGAGAAACCAAGCCTTGTTTTCTTGAATTTCTCTCCTCATGGGCAGTGAGGGGGGGTGTCACCAATACATTTCAGCTTTTGCCTCTTCTCTCTTAGTCATCAAAAGACATACCAAGATGTATTTATTGAATCTGTACGATAAGTGCTAAGCCCTGGGCATACAATGGAGAACAAAACCAGAAGCGGCCCCTGCTCTCTTAAGCTCTTATGGAAGACAGAGATATTAATTAAATAAGCCTGTAAAATTATATCTGGTGTTTTGAAAGAATGATGTAAAATATTTAGAGCCTAATGTAGGACATCTGAAATAGTCACAGGAGGCCTTCAGGAGTGAATGATGACTGAGATTAAAGGAAGATCTGAAAAGAGTTGCAAAGGTGGGAAGGGAATTCCAGGCAGAGGGAACAGCGTGTGCTAAGGTCCTGTGGCGAGAAGAGAGTATGAACATTAGGGCAATTGGAGGAAAGTCAAGGGCCTGGAGAAGAGGAATGAAGGGGGAATGCAGGTGATAACATGGGAGGGGGCTCAGGCACTGTCCAGGTAGAACTTCATAAGCCATTCAGATATAGATTTACTGAGAAGAGGATGACATTTAAACTTCAGGGCCTTTTGCTTACATGGGGCCTTTCCTAGTCCTGGTTCATGAACATTGTCAATACAAACAGCAGCATTTTTTTTTTACTGATTGCACAAGAAAACCTTTGCAATGCCCTGAGATCTCATAGCTCACATATAAAGCAAACTTGATAGTGGGTTTCTCAAACTTGTCAACAATCGTAAAATTTCAGGAGGGTGGACATCGCCAATAACGAAGGTGTGAGGCTGAAAGAAACAAGTTTCACTCACTACGCCAGATTGAAAATAATTCAGAAAGCCTGAATTATCTTTCCTTCCTCCTCTATAGAAAATGATATTGCAGACTCATTGTCATAGAAAGAGAAGATCAAAGAGTACGCGGGCAAAAGGGTAGGAAATTTATTATGGCATTGTGTCAGTGTGCTGATTAATAAAAATATTGTTATTTTTCTGGATTTTGCAACCTCAGTGGTATTTGTTGCCTTTTAAAAATGAACAGTTTGCTCTGATTTATTTTCTCCTTCTAAATAAATATTCACGTTTGTACCTAATTTTGAATTCAGAAGTTTGTACTCTTAACTGATCTGTTCCCTGCTGGTCAGTGGCAATTACAGTCAACCATCCACCCTAATGCCAGGGTTTTAATTTTGAAATATAACTCTCTCCAAGGCATCTCTCCTTCCTAAAATACTTCCCTGATTTGAAAGGGTCAAGTCGGAGCTATCCAGAGATGGTCTGTGCGCTTTTGGCTCTCAAAACTGGTGGATTCAGGGTGTCTGGGACGCTCAGTGGTTATAACGCCTGTCTTCCGTGCGGAGACCCGGGTTGGATTCGCAGACCATGCTCCTCCCGCCCTCCCCCAAATTGGTAGATTCAGATGTGTCGAAGGCAGATTTTTACAGGCATTGCTTCCTCATGCCTTACAGGTCCTTGCTCAAAAACTTGCCGCTCAGAGATGCCCTTTCAGACCACACTTATAAAATTGCAGCCTCACCCCACTCCGATCCCCTGCCCTCTGCCCTGCTTTATTTTCCTCTGAGCACTTATCATCATCGGGCACACCACAGAGGTACTTGTTTATTTATTGATGCCTGTCTTTCCCTAGATGAATGTAAGCAGGATATGGGCATGGATTTGCTCTGTTCCCTGCTGTATCCCCAGAGTCAAGACCACTAGACTGTGGGCCTGGCACATAGTAGGTACTCAATAAATAGCTGTTGAACTGAACTAGCAAAAGGAAGATAGAGAGCTGAGATGCCACTTGATTCTGACTCTTTGCCTGGATTTTTTTTTTTTTATGTTAAATGTAAGTAATCCTTATAACCTTGAGAGAAAGGTATTAGCTTCAGGACACAGATGAGGAGACTCTGGCACCAAGAGGGGGCACAAATTGTGCAACATCTGACAAACAGCAGGTCCCTGGCTTTAATTCAGAAACTAGAAAGCTGGATTCTACCTCAGGTTTTCTGAGTCTATATCTTAAGCTCCTTCTACAATGCTCTGTTTCTTTCCCCCCTTTTGGTCCTCCTTGCTGAGGATCTGATGAGGTTATTTTCAAACACACACACACACACACACACACAGATGCCCAATTTAAGGACCTTTTCCCCACACCTGGTTTTTGCCGTCTTGTGTTTTGTGCCTCTTCTTTGACTCTATTGAGTTATTAACTAATTACTGCCTGTGAAGTCCTCAGGAAATACCAAGTACTTGTTCAATGCTAAATACGGTTATTAGTGGAGTTTTGATTTTAGAGAACAGCCAGGGAGCCCTGAAACGGGCAAATACCGGTTGTGTGGGGAGGCTGCCAGCTGACAGGCCTGCCGCGGTGTATAATCAAACTCTGCACGGCTCTCTCTAAGGTGCTGCGGCTTGCCTCTTGCTACATCTGTCCTCTCGGGGAGTTTGTGCATTTTCAGAGGAAAGGGTTCATTACTAATTGATTGCTTTTCTGAAGCCCCCCGCGTGTCTCCTTTCTGTAACTATTTCCCTCCCTTCTGCCCTCTCCCAGGTCCAACCCCTTCACTCACAGCAAATGCACCTACCTTTCCTTAGGGAAAATAGAGACTCTCACGCTCCACTTCAATTTCCTTCCTGCCACCCTCCAACCCTTCTGTCACCTCTTCTCTTTGCCTCCTCACCTCACATCTCAGAGTAATTATGCCCTCTCCAGAGCTGGCTTCATTGGCATGTGACCAGTGTGGTCTCACAGGGCCCCACGCCCGGATGGACCCCTTGCTTGGTTTAATGCGCTGCTGTCATCTTGAAATTCTTAATAATTTTGAACAAGGGACCTGCGTTTTCATTTTGAGTGGGTCCTGCAAATTACCCAGCCCTACCCCCTCTGAGCGGTGTGAATCTTTCCAACCGTGCTGGTGCATGGCTCCCGCTTTGCGTCAGATATCTTACTTCATTCATAATATCTTGTATTTTTGGTCTTCTCCACTCTACCGACCTACGCCTTTTCACTCTACAAGATGCTCATGCAAAAGAATTGACCAAAAATTATCCCTATCAATGTAATGATCCCCATTGGGACTCTGTGCGTTGTGAGGTACAAAATCCCAACGCAAATTGGCGTAAGCAAAAAAAAAAAGAAATTTATTACATCACATAAATAAACAGTGGAAAAGACAAGAATAAAGCTGGCTTCTGGAACAACTAAGATGTGGCCACTATTTCCTTCATCTTTCTATTCGCATGATAGTTTTACTCTTTCAGAACGATTTATCCCTGTGATGGAAACCCAGCTGGAGGTGGTATCAGACCAAATTTCTGCAGTTTGTCATCAGAGTGGAAAAGGGGCCATTGCAGGCCAGTTTGATGAGGAAGAATTCCGATTGGTTCAACTCAGCCGATGAGTTCGTTCTTAGACCAATCACTGCAGCCAGGGGGCGGGGCACCGTGATAGGTTCCCACGGGCTGCCCCTGCCTGATTCCCGCTTGGAATTTGGGGAGAGCAGTTCCCTACGGAAAGGCAGGCCCTTTAATAGGAAGACAGAGCAATCAATGACTACTCCAGGCCCCTTCCGTCTATCACTCTATCTCTCTTTCTCTTCACAGTAAAGCCCATTGCAAAAGCCACCTATTTGAAAAATAGTCTGCTTCCCTCACCTGGCTTCAACGTCTCCACATATATTTCAATGTTCCTCTCAAACTGCCCTTGCCGAGGGCATTTGTTTCCTTGAGGCCAATCCTGTAGGTCACTTCTGTCCTTCTTTTATTTCACTTTCTTGCAACATTTAGCACTTGATTATTCTTTCTTAAGACATTTCCCTTCCCATGGCTTCTATTAACAGACTTCCCTGCGCTTCGTCCTTGTCTTTCATACCAGGTCCTCCAAGTACTTCTGTTGGCCTCAGTTTCTTTATATTTCAACCCATCTTCTGACCTCCTTCTTTAACTTGCCCCATGCATCTGCTTTTGATAGTCCAGTCTGCCCTTAGCACACCACACCTGCCGGTACTGTCAGCCCTTTGCAGATTCAGTCACCCAGAGAGAGGCAGATGCTACAAATGTCTTTCAAGTTTCTGACTTGGGATTAGGTTATGGGTTGCACCTTTCTCAAAATGCAGGTAGTGGATGCACATGTGATTGCATATGTCACCTGTGAGTCCGTGGATGCTCACATGGGTATGCGCCCACACGTGTGAGCACACACGTATGCAAATGTGCTTGTGTATGGGTGTGAAGATTCGTGAGCGTTTAGAGGTATATAGAGTCACGTTGTGTGTGTGTGTGTGTGTGTGTGTGAAGGTGGTAGGGAAATGAAGACGTGTCTACAGGCATAGAGGCCTTGAGTCCTACCATCTGAGCGTCTCGGAGCATGTGATCCTCAGGAATAGTCCTGTGACAAAGCAAACCAGTCATTTCTCCTAGATTATCACCAGTCTGCTTTCCATGCTGTGCCCTGCTTTAAGAAAACAGGGAGCATGGAGTTGAATTAAATTCTACCACACCTTTAGAAAGAGGTTAATTGTGGTTGTTAGAGACATCCAGTGCACAGTGGGTGATAGAAGGAGGCAGGATGAAAGGGTTAAACCTTCTTGTAATCTTCCTTACCTGTCCTGGATTTGAGCTTTTATCAGTCTGGGGAAATAGGCTTATGGTGTGTTGAATATTGACTCTTGCCTTGTTGATTTGCAGCTCTGGAGGAGGGCTGAGCCTACTCCTGGAGTAAAAAAAGTCCAGTTGTGGGGACAACATGGGGTAGAAATCCGTGAGGGCTTCCTGGGTCAGACATGGGAAGAAGGTGGGGACAGAAACGAGGAAGATGGGGCAGGTAGAGGCTGTTTCACACTTAACTACTCTCCCTTCTTTTTGGTACCAACTTTGCTTTAGAGAAACACAAAGCGACCTCCATTCTTTACTTCCTTCCCTACACATTCAGCCAAGTCAAAGAAGAACATGTTCTCAAGAGTTTGGGCTCTTTGTGGGGAAATGTGGTACCAAACTGAGATTCAGTAGCTTCGCAGTTACAACATCCACCCATCTATCTATCCATTGTTCCTCCTTCTCCTCTTCCTTATCAGAGTTAACATTTGCCCAGCATCTGCTATATGCTAGGCCCTTTATCATGGGGTTTGTCTCTTCTAACATTTGTCATGACTTTATGAGGCTGATACTGGTATTGTCCCCATTTTACAAACGAGAAAATTGAAGATCACAGAGGTTTAATGATTTTTCTATAATCACACATCTTGGGAAGGGATAGAAATGGAATGTGAATCCAGGTCAGTCTGACATATATCAGCTTCCTGAGTTCTGCACACTTGGACAATATACAATCTAATGAGCTAAACCTCTGCCAAGCAAAATGGAATATAGGATTTTAAAAAAATCACTGATAGCACTAGCACTCAGAGATGCAGCTGCAAGCAGTCTTATTTTTCCAATGTGTAATACTTATATATATTTTATTTTCATGGATGCATACTCCATGTTCCATCTTTGATCTGCTATTTTCCTGTTTTAGTTTCTTAGGCTGCTGAAAGCAAATACCATGGAATGGGTTGGCTTTAGCAATGGGAATTTATTAGCTTACAGTTTGAGTCCAAGAAAATGTCCAAATCAAATGTCCAAATGCCATTAAGGCGATGCTTTGCTTTCTTCCCAAAGACTGGCTGCCGGTGTTCCTTGGCTCCTTTGCCCATATGGCAAGTACATGGTGGTAGCTGTTGGTATCTCCCTTCCCTTGCACGTTTTGTTGCTTTCAGCTTCTTGCTTCTGTGATTTTTTTCTCTTCTCTCTCTTTATAAAGGTCTCCAGTAATAGGGTTAGTTCCATTCTGAATAAAGTGGGTCACACCTTAACTGAAGTAGCCTCATCGAAAGATCCTACTTACAGTGGGTTTACACCCACAGGAATGGATTAGATTTAAGAGCATGTTTTCTTGGGTAAATACAGCTTCAAACCACTACATCCCCCTATAGAATACATTATATATATATTTTTAAGCCATAATATATTCTCTTATATAATTGATCTGGTGTGTGTGGGGGGCGGGGGAGGGGATGGAATTCCATTTGGATTTTGATTGAAATTACGTTGAATTTACAGATTGCCTTGGAGATTACCTTTGCTCCCCTTCCACAAAGGTGACATATGTTTCTGTTATTTTTTTCCCCCTAAGTGAAGATGCTTGTAGGGTGGAAAAGAACTGAGCATTTTTGAAAGGCAGGAACAAGATTGCAGAGAACATTGCATTTATATGCAGGAGAAAGGTTCTCTCCAAAGCAGTAATTGCTTAACAAGTGCTTACCCGAGTTTGGCCTTATAACCAGATCACTCCATCCCTTCCAATGGGCAAACCTGAACTGTGTGTGCTGAAGAGACTGCAAGTACAAAAGCAATTTCAGCCTGGATGTAAAGCTCTAGAACATGTGGCTTAGCAGTCACGTGGCCAAGGTATCACATGACCACGTGATCATGTGGTCTTTTATTCAGGGGCCTGATAATGTGGTCTGTTGCTCAGAAGGACTGATATTCATGGGGTGCTGGGGATTATTTCACCTGTCAATCTAGACTTTTAATGGACCTTAAAAGTCTTTTTTTTAGATATAAAAAAAGAAATTGGTTTATTGAGGATGCAAACAGGATAAGCATTAAAAGCTTATCTGACATTTAATTGACTTTTCTTCCACTGCTTGTTGCATGGAAGTTGGATTTTATTTGTACATTTTCTAAGGACCCAATCTGCTTTGAAATCCTTATGCGGAGGGAAGCTGTGGGGCAGGTTTCTTAAGCGACCCTTGGGATAATTACTGAGGGTGGAGGGAATTAATTCCTCAGTTCTATCTACTTCTTTCCCTCTGCTTCGTGTGTACTACAGAATAGTCGTTGCACATGATGGTGAGCCCAGCAATTAGTGAAAGGAAGCTCTGGAAGCCCACCTGGCCTTCCCCACCCTGGTCCAGATCCTTCGTTATTTTGCCCACAGCCAGAAGGTCTTTTTGATTTTCCAAAAATCCAGGGAATTCCTTTTCCATGAGTACTCTCAGGTCCTCCTTTGTTAAGTGGCGTTTATCCCAGGCACAGTTGTGAAACGTAAGCATCATAGTTTCCATGGCGTGTTCCATCTGAGACGGTATTTTGGTGAGTCTGTTGAAACTGTGGCTGGGAGGCGTGGACAGTCGCTTGGTGAACTGGGACACAGAGGCAGATCTTAAGACAAGAATGAATTTTCCAAATGTGGGCTGAGGATAACGAAGCATTCTGGCAAGAACATTTTGGAGCTGCACCATATAATAAGGTAGCATCTAGCTTTTGTGAGTATCGAGCATTTGAAAGGTGGCTCGTCTAGGTTGGTGTCCTGTAAATGTAAAATACTGGATTTTGAAGGCAAAGGTTGAAAAAAGAAGGTAAAAAAAGAAGGTGACGTGTTTCATTAATATTTTTCATTGATTATTATATCTTGAAATGACACCATTTTGTAAATATTGGGTTAAATTAAAATATATTATTAAAATTAATTTCAACTATTCCTTTTTACATTTTTAAAGTGGCTACCAGAAAATTTAAAATTACATGTATGCCTTATGTTATATTTCCATTGGATGACACCTTCTAGAGACTCCAGGCAAGCACGAGGTAATCATCATTAGTTCCGGAAGTTACTGGACTCTTCTGGGGGTGGGGATGAGGCTGCAGACTCCGGGGAAGGAGGCAATGGAGATCAGGGTGGGCTCCGACTGTTGGAGGCAGATAAAGATGCTCAGCTACAGGGCTTGAAGCACTCAGAGGTCCCTGTCACTTCCCCACTTGTCTCCATCCCCATTATTTCTCCACTGGATGATTTTAACCCCTCCTACCTGGCCTCCATGCTTCTACTTTTACTCTCAAAGGATCCATTTTACTGCCACTCCTAACAGCAAGAGCCCCAGTTTCCCTCCTCCTACCTCTTCTTTAGGCTCAGCCCATTCACCTCACTTTGACACTCATGTGCTCCCTTACACAATCTTTCAGCCCATCGCTAGGCTGTAAGCTCCGTGAGGTTGGGCCCATGATGTGTTGAATCCTTGACACCTAGCCCGGGGACTGTCACACAGGAAGCACTGAGTGAGCATTTGTTGAAAGTGGAATAAAGAACAAATGAATGAAGGTCAGTTCTTGGGACAGAAGTTCAATGGTGACTTGATGGAGGAGACCTGAGGGTTCGAATGGGGTGGGAGAGGAAGAAGAAGGACTGAGGGGCTGGGGAAGCAGGCAGGGCCCACACTGAGCCCCACTGCCCCTTCTCAGGCCGTGACTTGCAGGCTTTTCACAGGAAGCCATTAAAGATGTGTCAGCCTCGGGAGGTGTCACTGACCCTCAGCGTCTCTGCCAGGGCTTGATGAAGCACCTCCTGTGGCAGGTCTCGTAATTAACTGTGGCCGTGCAGTGCGTTCGTGCAGATGTAAATCATCCCACAGATACTTTGGGGCTTATCTACTAATGAAAACTCCTTGGCATTTCTGTAAGCATATTATGGTCAATTACAATTAATTCAGTTTGCATCGACTGCCTTTTTCCTTATGCAAAGATTGTGCAAATCGAGTGTGTGAGCCCAAGGCTCCGAGGCCTGTAAAATCCATAATGGTTAGCTTTCAGGGATAGCGAAGAAAGAATAAAACCGAGGGCTGTTTGAAATTTAAATCAGAGCAAGGCTGGTCAATAGAAAGAGCCTCACTGCACTCAGGTTTGCTGGGCAGGGTACTTTCCTGCTTCCCAAGGTTACAGGGTCACTGTCTGTCTCCTCTCACTCGCAGTTTCTCCTTTGAGCTCTGCCCCTGTGTTCCTGGTTGCAGGCCTTTCAAGTCCCTAGGGACCTGATTTCCTGTCTGAGGACTCATAGCCGTGGGATTCATGAGGATATATTATTGCTGCTTGATGAGAGATGAGATTTTCTCTGTTTCCTTCCCACAACTCCAAGAGCAAAGTTGGGAAAACAGCAGGTGCCAAATAAATTTTTTTAAATTTTAATTTCTGGGCCAGATAACATTTGTTGAATATTAAGACAATGCCAGGAATTTCGCTTAGGGCTTTATGCATGTTTTCTAAGTGGGCGTGTAAGTATTACGAAAGCCTATGAGTGTGTATTCCCACTTCAAAGATTTGACAGATAATACTCAGAGGGATTAAATGACCAGCCCAAGACATTCGACTAAGAAAAGTTTCATTTGAGTCTAGGTTTTTAGCCACCATCTTATATTGTCACTTAGGGGACTGAATCCTACAGGAAGTGACACTCAAGGTTTATTGGTCTTGTCATCACTCACTCACAGCTGATGCCTGAAGAAGAGAGGATTGTTCCGTCTGTAACATTTCCCCCTTTTCTGTAAAGAAAACTGTCTTAGTTTTCCCAGCTGCTATGACAAAGATCACACAGTGGATTGCCTTAAACAATGGGAATTTATTGTCTCACGGTTTCGAAGGGTGGAATTGCAAAATCTAGGTGTCAGCAAGACCATGCTTTCTCCAGAAATCTACAGGGCTCCGGCGCTGGCTTACTGCAATCCTCGGGGTCCCTTGGCTGGCATCTCTGCCTCCAGTCACATGGTGATCTCTCTGTCCTTGAGTTTGCTTTTCTGGTTTTGACTGTATCCAAATGACCTCCCTTTAAAAGGCATCCGATACAGATTAAGGCCCACCCTGATTCAGGTGGCTGTAACTTAACTAAAACTAACATCTCCCAAGTGTCCTAATGGCAAACGTTGAGTGGAGTGACATTAAGAGCATGGTTTTATTGGGATTCATAATTCATCCTACCACAGAAGCTGAGACTGTGGGCTTCCTCAGAAATTAGGGGTGTTTGCTGTTTGGGTTTTGCTGGCTGAGGGGTGACATGCTGAGAAGCTCCAGCCATCTGTGGGTGCAGGTCCTCTTCTGGAGCGCCTCTCCCTCTGCAAGGCGACACCTAGCTCAGATATGCAGAGGGAACTGAGTCACAGCGGGGTGTAGATTCAGCTCTCCTTGTTCTCAAATCTCCTTCTTCTCACCACTTAAATGCATGTCAGCCCAACTTCCAACAGCCAGCACCTTCATTTCTTTACGTGAAGATCTTCTCTGGCCATCAGGGCCCATTTGGAATCTAATCCTACACCCATAGTTGGGCTAGATATTCCAGGGAATTACTTGCCCCAGGAGAGGCCTTTGACCAATGAGTGATGGGCTTTGGTGTATACTCAGTGCCCTTGTCCTTCAGGTGAGTAACTCTGGGGTGTGTAATCTACACCGGCTCCCAGAATTCCCAGCAGCATTACAGTCCAGTTGCCCATAGTGGTAACTTGACTGATAACCAATCCTTTGTTGGCTGCCTTTCTTCCCCATGTCATTTCTCCACTCCTTTGTTGGTGAGTCCCAAATAGAAGAGTTGCATTTAAATCCTCATCCTAGATCTGCTTCTGGGGAGACCAAACTAGGACAACTGCTAATTTGGGGGATAAATTTGTTGCAAAAAAAAAAATTTCATGACTTAAAAAATTGCTTATTTTTAATTGTATAAGTAACACATGGCATATCCTCATGGAAAAAAAATCAAGCTTTACAGATACTGTCAAAATTCCTTTCATTTCTCTTCCCCAAGACTTTCCTTACCCAGAAATGACCATTGTTAATAATTTGGTGTTTCTACTTCCAGACATTTTCTATCCCTCCTCACACACGTATACACTGATACAAATACATAATCCACTCTACATAATGACTTGGCAGTGTACTTTTTTTTTTGTATGCTGTATGGCGGGGGTCACATTTCATTCTTTCTCCATTGAGTATCCACTTATTGCAGCACCATTTGCTGAATTTTTGTTTTTTGTTTGTTGTTTGTTTGGGAAGTACATGGGCTGGTGCAGTGCATTTTTTCACTCTGCAAGATGTTTTGGAATTCTTTCCACGTGAGTACACATAACTCTACTTCATTTCTTTCAAATACCATATTCCATATACATACATATTAAAAATGCTTACATTGCACTGTGTGTATATAACTTAGTTTACTTAGCTATTCCTCTATTGGTGGACATTTAAGTTGTTTCCAATTACGTGATGACTTCGCTTTTGGGATCCTCTTCCACTGAGCATGGGCTGTCTTCCCCAGGGACCAATTTACCCAAACTGAAGATTCTGCTTTGTAAGTACTTTTTTGTGAACCCTGAAACAGCCACAATAATGGTTACAAAGTGAAGATGAGAAGATCAAAGAGAACTGGAGGGGAATTCTAGATAACGTAATATAACTCCTCATATCCCTAGAGAACCTTAACCAGACTCTGAAGAAGTGGATTGGGATGAGAGGTTGGACAGAAAGAAAGAAGGGGGAGAGAAAGAGCAGGGGCGAAAGGGCTGAGAAAGAGCCGTCTTTTTTGATCTCAGCTCTTGAGGCTCTCTTTGCTAATTTATCATTAGACCACAGAAAAATTGATCCCTCCTGCTCCATCCAGATGTTGCTTTCTTGAGTTCTGGCCTTGGCCCTACAACTCTTACCACATCAAGGAGGAGAAGAGCAATAAAAAATATCTTTTGCTTTAGTAGGATTGAAATCTTCTCTGTTGCATTCTCCTCGGTCATGGAGCCTGGTCTGGGAAGCATAAATTATTAGGTTGAATGATATGAAAGTGACAATTTTGTAGGTCAGAGTGTTGCAATACCTTTAATTTCACATGGTTCAAATGAATATTTTTAGGAGCAGCTCAAATGTATGGTCTAGGTGTTAGGGTTGAGGCGGCAGTTTAGGGATTTTGCTTATGACTTTCAAAACGCCAGAATAAGACCTTGGATTTTAATGTCTAGGCAAGTGAGGGTTGAAGTTTGAGGTTGTTTAGAGGTAAAGGACAGAATAGAATTGAAAGCCACATGACATAGATACTGCCCCTCTCCAGTCCCTCACTGAAGTCAACTATTGGTGATCTATTAAAGTATTAATTCTTGCTGAGCCCCTGTGTGAACTCAGAGACCTTCCCAATAGAGTCCTGGGAACAGCCACTACCTGTTGATCAGAGGCAGCATTCATGGTGGAGCCTGCTGCCATGTGTGGTGGAGGCCAGAGCATGGTTTGCTGAAACAGATCTAAAGTGATGCTTAGTTTGGGTCACAATGATGGTCAGTTTTGAGTTTCTTTTTGGTATTAGGATAGATTTCAAGTCAGGGACAACTCTCGATTCTTATTTAAAGCCAGGAATAGTTTTAAGTTCAGGGTAAGGAGGGTTAACCCTCTACTTATATTGGGAGAATGGGGTTGATTAGGTTTAGTTGATGCTGATTTACAGGTCTGGTTAGGCTGGTTCAGGATTGAGGTTCAGCCTGGTGGTCAGGGATATGTTCAGAATTAGGTTGGGTGAGTTAAGAGAAGGCAGCAGTCAGCCTGGTAGCTTCCAGAGTTTTACCTCTCTGTGTGGTGTCTAAGGTAGCAGCATTAGTTAAAAAACTGTGAACTAGAGGAACTTGTAAAATAATAAAGAACATGTAGTCAAATATAATAAAAAAGTATTTCATCAATTCCAAGAAGACAAGAAAGGAGCGAGAAAAGAACATGGGATAGATGGGAAAATTGATGACAAAGAGTACAATGGGAGATTTAAACCCAAACATATCAGTAATTTTATTAAACGTGTATGGCCTAAATTCTGCAACTATGACATATTTTTTTAAAATAAAAACTTGCTGCTTACAAGGTACTTGCTTTAAATATAATGACCCATTAAATTTGAAAGCAAAATGATGCAATAACTAACCCAAAGATAGATGGAGTAGTTGTGATTATATTAGACAAAATTTATTTTAAGAAAAGCAGTATTACTAAAGATAAAGACAGACATTTCATGATGATGCAAGTTTCAATCCATCAGAAAAATGTAGCAATTCTGAATTCACATATACCTAATAAACATAGTTCAAAATATATGAAATACATAAATCCACAGAAAAGAAATAAAACTCATATGTTATATAACTTTCTCAGAACTGACGAAACAAACAGATAAAAATAATTTGTAAAAATAAAAAAGACCTGATTTTTACACTTGGATAAATTGATCAAGTAAAACTGATCACACTCTGGGACATAGTTCAAGTTTCACCAAATTTAAAGCACATGTTCTCTGACCAAAGTGGAATTGTGCTAGATATCAGTAACAAAGATATAATTAGAAAGTCTTCAAATATTTGGAAACTAAATAACCTAAGAGTCAAAAATAAGTCACTGTGAAAATTAGAGAATATTTTGAAATGAATGATAATGAAAATATGACATATAAAATCTTTTGAAATATAGCTAAAGTTGTGGTAGGGGAAATTTATAGTCCTATCTCCACAAAAAAGAAAAGAAGTAAAGTTAGAAATTAATGAATCAAAGTATTCATCTCAAATAAGTTAGAAAAAGAACAAAATGTGAACACAAAGATGATAAAGAAAATAATAAAGAACAGAGAATAAAGACTAGGAAACAAATACAGAATAGAGAAAATTAAAAACAAACACAAAATTAAAAACAAACAATAAAATAAATATTGAGATTAGTCAGACAAGAATTAAAGAAGGCACAGATTATAATATCATAATTAAATTTGGATGTAGATATGGATTATACAGATCTAGAGGAAATGATGTATTACTTTATGCTGATATATTTAAAAATATAGATAAATTATAAAAATTCCAATAAAGCCATTATTTAACAAATTTGACTTGACAAAGTAGAAAGAGACCATCTGAATAGCCTATGTTAATGAAGATTTTTAAACTGTACTTTAACATCCTCCCACAAAAGGAAAAAAAACACAAAATAACTCCAGGCACTTTACCATTGAATTAGAAAGAAAAACAAAAACATTTATAGAAGAAATAAAACAAATATTATACAAACTCTTCAAAAAATAGAAATAGAAAAATAAGGAATAGCAGGAGGTTAGCAAGCACATTACACCAAAATCTGACAATGACATTTCACAAAAGGGAAATTGAAGGCTAATTCATCTACACAGCTGCAGAAAATTCTAAATAGAGTATTAGCAACCAAATCAAGTGGTATATAAAAAGGGATACTATTCTAGGCAAAATAGGGTTTACTTATTTCAGAAATGCTAGACTGGTTTAACATTTAAAAACAATTATACTATTAACACATTAATGAAGTAAAAAAGCAATAAAAGGCATGCAATCATTTCAAAAGATTGAGGAAAAGCATTTGAAAAACTTAGCACATAGTCATTTTAGAAACTCTTAACAATTTAGAAATAGAAGAGGATTTCCTAAATTCGATAAATAATATTTACAATAGTATACAGCAAACAACATGTGATACTTAATGGTGATGCACTGAAAGTTTTCTCCCTGAAATTGGCAATCAACTGGAGGATCATCATTATTGCCATTTCTATTCAAAATTGTACTACTCAAAATCTTGAGTTATCCAATGCAATAAGTCAAGAAAAGGAAATGGAAGACATAAAGATTGGATAAAAAGAAATGAAACTCATTATTTGTTGTTCTAGTTTGCTAGCTGTCAGAATGCGATATACCAGAAACAGAATGGCTTTAAAAATTTTTTTATTAATTTTAAATTTAAAAATATGACAACAAAGAAACACAAACATTCTTTATATATAATCATTCCGTTCTACATATAAAATCAGTAATTCACAATATCATCACATAGTTGCTTATTCATCATCATGATCGTTTCTTAAAACATTTGCAGCAATTCAGAAAAAGAAATAAAAGACAACATAAAAAGAAATAAAATGAAAACAGAAAAAAAATTATACATACCATACCCCTTACCCCTCCCTTTCATTGATCACTAGCATTTCAAACTAAATTTATTTTAACATTTGTTCCCCTTATTATTTAATTTTGTTCCATATGTTCTACTCATCTATTGACAAGGTAGATAAAAGGAGCATCAGACACAAGGTTTTCACAATTACACAGTCACATTGTGAAAGCTATATCATAATACAATCATCATCAAGAAACATGGCTACTGGAACACAGCTCTACATTTTCAGGCAGTTCCCTCCAGCCACTCATTGCATCTTGAATAACAAGGTGATATCTACTTAATGCATAAAAATAACCTCCAGGATAGCCTCTCTCAGCCATTGACACTTTGTCTCCTTTCACTCTTCCCCCTTTTGGTCGAGAAGGTTTTCTCAATCCCTTTATGCTGAGTTTCAGCTCATTCTAGGGTTTTTCTCAATCTCTTCATGCTGAGTCTCTGCTCATTCTAGGATTTCTGTCCCATGTTGCCAGGAAGGTCCACACCCCTGGGAGTCATGTCCCACATAGACAGGGGGAGGGTGGTGAGTTTGCTTGTTGTGTTGGCTGGAGAGAGAGTCTACATCTGAGCAACAAAAGAGGCTCTCTTGGGGGTGACTCTTAGGCCTAATTTTAAGTAGACTTGACCTATCCTTTGTGGGGTTAAGTTTCATATGAACAACCCCCAAAACTGGGGGCTCAGCCTATAGCTTTGGTTGTCCACACTGCTTGTGAGAATATCAAGAATTCAACTAGGGTGGGCTGAATTTCCCCCCATTCTCACCATTCCCTGAAGGGGACTTTGAAAATACTTTTGCACTCACTGATCAAATCACTCTGGGATTCATTGGGGCATCACTCTGGACAAACAAACAAAATCTCATGTCCTACTCAAGGTTCCATTTACTTATGTTGTTCAACCAACTATCTACATAAGTTATATTAGGAGATGCACTAGTCAAAATATAAATTTTGTACCAAATAAACATGTTTTGCTTTAGTCTCACACATAAGTTGAAATTTTAAAATGTTACCATCAATTTTCAGCACCCTGCAGTAATGATATTCCTTTGTTCTTCCTGATGCAAAAACATTTTTGAAATTTGTACATTTAGTCACTATCATTATACACTCTAGGCATTCCTAGATTATACCATCTCAATCTTTGTCATTTATTTTTCTTTGTGATTTCATTTATGCCTCCAGCCCTCCTCCCTCTATCATTCTCACATTCAGCTTCATTCAGTGTTTTAACATAATTGTATTACAGTTAGGTAGTATTGTGCTGTTCATTTCTGAGTTTTTATATTCAGTCCTGTTGCACAACCTGTATCCCTTCAGCTCCAGTTACCTAATATCTTACCCTATTTCTATCTCCTGATTGTCTCTGTCACCAACGAAATATTCCAAGTTTGTTCACTAATGTCAGTTCATATCAGTGAGACCATACAGTACTTGTCCTTTTTTTTTCGGCAAATCTCACTCAGCATAATGTCCTTAAGGTCCATTCATGTTGTTACATACCTCATAACTTTATTCTGTCTCACAGCTGCATAATATTCCATTGTATGTATATGCCACAGTTTGTTTAGCCACCCGTCCATTGATGAACATTTTGGCTGTTTCCATCACTTGGAAATTGTAAATAATGCCACTATAAACATTGGTGTGCAAATGTCCATTTGTGTCCTTGCCCTCATGTCCTTTGAGTGGAGACAACATATAGATGAGTCCTGTTTTTTAATCCATTCTGCCAGTCTATGTCTTTTGATTGGGGAGTTTAATCCATTAACATTTAGTGTTATTACTGCATGGGTAGCGCTTTCTTCTACTATTTTGCCTTCTGGGTTTTATACGTCGTATCTAATTTTCCTTCTTTTTACCTTTACTCATAGTCTTCCTTTCTACACTCTTCTCCACTCCTCTCTCTTCTGTCTTTTCATATCTGTCTCTAATGCTCTCTTTAGTATTTCTTGCAGAGCTGGTCTCTTGGTCACAAATTCTCTCAGTGATTTTTTGTCTGAAAATGTTTTAATTTCTCCCTCATTTTTGAAGGACAATTTTGCTGGATAGAGAATTCTTGGTTGGCAGTTTTTCTCTTTTAATAATTTAAATATATCATCCCACTATCTTCTCACCTCCATGGTTTCTGCTGAGAAATCTACACATAGTCTTATTGGGTTTCCCTTGTATGTGACAGATTGCTTTTCTCTTGCTGCTTTCAAGAGCCTCTCTTTCTCTTTGACCTCTGACATACAGATTAGTAAATGTCTTGGAGTACATCTATTTGGATCTATTCCCTTTGTGGTATGCTGCACTTATTGGATCTGTAATTTTAAGTCTTTCATAAGAGTTGGGAAATTTTCAGTGACAATTTCCTCCATTAGTTTTTCTCCTCCTTTTCCCTTCTCTTCTCCTTCTGGGACACCCACAACACATATATTTGTGCGCTTCATATTGTCCTTCGATTCCCTGAGTCCCTGATCATATTTTTCCATTTTTTCCCCTCTAGTTTCTGTTTCTTGTCGAATTTCAGATGTTCCATCCTCCAGTTCACTAATCCTATGTTCTGTCTCTCGAAATCTACCATTGTAGGTTTTCACTGTTTTTTTCATCTCTTCTACTGTGCCTTTCATTCCCATAAATTCTGTGATTTGTTTTTTCAGAGTTTCAATTTCTTCTTTTTGTTCATTCCTTGCCTTCTTTATATCCTCCCTCAATTCATTGATTTGGTTTTTGATGAGGTTTTCCATATCTGTTTGTATATTCTGAATTAATTGTTTCAGCTCCTGTATGTCATTTGAATTGTTGGTTTGTTCCTTTGACTGGGCCATACCTTCAATTTTCCTAGTGTGATTTGTTATTTTTTGCTGGCATCTAGGCATTTAATTACCTTAATTAGTTTATTCTGGAGATTGCTTTCTCTTCTTTTACCTAGAGTTTTCTTGCTGGATGAATTTGTTGTCTATCTGTTCTTTGACATTCAATTCAGCTTTATCTGGACCTCTAGCTTAGGTTTTGTTTAACAGGGGAGAATTTTTCAGTTCTTGTTTCTTGCCCAGCTTATATGGTGCCTTTCCCCCCAACACTTAGGAGGGTCTACTTAGGTATTATAGAACCCAGCTGGATTTTCCCAGAGCAAACTGGCTTCCTATCAGGAGAAAGAGTCACCTGTGTGGGTTTTCCCCAAGGGTGAGACCCAGTAGGTTGAAAGACTTTCCTGTGAATTCTCTGGACTCTGTTTTTCATATCCTGCCCAATATGTGGTGCTTGTCTGCCTACGGGTCCCACCAGCATAAGATAATGTGGTATCTTTAACATTGGCAGACTCTCCCTGCTAGGGGCATGGTGGAGATGGAGGAGAGGTTGTAGGCTGGTTTTAATGGCTTCAAATCACCAAGCCCTGGGATCTGAATTCCTCAAGGGAGGGACTCCACCTGAGCTGGGCTTCCCCCTCCACTGGGGAAGGCAAAGGCTCCAGACAAGCTCTCAACCTTGTTTCTGCCTATGTCTGAGGCAGCCTCAGCCCAAAAAGTCCTGCCGCTGAACCCAGAGGCAGTCAAGCCTTTGTAGAAACACAGCCACAAAAACCTCTGTTTCCTTTTTTTTTTTTCCGTCAGCCCTGCCCCCTCGGCTCTGGGACAAAAATCAGCGACCTCTGCTTTGACCAGGTTCACCTGAGCTGGGGGCTCATTTCCAGCAGTCAGAACTTGTTAATTAATTCCACAATGGCGTTTAGTTGGGCTCAGCCCTTGCTGCTGGTAAAGTCTCTTTCCTTTCCCCTCTGGGAAGCAGCCTGTGGGAGAGGGGTGCCGGCTGCCATGGCTTGGGGAACTCACGGTTCTGGGGGGGCTCACAGCCGGTCCAGCTGATCCAGACTGGGGTACGCTGTGTGTCCGGTCACTGACGTGTCCCAGGAGCTGTTCTGTACTGTTTCTGGTTATTTAGTAGTTTTTCTGGAGGACGAACCAAAATACGCACGTTGTTAAGCCGCCATCTTGCCCAGAACGACTACCAGAATGGCTTTTAAAAGGGGGAATTTAATAAGTTGCTAGTTTACAGTTCTAAGACTGAGAAAATGTCCCAATTAAAACAAGTCTATAGAAATGTCCAATCAAAGGCATCCAGGGAAAGATATCTTGGTTCAAGAAGGTCGATGAAGTTCACGGTTTCTCTCTCACATGAGAAGGCACATGGTGAACATGGTCATGGTTTCACCCTCAGCTGGAAGGGCACATGGCAAACACAGTGTCATCTGCTAGCTTTCTGTCCTGGTTTCCTGTTTCATGAAGCTCCCTGGGAGGCATTTTCCTTCTTCATGTCCAAAGCACTGGCTGATGGACTCTCTGCTTTGAGGTGCTGCAGCATTCTCTCTCTCTCTGAATCTCTCAGAATCTCTCATTCTCTAAAATGTTTCCTCTTTTCTAGGACTCTAGTAAACTATTCAAGACCCACCTAAATGGGTGGAGACACGCCTCCACCTAATCCAGTTTAACAACCACTCTTGATTAAATCACATCTCCACAGAGATGATCTAATTGCAGTTTCAAACATACAGTACTGAATAGGGATTAGAAGAAACGGCTACCTTTACAAAATGGGATTAGGATTAAAACATGACTTTTCTAGGGTACATACATCATTTCAAACCAACACATTTGTATATAAATATTGAGATTAGACAGACAAGATTTAAAGAAGGCAGAAATTATAATTGTATATTTGGAAAATTCAATAAGTGAAAATGAGTGAATTTTGCATGATCACTGACCAAAAAATCAACATCATATCAATTGCATTTCTACATACTACCAAAAAGCTATTAGAATGTGAAAAATATTGAAGTGCTGTAGTTGACAATAACATCAAATCCCTCAAATACCTAAGAATAAATAAAAAGCTGTACAAAACTTGTGCACAGGAAACCATAAAACATTATTAAGTAAAATCAAAGAAGATGCAAATCAATGGAATGATAAAAAATATTCACAAACTGGAAGATTTAGTACTACAAAGATGTCAAATCTCTTCAAATCCCATCTTTGGGTTCAATGCAATCCCATTCAGAATCTCAACAGATTTTGTGTGGATGTGTGTGTGCATGTAGAAATGCAAAAAGATTCTTATATGTATATGGAACTATAAAGGGTACAGAATTGTGAAGACAATTTTGAAGAGCAGCAAATTTGAAGACCTCACACTCTCAATATAAAGATTTATTTTAAAGCCACAGGAATTGGGACAGTGTGGTTATTGGCACAAGACAAAATACATATGGAACAAATAGAGAGTTCAGAAATAGATGCAATCATATATGGTCACTCGATTTATGACAATGGTGACACTGCATTGAAGTGCAGAAAGGATGCCTCTTCAGTCAGTTGAATTGGGTTCCAAATATTCATGTGGAAAAAAATGAATCTGGAGCCGTATCACACATCATACACAAAAATCAATTCCAGATGGATTACAGTTCCACATGTGAGAGGTAAAAACAATACAACTTTGTAAAGATAAGTTTAAGAATGTTTTCATGATCTTGGGAAAGGACAATATTTCTTAAGAAAGACATAACACTAACTATAAAGGAAAGATTGTTGAATTGGTCATTAAGATTAAGAACTTGTGTTCATCAAAATATACTATCAAGAAAGTGAATTTGCAAGCAACAGCCTGCAAGATATTTAAAATACACATATTCAACAAGAGAATCTTCTGCAGAATATGTAAAGTGCTTCTACAAATTAATAAGGAAAAGAGAACACAATAGAAAAATGGGCATACAACTTGAAATGGCTTTTCACAAAAGAGGATATTCAAGTAGCCAATAAGCATATGAAAAGACGTTTAATCTCATTGGTCAACTAGTGAAATGCAAATTGAAATCACAAAATGGTATGTACACGTTCCTACCAGAGTGGCTAAAATGACATGTAACACCAAGTGTTGGTGAAGATGTGGGCTATTTGGAACTCACACTCTTGATGAGTCTTTATGTCATCATGCTGAATGAAAGAAGGCAGACACATAGAAATATATACTGTGGGATTTCTTCTTCGTAAAGTTTTAACACAGGCAAAGCAAATTAATGGTGGAAGATGTAGAAGTGGTGGTTTCTGTTAAGAGGGGGCTGAGAGGAGGCATTAGAAGGATTTAGGGATGTTGGCTCCCTTCTGTTTCTTGATAACAGTGATAATTACATGGGCTTATGCAACTTTATTGCATGATCTGTGCATAGTTTCATATGTTTTTTATTCTTCATTATATGCTTATTTAAACGAAAAACAAAATAAAAAGGAAAGACACTTGTGGGAAGGGAACTGCCTCAGTCTTCTGAGGATGAGGTCCTGGCTTGGTAAGTGGAACCCAGGGACATGAGTGTGTCTGGGGAGAGGAAGTTCTCATCCCCAGACCTGGCATTAATACTTGATCTATCACAATAAAGCTCATCTGACTCATTTATAAAACGTGAATGCAAGATCTTTGGAATTTGAGAAGACCTTACTGCTTGGAAGGCCAAGGCAACAGGACTTTTTGGGTATATGAAAAAGATAGATGTTAAAGATTGAGATGGTATAATCTAGGAATGCCTAGAGTGTATAATAATAGTGAAATATACAATGAACAAATTTTAAAAATGTTTTGACATGAGGAAGAACAAAGGAATGTCATTATTGCAGGGTGCTGAAAATAGATGATAATTAATACTTTAAAATGTCACCTTATGTGTGAGACTAAAGCAAAAAATGTTTATTTGTTACAAAATTTAGATTTTAACTAGAGCATTTCCTAATATAACTCATGTAGATAGTTTGAGTGAATGTCATAAGTACTTGGAATCTCAGGTATCATGAGATTTTGTTGGTTTGTCCAGAGTGATCCCACGATGAATCCCAGAATGATTTGATCAGTGACTGGAAAAGTATTTGCAAGCCCCCTTCAGGGAATGGTGAGAGTGGGGAGAAATTCAACTTCCCCAAGTTGAATTCTTGATATTCTCACAAGCAATGTGGACAACCAAAGCTATAGGCTCAGCCCCCAGTCTTGGGGTTTGTTCACATGAAACTTAACCCCACAAAGGATAGGTCAAGTCTACTTAAAATTTAGGCCCAAGAGTCACCCCCAACAAAAGAGAGCCTCTTTTGTTGCTCAGATGTGGCCTCTCTCTCCAGCCAATATGATGAGCAGTCTCACCACCCTCCCCCTCTCTGCGTGGGACATGACTCCCAGGGGTGTGGACTTCCTGGCAACGTGGGACAAAGATCCTGGAATGAGCTGAGACTCAGCATCAAAGGACTGAGAAAAACCCTAGAATGAGCTGAGAATTAACATCAAGGGATTGAGAGAACCTTCTCGACCAGAAGGAGGAAGAGAAAATGAGACAAAGTGTCAATGGCTGAGAGATTTCAAACAGAGTGGAGAGGTTATCTTGGAGGTTATTCTTACGCATTAAGTAGATACCACCTTGTTGTTCAAGATGTAGTGGAGAGGCTGGAGGGAATTGCCTGAAAATGTAGAGCTGTGTTCCAGTAGCCATGTTCCTTGATGATGATTGAACAATGATATAGCTTTCACAATGAGACTCTGTGAATGTGAAAACCTTGTGTCCGATGCTCCTTTTAGCTACTATATCAACAGAAGAGTAGAACATATGGAATAAAAATAAATAATGGGGGGAACAAATGTTAAAATAAATTCAGTTTGCAATAGTGGTAAATGAAAGTGAGGGGTAAGGGGTATGGTACATATAGTTTTTTTTTCTCTATTATCATTTTATTTCTTTTTCTGTTGTCTTTTTATTTCTTTTTCTAAATCAATGCAAATGTACTAAGACATGATGAATATGCAACTATGTGATGATATTAAGAATTACTGATTGTATATGTAGAATGGAATGATATTTAAATGTTTTGTTTGTTAATTTTTTTTAATTAATAAAAAAAAGTTAAAAAAAAAAAGGTGGTGGGGGGGTTTGGAGGAATCTTCCTCTTACTCTGGAGCAGTGTTTCTCACACTTTAGCATGCAGCACCATCTCTTGGAAGGTTTGTTAACATCCATCGCTGAACCCCATTCCCAGAGTTTCTGATTCAGTAGATCTGGGGCATGGACCAAGAATTTACATGCTGCTGGCCCAGGCCCCACACTTTGAGCATCACTGATCTAGACTGCCGGGTGATGAACCACTGCTTCTCTGCAGCGGTGGCAAAGCTTTGTCGGTGGTGGTGGGTGGTGAAAAGTGGACAATATTTAAGAGACATCCACCTATGGGGTCCAGAGTTCATTGTTTATAGTAGGCTCTCCCCAAGGAGTCTCCTTGTCCCAGAACTAGAGTTTGTGTGTAATATATGTGAGTTTTTCTAAAGTTCAATCACAAAATGTCAATGCCTTGTTCTCCCACATGGCAAGTTGGTATTGGCAGAAGAGCCTTTCTTAAGTGAACAGCCTCCCCATCCATGATCTCTTTAGGAGTCTGGTCTTTCGGATAGTTCTGCTTCTAATCCCATGGCCATCTGTGCAGGTAACATAATCTGTCTTTGGTGATAATCGATACCCATAATAAAATGAGTGCAACCTCATTTTTACTCCTGGTAGGAAATCTGACTTTGTACTTGGTGTCAGCACCAGGGATGGGGGTAGGGGGCGAGGTGGAAATAGGTAGAGGACAAAGAAGCAGCAAATACAGCTGCCTGCCTCTCCGTCATGAGGTTTTCTTTACAGTACACCATGTGTCTCAAGAAGAGCATCTCAATTTGTTACATTTTCCATCCCCAATGACTCTTGCTTTGCACATGTATTTCAAAGGCTTAGAGTTATTTGCGAGACACTGTCCTGACCACAGGACTTCCCATCCTGCAGCTGGAGAGTCTTATATTCAAAAGGACCTGAGGTTTTCCAAGTGTTAGATGTTCAGTAGTGCTCTCCTCTCGTCTCTTGGGACTGACTTGCCATGAGCCACGCCTAGCTAAAGGTCAGCCAGAGTGGCCTGGACACAGACATATCTTTGGCTCCTCAGTGCTCCCAGGTCTGTTTACTTTGGGCAGTGTCGCCGACTCAGGAATTGCTTTTTTCTGTTTCCAGGTCAACCACAGTCACCAGTAGGCTCCCCTTTCCCGTAGAACTGCTATCAGTTAAGCTAATCCACCTGGGAGGCTGGCAGAAGAAACTGGTGCCCTGTCCATGCCTCAGTCTTTCACTGTGTTCTACTCCATCTACCAGTATGTGTCTCTGTGCCTAAGGGTTTCTCCTCCCAGAACGGTGAAAAGTTGCTGCCTGTTTGTCCAGCAGGCCAGATGTTCCAATGAATTAACATCTCCAGAACAGCCCTCAATCCAGAAGTCACAGGCACTGGTATTTAAATGCCCCAGCTTCCTTGGTCCTGGGTGAGATAATTATGAAATGAGTGTTTTGCACTATTTTCCAGAATTTCCCCATGGTAGATGGCTTAAAAACATTGTTTATTGACTTTCTTCTCTCTCCTCCCCTCTTTTTCCCTCCCCTTGCCTCTCCTTCCCTGCCCTACCTTCCTTTCCCTTCTTTTCCCTTCCCTGTATCACTTCCTCACTTACTTTCAGGTGATCCTTGCATTTTCCAAGTAAACTGTTTACACTTAAATCCTTATCTCAAAGTCTACTTCCGGGGGAATCCAAACTAAGAGCTGCAGTGGAAATTTATGGTTTTGGTCTTGCTGACATCCTTATTTCCTATGGTGCTTTCCTCCTTCCCTTTTCCGACAATATGCTTCTCCTGGGGCTGCCAAAGATAGACTGATTCAAGCTGGATTATTTATTTCCCTGGTCTGAATGGGCATGCCACCCAAGCTGGCTCCGTTGGGCTCCTTATCTGGAATTTTTACTTTTGCAGCTAGAGGAAGGCCTTGCGTTTTGAATTATGAAGCTAGAGGAAGGTGAACAGGCTGGAGGACGGGTGAAGAGAGATGCCTTTTATATCAAGTCCCCAGTTTTAATTTTCGAGATATGGGAGCTCCCTGGTTTGCTGTAGGTCTTTCTTTTTCATCTGTGAGCTACTTCTACTCTGTCCAATAGATCTTCTGTTCTCTAAGCTCATCTGAGTTAGGTTTCTGTCACTTATATTAGAGAGAATCCTAATATGACTGATATCATAGGAATATGTTACCCTTCCAGCTATTGTGTATTCAACTGATAGTCAGTGGGTGCCCACTGGTTGTCAGGCACTGTGCTAGACTCAGGGTATAGATGGTGAGTGAAGCAGATATGATTCCTGAACTCCAGTGAAAGAAACAGAAAACAGACAATCACATAGAAATGTGCAATTTCAAAATTGCAAAAAGTGCTAGTAAGGATCCAAACAAAGTACATGATGGAGTAGCTAAGTTACCCACGTGGATGCTGGTTGGGGAAGGCTTCACTGAGTAAGTGATATTGGATCTAAGAACTGAAGGATGAGAAAGGGTCAACCCTTACATAAGAATGTGCTAAGGCTTTGAGACAGGAGAGAATTTAAGAAGTTCTGGGAATGGATGGAAAGCTGACAGAAGAGAGTATGGTTACATGATTAAGTAGGAAAGGCAGGTGGGGACCAGATTATCCATGGCCTTGTAGGGTGTCTAGATGTGTGTGCATGTGCTCATGTGTTTGCATGCATGTGAGTATCTGCAGCCTGTGCATGCCTCTTTTTCTCTGTTTGTGCTCACGGAATGTCAGTGAAAGGGATTTATCTGCATTTTCAGTATGTGTGCATTCATGTGACTTGTGCTCTGTGTATGTTTGTATCTATGTAAGATCTTTGTATTGACGTTTTTCAAATATAATGGTTTGTACTTGTCTATAGATAGGTACTCATGTATTCTATCTGGGTCTGTGCTTTATTTATGAATGTGTTTGTGGAAATATATGGCTGAATGTGTCATTGTATGTGAAAGCATGAACAGTGGTGTGTCTATTTGGGTGTGAACATATCTGATCTGTTTGTATTGTGTCACTGTGTGTGTGAATGTGTGGGCGCCTGTGTGTACTGTGTGTGGATGTGATGCTGTGGGAGCCTGTCTGTGTCCCTGTGTATGAAACTCTGGAAATAGTCTAGCTTTCGACCTGACCACAAAAGCTTGGAATTTTTATGGCTCACATTTGCTGGCAAGATGCAAACTTTATTTGCAGTTACAGTTACGCTGGTTTCATTTTATATTTTCAATATTCCTGGCCTTATTTAACCTGAATTCTAAGTAATCTATTCTACATGAATGTGTGAATATGTGGATGTGTGTTTAATTCTCTTGGCTTCAGTAAGTCCGCTTCGGTTAGGCCAGAATCATTACTCTTGTCTTTTACTTAGAGATGAGTTTCAACCCTGGAGTGGAGTGGTTTCCTTGGGCAGCTTTTCTTCTCAGTCAATACCATAGTTGTAAGATAAACCAGCAGCTTGAGTGTCAGTGACTCAAACTCAGTGAGACCCTCCTGGAGCTCCATGGATGTTCTCATAGGCTGATGTCAAAAAAATGGTGATGGCAATTCCCAGGGACAGAAAATGAGCAACTGGAGACTAGGACGTTACGTCCTCAGAGAGCAAGTAGGCCTGGTCCTCTGAGTGGACTCTCTTTCACCTCCCTGGGAAAGAAAAATATTCTGAAAAAGATTCCCACATAGCCGTGGGACCCAGCCTCTGGCATGCCTCTTCTCCATGCAGTGTCTCATGTGTGGAGCTCTGTTTGCTCTTTCAACTCGAACTGTAGAGATCATCTGTTCTAGTCTACTAACTCTTCCCTCATAAGTGATCATTCAGCTTCTTCAACACGCCTAAGTTAGGGTGATGTGTTGATGGCCCCAAGTAATAGTCTCCTGTGCCATTTGCACTTTGACTTTGTAGCCCTCATCCACTCTATCTCTGGGTTTGACCATGTGACTTGCTTTGGCCAATAAGATGTTAGTGAATTTGATGCAAGCAAAAATGTGAAAAAGTACACAAGTTTCTATTTCCTATCTCTTGCTTTTCTGTGATGACCTTAAGAATAAGCCAATGCTAGTCTGTTGGAGGACAAGAGGCTTCATGGAACAGAGCTGTATTGTACTAACCAATGCCATCTTAGACTAACCAACCTTCAGCAATACTGCAGGCTGAGCATAGATACATGGAGTGTGCCCAGCTGAGATCAGCCCAGACCAACCCAGATAAGCAGACCCACCCAGTCCACCCATAGACTCATGAGAAGTGATAAAATGGTTGTTGTTTTAAACCATCAGTTTACAGATGGTTTGTTACACAGCTATAGTAACTAATACAACCTCCAGTGGTAGGGTGCTTATTACCAGTGAAGGAAGTCCATTTCATTTCATGTCAATTCTAACTGTTATGGGATAAAGCTGGAACTTGTCTCCCTGCAATTTCTCCCTCTTCCCTTTGCATGTAGGTAGAACAAACGCATTCCTTCCTCCAAAAACCTCAAGTATTTGATGATGATAATCATAGCAGATGACTATAGCATCCTCCAAACTAGATTTCCCACTTCCTCTTTTGTCTACCTTCAGTCCATTCACCCAAAACAGCATAAGTGATTCTCTTTAAACAAACTGGGTTATGTCATACCTTGCTAAAACCGTTCTATAGTTTCTCATTCCACTTAGATTAAAACTCAAACTCCTTTCTTTTGCCCTGTACCATTCAGTGGCTGTTTGTTCTCAACTTCATCCTGAACCATTTTCCCCTTTGCTCACTATGATGTCATCATGTCAGCTTTCTTTATGTCTCTTGAAAATGCTAAGCTTTTTCTTACTCAACGGCCTTTACTCATTCTATTCCACTCCCTGCCTAGGAATGAATATACACTGATATTTCTAGGTTTTCCCTGGGCCAAATATCATTGTATCTTCCCTTATTAGTAGCTCCCCTTATTCTTCAAATGATATGGATTTAAGGCCTTTTGCTATTCTGATTGCTAGCTCTGGTGTCCTGTTGCCCCACTTTGAGTATGATGCCCAAAACTAGCACATTTTTCTTGGCAAGACTGCCACAGGGAGCTCCCTTCTTATCTCTGGAAGAGCCCTACACACTTCAAGGGAGGGTATCAGCACAGGAAGGACTGGGTACATTCACTTATGCTGGATTGGCTGGATGAGAAATGCCTGTGGAACAGATGATCTGGCTTCAAGCAGGTCAATGGCACATGCCTCATAATCTCCATAAGATGTTGATGTGAACATAGGTTGGCAGGGCTGGCAGGAAGAGTCACCAAGGATTTGTCAACAGTTGTTCTTAAGCCTAGCTCCAGAGGTCAGCTCTAATCAAGAGAGGAGTAGAAGAAGGAATCGTGTGTCCATCAGCCCAGAGAAACCAAAGCCCTTCTCTACTTCATGTGAATTTCTTCCTTTTAATCTTATCTTGAATTTAGTTTATCTTCAGGTGATAACTAAAGCCAATAAATCTTAGTAATAATGAGTGATTTATAATTATAGGCTCTATCTAAGCACTTAGCAGTCTTTATATAATTAAATCCCCAATATAACCTACTCAAGTAGAACTAGACTAAACTGATTGTTTCTTAACCAGTTGCTCCTTAGAATCACCTGAGGAGTTTCGTAATGATAAAAAAAGACAAATAAAACAAAGCAAGAAAGGATTACCTAACTGTACTCAAGATCTGTCAAATCAAGCTCTCTTGAGACATAGCCAGATAATCCGTGTTTTAAAAATGGCTCCCTGGATACTCCTCATGCAATCAACATGACAGCCCTCTGGGGGCTGGCATTTGGGAACTAATGAACTTTGCAAATATTTATTGTAATGTGATTCACAAGGTGATTATAGGTGACATGCAGAAAATGCATATTAAAAATTTAAAGATCACTAATTATACATTTCTTTTAATGTGCCTCAGAGAAAAGAACATATAGAATCTGTCTTTTAGTAGATAGTGTTTAGGAATGGCTGAAGTAGGTGTTTAAGTTTTTTAAAAATGAGTTGATATAGAGAAAATTAAGTAACCAAACAAGTATACTGATAAGGCTAACATGTGAAGGCAGTGAATGAATGGCAGAAGTTTAGGATACTCTGAATGAGAGAACCCTGAAGTTCCTCTGATTCAGTGATTCCATGGTTCCATGCTGGTCTGCATGTGACTTTGGGTAAGGATGTAGCTTTGCACTTAAGATGGTTTATATGAACACTTTACTTGTAGTTTTCAAACCTTAGCAGAAAACGATTTTTAGTCTCTCACCTTGAACTTCCCAAGCCCTAAGTTTGCCTGTTATGTTCCACTCCTTAAACCACACCTAGGATAAATTCCAGCTCTTGTCTTGGGCAATGAAATGAGGGGAGGAGCCAGAGGCCAGGAGGCATTTATAGACCTTTGCAATTCAAAGTGCCCTTGAGAATCAGTCAGCTTTCTATGACCACAAGCACAGACCTTGGAAGTTGAAACAAAATGAAGATAAATTGTGGGCAGACAGGAACTGCATTTGGGGTTAGAATAGGTGGGTTTAAAAGTGTCTCTTCTCTTTCCAAAGCCCCCCATCTTCCTTTCCTCCATCATCAGTTATGCATCTCTAGTTTTATCTGTATCAACTGTGAAGTTTCTTCAAATTCCTTAATCTCACTATGGTTTCATCTGTAAATGGAGATTATTACAGTGGCCAGATCATAAGTTTGTTGTGGGTATTAAGTGAGATGTATCTGTAATAATCTTAACTCAGAGCTTTGGTATTTGGTAAGAGTTTGGTTAAGTGCTAGCTATTATTACCTCAGAAGTCATTTTAGCACCAAAGAAAAATGCACATTAATTGTTCAATATCCAGTAAATATAATTTAAAATATGCAAAATATAATTGTCTATTTCATGTATTGTTTTGAGTCTTTTATTCTCGTGGAATATAAAGTATTTATGAGGATGGGACCTTTGATGGGTTTAATAATGTTCTTACCTTCTTTAATCTTATTTTCCTCACAAGGCATTAAGTTCCTCTACATACATTTTCTGACCACAGCAGGTCTCCAGGAAGCCAATCCCAGCACTTGGAGAAGGTTTCCTATCAAATTCATCACATTTATTTAGCACTTTGCAGTTCACAAAGCTCTCCTCCTACATTATCTCATTTAAGCAAGAGAATATTCCTGTGAAATAGGCAGGCAAGAAATGATCATTTCCATTACACAGATGATTGAATAAGCTTTAGAATCATCTCCATTGGAAGCAGAGTGAATTTACCACAAGCTGGACATATTGAGAAACCTGAGAAGAAAACTTTAATAAATTAATGCTTTGCTTCAATTTTCTGTATCTTTCAGGTTAAAGTGCCTTGTTATATTTTACTTGGCTTTATCATGGCAGACGTGACCTGGATCTGTCCAGGTTTTTGTGTAGAGGGGTGACCTTAATGTATTTGCAGAATCTACATGCTCTATGCTAACGGCGTCCAGCAAATGCAAGTGCAGCAGATGGAAAACGCATTTCAGGTACAGATCGGAAACTGTCCCAACAAGAAAAATAACTGCAGTGATGAGGACTTTGGCCAGCTAGATATCTACTGAAAGTCTCTTTGAATTAAAAGCAGTGTTGGATGATTTCATGATTTTCCCCATCTGAAAATTTAATCTTCCATGGAGGGAAGGAAGCGATCTGGGTCACTGACTTTCTCAGCCAGATTCTGACCAACAAAAAGGCATTGGCTGGCTGAGTGGAAGTGATGGGAACCTTGGGAGGTGATAGAGTGAGGGGTTAAAAGCTGGACAAAGTTAGAGGACAAAAATGCAGGAATATGCATTCGTGGGGTGAGACTTCCAGAAGCAGGGTGACAGTGGCAAGTTGCCTGTGCAAATTTCTCCTGGTACAGAGACTATGGCGAGTATTCAGAGAAACCAGTGTGGTGGGCCAGGGAGCTTGCTGATAATTGCTGCACAGAAGAGGCCTCAGAAAGACAGAAAGAAGAACCCAGGATGCAAAATAAAAGGAGGTGGCTGGGTACGAGAAGACTGTGTCATAGAGGATGAAGTTCAAAGGAGCTGGGGTTCAAAGAGAGAGAAAGAGAAAGAGAGAGAGGTATTTTAAAGATTTATCTTAGGAGGGAGTAGATCTCTGAAGAGATAGATTGATTTCATGGTGTTGAGGAGAAACTGTAGAGAAGACTCCAACCTAAGAACTATGGAAGAGACTCTGACAAAGGAGAGACAAAGAAGGAACTAGAAGAAGGAACCTTAATTCTCTCAATGACCTCGCCTTTCATGGTGTCCTCAGGTTCTGAGAGGACTTAGGAATGAGCTTTTTGAACTCTGCTAGTGAATGTCGACAGGATACATGGGAAAAGGTAAGAGGGTTAGAAAAAATGGGGAGAGACAATGTCACCCCAAATTTTCAACAGAGGAGGAAAGTGGTTTCCATAAACTAACAGGTGATGAATTTGTTGTTGATCAAAAGGGAGAGTCTGGAGTAAATTATTAAAGGAGTTAATTTGTGAACACATGGAGGAGGAAAGAATGACCACAGGGGCTCAACAAGTATTCAGCCAGAAGTCATAAAGGGTTGATCCTCATCATTCCTTTTATACAGTCAAGACAATGCCAGACTACGAAGTGACCTTGTTGTTAGGACCTGGGGGATCAGCTGGAAACCTTTTAGAAAAGGTGGATAAATATGGATTAAAAGGCAAATAATACTATCATCATCATCATAATTAGCATCTATTGAGTGTTTTCTGTGTATTCTAAATACTTTACAAATAGTTTGGTGTTCTTTGAACAGTCAAATACAAAATAGGCTGATGTGACCTGGGGGGGGGGGGTGGTCTCCAGTGGCGAGTCTCGGATTGTGTCCTTGAACCTGTTCAAATGAGCACCCCCAGCCATCCCTTGGAGGAAGATACAGAGAACACATGAAAGATATAAAGCTGGGAAGGTGAACAAACACAGTGGATGACAGCCAGAATTGAGCAAAGCTCTTGACAGTCTGCAATGGTGGACTGAATCAATTATGACAGGAAGTGCCAAACATTCAGTGAAAATATCCTCCTGTTCCAGTGTAGAAGAGGGGAGATGAGCCTAAGTAGTTACTCAGATGAAAAGGTTTGTACTTTTGCAAGATGGGCCACTTTGAGTAAATAATGGGAGGTCTCCCATGGTAAAAATCAATTAAATTTCAGGCCATATTACCAGAAATGTAGCATCTGCAGTGTGGGACATGATGGTCCTAGTTTCCTTGGCGCTAATCTCTCCTTTGCCAGAGGTCTTAGTTTTCCAGAGCTGCTGTCACAAACACCACGCAGTGGATTGGCTTAAAGAATGGGAATTTATTGGCTCACAGTCTTCAGGCTAGGAGAAGTCCAAAACCCAGATATTGGTAAGTTTTGTTTGCTCTCCGAGGACTGCAGCATTCTGGGGCTGGCTGTAGGCGATCCTTGGGATTCTTGACTCTCCCATCACATGGCATGTCCTGTCCTTTCTCTTTTGGGTTCCCACTGATTACCTGCTTCTGGTCCTCCACTGCGGCTTTCTCTTCATAAGGCCTCCAATAATTCAGATTACGGCCCATCCTGGTGTAGCTGGCCCACACCTCAACCAGAGGTAACGTCTTCCAGAGGTTTTATTTACAATGGGTTCGTACCCGCAGGAATGTAGGTTAAGAATAAGAACACGTTTTTTTTCTGCCCAGCCCCCACCAGATACATAACAGAATCTACCATTCAGTTCCCCCTGTGGCTTAGAAATCATCTCCTAATTCCTTTCCATGATCTGCAAGAGGAATCTCCTCTCCTCCTCTCCTGTCTACTACCGTGCTCCCTACTACTCGCTACCTCACTCATTATCTTCTGCTGCTGATCTTCAAATAGGCTAAGTGTATTCTCATCCCAAGGCTTTTCTCAGTTACCATCTCCCCTACCTAAACACATTTCCCCTAGAAATTTCCTTTGCTCCTTCTTTATGTAATTCAGGTCTCTGCTTAATGTCACCTTCTCAAAAATAGTCTTTTTGAATAACCATCTAAAAAAGGACTCCATCTCTTCTATTGTGCTGCTTTATTTGTCACCTAGACATGTAGCACTGAAATTATTCTATATGTTTATGTGTTTGCTTGTTTCTGTTTGGTTCTCTCATTAGAATATAAGCTATGGAAGGGTGAGGACTTAATTGTTTTGGTCATGGGTTAGCATATGTCTAGTATAGTGGAGACTCACAGAAGGTGCTCAATAAAATTTATTGAGTGATGAATGAATTATGAAATGAATGAATGAATGAATGAACATCCTGTAGAATTCATATTTCGTGGTACACATTTTGGCAAATATTGTGTGAAGTCTCTGGACAGAGATAGAAGATAACAAAGTAAGGTAATAGCAAATTTTTAGGGGATTTTTTTTCTGAATTTGTTTTGGTTATAGTTCCCGATCCCCTTTCCTAGATATTCCAAACATGTTCATCTTAGGAATTCTCTGTCACTTGGACCTTAGAGTTAAGTCTTGCCTTCACCTTTGGGGCACATGTAGGATGAAGACTCTCACCTGATTTCTCCCACCTTCTTGCAACTCTTCTAGGTCCGGCACGTGGAAGGTCCATTGGCCCCAGGACCTGCTTCTGTCTATTCTGTGGAACTCCTCAGAAGTGTGTTGACTTGGTCCTCTGGAGAAGTGACAGAGTATTGTCATTGCCTAGGGAATGATCTTAAGTCTTTCAGCTTCATGATACCAATATGCTGCTTAAATACATATTTTAAGATACAACACTTTGCAAGAAGTGTGACTTTCTTGGTTGTGTGCACGTGTGCCTGTGTGGTGTCTGCATGTGTGTTTGTGCATGTATGCACTCCACAGCATTTAGCACAAAACATGGACTATAGCAAGAGTTGAGGTTATTTTGCTGATTTTCAGGATATTTGGGGAAAGTTGTCTTGGTTAAAATGTGACTAAAATTTACAGGGGCCTCCCAGAGAGACCCATGGAATTATTGGTCTTCCACCCACCCCTCCGTCCCTCTATTCATCCATCCGCCCTCCTATTCCTAAACAAGCATTTACTGTATTCCCTTATGTGCTTTCATGCCTGGGACTTAACATATTCTCACCAGCAACCTGTCCTCACATTTACCTTCCCATTGGCTTGGCAAGAAGGGAGGAGTTCTTGAGAAATCACAGGTTTTATTCTTTGTTTGAACATTGCTCAGAGAAGGTATGCTTTAGAATTAAAGAAAAGGTGGACTTGGACTTAGTGGTTACTAAGTTTCTCATTTTCTAATCCTTTGGCCTCTACAAGCACGGTGGTTTCGATTTGGTAGGTCAATATTTTTGCCAATCACCAATCGTTAACTTCCATGGTTTTCTTAGCGCCCACGGTGCTGGAGTTAGACCAAAGGATTAAAATCCTAGTTTTGTTATTTACTAATATATGGCCTGAGTCAAGTTATTTGCTCCTCCATCTTTCCATTTCCTTATCTGTGAGAGGTAGGAAGAATTGTAAGACTTCCCGCAAAGGAGCATTAGGAAGGTTGAAGGGATAGCACAAGGAAAGTACCTGGCAAGGGTTAATGGTAGGAATTGGTGTAGTTTTTGCCTTTTTGGAGCAATATGATATAACCTGGGTCTGATCATCTATAGAGGGGGCATGGTTTCTGCATGAAAGCAGAAAAAATTCTTACATATACAATCAATTAAGTTGTTCATGGCCCTTATTAGAAAGGTGTCCCCATAGGTGGCATCAAGAGTTTGTTTTTCCATCATCAAAATCATTATGGTTTGCTATTACTTTAACAAACATGTGTGCATATGTGCATGCATGTGTGTGTAGAGGAGGGGCACTTTGAAGTAATAATAACCAGACACCTAAAACATAGGGAGAGGGGTAAGGAGTGGGCAGGGGTGGGTCCACAGTGGAGAGATTTTGCTTCTTCTCTTGAATTTTCCCACCTCCTCATTCTTTAAAGTCTTTATCCAACTAACCCAGAAGGTGACTTAACTTCACCCTGCAGGGACAAGCTGGAAGCCAAGCCTTAAGGAATGGGAGGAATTCCTACCCACTCAGAGTTCCCTTTATCCCTCCATCCTTCCTTCCCTCTCTTCCTTCTCTCATTATTTCATTCATGATTGCTCAATAGCAACTTTGTGGCTGGCATGGACTTCCCTCTGGAGACTCCTGCGTGTGTACATGTGGCTCACAGACCATCTGATGGGGTGCATCCAAAGTTGCTGCCTCACTCCGTTTGACTGGGACCCCCGCCATCATCCTAAGCTTTCTAGATCTGCAACCCTGCCTCTTGTGGGCAAGAGGAGCCCTTATAAATTTTAAACAGAGGGCTGATTTCAAAAGATTAAGCTGGGAAAGACATGAGATTGAAATTGGAGACAGGGTGACAGAAGTGCCTCAATTTCAAATCCTGCTTCTTTCACTTCACAGGTGTGTAGTCTTGGAGATGGCACTTACCCTTTCTGACTCAGTTTCCTTGTCTTTAAAATGGGGACAATGACACCTGCTCAAAAGTGCTACTTTCTGGTACAGGGGAAATATTTCAACATGATTTTGTAGCTCCTTCCTTCTGAAACCCTTTACATTTTATTGAAGATGAGAGATGAGAAATGAGCATCACTGTGGTTCACATAAGAGCAAAGGGGCTTTTACTGCAGGTGGTCGACCTTCCAACAGACACAAGACCAATCGCTTTCTTAGGGTCTATGAGCCTTGACGTTTTTGGGGTGGGGGAGTTGGTCACACATGGAATCCTGTTGTTCCTTTAGCATTTGAAAATTCCCCAAGGAGGGAGCTGCTAGACATGGGAAGAGGGGCCAAGAAGGCAGTGTAAGTACAAGGAGAAGTTGGTACTCTGAGACCAGCAATTCTGCTGCCACAAATTCTATCTGAGACTCTGCTCTTGGCCTGGCCCCACCTGCCCATCTATAATTAAGGTCTTGTCTACAGTCGTACAGATTATAAGGAAGGAGAAGAAGGATGTCTTCAAGTCATAATTTCCAGAATCAAAGCTCCTTTTTCCCTTACCACCCCCCCCTCACCTCCCCCCTTTTGGATTTGGCAGCAGGTTCACTCCAAAGTAGGCCATGGTGTCCTTTCCTACAGCTCATTACAAGTGGGCAGGGCGGCCTGCTCAGCCTGCCAGGGCCTTGAGCCCCGGTCTGGTTTTCTCGGGCGGCGGGTAGGGAGAGTTTCCTGGATACACACCTTCAGCCAGGGAGGCAAACATTTGTCCATTTGTCACAGCAGACCGTTTGTTCTTTCTAAACAAGAGGTTGTGATAAATAAGAAATCATTTGCAAATGTCTGTGTATCCAGCCCAATTTTATTTTTAATTGTACAGTGTCTATGTGAGTGAGTGCAAATGCATTTTTGATGTAGGACCTGGTTACAGAGACCAAGTTGGAAAGATTTTTTATGTGAGGGTCTTGGGATTTGAAGGCTGCTTTGAAACTATCAGCCTCAGAGATTTTGTTACAGGGTTCAAGAATGGAGAACTTTACAGGGAGATAATAAATGAAAGGTATTTGATCTCGGCTGTGACTCTATTAACAATATTTTCAGAAAAATAACCATGAACGTGACTTGGCGATCTGTGGATATAGGATTATTTCTTTGACAGAGACAAGATGAAAAACTGCCCAAAGGACCCCCAAATGATAGGGTTAAGGAGTGAAAGAGTCAGACCCACGAGGCAGTGTATGGCTAAGTGCACACCTCAGGGACTGATTTTTACATTCTTTTTATCTGAACACTGATTGCTATATATTTTTGACACCATGTGGAAAAAGACTCCGACTTAAAAGTTATAGCAGGTTTTGAGAGATAAATGACTATCCCTCCATCATGCAGGTTTCCTTTACTAAATTATAAGTCTAGTCCAGGCATTGTGTATTGACTTTCTCTCACATGTCCACCCTGATCGATTAGTAATGTCTGCGTGGAGGGTTACAATCGTTAGAGGATGTCTGCCTTGGAGATAGGCAGGGCAGAAAGGGCCCACGTGTCACTTGCTTGCCGACCAGATGGAGTCCCAAAGGGCAGTCTTGGCACACTTCCCATTCTTCTGGGGTCCCCACTCTAACCAGAGGATGGCTTTTCTACTGCTCCCTCCTCACTGTCATATTTTCCTCCTTCTCCTCCTTCTTCTTCCCTGTTTTCTGCCCTAGAACAGAAAAAAAGAAGCCCACCTTGTGACAAACACCTGCTGAGTCATTTTGCATAGATTACTTTATTAGAGCCTCAAACCCCACCTATGAATATAATCCCATTTTTTTGAGATGAAGAAACAGAAGCACAGAGAGATCAGGGGCTTGTCAAAAGGTGATGTGACACATCGCCTCTGAGCCAGGAATGGGACCCAGGGCTGTCTGAGGTTGAAGAGTTGTGACCCCCCATGATGCCCATGGCCCCCCAGCTGTCCTCGTCTCACCCCAAGCTGTTCCTACTGCTGTCTGCAGCTGCCATTGGTGTCTTCTGGTCCTTGAGTGCCTTGGCTGATCATGAAAGGTTGAGCTGGTTAATGAGAACTGGGAGTGGAGGTTTATTTATTTATTTTTAATTACAAATTTTCCCTTCTGTGTCTTCTTTGCTTCCACTTAAACAGTCCTGTGAAAGGTATAGTTTTGAGCAAATTAGCTCTCTGGTGGGAGCTTCCAAGAAGAATATTCTGGAGCAGCATCTGAGTGGCTGACAATTCCCTGGTCAGCACAGCTAGAACATGACATTAACCAGAACCACTAAAGGCTCAGATTTCCGAAGTCTAATCTGTAGGGGAAGGTTAGGGGAGGCCGCTGGGAGAGAGCCGACATTTCAGCTGATCTCTTCCAGGTCCTGCTGGTGGGGTAGAGCAGCTCCCTTACATAAGCGTACTCTGTGTCAGAGTCGATTTTGTGCCAGAATTGACAGGCCCAGGACTCTTACAGACCTGAAGGAGGATGAACTGGCTGAGCTCAGTAAGGAGAAACTGCATGGCATGGGTGGTACTATCACCCCAGGTCCTGCCTTGGCCCCTGTTCCTGCCCGGCCCTGCCAGGCAGCTTCATTTCCAGCTGTCTCTGGTGAGGCCAAGTTGATGCATGCTCTTCCTCCAAGAGCAGAGAGAACGCTCCATGGTCTCCTTCTTTCTGGCATTCTAATTTGTAAGGGGCACCAGCCCAGCCTTCTAGCCATGTGCCATGGTGAAAATACATACACATTCTCATCTGCACTTACTCAGTTGGCAGGACCACAAAGTTCCTTACCAAAGATATGAGTAAGATGGGAGGTGGGATGCAGGACCAGAGGATAGGGAAGGTGTTAAGTAATTTATCAAGACATGCACATCAGAGCCCTTTCTGTTTGCTTGTATGTTTTAATTTTTTTTTAATTTCCAACTGTGAATCAATGACTCTTTTTGCCAATGACTCCAGCTCCAAGAAGGCAAGCCAATAAAGAAGGAAGCATTTAGAGTCTAGTTCCCTGATTCTATTTTAGAGATTCTCAATCTTGGACATATACTGGAATTACCTGGGGGGGCTTTAAAGAATATTGATACCTGCCCTCTATCCCTATGCATTCTGTTTTGATTATGTATCATTGCAGCCTGGGCATCAGGATATTTAAAAGTCATATGGATTCAGCTAAGTTTGAGATCCACCGACCTATCTGACACCTGATGGTTAGATGCAGGCAGAAAGGTTTAGCACCATGGTCAGATGGCCACCTGTAGTTATAGCAATAACCCAAATAACTAACTTTTAATGAGTACTCACATGCCAGTCCCTGTGTGAGGCACTTTGCCTTCATCATTTCACCCCATCCTTAAACAGCATGTATTTGAGTCACATGAGGGCTTATTAAAACACAGATGGCTGGCACCTGTCCCCAGAGTACTGGTTCAGTAGGTGTGGTAGGCAGCCTTTAGGATGGCCCCCAAAGATCTCCCCTCCTGGTATTCATATTCTTTTGTAATCATCCCCCTCCCAGTGTAAGCTGGACTTATTGACTAGCTACTAGAGAACAGAATATGATAGAAGGGATGTCACATCTGAAATTAGGTTATAACAAGGGCTAGGTACACACTTCTCTGAATTGGATCCCTTGCCCTGGGGGAAGCAGCTGCCATGCTATGAAGTAGTCCCATGGAGAGGCCCATATGCCAAGGTTTTGACGCATGCCAACAATGAGGCGAGTGAGCTTGGCAGCAGACCCACTCTAAGCTGAGTCTTCAGATGAGATCACATCCCCATCCCATGACTTGACTGCAACCTCATGAGAGACCTGGGTGCAAAGTCACCAGGTCTAGATTTCTGATGCACTGAAACTTTGAGATAATAAGTGTTGGTTGCCTGCAGTTGCTAAGCTTTGAGGTGATCATTGAGATATGTTAGGTCTGGGGTGGAACTTGAGAATTTGCATTTCTAATAGGCTCCTAGGTGATGTTAATGATACTGGACTGGGGATCACAATTTGAGAGTCACTTCCTTAATCAATACTAAAAAGATGTTAGTAGTATGTCCATTAGACAGAGGAAGAGCCTTAGGATTCTGAGTAACTTGCTCAAGGTTACATCCAGAGTGGTAGTGTGGGGGTTCAAACTCAGGTAATCTGACCTCCAGAGCTCATGCTCATGACCAGTTGCTACATTGCCTCTTTTGCTCATTGTGAGTCATGCCTACCGCCTGCTATGTTGAACTATGTTGACTGAATTGAGGGTTGCTGATGAGGGACTTTAATCTGTACCTTTATTGGGGATTATAACTGAAGTGGCTTTCCTTTAGGAATAATTATGCTCCAAAATTAGGGTTAGTGCTGGCGTGAACCCAAGGACCAGTGTACCTTTTGGTATAGTGGTTCTCAAACTTTCGCATGCATCAAAATCACTTGGAAGCCTTGTTCAAGTACAGATTGCTGGGCCTCATCCTTAGAGGTTCTAACACAGCAAGTCTGGGGTAGGACCTGAGCATCTGCATTTCTAACCAGTAAGTGTTGATGCTGCTGGTCTAGGGACCGCACTTAGAGATCCACCATTTGAGCCAAAGGGCTGTGTTGCTTATTGCGGCTAAAGCCCTTTTCTGGCTGAATCCTGTTTAGTGGAGAGAGAAAAGCAGGCAATTCAGGGACCCGGTTCTCCCCCTGGTGCGTATTTCCACCCCATGTGTCTTTCTGCTGGGGCTGGGACGTACGGCTGGAGGAGCCATGCTGCCCGGTTTTTTCTGCACGTCCCATGCATTCCAGAGTGAGCTCAGATTCCGTTCTAATTATGAGGCCAGAGTGCGGTCACAGGCAGCCAACAGGCCTGCTTTGTGGGAGGTGTTGCTGTTTTGGTTAGTTCTTGAGAAACTGAAACGGAACACTGACAAAAAACTGCTTAGGCATGTCTATCCACATTATCTGTTGCTACTAACAGAGTGAGGATGGGTTGCCGCCTGGCCAGGTGGCAGTAATAAATGGAAGCAGGTTAAGCCAAGATCAGCTTTTTCTTAAAGCCAAGCCAAACTGTGGAAGAACTGTTTCACACTTTAGATTCCCTTGCCAATGGGACCTGTGCTTCTCTTTCTCTGCTGCTATCTCTGATTAGTCCCCTCACACAACCTGCAGCTCTATGACCAATTCTAGCCTTGCCAAGACGGAGGCTGAGGTGTTGCCACATAGTGGATGAGACTTGCCATTTTGGATTGTAGAACTGGTTCAAGGCCTGGGGTGAGGAGATCTTAGCTTTTGTATTAATCAGGGTTCCCTAGGGAAACAGAACCAACAGAATTTGTGTGTGTGCCTGTGTGTGTGTATAATATAAATATGAGATTAATTGTGGGAATTAGCTCATGTGATGGTGGGGATTGGCAAGCCCAGATTCCATAGAGCAGGCTGCAAGGTGGGAGCTCTGATAGAGGTTTCGTTGAATTCCCCAGGAGAAAGTGGCTGGTTGAAACAGAGTTACAATTCTTTCTGACTGCTGAAATCATCAGTTCTCCTTGAAGGCCTTCAACAGACTGGATGAAACTTCTCTCATTGCTGAAGGCAATCTCCTTTGCTGATTGTAGATATAATCGGCCATAGACGTAATCAATTGAATAATGATTTAAATCCATGCAATACTATCCCAGTAACAGTCATGCCAGATCTTGAGCAAAAATTGGAAATCATAACCTGGCCAAGTTGACACATGAGCTTCACTGTCACACCTTCCTTTACACCAACAATAATTGTGTTTAAGAGCCATAGTGTGCACTAACCTGGGAATGACACCAGAAAGTTTGCTCTTTTGCACTGTGTCAACAACCTGCATACGACCTGAAGTGGGTATCAAGCTCTACTTTTGAACTCTTTTTAACAAATACACTCTTGGCCCTCTGTGGCACTAGACAGAGGCATTGATAGAATATATTATTTGTTTACAACTTCTCATCCCCTCTTTGCCTGTAAACAGAATATTCTCCCCATCCCATTGACAGGGAAGACAAGTCTCTCACATGACTTGCTTTGCCCACAGATGTGTTTGTCATGTCTGAGTAGAAATTTTGAGGGGCAATGCAAGTGTCCAGTATCCCTCTCATTCCAGCCCTCCACCATGAGACTGCAATGTCCCAACCCGAGATAACCTGGTCCCGTAATGAATGGACCTCTTGCCATTCATTCACAGCTTAGAGCAGAGTCTCAGAGTGACAGGTGACCCACAGTTGACAGGCAATGTAAGTGACAAAGAGGCACTTGATGTGCTTAGATTGGGGGTTATCATGAAACAGAATCTAGAAAAAGCCAACGCAGAGGCAGGGTCACATTCTTGTCTACATCGTGCCCCAACTTTCCAAGCAGCAGGTGTTGCGAGTACAAAGCTGAGCTTAATTTATTTTATTAATTCAAAAACACTTAGTGGAGTGATAGCTTGAATTATGACCCATATTAAAAGTGAAGTTTTAAAATCCTCCAGAGAAAATTGAAGAAAGTTTTCATTAAATAAACCAAAACAATTGAGCAAAATGAAACAAAACTATTTTATATAACAAACCACAAATAAGTAAAAAGGGAAAGGGAAGCTCCAGAATTGGAGGTAAACACATGGAATGCATGTAGTGGCAAAAGATTTTATATATAACAACATCAGACTATGTAATTAGTTCCTATAAATTAATAAGAAAGGGCAAACAAATCAATAGGAAGAGAGGCAAGGCTATAACCAAAAAATTCATGGACAAGAAAGCAAGACTGTCCAAAAGACATGCAAAATATCTCTAGTAATTAGGGAAGGGTGGACCAAACCAGAATGGAATACCATTTAACCCTCAAACTTACAAGCATTTTAAAAAGTCTGACAATACCAGTTTGGTGAAAATGTACCCTGTGCCAGTGCAGGAAATGGCCATGATACAAACCCTAACCTTTAAGAACTTAGCATCTAATGTAGAAAGCAGACGTATGAGGAGATGACTGTAAGACCTTATGATCAGTGCAGCGATGAGGCAATTCAGGGCAGAGTTGGATCTGAGAAGGGATCCTGACTCACTCAGCCTGTGGCAGGCAAGGAAGTCCTCACAAGGAAATGATGTGAAAGGGGGAAACTGAACTCCAGACGCAGGAAGACTCATGCAGAAAACACCGGGGACTGAAGGAGAATGGACAAGAGACAGGGAAAATGGTATGAAGCTGAAAATTGTGCAATAGACAGCTGTTCCTTAGAAACATGAAATAATTGATTCCACACTGCAGCAAACTGAGTCAGTGATATGGAAGATAGGCTAGCAAAGCTCTCTCATAACATGGAGGCAAAGACAAAGAGATAAAAATTCTAAGAAGACCACGGCTGCATGGGAAATCTAATATTCATATAACCGATATTGCTGAAGAAGAGATGGGAATGTGTACGATAGAAATGAGAATTCAAGATATCATGGAAGAAAATTTCGTGAGCTGAAGAAATATTAGAAAATTGGGGATAACTAGAAAAGGTTAAAAAAATTACTAACACCTAGACATATGTGGTTTTTTATTTAATTCCAAGGAATTTTGGTTCTAATTAATAAGCTTATTCTTAGTTCTCAAATTATGAAATTTATCTATTTATTTATTTTTAAGTTAAATATATATGTTTTTTTAATTTAAGAAAACGAACAATACACTTAGAACTGCCCAAAATGGATATCTTAGCTTAAGCATAGGTGTACTTAAATTAAGTATCCGTATAATCATTGTAAACCCTTGTGTTTGTGCAATAAGTTTCATAAACCAATTTAAAATTAAGGCAACAAGGAAAAAAATCTACACATTCAGATAGCAAAGTTCTTAAATTCCTAATATTAAAAACTAACTTAGATACTGTCTGATTAGCTGTCAAAACTGTGAATGTTCTCAAAATATCAAATAGAAAGTTCTCACAAATATCTGCATTGCTGTAGTAATGACTTATGCTTCTAAATATTTTCCTTATTTCAGGAAAATATGAAGATACAGATATTTTTACAAATAATATATGGAAATCTTAACCAACTAAAATAGATATCTTACTTAGCTTATCCGTAGTCATATTTAAAAAATCTAAGTAATCATCGTAAAGCCTGTTTATGCAATAAAAACAAAATCCTTTTTTTCTCTATGCTATTTATCTATATAAATAGAGATATTGGGTTTGTATATACACACGTATACAAATATGTATGTGTATACATTTGTGCACATGTACTAACCTGAAGGTGTAAACATGGGTGCATATATTAATATATGCTTTTGTATTTGTATAAAGAATTCATTTCTTTTTCACCTAATTTTTAGATGTATATCCTAAAGAAAAAACAACAGAATAAAATAGAAAAAATAGTTATTTGAAGTCTTAAATTTTTAGCTATTTTTTCTTTTATGCTGCTTTTTAAAATACTCTGAATTTGCAGTTTTGTGTTCTTATTCAATCTAATTATTACTTAGGAGAGGCTTTGTATATTTCATAGTATCCTAAGTTTTCTCCTGAAGGTTTTTACATTTTGCCTGTCATATCTAGGTCACATTTCTAAGTGGTTGTTTTCTTGGTTGATACTCTAGAAACAAATCCCTGGTTTCCCCCCCACTGTGGTCAGAGGACAGGCTTAAGAGATTTTTCTTCTTTCGAATGTTTTGAGGTTTTCTGCAAGGCCTAATTATGTAATCACATTTTTGTAAATGTTCTATTGGCCCTGGAAAAGAAGACTTTTTCTTTGTTTTGAAAGTACACCATCTTCACTAATATTTGGTATTGTCAAACTTTTAAAATTTGATTGTGAAGCAATATCTCATTGTGGTTTATTTCAGACTTCTCTAATTACTTGAGAGATTTGCCATCTTCTCATATGTTTTTTGGTCATTCTTGCCTTCTTTTCCATGAATTTCTGACTATAGCCTTTTCTCTGTTTCCCTATGGTTTTGTCTTTCTTAAAAATTGATTTTTAGGGATTTGATATGAATTTTGGATTTGATTTTTTTTCTATTATACGAGCTAGAAGCATCCTTCTCATGTCTGTTTTAATGCTGTTTTTGTTATATAAAACCTTTTAAATTTTAATTTAGTCAGTTTTTCAATCTTTTCTTTCATACTTGGACCTTGTATCTTTGAAGTAAATCTTCTGTTTTGTTAGGTCATGAAGATTTCTCCCTATATTTTTCTCTTGAAGGTTTTAAAATTTTGTTTTTCATGATTGAATTTTAAATCCATGCAATGTGAGGTGGGGATTTATCTATTTATTTTTCCATTTGGGTGGTCAGTTCCTACCCTAACATTAAATAAATCCTTCCTTTCCTCTCTCATTTTTTCAGAGCCATCTCTGTTGTGTATCAGAATCCATTTATTAGGCCTATTTTCAAGCTTCTCTTCAGTTCTACAAGTCCGTTTATCTCTTCCTATACCAATGCCACATGGTTTTAATTATTGCAACTTCATAATACTTCCTGATAAATGACAAGACATCTCTTATCCTTAATTTTGGCCCTTTACTCTTCCACATGAATTGTAACATCCAGCCTAATCACTGCAGTGAAATGTGCTTTGATTTTTATTGAAAATTAATTGTGTTCATGTGTTAACTTGGAGGTTATCACCTTCTTTATAATGAACTATTTTACCCAACAACATAGCATTTCTAACTCTTCATCAAGAACTTCTTTTTATGTTCTTAAATATTTTATATTAAAATATTTATACATTTTTTCATGAATTGCTTACCTTTTTACGTGTCTTCTGTTGCATTTATTCTCAGATTGATTCTCAGATGATTAAAAAAAATCTTATCATTTTTGTTGCTTTTAAGAATGAGATCTTTTATTTTATTATAGATTTAAATTATTTTTAGGAGTGATATTGATTTTTATATGCTGCTCTTAAATCCAGCAATATTGTGAACATTTTTTGTAGCTCTAATTTTTTTCTATATTGTCTTATATTCAGTGTAGTCTATGTGACTAACAGTGATAGTAACAATAACAATATAAATAAATAAACAATAACAATGTGTTTATTTCTTTCTCATTTTTTATACTCTTCCTTGCCTGCCTCTATTAACTAAGGCCCTCTATATAATGCTGAAGAGGTATGATGCCATACTGACTTTAAAGAGAATGCTCCTAAACTCTCACCATTCTCTAGGATGTGCACTGGACTTTTAAGCTAGATACGCTGTATATGTTGTATCAGGAAGTTCTCCCACCTCCTCTCCCCAGTTTGCTAAGGTCATTTATTTTTTAGTCAAGGAAGAGCATTAAGTTTTTTTTATTAATTAAATTTTTTTTAAATACCAAAAAACACCAAACAAATGCAAACATTCATAACTTTTGATCATTCCGTTCTACATATATAATCAGTAATTCACAATATCATCACATAGTTGCATATTCATCATCATGATCATTTCTTGGAACATTTGCATCTATTCAGAAAAAGAAATAAAAAGAAAGCAGAAAAAAATTCATACATACCATACCCCCCACCTCTCACCCTCACTGATCACCAGCATTTCACTCTAAACTTATTTTAACTTTTGTTCTCCCTATTATTCATCTTTATTCCATATGTTTTACTCGTCTGTTGATAAGGTAGATAAAAGGAGTATCAGACACAAGGTTTTCACAATCACGCAGTCACATTGTGAAAGCTATATCATTATACAATCATCTTTAAGAAACATGGCTACTGGAACACAGCTCTACATTTTCAGGCAGTTCCCTCCAGCCTCTCCATTACATCTTGAATAACAAGGTGATATCTACTTAATGCATAAGAATAACCTCTCGACTGGTTTGAAATGTCTCAGCCATTTACACTTTGTTTTGTCTTATTTCACTCTTCCCCCTTTTGGTCTAGAAGGTTTTCTCAATCCCCTGATGCTGAGTCTCAGCTCATTCTAGGGTTTTTCTCAATCCCTTCATGCTGAGTTTCAGCTCATTCCAGGATTTCTGTCCCACATTTCCAGGAAGGTCCACACCCCTGGGAGTCATGTCCCACGTAGACACGGGGAGGGTGGTGAGTTTGCTTGTTGTGTTGGCTGGAGAGAGAGGCCACATCTGAGCCACAAAAGAGGTTCTCTCGGGGGTGACTCTTAGGCCTAATTTTAAGTAGGCTTGTCCTATCCTTAGTGGGGTTAAGTTTCATGTGAACAAACCCCAAGATTGGAGGCTCAGCCTGTAGCTTTGGTTGTCCGCACTGCTTATGAGAATATCAAGAATTCAACTTGGAAAAGTTGAATTTTCCCCCTTTCTCACCATTCCCTGAAGGGAACTTTGCAAATACTTTTTTATTCACTGTTCAAATCACTCTGGGATCTATTGGGGCATCTCTCTGGACAAACCAACAAAATCTCATGTTCTACTCAATAGCACTCTTGGTCAGTCATTTTTCCAGAAGATCAAATATTCTCATTTTATTCTTAATTTTTATAATCAGATTATCTTTGTACAATTTTTTCCTGATCTTAAATTATTGTGTCTGACTACAGTAGCTTCATAAATGCAATGACCTTTTAATTCTTCTTGGGAAAAGAATAAACTTTTTTTACTTTGCTCTTATAAAACATTATTTAACCTAAGTCTTATGAATGGGAATGGCCGTTGTTTTTTTAACTTATGTATCTTTTCGTGGATTCAGGGATTTTTCACTCTTTATAAAACCTTTTAGAAGAGTGTTTCTCCACATGCTGCCTGCAAGCTGCCAACATCCGAATCCCCTGGATTCTTTTCTAAACTTAAAAATTCCTTGGCTTTCTTTTCATTCAACTTAATCATGACCTTGGGGACAGGAATACAGAATCTGCATTTGAAACAAAAACTATATAATTGGAGAATCACCATGACAGAAGAAGATCAATGCTTGTCTTGCTTTGGCTTTTAGTTAAATAGAATTTGATATATGTTTTCTAATATTAATTTCCCTGAGTTTTTACACAATTCTTTGGGCTGAATGTTAGAAGAGAAATGTCTGGGTTTGCTCTAATTTCCCATTCCTGACTCAGACCCTGCAGCTCTTGGTGGGTTGGGAAGGAATGAGAACTAGAAACACAGATGGACTTGGTGGCATGGAAGACGTCTTTAACAATGGGACAGGTGATGCCTTCTCCACGTTTGGCATGGCATCCACAACTTGGCTGAAACAGGTCCTGCTCTTTGGTCTTCCAAAGCAGTTGGTGCTCTCTACCTGGTGGCTGACAGAGCCAGGAGAAGATATGGGGACCATTAGATGCTGTGTTGGAAACAAAATGCTGCTGACCCGCTGACCCCTAGAGATGATAAGGTCTCCCATGCCTTGCTTCCATCCCCCAACCCTGTGAGTCACTTCCACTCTTTTTCCAGAAAGGCTGCCATTTTATAGAGGAAGCTGTGGCCTGCTAACCTTTGATTCCTTCTTTATCTCTTCTCCCATCTGATTATAATAAATCCAGGGCTGGTGCAGACTTTGGTTCATATTTCCGGTCTTTTGGGTGTTTTAGTGGAAATCCGACAAGGGAAGGCTTTATCAGATGTCTCTATTTTTATTAAGGAGTTTCTTGGAATATTTTTCTTTGTTGTTTTATGCCATGGGGGTGAGGAGGAGCTAAGAGAATTTTCAATGTGAAGTTGAGTGATTTTGCAGCTGAGTTTGACAACAATTACGAAGGCTGTTTTATTTTCCCATGTTTATGGCTTCTCGAGAATTAGCAAATCTAAAGTATGCAGATCCTTCAAATTTCAGCAAATTGTAACTTGTATACAACAATTTAAATTTTTTAAAAAGGCACGCCGTTGGAAAATTTGTCCTTATTTTCTAGATAAAAAGAGTAAACAATATTTTTCTAGGATGAAATAAAAATTTTCATGTTATTTTCTAAAGTAATAAAATGGCTTTTGTCTTGAAGTGGAGGATATTCAAGTTCTGGAGACTTTGAAGAAAATTTTATCCATAGAGGGGACAGAAAAATAAATATCACAGCAATTTTAATTTCTCAAAGTTCTCTGTATTTTTTACTTGCTCTCATCTCATGGCATCAACATTCCTGGACCTTGCTCTCCTGGTTGTGGAAAGCTATTTGGCCTTTCGGCTCAAATCGCAAACCCCAAACTCATTCTTCCTTTACGCTGCAACTTGAGCTCCTGCAAATGTGGCCAACTTCAAGCCAGAGTGAGCGTGTTTTTTTTCTTTCATCCCATTTGACGGCGTCCCAAGTAACACCGCTGCAGAAGGGGAAATGTCAAATTGAGGTGAAGGCCCTTCTCAGATCTGATCTCTGAACCACATGCCCTGGTACAAACTTGGAGAGGAGCAGTGACAACTCAGCCATTTCTAAAAGGAGAAAATGATCATTGTTGGGGCCAGCCAGCGAAAACAGCCTTGTTGTGCATGTTGAGGAGCAGACCTGCCTTGAGCCTGGCTCAGACGAGGGCCCTGCTTCACGTCCTATGTGCTTGTGAAAGACAAACTGGGCAGAAACTAGAGACTGGGTTTGTTTTGTGGTTTTTTTTGCTTAGCGAGAGAGTGATCACCCAGAGAAACAAGGAAAGGGTGAGGGTTCTGTAGGAGAGAACCGTGTGGAGTGAGCATGGGCCTCCGTTCACTGGCAGTGGCTGGGAGACTCCTCACTCTGTCCAAGGACTTTGGTTCACCTGCTTGAACATGGCCATGGCTTGAGATCATCCAAAGCCCTCTCTCACCCCCAGACACACTCCCTCCTTCTTGTGCTTCTGTGCTGCTGTTATACTTTTTGATCAGGAGGCTTGCAAAAGTTTGAGGCAGGAATTTTCATCTTCATTTTAGAGATGGACTAAATTAGACTAAAATTGGGTGAAAGCAAAGGCCTTAGAGATTGCAAATGCTGAGTTTGGATTTAAATCCAGGTTTGACTTTGGGCAAACCCTCTACCCTTTGACTCTTATTTTCCTCCCCAATGAGGATCATTGTTAAGACCAATTGACATTCTTTCATCCAACAAATATTCACTGTGCACTGACTCTCTATCACAAACTTATCTAAGTGCTATGAATGCGACAGTGAACAAAACTGGCAAACATCTGTGCGTTCATGGAGCTTATCATTTGGTGGAGGAAGACAGACAATAAACAATAAAACACACCATGGAATACTCTAGAGAGTTATATGGCAGGGGATGGGGTGTACGGGTGTTAGGATGGGGCATAGGGAATGTTGGGAAAGGGTAAAAGTGTCGGCTGGGGCATTTCTGGGAGGCCACATGGAGAAAGAGACATTAGAGCAAAGAGATGGAGGAGGGAGACCCATGGATAACTAGGGGATAGCATTCCAGCAGAGGAAGTAGGGTCAAATCTGGCACATGCAAGGGAAAGCAAGAAGGCATGGCATTGTGGCTGGAGTGGATTGAAATGGGGGGAAGATGTTGCCATAGAGGTAATGGCGGGGTGACCCAGGGAAGGGAGCCAGACAATAGACACCTGGAGCCTAAGGGCTAACAGCTGCCCAAGTGCATGTGCTGCAATGCAGTTGAAACACAGTGCCAGTTCTGGGACATTCGGTTTTCAGTTGGTCTGTGTTGTTGGTTTTAGTGTCTCATTTTTCAGTCCTGAAATCCCGGCTCATGTAGAGTCAAATGGGTTACCATGATTTGGTGAGTGGATTCCACCACATTACAGGGGGTGCTGGCAAATTTGTGATCAAAACTAAACACACGTTTTCCCTGCAGCTGAGTATGTGGCTATAATGGCTCTATGTGGAATTGTAAGTTGAACGGGTTGTGGTGAGATGCAATGGCTTATCGGTAACAGCTGGGAGTTGTGGTTAATGCTGAGGCAGTACTCCCCGCCCCCCAAAAAAGCCCCCAACAAACTAAACCCTGCATTCTCTTGAAACTCATGAGAATGTCACTAGTGAGCTTCTAAGCAAATAAGGTCAGGATGGTGAACTGCTGTCTCCAGCAGCATCACAATAAAGAAGGGAAAGCAAATGCACCATCCGGTAACCAAGGATGTGTCTATCAACATTTGGTATAATGTAGGAGTGATTTTGTCATTGTTATGGCTGAATTATTTAGCACTATTCAAAGATTTAAATTCTGATAAGTGTGCTGCAAAAAAATAAAGAAAGAAAGAAAAAGAGAAAGAAAGAAAGAAGAGGAAGAAAGAAGGAAAGGGGGAAAGAAAAATCAGGAAGAAAAAAAAGATTGAGACCATTGTTTTAAAACCTAAAGAACTGCACATACTGTAGATTTGATTAACTACATGGTGTGGACACATTACTGATTAGGTGGGTTTGACTATTGCATTAAATGCATTGCTTCCCTTTCACATTAGTTGGACACTTAGTTTATAAAATGCTTTGTCATTCGTTATCACATTTTATCCTTGCAAAACTCCTGGAGAGTAGGTAGCATGAGGCTCGTGATCTTCACATTATGAGTGAGATAAATGGGAATCCAGAGGACTGCTGTGACTTGCCCATGGCCATACTGCTCCTTAGTGGCAGTGGCGTTGACATAGCAAACCATCAACAAACCTGGCTTTCCTTTCTGTTCTAGACTGGCTTTGAAATGATGACAACAAAAGAGGAAGACAACTGGTTCAAGCTGATTATTTTATTTGTTTATTTTTTTGGCAGCGGCAGGCTCCGGGAAACAAAGATTATTTGGTTTTGTGTTGAGAAATAGCACCCTAATCTATTAGATACCTCAATGTTAACCAATTAATTTTGAATAGTGTATAAAGTGAGCCCACATTTCCATATTCTCTTGTAGCCACAGTCCATCCTTACCAGTATGCAAGTGGCTTCTACCATGACAGAGGATTGGAACCTACAGGCTTGACTGATCAAGGATGGTGGAGTTAGAGCTGTGGTCAGTAGAAATCCAATGGCTGGGATTCTCTTAAGTAAGGGCCATTACGGTTTCTGCCTTATAGCTTAATTCTTCCAACTGGGCTGACCTTCTAGAGGGCCATGTCCCTTATTGTTTTATTTTAGAAACCTTCCGCCATTGCTCCTTCTCTAGTGTGGCCCTCTTTGATAGAACTTTCCGGAGTGATGGAAATTTTCTATATTTAGTCTGATAGCTGCTAGCCCCTGTGGGACCACTAGTGGCTTCTGTTAACTATTTCACAGTCTAATTTCTCCTTCCTGCACCCCACCCCCAGGCGCTGGTCCCCATAGTGCTAATCCATAAACCGCCTGCAGCGTCCATCTCAGTCTCTGCTTCTTGGGGACCCGATCTGTGACACTGCCCCAGCTCCACACCTCTCAGAAATAAACTCAAAAAAAGAAACAAACGCATCGGAAGTTTTTAATAGCTTGCATTTCATACCACTCTGTCACTAGATAACATCATGAAGAATAAGCAACTCATCTGAACAAAGGATAAACGTCTGCAAGATGACCCTGAAGTCTGAATTATGTCACTTTCGCTGGTTCTTACCCCAACTAGGTCATTCCTTCGTTCAACAAAGTTGGTGCATCACCTGTGTTTTAGGCATAAGGGTCTAGGAACACAGAGATGACAAATGCGATGAAGTTCTTGTCTTCAGTGGTCATGAGTGGTGGCCGTGTGATATGTGCAGCTGTTAAACACTGCACCAGAAGTGCTGCCTTGGAGGTCCCCGGGATGCTAAGGAAATGCAGAGGGAGGAGTGACAAATCATTTCGTGCAGGTGTTGGGAAGTTACAGCCCTGGACCCCTTCCAGCCTGCTGTTTGCTTTTGTATGGCTGCCAACTGAAAATGCTTTAACAATTTTATGTGATTGAAAAATAACCAAAAGAAAATGATATTTTGTGATTAGCAGGGGCTAGAGGTGGGGAAGGGTGGGGAAAGGTGAGTAGAATAGGGAGTTATTGCTAAACAGGGTTAAAAAGAGTTTCTGTTTGGAGTCATGAAAAAGTCATGGTAAAGGCTGGTGGTGTTGGTGAGTCCAACACTGTGAATGTAATTAATACCACTGAATTGTACACTCAAAAATGGCTAAAATGGGAAATTTTGTGTATCATGCGTTACGCCAATAAAAAAGGACTATTTTGTGACACATGAAAATTATATGATATTCAAATTTCGGTGCCCTTAAATAAAGTTATTTTGGAACTCAGCCATGCTCATTTGTTTTCATAGTGTCTATGACTGATCTACATCACAGAGGAAGTTGACTAGTTGTGACAAAGGCCCTGTAGCCTGCAATGCCTAAAATATTTAGTCTGTCCCTTTTCAAAAAAAGTTTTTCAGATATAGAGAATTTCATGGGGGTCTGAGCCACTGTGTAATCACGGAGGCCTTCCTATGAAAACTTGCCTTTGTACTGGGTTCTGCAGGGCAAGAAGAAGTTTGCCAACCAGACAAGGGCCAGAGGGCAGGAGAAAGAGCACGTGCAAAGGGCTGGAGGCAGGAGGCAGGAAAGGAAATGGCTTGTTCATGAATGCTAAGAATCTCAGGGAGCCTGGGACATTGGGGGAGTGGCTTGAGTGAGATTATCAGCGTCAGTAGGAATCAAATATGAAAGTCCTGGTTTCATGCTAAGGGAAGCACGGAAGGGTTTTAAGCAGTGGGATAGACAGCGTAGTTGGTTTTGATTTTTTGGAGGAGCTCATTCTGGTAGCGCCAGGTAGAGGAAGCCCTGGAGGAGGCAAGACTGGCACAAGGAATATTTCAGCAGTTAAGGGACACGAGCTGTTTGACATGAGGTTGCCGTGGTGGGAATTCCAGTTCCTACCTGAGTTCAAGATTGTGGAGTCTGAGGAGCCGAAGAAGTTCCTCTTGCCAGCCAGGTGGAGCTGAGGGGGATGTGCAGTGGGGACAGGGACCCAGAGGCCGGGGCTTCGGGGGTGGAAGGGAAGCTGGGTGGGCATGCAGCAAAAGCGGATGGAGGGCACAGTGTGGGTGATGGTTTGGGGGCCTTGGGACTCCCTGAAGGGCTTAGTACAGGATGCGTGAGGCTAAGGGAAGTGGGGGAGCAGAGGACTGAATGGACGTGGAGAACAATGGGCCCTGGGAAGTGAGGAGCTGGGTGCCGGGTGGGCGAAGATGATGAGAAGGGCCATGTTAGGATGACAATAGGAGTAATAATAGTGGAAGGTCAAAGGGGCTTCCTCTGCGATGGGCAGGGTGGGGGAGGGGACCTGCCCCTGACTCGCTTTCACAATGTGGGGCTGTGACTCGTGAAAACCGGGCTTTGTGTGGGAGAAGCAGAGGTCAGCTGCTGCCAGAGGGGAAAGGAAGGTACAGACTGAGGTGGGATATTTTCCAGACACAGGAACCAAGGTAAATACAGGAAATGGAAACTTCAGTGCTGTTCGAGCCCAAACAAAAGAAATGCCACTACTGCTGGGGGTTGCGTTGCACTGGTTCCGTCAGCCGTTGGGACCACGGAGAGGCCACTCCGGCCTGCGCCTGAGATTCTCTGGGATTTGAATCCTGGGGTTTGAATGAGAGCCTCAGGAAGCCTCTGAGTCGCTGACCAACTTTGCACCTTCTCTTTGGGAATAGGCCTGGGGAAAATGTTTGCCATGTTCATGATGAGGATAAGGATGGGTAAGAATTCCGCCAGAATCTCTGCAAGGCCAAAACTGCTTTTCAAGCCACCGAAAGCATCAGGAGAGCCTGTTCTTCTGGGTCATTTAGATGGCAGTGTCTGGTGGGCAGGGGACCCCATAGAGAGGGGCTTGTATAGAGAATGTCATGGGGGTCTGAGTCTCCTCTTACCCTCCCTCGCCCCCTCCCTGCCTCCACTGAGAACAATGATATTTTTATAAAGTAGATGAGATTTGCTATGCTTTTACTCTGCGCTATTATCTCATTTAATCCTTTCTGGCAACAACTCTCCTCAGTCAAAACAAATATTAGCCCCATTTTGCAGAGGGAGAAAATGGAACCAAGAAGAGACAAATCACCTAGCAAGTGAGCGGGAAGCTGGGATTCCTGCCAGGGTGATGGAGTGTAGGAAAGCTCGCTCTTGTCTGTCACTGGAGGAGCTTGGGGAGTCTGGAGAGAACATTCCAACAGCATGCTGTTGACCCAGGACCAAAATGCCCTTCATTTACTCTTTTCCTGACTCTCCCCACCTCTTTCAAGCCTCCTCCCCAGAGTGGCCTCCCCTGACCACTCCAACCAAGGGCTCTCTCAGCACTCTGTCTGTTTCTTTGAAGGCATTGATCATCACCGTACTTATTTATTAATTCCACCTCCCTCATTGTGCCTGTCTTTTCATGGAATGTAAGTCCTGTGTCATCAGGGACTGTGTCTGTCTCACTCACCACCTATATCCCAGCACTTTACAGCTCTTGGTACGTAATATGAATGATGGATATTTTGTTGAATGAATGACCATCTTGGTTCCCCAGAGAAGGGCCTGACCAGACATCCGGGACTCCTTGGGAGAGCACAGAGGACGGTGCTCCTTTGGTATATGGGTGTGAAGGGCAGTGGGGCAGAAATTACAACTGGATTTGTGAAGGTGAAGAATAAATGCCTCACTTTTATATTTATCTTCTGCATTTCAATATGGAGGAGCATGGCCGGCAATGGGGGGGAGCAGGTAGAAGAGCAGTGGACCAGCTCTTGCAGCCATGTTGGGCATCAGAGAGAGATGGAGGAGGCAGATGTTTGCTGCACAGTCCTCTTGACAAGGCATGATGCTTTACAGACTTGGTCTCATTTGCTCCTCCCAACCCTGTTGTGAGATTCCTACAGGAATTTCCACTTTGTGGGTAAATAATGGTCTAGCATTCCCCGGGCAGATGGTGGAGCTGGGGTTCTAACTAGGGCTGCCAATTTCTGTAACTCTTTTCCTTAGTGATTATGAGTTTGGGCTCATATGAGTGCCTGGGTGCATATCCCTGCTCTATCACTTACTAGCTGCATTATTTTGGGAAAACCACTTAACTTGTCTGTGCCTTATTTTCCTTATCTAACAGACTAGGATAAAATCAGTACCTACCTTATAAGGCTATGTAAGGATTAATTAGGTCAATAGTGTTCAGATAAAGAATTCAGAACACTATCATCATCTTCATCATCGTTATTCTATGGAGCTGCCTTCTCTTCTGGGCTGAGGTTGTGCAGGGGCTGTGACTGATTAGATATGGAACCAGCTAGGAGGGTCCAAATGAGTGTTCTAACTTGGGGAACTCTGGAAGCAATGAGAAATAGATCATATCTGTTTTTTTTATGACACTTATCTCCCTTTCCTGCACTGCCTCTTTCAAAGGTTAAAAAGGTTCCATTTCAGGTTTCCTGAATTTCTCTACAGTAGTTACGACCTTTCTTTCCTGTCATCTCTTACTTCCAGTGGAAAGGGAGAGTAATGAGATGGAGACTTTATTAGGAATCAGAAACATCAAAGTAATGCTATTTGGCTGCTTGAGATACAGCATCAGTAAGTGTCTCAGGGGGCCACTGAGGGATGTAAAGTTCAGGCTGGAGCCAGTGCCTCAGTGCAAACACAAGAGTCTCAGACTGTTCCATAGCAGTGGCAGCTGGGTTCTTCTGGGCAATGAGAAGAAAGAGGGAGGCATTTGAGAGAGAGGACGCCTAAACGCCCGCTGGAAAGGTGTCTGAACAAGGAGCTTTATACCAACTAAAGGAAACCATGGGTGATCATGACCAGCAGCACAGGATTTTTTTTTTTTGCCTGTTAATGCATTGTGCCTGAAGTTTTCCTTTTGGGGATAACTTGGGGATTCCATAGGGAGTTAATGGTTCTTGGAAGTAGTAGGATACTCTCTTTTGATGTTGTCTTTTCTCCATCCTCCCAAAGAAGAGGACGTTATTAGGGGTCTTGCAGTCCATGCCTCCATTTCTACCACCTCTCTCCATTCTAGAATGATCAGTCTTCACTTTATTTTGATCCCCACTGAGGCTGAGGGTGCCCACACCAGAAACATAGACAGAATTTTGCCTCTGTAAGACTGTAAATCCCATGACCAAAGGAGTGGACCCCAGAACTGGCCAAACAGAAACGTAGGAAATATAATTATTTCCCAGCATTCTCAGCTGACTTTGGACTCTGCAGTTCCAAGAGACTCTGCATCTTAAGCCCATATTCTCTGAAGGACCCAGATAGGCAAGGCTGGCAAGAGATGATAGAATTTTGGTCTTCTGACAAGGCTTCTTGACCCCACCAGAGCTCCCAAGAACCTGGATATGAGTTCTACTGTAACCCATCAATGCACAAAAGACTGTGTGTGGTTTGCATAAGAAGAAGCAAACTCTGTGTGTAAACACATATCTGCTGGAAATTTGGAGAGATTTGCTTTGATCTGCCTATAAAGTCAGATAAAGGAAAATCTGTCTGTATACAGGGGGCAGCACCTAAGAGTGTTCTGAGATGTGTTAAGGATGCAGTGCTGAACTTGACAAGAAATCAGTCAAGATCCTGAACCTGGACCTAATCTCCTTGTGAGAATATACTCTGCCCCAATTATACTCCTCCTTGGGGACAAAAGAATGGAGAACTCTTCAGGGAAATAGGAATCCTGACACTTCTTTGTGCTATAAATGGTTAATTTTCTGAAGTTCAAAAAGTTGGTTAATGTCATTCAAGAAATAGGACATTCTTTTCATTTACTATCCGACATCAAAAAACAGATTTAGAGAGAATTTATGCTCAGTTAAAGTGAGTAACAAGAGATTTTCAGTGCTCACTTTGAGTATGGGGTCCAAGCTGAAATAATTACCTCCTTGTTGCACTGATGTTTAACTCCATTAAGAAATTGAAATTGGAAGTCTTGTTACTTCTAGAAGCCTAGTTGAGACAAATTTGTGGATGATATTTGAGTCTCTTCATTCAGCCTAATTTTAGTCTTGACCTCAAATGGGTCTGTTAATTTCTTCCGTTATAATTGTGCTTTCATTACAATTGTGTTCTCTTTGTACATTTGGAGCTAGTCACTGATATCATTGGTTGCTATGTTTTTTGGAGCATAAATGCTTAGGTCTCCTTAAAAAGTTGGATGTATATATTTCAATTTTCTTATATCAGTCATGTGAGGCAGCAGTCTATGAACTATTACCTTTAAGAAAACAGAACTATTTTCCCAAAGGCATCTTAAGTAACCGACCCCCCCCCCCTCCACACACACACACAATATGTAAAACACAGGCTGCTTGGACCTATAGGAGACTGGCCTGGTCCAGGTTTTCTCAATAAGGTTGTGCAAAAGAAGCACATCCCACAGATCATGATTTGAGTGAATATTTACTGAGCTCTCCTTAGGATGCTACCAAGTCAGCAAATGGTGACTGACCTCACCATCTGGTGGGAGGAGAAGCTCTTTTTGGCAAACTTCACCCTAAGTTTGCCTCTTTCACACAGTGGCTACTCCAAAATGCAGATAGTCCATTGGAATTATGAACTCTGCTCTGCTGCCAGTTAAAGGACTGCTCCATCTGATGGAGCACAGCTGGAGGTAAAAAGGGACAGGGGAGAAAGTCATCAGGTCAGAGAGATTGAGAAGGTGATGCTCAGTGTATTTTTGGAACTAGTTTTCTGAGGCTTCATGTCTTTCCCCATCTTTTCTTCAGCCCTGTCCTTATTTGGTTATGTCTGTCTGATCCCTGTTTGCCTATCACTAGCCATGCCTGACAAAAAAATGAGAGAGAGAGAGAATTGTTTAAAATCATCACCTAAAAAGGGTTATAGGAAAGGAATTTGTTTTAAAATTCCTCCCTTAACTGGAGCCAGTGAGAAATACAGGTGGGCGCTGACCTTCAGCAGACGCCTCAGAATCTGTTGAGCCGGAGGTGAGCCTTTCGAGGGCAGGGACTTATTAAGCCTGCCACCTGCCATATCCTCATCAGCTGGTGCATGATGAGCACTTAATAGGTAAGAACAAATGAGTATTTTTTGACAGAAGTGTCATCATGGACTAATGGGAGAGATAGACACTTGAACAAATAATTTGGGATAACGATAATATGTTACACGATGACATAGATACATGCAAAACCTCTAGGGAAATACAAGAGAAGGATGGATAAATCCTGCCTGAGAGGACCGGAGCTGGTGTGACAGATATTATCACAGAATACAGGTATGATCTGTAAGACCGTTGGCCTGTTCCCTTTGAATTGGCATTGCACAAAGATGGATGAGGTCGTTGAAGTGACCCAACTGGCTGAGAAGGGCAAACACAAGATGTGTGACGTTATGATGCCCGGGGGTAAGGATTAGTCTCATTTAAGAAACATGATCTATGTGACACTTTCCCTGTTATTGGCTGAATAATTGATAGAGTTGAATATTATATTCATTTCAGGTCATTGGGGTCAGTGCTGTGAATGGTCTAATGGGTTGCTGGTTTCCTTTTGCTGGTCCATTAGTGACAGTGTTATTTCAGTGTCTTTCAGTGAAAATGGGAATCCAGTGAGAGGAAGAGAAGGGTTAAAACCATGGGTGCTTTGTTCCATGGGACAAATATCATGCCTGGCCCTACCCAGGCATCCTAGTACATACTCCAGTCTTATGGATCACAACCCAGATTAGGAGCAACCACATTTTTTGCTTATGCACATTCTACAAGAATATTCAGTGGGGCTTTATACAAGAAAGGAGTAGGCATTTTTCAATTTCCAAATATAAAATTGCATTAAAAATGTAATGTGCTTCTTCAAATAGAACCTCCCTACACTGGGAATCTGCTCCATGAGATGCCTGTACACACTTTGGTTAGGGATTACCGGGTGAGATAGTGGGAATCTAAAATGAAAACAACCTTTATTTCCAAATGGCTAAAATCATACCAAATGCAGATTAAAAGTAAATTAAATAAAAAATTAACGAATTACTGTAACCCCAAATTTAAAAGCATTAAGAATAATACTTAAAGCAATTCAGAAAGAAATATAAAACCAAGAAAAACAAAAATGCCAACAAGGAAGGACTGTAAATACAGGCATAGTTTGTTTTATTGAGCACTGCTTTATTGCATTTCACAGATATTTCTTTTTTTCCTTTACAAATTGAAGGTTTGTGGCCACCCTGTATTGAGCCAGACTATCACACCTTTTTTCCGACAGCGCGTGCTTATTTCATGTCTCTGTGTCACATCTTAATTAAGGTCTGTGCATTGTTGATTTAGACATAATGCCATTGCACTTAGAGTGCAGTACAGTGCAAATGTAACTTTTATATGCACTGGGAAAGCAAAAAATTCGTGTGACTTGTTTCATTGCAGTACTCGCTTTATTGCGGTGGTCTGGAGCTGAAGCCATCATGACTCCAAAGTATGCCTATAGGAGGCTCAGAGAAAACCTGAGAGCAAAACATATATATATATATATAAATGCTAAAGCCAACTGAAATGCACCAGTGGCTTCCTACTTTAAGCACCTGTGTCTCCTTGCCCAAGGGCTTTCTCTGGCCACGCACAAGGTAGACCGGAAGTGCACCGTACAGGAGCCCCTCCTCCATCAATGAGAGAGAGCATTGGTGGAAAATGCCCCAGCTGTCACCCCTCAGCGAGAAAATTCTGGGGTGTGTTTGAGCCGTTTTCTCAAAAGGTCTCCAGCGGGATTGAGCCCTTGGCACCCATAGTTATAAATGGCTTATGATCACACCCTTATATCAGCATTCTTTTCTTCCCCACTCTCTCACTGGTTGCCTAGGATCCCAAGCAATTGGCACCCACCCAGATCCTCAGAGGATTTGTTTTGGGGAGAATTCAAACTGAGACAATAAATCATGGACAATTCTCACATATACCCTCCACATTTGGCAAAACTCTATCCAGGCATTTTGTTGTTTCTATGGCGCAGTTCAAAGAGAAGCCTCATGCCTTTATCTTATATCCTTGATATGTGCATAAATGTTACCAAGTTTATTTGCATCTTTATTAAGTGTTCTTGCAATAAAATAATTGCAAAACTATTTCTATGCTCACTTTCTATTTTCAGTTATTTACAATTTTCAAGAGACTATGAGCCCAGTACATTTATAGTTACTTTGGGTGAATCTCACTTTTTTTTTTTAAATCCCTTTAAACTTTTTATTTGGCAAAAGACTCTGCTTGCCCCATATGGTGAGTGCATGAGAAGTCCCATTTGTGGGAAGCAATTCTTTTCATTTGAGTTGTTTTCCTGAAAATTTATTGTCAGAACATTTCTTTGGAGAGTGTGTAATTCCTCTGGGGGTGAAATGTGGGTGGTGAGCTGTTTAAAGAAATCCTTCTTGCAGCCCATCCTGGGTAGGAATATTCTCTTATAGGTTTGTCTGGTTTTGAGTATATAGTTGATGCTAAACAAATGCTAATTAATAATAACCTAATAGAAACATGGGTTTAGGGCAAATAAACGCCATGCATAATGACATCTTTCTTTTACAAGTAACATTCATCACGTTTATTTTCGTCTTCTCAAATTCAAATCGGTTCTGTGGAAAAAACAAGTCTCAAGGCTTGACTTTGTTTTTTCCAGAATGTTCCATCCTGTAGACGCCTGTGGATCCTGGCTGTGGCGATGGTAGCTGTGTGCAATGGGGATCATCTATAGGGTGTGGCATAAGGTTGCTCTACAAGCAGGGGGCCTTTTCTCTCCCACAGAGGATCACATTGAGATTTACTGCACCATCCAGGGAACTGTGTGGTCCCAAGAGAAGATAAAGGTTTTACTTAATAGAATGGAAACCACAGATTCCCCGGTAAATCATCTAGACCTGCTTTTATCATGCCCTGCCCCCACTCACCGTCCTGACTTTTCCTCCTGGTTCTGGACCTGCCTGATCTTTCACCACATTGGGTCAGAGAGACAGTGAAGTCGGGGAATGAAAGCCAAGCTTAGGCTTCAAGTCCTGCCAGGGTCTTCTCTGAGCTTAAATTCACTTATCTGGAAGTAGGGATAATCCTAACTTAGTGTCATGGTAAGAAATAAATGCGATAATGTTTATAGGATGTCTGGTACGTAAATGGCAGTAAATGAGTATCAGAGTTCTGTCCATTGTGGGTGGCTTAGTGATGAGATGAGCTCCAGGGCCAGACTGCTGGAGTCTGACTTTTGCCTCTGCCAGTGCCTCAGTTTCCCCATCAGTTAAATGGGGAAATATATAGTAAGATATATATAATATAAAACAATATATAGGGTCATTATGAGATCAAACAGGCCAATGCTTGCCAAGTGCACAATAGGTGTTAGCCATATAATAACAATCATTAGTATTAGTTTCCTAGTGAAATGAGCAGCCCCTCTTCGTTATCTCTTCATTCAGTTCCATTATTCTATGATTCTTCCATCTCAGGTAGGAAAATGGATCCTCATTGCTAAATTTACCAAAGAAAATGCTGATCTCCCAAAATGGCTATTGAGCAGTAATGTTCCAAATACGTAGTAAACCAAAGCTATACACAAAAGTCTCTTAAAGTAGGTCATTGCCATGAGGCTGCTTAGAGAGTGTGCTGCTGGGGTGATTTATGTCGGGGGGATTATTAATTAAACAAAAGAGGGTCTGTGTTTTTGAAAAATGCCTCTGCCACTAAAGAACCAAGCATGAAGAGACATAAAGGAATCGATGCGATTAAAGAGTATCCATCTGTCTATACATTCAAAAGGATTATGCATAAAACAGTTTTTTTTTTTCTGTGTTTAATACTTTGGAAGTTTTCACAGATCTCTGTTTTGAGTTTGGGTTATTTGGGCAAACTTGCTGCAAAGTGTGTGCTCTGTGCAAATGATATTGTTCCTTCAATAAGCGGAACTGCTCATGTTTCTACTGAGAGTTGATGGGCACACGGATTTGTGCCTGTGACGTTACGTGTGCCAGTTCTAGGACATTATTTTTAAAGGGCGTGTGCACTGGGTAGGTATCCAAATGTGATTTTTTTGGGGGAGCTGGACAAGAACAAGGATCCAGAGGTAAATCTCACCTTGCCCACAGCAATGGACCCTTCTTTGTCATTGCATTCTCAGGTTTTCTTTTCCTTCTGACTTCATTATCTGTAGACATCTTCCTTTGCAATTCTAGCCTCTATTTAAGTTGAAATTATCTTTATTGATTTATCTTCTGGTTGTAAAAGTAAGGCACACTTGTACAATTTAAAGTAAGATGGATATGAAAAAAATAATGATATCTAACAGCAATAATTACTGTTAATATTATGGGATATAACAAAATTTTTCTTGATTTTTCCTGATTTTTCCATGCACAAGCAGAGTTTCCGAGTCTGATTATGTCACTTCATGATGTGGTATTAACAAGTCTCTATGCCAACATATATAGGGCTATTGTATCTGTTTTAGAACCACATAATATTCCTTTGTTTGAATGTAATAATGTGCTTATCTGCTTTATAAGTAGGCCTCCATTTCTTCCAATTTTACTATTATAAACAGCTCTGATATGAACATCCGCATATGGACGTGTTTACAAAATTACCTGATCATGTCCATAGAATATTGGCTTAGAAGGGGAATGCCTGGAGTTAGGTGTATGGACATTCACTGTGGCCTCATATTTCAAGAAAGATTGGAAAAGCCATATTTCCACAATAGTTTGAGTGCACATTTCTCCATAGCCTCAATGTCAGCAGATAATTTTGATCGTTTTACTCTTTGATAATTTGATAGACGCAAAAAGATGCATCGATATTTAAATGTGCATATCTTTGACTACTGCTGAGGTCAAGCCTTCCCTCTGCCTTGTATTTGTCTTTTGCTATTTGCCTGTTCATGCCGTTTCTCATGTTTTATATTGGAATGCCCCTTTTAAAATCATATTGTAAGATCTCTTTATTGACAGGCTTTTAGCCCCCTTTTTTTGTCACATAAGTTGTAAATATCTCCTGAAATTTTTATTTAACATCTTATCTTTGAATACAGTGCCTCTGTTCATGTGATATTTTAATTTCTTTAATGAAGACATTTGTTAATCTTTTCCTTTACGGTTTTTGGCTTTGAAGCCGCCCCCTCCCAGCATGATAAAATTAAATGTATGTAAATCCGGTGTTCCACAGATGAAGAAAAATAGAACCCACATTCCCGAATGAGGGAGAAGCAGCTTCGTCCCAGCAGCTGGGAATGTGCTCTGTGGTTTGGGGCTGCAGCATGAGTAACCCGTGTGGTGTGACTCCCAGGCCTGGGCTGCAGAAATGAGACTGAGAGGCTGGAGGGTGGATGGCAGAGGCCACTTCCATTCTGCTGCTTAGGGATCCCCCACCTCTAGAAGATGGGGTTCAGGAGCAACACAGAATAGCTCAGACACCCAAACATTATTGTGAAGGTGTATTGCTGTATGAGCCCTTTGGAGGCGAACACCTGTCAAAATACAAAACGTACCTGCTCTTTCACCCAACATTTGTTCCACAGAAGCCCTTGGAGAAATGTACAAAGACAACTGTACCCAACATTATTCTTTTAGAAAAGTACTAGAGACAATCTAAAGATTCACCAATATAGAATTGGTTAAAAATTTTAAGGTACAACTGCAGAATGGAACATTATAGTTGTGAAAGAGTAAAGTAGATCTGTATTATAGAAAAGAAAGATCTGAATGAATAAAAACAACACGAATATTATGCGCAGCCAATTTTTATTTAAACAGAAAGGTCGTGAGTGCTCATAGGTGAAACCTCCCTGAAAAGTGTGTACACACAAAAGATGAGGCAGGTGTTTACTCGTGGTGAGTAAACCGGGTGTCAGAAAGTGGGAAGAAGAGCTACCATTATCTTTTGTTTTATATTCATTGAGGTTATTTTGATTTTCACCAAGGATATGTGTTTCTTTTGTGAATAAATGTATTGTTTAAATAACAAATTTGTGGCAGTCACAAAGCTGTGCCACTCTGCTGTCTTTTCAAGAGAACTGATTGCAAGGAAAATAGTTGGTGGACTGTCTCCAGTCTCTGTACCTTTGAATCCATCTCAGGGTCCAAAGTGAGGCCACACTTTCTCTGGGGTCATCCTAGCCAAGGCATGAGTATGGTGGGCTTACCAGGCCTCACTCACTACTACCTGTTAGAGCAGGGCTGCTCTAATAGATAATCTGCTCTAGGAGTCCCCGCTGGGATGCCCAAGACTTCTTCGGAGCTGCTGTCTTTTCTACTCAATCATCCTTCCTTCCTTCTCTCCTTTCTCCATTGCAATGGGAAGAATCTCTCCAACCTGCTTCTGCTCCTTCTCCCTTTTATCCTTCATCGTGAAGCCCAACAGGCCACTTGGTGCAAGAGTGTTCCATGAGCCGTGTAATCCACTCGTCATGCCACATACCACACCATCCCCAGACAGCATCTCTATTGAGCCCTCTGTGAGGGACAACGGTTCATCCTCACAGAGATGGACATTCATTCCAGGTATGGGTTTGCCTTTCCATGGAGCCTCAGCCAGTACCACTATCCTGGAGATTATAGAATGTTTGATCCGCAGGCATGGTATTATCGTCTCTGCAAAACTGAGGCTTAGAGAGGTTCCATAACTTGCTCCAAGTTACAGACCCATAATGTCTGAGGACTGCACTTTAATCCCAAATCTTGGGTGCCCAAAGCATATTTTTGCTCGAGCCCAGCAGGACCAGCGCAGCTTTCAGTATAAGTCACCTTGGCTCATATCTGGAGGTTTGGCCACTGTAGAACTAAAAATGAACACAGACTCACAAAAAAATCTCCCTGTGGGACATGGGGTGCTCATTGGGTAAAGCCTCCACAATTGTTCGATTCAAATCAAAACAGAGCAATAAACAGACATCTCCTTTCCCTACAACATGTACATATCCTGAACCTCAAATGTGGTATTGATGCTTTTTCTTCAATTTCTTCATGGAAGTTTAAATTTCAGGCCAGGGGCTGGTGGAAACCACAGGGAGGTCTATACCAGAAAAAGGTTTGATCCAGTCACAAGCTCCTGAGCTCTTCTTTGGGGCCCAATCCTCACCTGAGAAAGAAGTTGCAGTTTAAACAGGACTAAGGCCACGGGTCTGAGTTTTGGGGGATCCATCACCAAATCTAACTTCCTGTCTCTTATTCCTAACCTTTGATGGCCATGTATCAGAAGTAGCCTTCAGTCCTGGGCCCTTTTCCTGCATCCTGTTGGGTCATCTGTCTTAAGTTCCTTCATCTCAGGATAGGCTTCTATTAGACTTGTATAAGCCAGGACCATTTTGGTGTTGATGGAAACCCAACTTAAATTTAGGATTTATCAGCTCATTTAAGCAAATCTTCAACTAGGCCTGAGGGGATATTGGGATCATGGTCTCTAATGTTACCAGGACTTGATTTCATCACCTCTGTCCTCTGCTTCTTTCAGCCTGTCAGTTTTATCCTTATATATCAGCTTCTTCCATTTGGGTGGAATCACTGCTGCTGGCAATTACAGCCTGAAAAAATGCCAAGGATGGATGTTGGTTGGGTAGGTTTGGGTCAGGTGCCACCCTTAGACCAATAAAGTGTGGTGGGAGGGTGGAGCACTATGATTGGCAGCTCTCCCCTGCAATCAGATGGCTGAGGTGTGCCAATAGCATTTCTCAAAAAGAAGGCTGCTGTTGCCATACCAGGGGAAGGAATGTGGACAGACAAAAGGATGGCACCCACGGTGATGGTTTGCAATGTGCAAGGTAAATCAACAAGGCTACAGGTTCCTACGGAAATAATTCTGTTTTTATTCTTTTCACAGAAACATTAATTTTGGGATATGGTAAAAGATGTTTTGTTCACTTTTGTAGCTCCTACAATGATTATCACATGCCTTGAACTGAAAAAAGAAAAAAAGCGAAAACACAACAAAGGATGGATTTTTCCATCGAGATAATAACATTTATTCCAGCTATCAACTCCTTACTGTGGAATCTTTAGGCCCTTTTGCGTTTGCTTCCTCTTGGTCTGTTAGGAAAAGGCAAATGGGATTTTTTTTCTCATAGGCTCCTTTATGCATGGCATCATGGGTAAAATTTGGGTTAAAGATAATTGTAAATATGGTATTGATATTAACTGATGTTTTTCCAACATTGCAATAATGCTTGTTTTGTTTGTTGGAGAGTTTATTACTTTTTGATCAATGGAATGTGAGATTTGTAGGGGAAATTAGCATAGTGAATAACAATTAGGCAAAAAAATCAATGGCATTTAGACAAATATGGGACTTGAAGTCCCATAGGCATGCCAACCTTCACACTCACACATGCACGCGCACACACATACACACACACAACTGTATGAATGTCATTTACAATTCCAGAGTATGATGTGGGGGTGGGGTATGTGTGCGTGCGACTCCTATGAACAAAAAAGGAAAGGTCCAGAGAAGTCAACAGGGAGCTCAAGATCTTTATGCTTTTTTTAAAAATAAGAACATCAATAGCTATTAATTCTATCTGCACTTTTTATTTTTAATGTAATTAAGAGTTACTGAATGCCTTCTCTTCATGAATCTCTGCTGAGTACAGGGGATAAGAGGTGAAGCAGATAGAACCCCGGTCCTCTCACAATCTCAATTCTGCTTTGTTTCTGCCTTCAGCATTATTCTATGGGTGACCAGTGCGATGCCTTTACATACTATGCCACTGAATCACAATCAACTAAATTAGGAGAGACCACAGCAGTCATATAACCCAATCCACCCCTAAATACAGGACAGAAAACCCTGAAATTATGGTTGATCCTTAAGCCTTTGCTTGAACACTTCTAGAAATCTCACCACCTTTCAAAGCAGTCCACTGCAATGTGACACAGCTCTGATGGCAAAAATGTCCTTCCTAGCACTGAAGTGAGACCTGTTTCCCTTCAACGGTTTCTCATTGGATCTGATTGTACCTGTGGAGCCAGAAGAAGCAAAAGAGGAAGTCAGGAAGCTGTGATTCATCTACAACCTTGTAAAGTTATAGACCAAATCATATCTTTCCTTCTTTAAGGTAAATGGCTAAGGCCTTTCATTATATCATTTTTGTACACCACTGTGTGCTGGGCAGTGGGGTAAGCGTTTGCATGAATGCATTATTTCACTCATTCTTACAGCAAGCCTGTGAGGTAATTTCTATCATTAACCCCATTTTCCAAGGAAACTGAGAACTGATGAGTTTAATTCACATGTCCAATAAAGTGTTCTAATCAGAATGTAAACCCAGAATGTCTAATTCCAAAGCCTGTTTTTGCAAACAGTATCTCTATAAGTGTGTTGACCTTATCACCAGAAGTAACAATACGCATAAAACTTAAACAGTTAAAAATATCTGAATTTGAATGGAAATATCTAGTTTTCCTGAGCATATCAGAAATGCCATTGACACCCTTAAAGGAAACACTGTGGAAGTATTTTCCAGTTCCCTTCCATCCTGTTCAGTGGGCGGAGATGGTCATAGGAGTTTGGAAAATGGGGAGAAGAATTTCTGTTTATTTTGCAGATTTTTTAAATGTTTTTTGAAGCTCAGAGAGATTGATGCCATTATTTACAACTCCGAGCACCTTAAAGGTTGTCAAAGAGATGCCTCTCCCAAATTTCTGTGAAAATCTCCCATTTGATACATGAACCATCTCTGACCCTTTGTTGAAATGCGGTAATTTATATTCTGGATCAAGGGAGGAATAGCCACGTTCCAAGTACCCGTGCTTTCTGAATGGAAGTGTTCTCGTTTGTTAGCTGCCGGAATGCAATATACCAGTGATGGAATGACTTTTAAAGAAGGGGGAATTTATGAAATCGCAAATTTACAATTCTAAGGCCATGAGATGTGTAAATTAAAGCAAGTCTATAAAAATGTCCAAATTAAGGCACCAACAAGAGGTTATCTTCACTCAAGAAAGGCCAATGAAGTTCAGGGTTTCTCTTTCTACTGGAATGGCACATGGTGAACATGGCAATGTCTGCTAGCCTCCTCTCCAGGTTTCTTGTTTCACGAAGCTCCCCTGGGGGCGTTTTCCTTCCTCATCTCCAAAGGTCTCTGGCTATGTGACTCTCAGCCCTCATGGATCTCTCATGGCTCTATCACTCTAAAGGTTTTTCCAACATGGTTCCCTCTTAAAGAGCTCCAGTAAACAACCCCACCTTCAATGAGTGGAGACACACCTCCACGGAAATCATCTAATCAGAAGTTACCACCCACAATTGGGTGGGTCCATCTCTATGGAGATGATCTAATCAAGTTTCTAACCTATAGTACTGAATAGGAATTGGATCAGGATTAAAACATAATTTTTCTAGGATACACAATCTTTTAAAACCAGCATAGTAGGGTACTTCCAAGCTTCCCCAAGAAATACAAGGTATTGATTCTGAGCTCCTTGATGGCAGAGTCCACCCTTCCTTCTTGCCTCCAGCAAATGCAATTTCAGAGTAGTTACAAAGCATATATTAGTTGGATTAAATACAGTGTTTGAGATAGAATTTGATTTTTAGATTTTAGATATTGTGGTGCTTCTAAGAAGTATTCCCCGAGACCATTGTTAAAGTGTATTTACAGCATGGCTCAGTCTTTCCATGGGCTCCAACATCTGTGTATTGTGATATTTGAGGATTTCATGAGGTTCATTGCCATATCTGAGAATCCTCTCCATATATCATCCTATCTGATAATTCCTTATGGAATATCTCTGTAGCAGAGAATTTCCTTCCCCTGCATGCCTGTTCAGAAATCAATGTTTAGAATAATGGTCCTGCTTGGCTCTGAATTGGGCTGGTTAATAACCATTGCTGGGAAAATCAATCAAATCTATGATATCTTATTACTTACACTAATTTAATCACAGAGGACGGATCACTGTTCCAGTTCAAAGGGGAAAGAGAATGTATGTATGTGATATGAGTGTGTGTGAGTGTGTGTGTGAGACAGAGAGAGAGAAAGAGGAGAGCAGAGGGTGTGCTCAGCAAGGAAGAGAGTGAAACCCTAGAGGGGATCACCTATTATTATAAATCTCTACGATACGTTATTATAGGTGCTATTCAGCTGAACTTTAATTTATACCTTAAAAGTATGCCATTTTTATTCCAATTTCATTCTTAGAATATTTTGTGTTCTGAATTATCTTTGAGATCAGAAATGGCAATTGCTAATTTCCTAATCATGCAAATGAACTAAGTGTGATCTTTAGGAAAATAGCTCACATGTGATCACTGCAGCCACCCCAGCTGGCTCAGTCATAAGTAAATGATTAGAGTCTATAGATGGGCAGGACAGAGAAGCTGAATGTGGGGAACTGATGACTGTCCAGTATCTCCACATTCATCCCTTAGCCTGTGTCCACCTCTTTCCCTCCCTCCCATCTCTGAGCCTTGAAGCAACCCCTATCTCTCTGCCCTTATCCCAGATGCCCCTTATTCCATGGATCCTTTTCTGAGGCCCCCAGTTGAGTGACAGCTCTTCCTCCTCTGAGCTCCTCCCCTGCTCTTTTTGCACTTCTTATGGGGACACCGGTTATCTGGTCTACCCCATGTCTGTTTTCATTGGGTGATGCACCTCCCCTTTCCCATAAGGGAGGGTTTTTCAGGAAAGGCCCTGACTCCTCTCCCCAGACTGGCCAGTAGAGGACCCCACCCCCGGACACAGAGACTGGTCCAGGATGAGTTTTTTGCTCAAGCAGGAACCAAACAGAATCCTGGAGGTTGGGGGAGGAGCCACTCTTGAGATTGCCAATGAGAAAGACCAGGAAACTGTGGTCTCCACCCTGGCTTCCCTCCTTTATTTTGTGCAGTTCTGCCTTAGTCCTTTGCTTCTGTATTTTGATTTTTCCTATTTTATGATGACCAATTCTAATGTAGAAATGACAAACTTTTATCCTCGGGCCCAAGTCTTGTTGATTGGCACAGGCTGCTGGGATGTTTTGTTGAGAAAGAACCTAAGGCCATGCCTGGGATCACGGGGAAAAGAGATTTGTGGTTAATTAGTTATGTTTGATATGGGGACAGGAGTGGGAGGAATGGCTATAAATCAGCCAGGTGTTTGCCATCTTTTATGTAGTGTTATGTCTTATTTCTTCTCAGTGATTGGTAGGGGTCCTGAGTCCAGGTAGCACCCTGTTTCCATCACTTATCACCAGGAAAGCCATAGTGGTCACTGCATGATCCAGGCTAACCAGAGCTTCCCCTTCAGATCTTCACATTAATTCTTTGGGTTAAAACATATAAATCCAAGTGGGCAGGAACATAAAGAGTGGAATTTGCCATTCTGACAAATTTAGGATATGTGCAGCACAGGCTGAGAGTCACGGGGTTGTATGCTCAGAAGAGCACATGAAACAAATTCACTTAACTTCTCTTTCCATTTCAATGTTGAGTCAATTAATCTGGTGGCAATATAGTCAATGGGGATTTTGTATGTTTATGTGTGGTCAGGGACCATGAGTGCCTTCTTTGCTGCTGCATAGTATGTGCTCAATAAAGTTGTGTTGAATGAATATATTAGCAAATTAATGTACAAATTATCCAGTTCCTGTGAGAAGTGTAAATGGATAGAATGGATATTTATGTGATATTGTTGAACTGAAGTAATAATATCTAGAAAAGATACCTTCAGTTTTTGAGAGATATTTAAGAGGCAGAATTGGCAGGAACTGGTGGTGGGTAGTTCGCTATGGGTGAGGGAGGAGAAAGAGGACAGGATTTATGGTTAGAGGAACTTGGTGAGTGGCAGTGGCACTCACCTCCTGAGCTGCTTTTCTGAAGCCCCGGCACTGCCCCTACCAAAAACACTTCTCATAGTCTATTTTCATTGTTTGCTGTTTGTCTGTCCTCTTCCCAATGCAGGAAGTGCATTGAGGGAAGCACGGTGCCCATCTCATCCACTATCGCATCCCCAGAACCTAGCACAATGCTAACAAATAGTAGGTCTGCAATAAATATCTGCTGATTACATGCATGGATTGGCACTAAATATCCATTGATGATGATAAGCCATTTAATCAGTATAGAGAAAGACATTACATTTCCATTCATTGTGGGAAGGGAACATGTTTTCCACAAGCAGCTTCCAGCCATTCGTCTTTGCACTGTATAGAGCTGGGGGCAGGGCACAAACCTTGTTTCACACAGCTCAGAACTCTCTTCTGGTCTGCCAGAGACCTGCCAGTCTTACCAGGGTATTAAAATGAAAGTTCTGCATGAGCTTCAATTACTGAAAGTCTGTAAGGAGTTTATGAGGCTTAACCCATATCTGGTTCCTGGTCACAGTCAAAGGCCAATGATAGTCAATAAAATCTGCAAAATGTTTTCCATTATTCTTGACAGATTTCTCTGTAAGATGACAGAGTGTAACAATGATCAATAGAGGAACAGCCATTCCTGTAGGTCTCTTGTACTGGATATAATATAGTGGAATAAAGGAAGGCAGGGTGAAAGTTTTATTGATATAATTACCTATGTTTTGGATAAACAGAGGAAAGCTCTTCTTGAAAATAGGGTAGACTGTACCTATCGTATCCTTCCAAAACCTGACTCGAGGAATGTGTGACTGTGGTGATAATATCAGAAGAGTTTTATAAAGGGGAGGGGAGCATACAGGTGAAGTCCAGAACTCCTGAATCGGATTAGCTTTTGTGGCAAAAATTCTCCACCTAGTGTTTGATTAAGCTGTAAGATTTGAAATAAGGTAGGCTAAATGAGGAGGCAGAGAAGGTTGAGAGAGAGCTATGGTTTGCGATAAGACCTATAAAGTATAGCTTAGATGGCTTCTCTGCAGCACTTGAAATAGGTAAGTACTCTGTCCTTTCTGAAGATCTCATGCCAGATGCTTCCCATGACCCCACAGTTCCTTTTTTCCCTCCTACTTCTCTGATTGCTCCTTCTCATGCTTCTGTGTGTGCTTTTTCCCTGTCTCCTCTTACTAAGGGCTTCCTTAGTGCTCTGTTCTAGGGTGACTTCCCACTGAACAAGCCCTCCCCAAGAGACCCTTCCCCTGTGCCATTTCCTCCTGCTGGCTCCCTGTCTCCTGTTTTGTTCCAAATCTCTTTCCTGTACTTCAGATATGTGGACACGCACACACACACACGTATACACATACACACACAGACATTTTTGTGGACCTTAAATCTTGAGCTTTCTTTACTTATATCTGTGGAGTCCAGATCTTATTTGACTTATATTCTCTTCCCCTGGCTATATAGGCTGCCATTTCCTCTTCAGTATTTCCCAGGGCAAAAGTAGCAGTTGCAATTACCATCACTTAAATGAGAGGACACTTGCTGTAACTGAAATAGCATGCATGTCAGCCAAGAGATCCTCATCTTGAGGGGTCCTGGCAGACAGACCCCTGACTTTGGAATCTCATCTAGTGCTCCTTCTTTGTGCCACAGTTGTCCAGCTGTGAGTGTCCCATTACCCCATTTCTAGAGTGTGGCCTCATCTGGGATCTCAGATTCTCAGGCTTTGATGCAGTGGTGATACTTTGATCCATGATCCTCATACCTGCGAGGTCCCACTCTTTTGGGGGTGGAGGTGAGTTTTATCTTTTCTGCAGAACTAGAAAGCTGCCACTCAGTCTGGCGTAGAACTATAGTAAGTCATTGGTCAGACTGGATATGTGAAGGATTTATTCCTTCAATTTCTAACAAGTTAGGTGAGGGTGGCAGAATCCACCATCGTCTGGACTTCGGTCATCAGGGAAAGTTTGGGAATAGCTGCTGTCATGAAAACAGTGAGCAGTATCACTACTGGGCCTGGTTGGCTGGGAATTAAGCATATCAAAGAACAGACGATTTGTGGAAATAATACATCTTCAATTGTTTTCTTCTTTGAAATATTTCCCATTGTTTCTTTAGACTTAGGAATAGTGCTATTCCCTACGATACAAAGACAGTGGATCAGCCATTCCAACAGACACCAAGGGTTTGAATGAGGGAGGGGATTGTGTGCTAAGCATTTTTAACAGGTTCCATGTCCTACTATGAATGTAACTTGGCACCTCACTCTCAGTAAATCCAAGATAGAACTCACTCTCTCACCTAGAAACCTGCTCCTCCCTTCCCTTGTTCTCCAAATTGCCTGAGCCAATCGTTCTGCACAGTAAATGATTTCCTGAGGGCACAGCTGTTGTATTCTACCATCAGAATGCTTTAGGTTACAATTAATTGTAGAATCTCTAGCTTGGGAGACCTGGGAAGGATCTGGAAGTTTATTTAATTAAATCCCATCATTTTGCAAAGGAAATCCCTCAAACCAGAGATTACCAAATTTTCCCTTCCCTGTTCTCAGTTCTGTTTCACTCTCAGAATAAATGTCTTCACTCAACTAAAAGTAATAGGGATTCTGTCTTACCCATTTCTTTCAATTCATATGCTAAAAACTTTATACTAAATGCAAAGTCTAGCAGATCTGAACTACAATGGAAGATTTTGTCGATAGTTGTTGGAATCTAACATGAGACACACTAAAGCATTGTTTTTAAGTTATGTAAAACAGATTTCTCTTTTACTTTGTGTGAATTTTGAATTCCTTAAGCAGTTGTTGTCATCATACTGAACTAGACCAATGATTCTCAAAGTGTGGCCCTAGATCAGCAGCCTCGTATTACCTGGGAACTTGTTAGAAATGCAAATTCTCAGGATTTACCCCAGATTTACTGAATCAGAAACACAAATCAGATATTTGAGTTTTAACAAACACTTCAAGTGATTCTGATGTTTACTCAACTTTGACAACTATTTTGATAGACTACATCAGGGGTTTTAGATGCATTATCTCATTTATTCCTCAAACTAACCTTCCTTGATAGGTACCATTATTATCTTAATTTTGAGAAAAGTGAGATGTAGCAAGGTCAAGTGATGCTCAGGGCCACACAGCAGGTGAGAGGTGTAGTTTGACTCCAGGCTGCATTGATTTTGTTGCATCATGTGACATTGTCTGTGAAGCCAATCTGTGTCTCTGCTTTTCCTAAGAAATTCTCAGATTTTTATAAAGTCGAGTAGTAAATCTGTTAACAGCCACCTTCCCACCTATGTTATGCAATTGCATTTTACTTTTATTCAGCTCCTTTCCCTTTAGTCCATGGCCAGTGTGGGGGGCTTGAGGTGGTGGCATGATTTCAAGTCTTGCCTCATCTTCCCTTGAAGGTAAGCCAAAGATGACTTCCTGGGCAAGTCTGTGGTCAGTGAGGTTTGCGGCTAAGAGAAATGGAGTAGGCAGAGGGGGATGAGGCTGAGGCCAGCTGCAAAATACTTGCTGAGTCGGGAAAAGGGGAATGAAGAAGAAAGAAGGCCAAACGAAAAAATAAGTAAATAAGCAAGGATCTCTATTCCATGAAACAGATACTGTGATACCTGTATTACTGATGAGTGGACTAAAACTGAAGGAAGTTAAGTGACGCATAATGCCACTAACCGCTAAGCAGGTGATCTGGGATTTTACATTTATGCTTTTGACTCTAAGTGCTTATTCCACTTTGTGCAACTGGAGCAACTGTTCATGAAAAACAGTGACATTATGCTATGAAGAAACACCCATACGCTGGGTTTCTTGTTTTGGGGTTTATAGTGACCTTCAGGGGATTGATGAATCCATTGATGAACCCCTGGAATTGAATGCAAAATTGTGGTGTATGTGTGTGTGTGTGTGTGTGTGTGTGTGTGTGAAAGAGAGAGAGAGAGAGAGAGAGAGAGAGAGAGAGAAAGCTTTACTATTCGCAGTATAGCCTCTGTGGCAGATTGTGTTGTGTTTCCTAAAATGGCTATGCACACACACACACACACACACACTCACACATGCAAACTCTCTTTTTACAGTGTGATCACATCCTCCCCTCAGGAGGTAGGTCTGTGTTTCTTCCCCCAACTCTGGCAGGGGCTCATGATGGCTCCAACCAACAGAGTTTGGTGCAAATGGTGTCATCCAACATCCCAGGCCCGGTCACACAAAGGGTGCGCCTTCTGCCCCCTCTGCCCTGGCCCCCACATTCTCACCCTGCTTGCCCAGCCATCATGCTGGGAGGAAGCTCAAACTGGCCCACCTGGAGGGGCCGAAGGAGAGGAACTGCCCCCAGGCGACAGCCAGCTCCAGCTGCAGGTGCGTGTGAGTGAAGGAGCTTCCCATGATCCCAGCCCCCATCCTTTGGGATGAGACTCCAGAGACCATGGTGCAGGGTCAAGCCAGCCTTGCTGTGCCATTTGAATTGTGACCCACCTAATCCAAGAGCATAATAAATGGTGATTTTATGCTGCTGTTTTAGAGTGACTTGTTGTGCAGCCAAACCCAATATCTGGACCATCCTTTCCAATTTTTTCTCTTCCTGCCATTCAGACATTCTTTCTAGAATGTTAACATGGCTATTTCACTCCTCAGATCAGCACCTGGCTTTCTATTCCTGTTGGGCACAAGGTAAAAGTTTGCCAAAAAATCCCTCTGTCTATTTTCCTACTCTCATAAATGATACCGTTTCTGCCCTCTACAACTAAAATGGTCTTACGGAATTGCTTAGAGTTCCATGAAGCCCTTAGTTTCCCCAAACCATGCCTGAAAAATAGTACACCTGACCATGAAGAGGCTTCAGATGTTCACAGCAAACAAGGTAAAGAAAGAATTTTGTGGAAAGGTTTTCCTTAAGGTAAGTCTCCTAAATTTTTAGAGCTACCCCCTCATTTTTTTCCTACCAAAATCATATCCTACCTATTTTTCAGTGCAAAAAAAGTCCTTTCTTTACATTTTTCTGCTGTTGCTGTTTTTTGCTGTTAAAATCCGTACTAGGCAAAATAAAAAGTTGGTCACTAAGTGTCCATCCCCCAATTAAAAAAAAACAAAACCAAAATACAAATTCTGGTACTTGAAATAACAGTGTGGGAAACGCTGACCCACATAATAAAGGCCAAACCACTTGGCATGGAGTTAAATACTCAATGCTGTATTGGCCGAATCCTATTCTAATTGTCTGATAATCAAGCCTACCCATGTTGTGAGGCGAAACTCTACCTCTCAGGTAAGTTATGAATTTCTGAGAAAATTAGAAGCTCAGTAGAACATTATTTCTTTGGGGAAATGTGTTTTAAGATTCAAACTATTGACTTAAGTTCAATTTTAAAACACACCCTACTTCGAAGGTAGGTGCTGCTGGTTCATAAACAATGAACACAAAATTCCTTCAGACACACACACACGTGGAGACATGCCCACATACACTGGAACTTTTTACACCCATGCAGAAGTGAAAATGCATGGATACACAAATGCACACGGAGGCACATGGCTGCAAGGATGCAGAACTCAAAGCAGCGACTCATGAGCCCATGGTGCTGAGCTGCTCTTCCCCTGCCCATCCAACTGTGTGGAGCGCCATCAATCTCTGTGTATCTGCTTTTGGGAGCTCTTTTCCCCCAAAGTCCTTAAACTAAATCTGCAGCTTGATCTTTGAGAAAGGGCCAGTGTGGGCCCTGCTTACATAACTCATCCGTGCCCTTGACGTTCTGCCTTTGGAAGTGTGCATGGAGCAGCCGCCCACCCCCAGTACTAGACCCAGCCGCTGCCCTCTGCTGAAGGAAACCTGGCCCTTGCCCCTGGATGGGCTGCCACCTGGTCTTGCTTCCGCAAATCAGTTGGCTGCCATCTAGCTGGGATCATAGTTCACCTTGGGTCTGTTGACCTCTGTCTCTTCCAGTTGCCTGGTGTGCGGCGATTCAAAGGGTGATAAATAAACATTGGATTCATAATCACAGCATGCATGATTAGGAACACTTGAACATTTCAATTCCATTTGCATTTAGGCCTGGTTAACCTGAGGGGCAGGCATGTTAATCTTCCCACAACACAGATTGATTACTGGCGCCTTTAATTTTTCTCCTTTCAGATGACAAGCCCCAGCAGCCTGGAATTTGTCAATTTAGGAACACAACTAAAAGGGTGTAGAAAAAAGGATCAACTGGGAATAAATACATTACCTCTGCATGGAGCAGGAACATAAAATTATACCCCAAGGAAAGGCACAGCCCTTAACCTACTGCAATCCTGAGATAGCTCAGTGCCACTATTAACTTTATTAATGAAGGTTGGGAGGTCTTAGCAGAGATGCTGGCCCATCACTTTCACCTGGACCTATGGTTTAATAGGATCAGAAGACATTTACCGGGATGGATGATTAATTAGGTAGAGGTTTGATCAGTGTAAGGGTTGGGACTGGGGAAGCAGGTGGAGATGTTTTCCCTTGACCTCATAATCCTTCATCTGTCTTCCTTGTGGTGAAGTTATAGTACAGACAGTCTGCAAGGATCTACCCTTGCAAATGTCTAGGAATCTGGGGATGGCTCTGTGATCTCCATGGAAGACCTTAGGAATTTCGTCCAGGTGTGACACCTTAGAATTGTTTATTATATCATGAGTTACTTGCATTTTTCAAGGATAGAGACCAGGCCTTCAATAACTCAATAGCTGATAAATTCTATAGCACACGCCAGGAGCTTAGGAAACAATTATTAAAAGGATGGGCTTTATAGACAATAATAGATGCTCCCAAATGGATTATTCCCTGGTGATGAGTTTCATGCTATTGGCTGGGTGAAAGTGTAGAGGCTGTTTTATTGCAGGAAGAGAAACCTGGATGGTGTCTATGATTTCTCTTTTCATCGCTCCTCCCCATCGCATTACACTCTCCTGATTCCTTGTCTTCCACCTGGCCTATTAGAACAGATTCTAGACTATTCTCCTCTCCACTGGTGCTCACAGCCTTACTCGGCTTCTTGACTTTCACTTTCACTATCCCCAGTGTGATTGTCTTGTGATGTTGTGTCGTCCTCAACACAGGATAACCAGTGATATACGAAGCTTGTGGTCAAGCCCCTCAGTCTCTTTCACAGCCTGTCTGGAGAGAAAAAATAATCAAGGAGGATTGCTTGCCTGGAGGGTCTGAAGTCCATCTCCTCTTTCAAATATTCTACATGCTTTCTTGGATCAAGTCAATGGACATTGTGCTGGTTCCTCGTAGACCTGCTTCCACTGAAAGGCCTTTCGATAGTTTATACTGAGGTTCTAATAAGAAACAGCTCCATGAAGCTTATAATTATGCCCATTTTAATGATGCTCTAAAATGGTATTTACTATAGTATACGTTGCCTTTTTTGATGGAGGCTCCTGGGAACAATTTACATCTGATCCTAGTGCCAGGGAAGTTGGATTATCAACAAAGAGTAGAAGCCTACCTTTGTGAACTATGTAAACTTTCACCTGTGTTCTGTGTGTGTGTGTATCTGTGTGTGTGTATGTGTGGGTACACACATGCATATTTCAAGAAATTCCCCAAGCAGTGTAAAGATAGGACATGATTCTCCTTGGGAGAGGAGCTCCTAGCCATCCTTTAAGATCCATCTGGAATGTATGCCCTTTGAAGAACTTTCTCAGCTGCTACTAGGCAGTTGGAAAGTCCTGGCTTTAGGCCCCAGGATTGCTTTGTTCTTTACTTTTATTGGTTGCACCCTGTTGGGGATTTGTGTGTTCACAACTGTCAACTCCACTCACCCGGAGCTTATAAAAGACAATGGCTAGGACTTCTTTGTAGGCCTTATAACCCACTTCATAGCAAGACACATAGCAAAGCATTTTCAGACAGAGGTGGGTTTGTCTCTCATTGAAGGCCTTGCATTTCTCTTTCCTCTTTCTGCCACACAGAGGTCAGAAATCTTTTTTTCTAGCAGTGAGAGAGAGAGAGGAGAAGAATTGATTAATCAATCAAGACATGCCTCAGTTACTAAATGGGAAGAGGCCCAGGAGTTTTTTGACTTCTAAGTTGGTTTTGACTCACAAAATTATAATGCTTCTGCTTTGTAAAGCAAGGTGCTCTATCGTATTCTTTTAAAAATAAATCTGTGACTGGGTCATTCTCCTTTTTGGATTTTGGAACAGGTTTATTGGAGATAAAAAGCGTGCCTCTGAGGTTTGCTTTCTAAAACACAGCTGTTTCAGATTTTTTTCCTGCTGATTTGGTTTTAATTCCACCCTTTCTTCAACCACTTCCTTTTTCTTTTCTAGGAGCAACACAAAGGTCAGACACATTTTGAGGTTGCATTTTGGTGACCGTAGCAGTTTCAGAAAGCTGACAATTCCCCTCCCTCCGGATTGGTGATGAAGGCAATGACACGGTTTCCAATCCTCCCCCTGGGCCCGTGATGCACCACCACAGACTGGCCCACTGGCACCGCGAGACTGGGGAAGCTCATCCGGCCTTCGGCAGCATCACTGAATGGCAGTTTAAAGGAATGGGCATCACAGACCGTCCTTGTGCCAAGGGGTATCCCTGTTCAGTTTGGACTGCTTTGTCTGCTCTCCCCTGGGGATCGGATAATTTTGAAAGGGGGCAGTGGGGAAAACGTTGGATTTCTTGCCAAAATATTAAAGACAGATCAAGACATTAATCTGAGTTGAAAAATATAACAGGGACCATTTTTAAATTTCCTTCTTTAACCTGGGTATTCTAAGTTAATGAATCTTCAGTGATAAGATACTGCAAAACTACAGCACAATATCACAACTAGGTTATTGACATAGATACAATGCACTTATTCAGAGTTTCCTTATACTCTTTTTTTGTCTTGTATGTATGCATTTAGTTCTGTGCAAGTTTGTCACAAGTGTTGGTTTCTGTATGTAACTGCACCATCAGGGCACCGACGAGCTACCCTCCATGAGGCTCATTAATTTTGCCTTTTATAATCATACCCATTTCCTGAACTTCTGTGCTCACCTCCCATCCCAGCAAGATTGGCATGCCCTCTCCTTCTGTGTGGCAGGAAATTATCCACAGGCAGAGATCAGGGATGAATTTGGGCTTTCCCTAATGTCTGAAAGTATTCCTCATAAATATATGAGGGTTTCTTGCCAATATATATCTATGTATTTATTTCAGCTTTATGGTTATTTACAGCAGGAGAGGAAGTACAGTACTCCTTACTCACTCATGGCTGGAGGTGGAAATCCCGCAGTGATATTAAAAAGTACATACAGGGCGGGCCACGGTGGCTCAGCAGGTAAGAGTGCTTGCCTGCCATGCCCGAGGACCCGGGTTCGATTCCTGGTGCCTGCCCATGTTAAAAAAAAAAAAAAGTACATACATTTGACTGTGTCCCTTTCATTCTTCAAGCCCCTGAATGGCTCCTTATCACACAAAAGACAAAAATACACACTCCTAAACTTTGTGATCCTTCACAATCTAGTTTCTGCTTACCTCCTTTGCCTCATCTTCTGCTGTGAATCTTGTGCTCCAGCTACAAAGAACTCATTCTTCAAGATCTGGCGACATGTCAGAGCTGCTGAGATGACTTTTTCAACTCCCCTAAAGTGCAGCTGTTAAATCTATGTGTTTCCCCAGCAGTTTGTACATCCATTAAGATGCTTCTCATTTTATGTTTTAATGAATTGCTGCAGTGTCTTACAGGTGACCAATTCAGATTCCTTCCGGGAGACAAGGAAATTGAATGGGGCAGCCCAGGTGTAAGACGATAAAGTCGGGAGGGGACCGTGTTGACCTGTGCGTGCAGGACTGGTCAAAGAGGGTCAGCAGTTGTCAGCAGAAGAGTTTGTTGCTATTTGGGAATGCAGACCACGCATTGCCAAATCTTTCTGATTCTTCAGAAGAAGCTGGGAATCAGGACTTTTGTATCTGATCTCTTAATTTTCAAGGGTTGTCACACACACACACATACACACACACGCACACAACCCTGTAAAGGCCAAACACAATTTCTGTGGGATGCATATGTGCCTTAGGTTGAAAGATTTTAACCTCTGCCCTAGAAAATGGGTTGGAGTAAAACTTTCAACGTGGCAACCTAGCAGACTGATTACATTTTTGGAGGAGATTCAGTAATTTTCGCTACTAAGTCTATTGAAATCCCACAGGCGATTGTTGGGGTATTACTCCAAGTTCATGCTGATGTGGATTTGTTTGTTTGTTAGTTTGTATCACGTGTGATAGGTAGATCCACTGCACCAACTGTCTATTTGCAAGGTCACATCATTTTGGGCAGCCACTCTCAGAGCTCTGGCCTGGGTGTTCCTTTTTCTCCATTCCATCCCGGACAAATGCCCATGCACAGTGTTCACCTAATACAGAAGAACTCAGTGCCTTGTAAGGTGATTCAGTTCATTACTAAGCACTTCAGTTATCTGAGAGGTTTTCATTATATTAAACAAATGCAATTTCCCTATTAAGTACTTTTATTGACTCTTCGGAGTTCCATAGCATTATCTAATTCCTCTTGCACTTGATGGTGCTAATTATTTCAATAAATCTACCCAAAGTTCTTCTGATCCTAAGTCTTGTGAACTCCCTGCAAGTCAGGCAGTTCCTCCTGTTATTTCCCCTTTGTCGGGTTTCCAGATTCATCTCCAGCTGAGACTGAGGTGTCAGCACCGGCTCATTTGAAATCTGAATATAACACTCTAGGGTTTTATGGCCAGCAAGGGTTATTAGCATCAAAGGAATAGACAGCCACATAACTATAGACAATGTCAGTGCAGCCCAGGGTTGAATTGTTGCTCAGTTTCCTTACCATGTGCTTGTCACCCACTAAACTTCCCATCAACTTCAGCTCCTTAGCCGTTTCATTTACATTTTTCTTTGCCATGTTTCCTGTCCCATCCTTTCAGAGCTATTTTACAGACTTGTGAAGGAATTTATATTTCTATCATCTTATTTTATAATATTAGACCTGACCCGTTCTTCCAACCTATTAAATATTCCTGTCAATTTTAACTCATTTGTTCATTCATTCATTCAACAAATACATATCAACTGCTTATTGTTGTACTAAGAACCAGAAATGCAGTGGTGAGGATCCTTAGAGGCTAATGCTAGTTATTTCCCAGGTTCACTGCCACTTCAAGCTTTGTTTCACGTGTGAATGTGAAAAGACTGTATTAATATGGAAAAATGACCAAGCAAATTGTATCCCAGGTATAGAAGGATGGTTCAATTTGAGTGCCTCATTCTAATTCTCCACATTAACAGCTTAAAGGAGAAAAGAGTGTTTTATAATAAAAACTGTTGAAATGAAATTTGAGAAAAGTAATTCAAAATATCTTTTCTGTTAAGGAAAAAAAAAGACCCTTAGTTATCAGGAAAAGAATTCCTTAACCTTATAGTGAGTGTCTGCTGAAAAATGACAGCAAGGGTCATAATTAATATAACAAGCATAGAGGAATTTACTTGAAGGTTAATATTCCTATTATCATCACTGGAACTTCCAACAAGCATACTAAAACAGTGTAAAGGAATAAATGGTATGAAGATTGTTAAAGAGGAACTATAAAGGTCATTATTTTTAAACAGTATAATTGCTTGCATAGAAACACTAAGATAAATCTACTTAAAATCATTACAACTAATAAGAAGGATCCGTAAAGGTTGTTATAGTATAAAATCAGAATAGAAAATAAAAAATTTCCTATATATCCTAAACAATTAGACAATAAATTTCAAAATACGTACCATTGATAATACCAACAAAAACTAGAAATGATTATAATTTCAAAAGTATAACCTTAACAGAAGGTCATCAAAGAAAATCTAAAAGAGAGAATTACTATGGTCATAGATAAGAAGATCTGTAGTATAAAGATGGCAGTTCAAAGAACTCCAATTCAGAGGGAGGGCATTGCAGCTGAAGCATAGAGAATGGGTGATGATTGAGGCCGGTCAAACACAGTCTTAAGAAACCAGGAGTTCTGACCTCACATCTGAGGTTGTATGTTGACGAAGGAGATGACCAAAGCTTGGTGGGACAAAGGGGATGGAGTCAGTGTGTAGGACGAGATTCTATTTCCAATAGAAAAATGGAGGAACTACAAATAAATTCGGGTACAGGTAATGTGTAAATATGATGGGAGTGAAAACAAAGGCTGTCACTCTGTTTCCTTATTGTGATCCTATTTAAATGGGGTAGTTGGCAGAGTTTAATTATTTAGGGATGTGAGCAAGGCTAAGGGGAGACCAAAGAATGGTGGAAAAGCTGGATAGTCGCTAGACTGAAGGGGCAAGGGAAGTGAATTGTGAATGGAACTGAGGTGGGGGGCAGGGCAAAGAGCACTGTAGCTGTAGGAGGTTTGTTAGACTGTAGCTGTGGCCTTTGCAGAGGAACATGGCTGGTCGAGCAGACAGGGAGCCAGGGGAGCAGTCATTGCCATCTCACTCTCCTCACGCCCTCCAAATACCTACTAGTACCTTCCATTGACTAAATCCCACTAGAGGTCAAAGGTAAGAGATGCTCCTGGTATAGTCCATAAATGTCAGCATCCCAGAGCACAGAGGAGTGGGGGAAGGGCAAAGAATGGCTCTGGAGAAGCAAAGAGAGGGTATCAGTTTCCAGTCGCAGCTGTCCACCAAGTTCTTACGGTGGCAAGACTTCTTCTAGACGCCATTTGCTGCTGAGGATCAATGTCAAGTCGTGAGTACTTTCTGTAATTTACTTCAACTAGAAGTAGACCAGAACAGGGCTTCCTGAGAAGGGTCTCCATGCCTGTGGCTGAACTGGGTTGGAGAAAACAGCAACTGACCTGAGGACGTGTCTTGGGGAACAGATCTGAGGACCTGAGTATTTGCCTTGTTAGTCTAACTGTGTACTCTGAGCTGCTAAGTAGGATCCTTTGAAATCTCATTTTACCACATACCAATGTACCCAGGTAACTGCAATTAGTAGGAGCCACTGACTTGGATGTGTGCTTTAGCCTCATTCCATTCTCCTACTTCCTGCCGACTCAACCCCAGGGTGAAATGGAACTTTCTGCTTGAATTATCTTCATCTGGGTCTCAACTCTATCATTAGACAAATATTTATTGAGTGCCTGCTGTGTGCAAGACACTGTGAGGGCCCAGTGGGGGGACAGTAATGACAGTCCTTGCCTTGAGAGCTTCCAGCTTGGTAAGAGAAAGAAAACAAGTTCATGAGGAGCTACAATGCAAGACTGAATCTGTTATCCTAATACCTACCCTGACTTTTTCCAAACTTCTTCTCTTTATGGAAAATGTAGCTGTTCTCTATCTTGTGTTTGATGTCTTGATTCTCTTGGCAAACCTTACCTTAGGGGAACTGTGATTCTAGGCTTCAGGGAATTGGAAGTAATGGCGGTGGTGGTAGTGGGGTTTAGATAACAGCATGCCAGTGTTTACCAGGAGACGTGACCCCAAAGCACACCAGGGGAGAGGGGAGGGTCAGAATTCAGGCTCCCTTTGCTGTGTCTCCATACCAAGTAGCTTCCTACAGAGAAGTTTATTAGTACAACTGGGGAACTGTGCAGATTTATGAAGTGTGATAGGTGTAATTCTCTGCATATCAGTTTGAGGATATGCAGCTTATGGCATTTAACTCTTACAGTCACAGATTCATGCAGTGACTTGTCAGAGACCGCCATGTTGCTTTCAGCATCACTTTCATAGTGACAGATCCTACCCATTTAGAAAGGAAAGAAGTGCAAATGGGCAGAGTGGGTTTTTCTTTTTTTTTTTGGTGGGAGGAGTTGGGGAGCCTTTGCAATGAGCTCTACCTTTCCTCAATATCTTGAAGGAGGCAAATATTAGTGCTATAGAAGTGGTGTGTAAATTCTCTCCCAGAATCCATGGGCTGCAACTAAGTTACCTTAGCTACTTCTGATCCCCTAGCCTTCTCCAGTCTTTCCAGTTTGGGAACTGAGGACTTCAGCAGAAAAAGTCCAACCAGTTGCACGGCTCCTGCCAAATCAAGTAAGAGATACATAAATGCTCTGGAACATAGCGGTTGAGTTGGGTCTGATATTAACTTTTTAAAATTTTATTTATTTATTTAATTTTGTTTTTTTACCATAAACTGAATACTAGGGTGTCTAGGTTGAGGCTGCGTCCCTTACAAGGCCCCTGCCTTCCAACCTGCCCTTAACTTTCCCTCTTGGTTCAGTCCAGGATCCCCAAAAAGTGACCCCTCAAGACAGCCTTAAATGGAGATTGGAAGATCAAAAAGAAGGGGATTCTTTGATCAGAAAAGTTCAGGAGACTCTGAACATCCACTTCCCCTTTTGAGGAATCAAAATGCTCAAAACGTGTGTATTAAAAGTTCCGAGAAGTCTTGGAATTAACAAAAAGGGAGAAAAAAAACCCACCTCGATGAAACCCACACTTGAAAAACGTATTTGCAGCAAACCGCAGTATGTAGAATTGTCAGGCACACAGTAAGTTCTCCGTACATGTCAGCTGCTGTTGGCTGCTGAAGGTCTGTTGTGAACCCTGAAGCTTTCAGGAAGGGGAGCTGGAGGAGCCGGGCCCCACAGCTCCGGACCTCTGTGGATGCAGCCCAGCAGTGGCTCTGCCGGGGGAAAGGGGCTGGCTAGAGCAGGAATGGAGCAAGCTAGAAGCAACGCTTTAAGGGGTGGTTTCCATGGATGCCACCCAGGCCCCAGCTCCAGGCCCCAGAAGCACAAGACAGACATTTGCATCTGTTTTTCCACCCTGCTTACTCCTTTAGGCCCAAAGCTGGGGTCTGGGGATTCCCCTCTGGGCTCTGCTGGTAATGGGTTGCATGACCTTGGGGGCACTTACTTAACCTCCCAGGTCCTGTTTCCTCAGCTGTAAAATGAGAGACTTGCTTTGGGTGGTCTCAGTGGGCCTTCCAGCTCTGCCTCTTTGTGAATTTTGCAAGTGCAAAATTGTGTGTCCCCTCTCCACACCTCAATACCCTTGTCTTGCAAACAAGAGGAGCGTGGGCTTCGGGAAAATGGGGTGCTCTGCAGAATAGAAGGATGTGGGACAGATGAAGCTGGAATTCCAGCTCTTGCCTGCATTTGCACCTTGCTTCACTTTAAATCTGAAGTCTGCTCATTGTCAACCATCTGGGCGAAGCATACGCACTCACACACAAAGATCCAGATGGGAAGCCCGCCACGGGGAAGCCGGAGCCCAAACAGCTGGTACAAAAGAAAGTATCTTGAGGCCGCCAGGAAAAGTGAAAGAGTGAGGTCTGGTATGAATCCTGGCACTCACCACTTAACCTCACTTGATCTCAGTTTCTTCATCTTTGATTCCCAGCTGGCTGGGTCATCCTGTAGATTAAATGGGGAGCACAGATTTGGCGCTGGACGCCCTGGGCTCTTAGCCCTACTCTGCACCTCACTGCTGTGGCCTTGAGCAAGTTTCTTTATCCAACCTATGTTTTCAAGGGCAAGGATTAAACAGATGCTACAAGTCACACGCCTAGCATTCTGGAAGCATCCAATAAACATCAGCGATTAGCAGCCTTATTATTGTAGTCACTTATTTGCTACTTTTGTGATTGCTGGTTGATGTAAACTCTCAGGAAATATTGGTTCTTCCCATCCATCTTTATTCCCTTCTATAGTTTCCCAGCTTCATGGCATCTTGGACGTCATTGTCCAGTTTCCTGCTTGAAACAGAAGGTTGAGCAGATGTGAGGGTTGGTCTGGGCGTGCTTTAAAAATCACAGCCTGCTTTCTGGAGCCATTTAAGAATTTTCTTTATGAAACCCTTGAACTGTCTTGGGTCCCATTTACTTGAGCTTTATTTTCTGTGTATCTTGGTCTCAGTGGGTAAACCAAGCCGCTGTCCAGAAACTTCCTCCTTGTGAGTCTGTCTGAGCCCAAGGCACAGAATCTCAAGGCTTCTCCAGGAGCAGGCAAGGTGGTGGTGGTGGTGGGGGGGGACACAATCCCTGGGTGGAGGGGAGGCGGGGCAGGGGGCTGCACCTTTTTCTACCCCAGCGAGCAGGTGTGCCCTGCCCATGTCTCTCAGCAGAGACCTGCCAAGTAACTATTGACACATTGTGTGGAAATAAAAGCAGTGGGCGAGGAGCTGCTTTTCTAATGGCAGCGTGGGTAGGGGGAGGCGCCAGCCCCGGCAGAGTGACAGCTGTGGTACCCAACACTGTCAGCACAGAGGCTGACGGTCTGTGTTCCCCACCCTGCCCGCATTTGTGCACCCTGTCAAGGCAGGGTGACAAGCCCAAACATCGGGACCCTCCTTTTCTTATGTTAATGCTTCATATATGACAGCTTCCCCAGCCCACCAGGTGTGACAGCCACCACAGGCAGCCCTCACCCCCACTGCTGGGTTTCCCACCCTAGGATGAAGTCGGCTGGAGTCAGCGGGGGGGTTGGCACTGCTTTCTCCAGCCACGACCATGGTCACTGCCCTTGTCTATGGTGTCTCCTTTCACCTGCCCTCCACCGCATCCCCCATGTCCCTTCCTGTCTAGCTACTCTAAACTCAGTGACTTTCTTTATGTTCTTAAACACCCTAAAGCCTCACTTGTTTCTGGCCTTTCCCTTACTGGTCCTCCTGCCTGGGCACTTTGAGTCTAGCTCTTCCCCTGGTTGACTGATGCTCATCCTTCAAGGGTCTGCTTAATGTCACCTCCTCAGGGAGGCCTTCCCTGACTACCCCATCCAAAGTTGATACCTCTATGTCCGCTCTTCCACATTACCTTGGTTATTTCCTAGATGACACGGATCTCAGTCTTTAGTTATCTTCTTGTCATGCATTCCCTTGCTTATTTGTCTCCTTTGCTAGAATGTGAACTTGAAAAAGACAGGGACCTTGTTTGTCTCGTTCACAGCTCAATATCCAGAACCTAGCCCAATGCCAGGCACATAATAGCTACCTGATGAACACAAATTGAATGAGCAAACGAATGAAGATAAATGCAAAACGAAACTGCGCCATCCATAACCGTGGCTCACAAAGCAATGACTCCCCACTGGAGAGACAGGCGCCAAGGACACGTGCCATCTTGGAAAAGTCCCCCAGTTCTACTACTCTCCTATAAGAGCAGGTAAACTCTTCTGAAAATGACTGTTGTTCCACAGTCCTCTGGGTCATTTGCTTTCCTCAATCATATCTGTTTGGTCCCTGAGCCCTGTTTTCTGCCAGCTCAGGATTAGCTAGTTAAATGTTTTAACATTTGCTCCCCTAAGCTATTCCAGCCTGAGGGCTATGGGTAAAAATCATTGAAAAATCGTGTTGTTTTCTTTCTGTAAACTTATAAGGATCTCTATCTTTGGAGTCTGAGAGCTTCACAAGCCATCTCCCCTGTGGATCTTTCCCCCTCATTCTGCCTGGGGCTCAGTGAGCTGTTCAGTCTGCAGGGCAGACCAGTGCAGGAGTGGAGAGCCGTGTTTAGGTCACAGTTTTCTTCTATTCTTTATTAGTTTTCTCCCACCTCTTTTCCTTTCTCCTTTTGACCCTCCAACCAGTTACTTCTTAAGTCCCCTGGATCTAGCCTCTAAATTTCCTATTTTTCACTCCTGAATAGCCTTTTAAATTTTTAATTCTTGTGTACTGGAGTATTTATGTTTGCACCCACTTGTAATATTTTTTTTCTAAATGGTCTCCCTGGATACCAAGTCAGATCTCAGGAGTGACCATTCGGTTTTTCAGATCCTCTGTTGAATTTTTAAGTTAAGAAATAATCTCCCCACCAGAAAGCCTGTTTCTTGCTTTGTTGGCATCTCGTTGACGCCCTCTTTGAGGACTCATTCCTTTCCTATGAAAAGTCCTGTTAGTCCTACAAAGAAGTCTTTTACTGTTTATTTCAATCTTCTGCATTATCAGGAGCTACCTGTTTCGAGTTTCTTTAGCTAGGTCTCCTCTGATTCAGGTTTTATGAGCTGGATGCTTCTCGTCTCCTCCCAGGTGTGAATGCCTCTCACCTGTACAGGTGGTAAAACTTTGGCGGCTCTTGCTGTGGAAGGTTGGTTCTTTCTCTGCCCCTGCCCTAACCTTGCTTTTGCTTTCTAGCCTACTTGTCTCCTCCTCAGAACCTCAAACTCTAGACACTTTGTTGGGATTCCATCACTTTGCCTATTTCAGTTGCTGAGTCATTCAGGAAGGAAGCATGGAGAGCAAGTCCAAGTGACCACCTTCCTGGAACACCTAGGGAATCAGGAAGCTGAGTGGGCATGCTCACTGGCTCTCAGCCCACCCCAGCGGAGTCACAAGGCACTCCCTTTCTTTGCCTGAGGGTGTTCTGGTTTGCACAGAGGCCTTCTTTGGTGACCATTACATTTCTCCTGCTGTAGCCTTATTCAGCCCTCTCACCGATGACACGTCCCAGCTCTGCTGCGATTCTGTCACACAGCTGTCTTCCCTGCGGCAGTGCATGGTTTACTCTCCACTCTGGAGTCCAACTCCCTTGGCATCCTGCTTCGTGATGAGTCTTCATTTGCTGTGCTCTAGCAATCTGAAAATGTCGTATTTGCTCTGAGCTGGCTGCCTCTGGATGCTACAGTCAAAAGCAGTCGTTCCTGCTGATGATTAGCCGCAATCAACGAAGGCTCCTCAGAAGTGTTTACCTCCAACAATGGAGTTTATTAAGTTTCATCTTTTTCTTGGCTGCTTATCTATCCCATTAGGTCTCAAAGGGTGATCGAGACCCTTTTGGGGTCTCCATGATGTCAAAACGATTTTCTCGATAATACCGAAGTGTTGTTTTATTTTTGCTTTCATTCTTTTATGAGTGTACTCTGTACCCCACATCTGGAAGTTTCCTCATGTGTGACGGCACCTTTGTTCTAGTGTGGGTGGATATTCTTGGGTTTTAAACATTTCTGTTCTAATTTTTAATATGGTAAGTATTGATAGATATAACCTATATAAACAAAAGCTCTTTGGGAGTTTTCAATGCTTTTTAAAGGGAAGCAAAAAAGTTTAAGAAATGTTGATTTATTCACCGACTCAGTAAATATTTCTGAGTATCTGTTGTATACCAGACACTATTGTGGATTATCAGAATCATCTGAGAATGAGACAAAGCCTTTGCTTTTATGGACATGCTAGCTGAGGAAGCAGACAATTAAAAAATAACAATTAAATACGAATATAATTTCAGGTGGTGATCAGTACAATGAAGAAAGCAAAGTTGGGTAGGGGGAACGAATCCCAAGGGTTGTAACTTTAGATATGGAAGCCAGGGGAGACCTCTTTGGGGGCAGAAACATTGGATCAGGGACCTGAATGGGGTCTATTTCTTTGCCCCATTTCTCCCTGGAGGGCCAGAGACTAAATGTTTGCATACACTCATGGTGGCCCATCACTAATGGATAAGAAATATCAGAGGTTCCCAGGGGGTGTGCAGAAGAGTGGGGCCTTGTCACTCATGAAATACCTTAATCTTTTCAATAATTTCATCATGAGTTCAGTTCGAAAACATTTATTGCAATAATAACCATAATAACCATCAATCTAATATTTACCATATGCCAGGCATGGTGTAAATTATATTACATGCATTTCTCATTCAGCCTTCACAATGAGTTAAGTATTATTCACGTCTCCAGTTTGTAGATGAGGAATCTGAGACCTTGAAATGGGAAGCAACAGGCCCATCCTCAACATGGTTACTTAGTAGCAGAACCTCAGGATTCAAACTCTGGTTTTCCTTGTTCCAAAATTCATGCTCTTGACCATTAGGCAACTATGCTAGGCCTGGACATATAAAATTACCTCCCAGTAAATCCACATCTCCTGCTCTGTAGAAGCTCATTGTATTATGGAGATATAAGATAGATGGAAAATTGTTATGCCATGTGGCGAATACTGGGATTCAGAGAAGCATCAGGTAGAGTGGAGACCAGAGGAAGGGCACAGAATAACAGGTGGGTGGGTACATGCGGGAGGTTCCTCAAGGGAGCTGATTCTGAACTTGAACCCCAAAGGATGTGGAGTTGACCAAAGGAAAAAAGGAGAGAAGGGTACTCTTGGTAAGGAACAAAGACATTGACGTATGGGTATTGTGAAGTGTGCAGGGAAATCTGGGAAGCTGAGTATTATTGGAACATGAGAAAATGACACAAACCTAGGCAAGAGGCTGTAGAGTTAGCAGGTATGTAATCAGGGAGAACATGGCATATCATAATAGGGAGCTTGGATTCTCATTTTTTTGGTATGTGTGTGTGAGGAATAAGAAGCCATTGAAAGCTTTTAAGCAGTCAAATATCAAGATAGGAATTATTTTAGATAAAGTGCTCTGACAGTCATTTTGAAGGTGCATTTGAGGCTAAGGACAGGAGTTGGGAGTAAGAAGACCAGTTAGGAGGCAACTGTAGTCATCCAGGGAAGAGAAGATGGTGATCTTACCTAAGGCCATGCTAAGGGTGGAGCAGAGGAGGAAGTCTGAGAGATGTTGAGGAAAAATAAGCATGATGCAGTGATTGATGGGATGTTAATGTTGAGTGAAAGGGAAAATCACTATGATTCTCAGGTTTTTGGCTTAAGTGACTAGATAAATATTGGTCCCATTGGCCGATTTGGAGAAAGAAGGAGGCGCACAAGAGGGTGGCTGGGCAGAATGTGACATAATAGTGTCTTTTGGTAAATTTGAGATACTAGTTAACATCTGTTGGGTATCTGCAGCTCACTGTGGAGAATTGTGCTAGAGACAGGGATCTGGGACTTCTCAGCGACTGGCTGAATGTAAAAACATTAAGAATAGATGCAATTCCCAGGGAACAAACAGATGGCAGAAGAGTGGAGGAGAAACAAAGCAGATGAAGAGGGGCAGAACATTTAAGATTGCTTAGGCAATATACCTAACATTTTATAAAACAAATTACAGAAAATGAAACTAACATGAGCTTCTTAGCTTGTGAGGGTAGGTTGAAGACTGTGAGAAAAGGGTTGGTATGGAAGGAAGGAAGGTAGGAAGGAAGGAAAGAAGGAAAGAAGGAAAGAAGGAAAGTGAGAAGCAGTAGGTAGAGAAGAAAAGCCAGGGACCCAGGAGAGAGCTATGAGAACAGATGACCAGGAAGTAGAAAGGATATTGAGGAGTCAGATTGCAGATACTTCCAGGAATCTTTACATTTTAAAAGAGGAAACCTTCTCCATTCAAATCGTGAAAGGCCAAGTACCTGGTGGAGGTAATTTCAGGGTCTCTTAAACCACATTACAGAGGACTTTGCTATTACCCTTATCTGAAAGCCAGCCTTAGTTCTCCTTGTGCCAGGAACTAAGTTCATAAGGTTATAGAGTTCCCAGTAAAATCTAAATCAATGACAAGGGGGCAAAGCTAACTTTCTAATTCAAATTGTCCTGTGGCTTATGGTTCCCTGGGAAACTGCATAAACAAAGCTATCTATATATCTGAATTTAGTTGCCTTTTGTCCTCCATTGGAAAATTCATTTAAGCATCTGAAGGCTTGTGGAATATATAATATTCCATGGAGATGGTCTCTTTTTTTTGGTGTCATATTTGGAATCAAGTGCTTCTTTGTTACTCAGTGAACTTATTAGCAAAAATAACATTAATATGACATGTTAGATAGGAGTTTCATGAAAGATCAGTTGCTAGATCTGGCTCCAGTAAGATAAATAATCTTCATTTCACATGGCACCTCAATGACAGATGAGAACAGATGGTGAGAACTCTCAACCTGGAATTCTGCTCGAATCAATCAATCAATCAATCAATCGGTAACTATTTATTGATTTTCTATTTTGGCTAACCCCATAGACCCTGGAATCAGATGCTTGAATTCAAAACCCAACTTTTCCATAAACCAGTGACTTATCCTTTGGAGAGTTCCCAAATGTCTCTGAGCCTTAATTTCTTCCTCCAAAAAAGTGAAGAAAATCATTGCATTTAACTCGTTGGCTTGTGGAGATCAGATAAGATGTAAGGACTCAATGACCGTAAGCTATGATTACAGTTGGCTTGGATTATATATTGGGTTGCTGTTGTTGCTATATTCGTGGGTGCTCCAGCTTAAGACATAGATAGGCCTTTTTCCTTCCCAGGCAGATTTTATAGTGCTTCCCAGAAATGGATAAGGTGAGCTTCAAAGAACGCGCCAGGTGGGGCCCTGCACCTGTTCAGCTCATCCTGGGTACTTGGTGTGTGTAGCTTTCTGGACACTCAGAGCACATATTGTTAAGGCCTGTGAGGATCCTACGGGGAGAAAAGGGGAGGAGAGAACAGTGAAGGTGGGACGCGAGGTGACAAGTACACATAGGAAGGTGGGAGACAAAGAGAAAGGGGGACAGAGAGGGAAGAACTTTATGGTGGAAAAAGGAGATAGCATAGATTTTGCCTCCATTTTTGCTGCGATTCATTCATAATTATTTACAAAGTACCTACTACGTGCCAAGCTCTCTTCTTGGTACTGGGGATTCTACAGTGACTAAGAGATAAAGTCCTGCCCTCGTGAATCTTAATTTCTACAAGGAAGGGAGAAGACAGTCAAACATCAAATAGTTTCCGATCATGGTAAATGCTTCGAAGAAGGTCAAACTGGGTGAGTTGCTAGAGATTGGCTTGGGGTGTGTGAGCGAAGCACTTTCAGGTGACATGTCAGGAAGGGGGTTTTTGATCGACAAAGAGAGACTGACTCATTTGGGGTGGAGGCATTTCTTATCCATTTGTGATGTTTCATTATACGTGGAATCTCCATCAGCCTAACCTGCCTCTCCTTCTCTTTCCCTTTGCAACTTTCTCTCCTCCCTTTAGAGGGTGGATGGCCTTTTCAGACTGGTGTACTTGGGAGAGGACCTGGGTGTGCATAGCTCAGACATTTCCTCTCCTTTGTAGGACAGGGTGAGGTCTGCCTGCAAAGAACACCATTCTAAGTGCTTCCTCGTGCTGTAAGTTTTATAGGGGTTCTACCCCCATGTTGCGAGTGGCTGCAGTGATCCAGCATGTTCCTTCTAATTCTGGGGCTCAGTATTGGGCTGTCTTTATGCCCCCTATGCCAGCACTAAGGCCTTAAGCCAAGTGTGGGTCTCAGAACGGTAGCTTTAACAGCACCTGGGCACATATGATAAATGTGAATTCCTGGGCCACTCGCAGAAGTCCAGAATCAGCAGCTCTGAAGGTGGAAGTTGGGTGGGTGGGGGCCCAGCAGTCTGTGGTTTAACAACTGCTCCGGGTGATCCAAGTTTCAAATAACTACTAAAATATAAAGTTTTCCTTTCTCTAACGTGCAGTGCTCCCAGGGGTTGGAAAGCTTGGCAATTCCACCTGTCGCCAGCAAAGAGCCTGTAACTTGAATGCCAAAAAGCTTCCAAGGTCTTTTGTCTATCTCAGGGTTCCTCAACCTTGGCAGTGTTGACACTTGGGGGCCAGATAATTCTTTGATCTTACGCATTGTAGGATCTTTGGCAGCATTCCAAATCATGCCAGTGATGCCAGTGACACCTCCTTACCTGGCGGTGAAGATGTCTCCACTTATTACCAAATGTCCCCTGGGGGACAGGATTATCTCTGGCAGGGAACCACTTTTACCTACATTAGTTGAGAGCAGAACTTATGCTTGTTGTCAGGGACCATGAAGTAAATGGCCCTCCTTAAAGAGAGAACAAAATACCCAGCTCACCGATTATTGAAAGGATTAAAGGAATAAACATCTGAAAAGCCCTTAGAAGGGCTTTATAGAAATCATCTTATGATTTCAATTATAATAGCATTACAATTGCAATTATTATTGTAATTGAATAATATGTAGAGCGTGAAAGATCTATATGAATTAGTTATTAATATTATCTTTACTTTAAATTATTATTATTATTTTCCTAATCTGAAATTGCCTTTAGTTTATACATGGCACTCCCAGAGCTTCTCCCTTCTAGAAGAAAGGATCATGAAGCACTTTCCTTTTCTTGTTGGCTTTGCCTTCCAACATAATCCTTCCAATTAGAAAACTGCAATAAACATGTTATTAAGCGTCTCATCTCTTGTCCCCACACTCCTTGAAGAATACTCAAACACACTGGATTGCCTCTTTTCTCAGCCCTCCAAGTCCTGTAACTTACCCAACACTGCCACCAGCCCATCCCATGAACATTGTGATCCACATATGAATATAGAGATGCTTTTAAAATAAAGAGTGTGCCAGGATTGACAGCTGTCACCCGCGTCCTTAGCTCTGTAACAGCAAACATCTGAATAAAGAGGGAAAGAGCCAGTCAACCATCTGGATGTTTTGTTGAAGTTTTGCCGCACATTCAGGAGTTATGCAACATCTGGATGACAGCTTAGTGTTTTGGATTCCTATTGGGCTGTTTGGGTATTGTGTAGGCACAGACTTTATCTTAACATGGCCATAATTTGCCCGTTCAGAATTTCAAATGCAATCCAAATCCTCTGGAGCTTGAATCCGCTCACCCTTGGCAAAATGTGAGTATGTATTTTTAAAGCATTAAGACTTGGAAAGTTTATTAAGAAAGTCTCAAAAGGCATTTGGACATCAAATAACTCTCAGAAACAATGTTTGTGTGATTTAAATTAATCAGAAACATATGGATTAAATTTCCTTTAAATTGCTCTCAAGATTAAAAATCAAGGGAAAAAAGTGCTCGGGGCCAAATGTGTTTCGGGTTTTCCAGGTCAAAATATGGCTGAAAATGAGCTGGAGACAAGAATAGCACCCACATTGCTGCTGGGGCACCCATTCCTCAAATTAGTTGAAGGACCTGAGTTTACTTCATAGAGCATTTGTTCTCACTCTGCCAAGCAACCGCACCGACCACTGAAACTCAAAAGTCATAACAAACATCAGCAATTAAAACGTCTGCTAATTTGCAGTTAGCCAAAAACAAACAACATACTTCAAAGTCAAGCTAAAGATGTCTCATTTTAAAGTTCCCCTGCAGGGTCTGAAAGTGATTAAAAGAGAAATTACGTCTGAAAAAGGAGCTGCTGCAAGCAGTATTTAAAAGTGGGCAGAGATGAGGGTTCTCACAGCCAAGCCACTGCAAGCCACACAGCCCAGCTCTGGGTACGTCACCCTTGGGCGAGGGGAGCAGACTGACTTCAACTCAGAGGACTTTGAACAGAACCAGTCAACCTCGAAGACAGGTATGTTGGAGCATGAGAGCTTACTTCCCCTCGGGAGGGGGCGTTGATGAGATTTCTGTTCCGCCAACTGCTCTCTGCTCTTGCCAACAAAGAATAGAAGGGTTTGATCTTATTGGCAATCAAAACACCACATACGTATGTTTCAATCTGACTGCCTCTTTCGTTCCACTTTTTAAATTTTTTTTTTTGGCAAATTATTTGACCTCCCATTTCTGTGCCTTCAGATTAAAATAAGAGACCCCTTTTTCTAGATTCTCCAGTCTTGACTTTGACCAGCCTTGGGAGGCAAACATCTTTGGAGTAAAGAGCATAAGGTCTGACCTTGCTTGCTGTTTCTAGTCTGCTCTCCTGCAGAAATTTTCCACTCCACTTCCCCTGTACTTCCTTTCACTCCCCTCCCCAGTTATAATTTTGTGCCCTACATTTCAGAATTTTATTACATTTAGGGGTCGTATTTCATTATTCTCTCTTATCTAGTTTTACATTGGTTCTCTGAAACCCTTATGCATTTGAGAAAGCCATTTATTCCTTCAACAAGCATTTATTAAGCTCATAGTATGTGCCAGGGACATATTTACAGAAGATTCATCTGTTAAACAGGACAATTCACAATAGATGAGTAAATGAATGGACGAGATAACCGGAGATAGTGGCAAGTGTTATTGAGGATATAAAACATGCTGATGTAACTAAGAATGTTGGTGAGTGCCTGTTGGGGAGAAAGCGAGAGAGAGAGACTGGGAGGGAACTTAAGAAGGCTTAATTGAAGAAAAGCTCTCTGAGTAGGCTACATGTGATTCCGACTCTGAGAAGCGTGAGCCATGTGAAATGCTGGGTGTTAGTTTACTGGGGTTGCCCTAAATTACCTTAAACTGGGTGACTTAAACAATTAAGACATTTATTCTCTTGCAGTGTTGGAGGCCAGAAGTCCAGCATCGAGGTGCTGGTAGTGTTGGTTTCTCCTGAGGCTCTGGGGGAGAGCCCTTCTTTGCCTCTTCCAGCTCCTGGGGATGCCCGGTGTTCCTTGGCTCCTAACTGCATGGCTCCGATCTCTGCTTCCTTCACACGGCCTTCTCCCCCGTGTCTAGCACACCTCTGCACACCTCTCCTAAGGACATCTGTGATACCATTTAGGGCCCACCAAGGTAAGCCAGACAGATCTCCCCATCTCAAGATCCTTTACTTGCATCAGCAAAACCTCTACCATGTGAGGTGACGTTCGCAGGTTCCAGGGACTAGGACACCTTTGTGTTGGGGATTGAGCCATGTCCCCCACAGAAGGCATGTTCAAGCTTTAATCAGGGGTCCTGCAGGGGGAGGGGAGACCCATTTGCAAATAGGACATTTGAAGATATTATTAATTCAGGTGTGGATTCATTTGAGAATAGAATCTTTGAAGATCCTATTTAGATGACACCAAATTGAATCAGATGGATCTTAATCCCCTAGATTGAAGTCCACCTTCGGATGTGGTTAACCAGCAAAAGCCACAGTTGGCAGAAACTGGAGGAACAGACACAAGGGGCAAGACAGTCACCATGTGACCAAGGACTGCTGGAATGCTACAGGCTCCGAGAAAGCAAGCCCTGTGCATACCTTGCATTTCTAGCCTCCCAAACCAGGAAGTAATAAATGCCTGTTGTTAAAGACAACCCATTGTATAGCATTTGTCATAGCTGTCTTGGCAAACTAAGGCACTTTGGAAACCATTATCAGTCTGCTAGTCTTGTAAAGAAAAAAATTTCCCATTGGAATATTTTTTAAATAGTATAAAAAATTTGCCAAGCCAAAGCTAGCATGGTATTTAATTGTGACATTTCTTCTCATTTGAGACATTGCTATAAAAATTAGGTACGAAGTTGATGTACCTAATTTTTGTTTGACAAACAAAATCTGGATAAGGTGATAGGATAGGAGTCAGAATATTGGATAAGAGGAAATACATGATCGTGGCTTTCAGATGGCATTTTTTTTTCCCTTAGGAAAAATAACAAAAAACATTAGTATTCAATATGAAAATCACTATTATAAGATTAGTTTAAGAGGGTAACTTCCTCATATGTTCTCAGAATCTCGCTATTATTAAATATATCAGTAAAAGACATTTCAATAATAAAAGGAGCAACACTCACAACTGATAATAATGCTATTGGGTAGTTTAGTGATATTCTTTTTTTAATCAGTGAAATAAAATGTCCTCAGTCACTTAGGAAAATCTAGAAGAGCAAGAAACATCTTGGAAACAAGTTGCCAGACTGCTTACCAGTCTCTACGTGCTCCCCAACACTGGCTGGTCCTTCAGGCCCAGGCTGGGAAATCTGGCTTCTCTAGAGAAAGAGTCAGCATTAAAGACTCAGTGGAAAGCCAGTTCTTATTTTGGTGTTGGAGATGCAAAGTCACTGAGCTGAGTGATTGAGGCTGATTCAAGGCAACTGCTAAAAGGCAATCCATTGATTGACGTATTTTACATGAAGGTGTAAATGACTGATAACCAAGGTTAATAGCTTAAATGTCCTTCCTTTCCTCTCCCAACCCTCAAGAGTATATTTTTCCTCAAATCAACCTTCAGCTGGTGGTATTTCAGAGTTGCCTTTTGGGACGACAGGAACTTTCTGGTAAGAAGACATCATTGCTACTTGTCTTGGTCTCTCCAGTGAGCAAATCTGGCTCCGCTTCCTTTCCCTCCTCTACTAAATTTTTTTTAGAATGTAACTGCACCCATCTTAGCCGTCAGTATTTTGGAGGTCCTCCATTTGGAGCTATTTTAACTAATCTTCTCTAAATCTGCCTCCATTTTGCCTCATTTGGGTCCTGCTCAAGCTTTCTTTTAGGGATGCAGCGGAGATCCCAGAGAGACTTGTTTTTTCATTTGTTCCTAATTCCCTATGACTTAAGACCTATGTAAATTATCAGGCTTGTGAAGGCCACCAAGGTCACATGCATCAGCCTCTGGATTTAACAGAAAATAGCTGATGAGTCCCTTGGTCCCAAGGAGCACATAGCCTTCACCATATTATTACCCCTACGTTTGCTTTCTTTTCCTTTTCTTTTTTAGGATGTATTGATATAAAACTTAAGCCTAGTAAAGCACATATTCTGTAAATATATACATGATACATGATATATGTATATGCTCACGTAACTACAACCCTGAGCAAGGTCAAGCACATTTCCATCACCCCAGACAGTTCTCTCATGACCCTTCCCAGTCAATTCCTCCCCACAGATCAATTTGCCTGCTTATTTATTCATATAAATGAATGATATAGTATGTACTATATGTATTTTCTGCGTCTGGCCTCTTTTGCTAAAAATAATGTTCCTGAGATTCATCCATTCTTACTATATGTTGGATTTTTTCAACACCTGAGACAACATGATAAGGAAGAACACGAAAGGTAAATGAGTAACAAGACCTAAGCTTATTGAGAAGCTAGAAAGAGATGCAGGGTACTCAATACGGTATATATCCACACGCGGACTTAGAAACCCTTGGTCAATGGGCTCGGGTGCTTTTCAATTTCATCTCCAAGAATCAGGGCTTGTAGAGGGAGCTTTAGTATCAATGTGCCATCACGTGATTTATAATTCTGTGGCTGTAGGCATATTTTAAAGGCTCCAAAGTTACTTCTAAGAATGTAACACAGGTTGAGACCCACTGCCCTATACTGAGTGCAAGATAGGAGATAGGAATTTACTCTTCTCTCAGTCGGTTGCAATTTCTGCCTTCTTCATGTGTTGGCCACTTTATTGAGGACACTTCCAAAGGATAGGCTGAAGGCAATTTTTACCTCATGTGATCTCCACTGCATTAGTCAGAATAGGAGAGGCTATGCTGCGAAAATGCATTCATTTCAAAGTTAATGAAGGTGTACTTCTTGTTCAGGTCATTTGTACAATCCACAAGTCACTCAGATCCTCAGGCTGATGGAATTTTCCCTATAAGTAAGTTATGCCATCTGGATCACTCGCCTATGAGGTCACCACAGAAGGCGAAGAGACACAGGGTATTTTTAAACACTGCACCTTGGAGTGGCTTACAACAGCTTCCAAACTTGGTTTCACCTTAGACCCACCAGGGAAGGGTTTAAACATTTTAACAGTCAGCTGTACCCCAAACTAGTTAAGTAAGCATTCTAGGGTCTGGGCCCCATGAATCAGTATACACCGTGAGGTGGTTCCAAAGCAAGGCTAAACTTGAGACACAGTGGCTTATATCGCTTCTGCTCACATGTCATTGACCAGACTGGGTCACATGGCCCTGACCTAGCGCTGAGGGAATCTTGGAAATGTTGTCTTCCTGTGTGTCTAGGAAGAAAGGACTGAAGAGGAGTGGCAAATACGTAACACCGCGTCTGACACGCATTTTCCATGTTAACTACAGAACGTACCCCCTCCACACACACGTGATCCCATCTAATATAATAAAAACATGATCACAGGCAGACGCGGTGGGATGGGGAGGAGAAGTAGGTTGTGTTCACATTTCAGAGACCTGGAATGATGCACACCTTTGGGGCACAAAGAGAATGAGGAGTCAGGGACAGTGGTGATGGCCCCAGTTTGGGGTGATTGTCAGCATGTGATATTCTTTTCAAGAAAAATAGGTTGACTAGCCATTTTCTGAAAGTGATAAAAACAGAACTCAGGGCCATAGATTCTTGGGCCTGGAAAGCAACTTGGGGGCAACTGATTTTCTTCTCTCTTCCCCAACTTGCCAGAATCCAGTGGCATGGCCCTCCCTCAGGGGTGCTAAGGCTACCTTGTGCCCCCAAGTCCAAATGCACCTGTCTTGGGGTTACCCTAGGGTGGTGGAGCAAAGCTTTACCTCTTAATAGTGGTGAGTTACACATGGCAGCAGGGCTCTGTTACCCCTTGCTAAGAGGCTGTTGGAAGATAAAGGAGCTGAACACATAGCTCGGAGTCAATGAAAAATGATTCCTTTATGGTCAGAGAGAGATCTTTAAGGGAAAAAATCTTTATCTTCCAAATTCACCACAAGACCAAAGAGAAGAATTATGAATGAGGAGATGAGAAGCTATTTGAAGGAGAAGCCAGGGCTGTGGGCAGGTTGACACACTGCAGAAAACCTAGCAATTGGGAGTTGGGCCGAGGACATCTGATTGAATCGGAAGCTCCCTTAGTGAACTCTAAAGAATCTAGTCTTATGGAAAAGCCCCAATTAGCATCATCTCTTCTATTAGGACTGAACCCAAAAAAGTAATACAGGAACAGGACGAAGAGTTGTAAGGAACTTTGATTGAGGCTCTCATTTTACAGACAGAAAAACTATGGCTCAGAGAAGCCAAGCAATTTATTAAGGATTTGAACATCTCTGAAGTGAAAAACAAAGGTTAAATAACACTGAAGGAAATGAGGAAGGAGCATTCACTACCCCTGGTTGAGAAACACAGACCTGAATATAAGTCTCTGGAATTCCCCACTGGGTCAGCCCATCTTATCCAGACATTGCTTGCAGTGATTATAATGTGGGTTCTGGTGCTAGAATGACCTGATTTCAAATCCCAGCTCTTCTACTTACTAATGCATTGCTTGGCCCCTTGGGACCTTGGTGTTCTCATCTAGAATCAAAATATCTACCTCAGGAATTTCTGTAAAGATTATATAAGGTGATATACGTAAAGCAGAGAGAACAATAATAAATATTAGTTTTTTACTAGTAATGCTCAACTTAAATATCATCCATAGCATCAATTCTTTCCTAATTCCCTCAGCCTAAAACGATGATCTCTTCCTCTGAACTCCTGAGGGTTCGTTCTATTTTCTTCCTAATCAGATTTTCCTTTTTATTAGTTATTTATATTTTGTTCCTTTCAAATACATATAGTTAATGCAGCACAGCATCTTACACTTCAGGAATACCTTAGATTGAAGCATTCAGCCTAGATTAAGATCATCATCTTAATCTTATAATCAGGAGGGATGAAATTAGGGATGATAACATGAGAAGGAGGGTCTATGAGGGCTACCAAGACCCATCATTCATTCAGGACTTTGCAGCTCAGGCCAGGTGGTTGATCTGATGCCCAAGAGCTGTCTCCTAAAAAGAAATATTGCCTGCCAAAGAATACATGGAGCCTTCCTTGTCACTCATTACCTGGTGCGTGTCTCTATCTCCATACAGCATTCCTACTTCCTTCAGACACTTGGAGCTGCTGGCCTCAAAAAGTCAGGTGAAAGAATGACTGACACTACATCCTGGGCCAAATGAAGACATTAATCTTGCTCTAGGACCCACTTCCATTTAAAGCAGCATGCCCCAGTAAAGGATCCTAATCTTTATTCCAAGAATGTTGAGTGGCAAATGAAGAGTTTTAACCAAGGACCAATGAAATCTGATTTAAATGTTTGATTTGGGTCAGCAATAATGGGGGGGCAAGTGTCAATGGGGAAGGCCAGTTTGGATTCACCAAGTTCATCCGGGAGGAGAGGGTAGTGGCTATGATTAAGGTGACATAAGCAGAGATGAAGGAAGGTGTTTGGAAGAAATTTAGGAGACTGAATCAATAGGATTTTTCATCTTAATCCTGAGTTGCACAATGGGGTGAGAAGTGCACCAATCAGGACTCTTGTGTTCCTGGCATAAGAAATCAGACAGAATGGTGGAACTGGGGCAGATGCCAGATCCAAGTTTGAAGAAGAATGAAGCAAAGAAATGGAGACAACAAATGTAGATACCACTGTCAAGAAATATGACTCAGAATAACAGGGTGGAGGAGAACTGGGGAGATTGATTTATCTGGGTCATAACACAGTATTTGCTTTCCACTTGACTATTGCTCTTTGTGTGCATAACTCCTTTAGCTGCCACTTGGAGGAAAGAAGGTGGATGCTAACATTAGGATACCAGGGCCTCCCTTAATAGTTTGCCCATGCCTCCTGGATGATCCATCTGTCTGTTTGACTTCAAATCCACATCATGTCAAATCTCCAGTTGAAGAATAAAAAGTTCAGTATACTTAATAGAAGAGAGACTAAGAACAAAATCATAAAGAAATTAAAGAACATCTAAATACTAAATGGAAAGACACCTTGTGTTCATCAACTGGAAGACTCAATACTGTTAAGATGACAATATACCCAATGTGATCTATTTATTCAATATGATCCCTATCAAATCAGCATCTTTTCTGCAGAAGTGGAAAAATCAATCCTCAAATTCATATAATATTGCAAGGAACTCCAAATAGCCAACACTGTCTTGAAAAAAATAGGAACAAAGCTGGAGGACTGATACTTCCTGGTTTCAAAACTTACTTTGAAGTTAAAGTAATCGAGACAGTTTGGTACTGGCATAAAGATAGACAACGAGACCAATGGAATAAAATTGAAGATCCAGAAATAAACCCTCACATCTATGGCCAAGTGATTTTCAACAAGGGTGCCAAATGCACTCAATGGAGGAAAGAATAGTGTCTGGACAACTACTTCATACCGTATAAAAATTCAACTCAAACTGTATAAACAACAAAAACATAAAAGCTAAACTTAAACAATTCTAAGAAGAAAACAGCTGGAAAATCTTTAGGACCTTCTATTAGGCACTGGATTCTTATACAGGGAACCAAAAGCATAAGTGCCAAAAGAAAAAATAGATAAGTTGGACCTCACTGAAATTGGAAAGTTTTGCACATCAAAGGAGATTACCAAAAAAAGGGAAAAGACAATCTATCGTATGGAAGGAAATAGGTGCAGAGTGTGTGTATATATATATATATATATATATATATATATAACAAGGGCTTAATATCTAGAATATATAAAGAATACCTACTACTCAACAACAAAAAGAAAAATAGCCCAATTTTAAAAAAAGGGTGAAGGAATTGAAAAGACATTTTCTCCAAAGAAGATATATAAATGACCAATAAGTCCATGAAAAGATGTTCAACATAATTAGCCATTAGAAAATTGCAAAACCAAATGAGATATTACTCCATACCCTTCAGGAAGGCTATTATGATTTTTTAAAACTAGGGGAGAAATCAATAAATGTTGGCAAGCATATGGAGAAATTGGAACCCTCATTATTGATAGAAGTATAAAATGATTCAGCCACTGTGGAAAACAGTTCCATAAAAAGTTGAACAAAGAATTACCATAAGACCTGGAAATCCTAAATCCAGGTATATACACCAAAGCATTGACAGCAGGGACTCAAACAGATACGTGTATCCCAATGTTCAGAGCAGAAGTATTCACAGTAGCCCAAAGGTGGAAATAATCCAAGTGTCTATAGGTAGATGAACTGATAAACAAAATGTAATGGAATATTATTCAGCCATAGAAAGGAATGGAAGTCTAATCCATGCTACCATACGAATGGATCATGAAAACATTATGCCAAATAAAATAAGCATAATACGTGCTTATTTTGTGTTTTGTCCAGATACAAAAGGACAAATATCGTATGATTCCACTTATATGAAATATTTAGAATAAGCAAATTTATAAGAGGCAGAAAGTAGATTAGAGGTTACCAGAGGCTGGGGGTTAGAGCAATGAAGAATTACTGCTTAATGGATACATGATTTCTGTTTCTGGTGATGAAAAAGTTTTAGTAATGGATGGTGGTGACACTAACACCACATTGCACATGTGATCAATGCCACTGAACTGTATACTTAAAAATGGTTAAACTGGCATATTTTATGTTATATATATATATATTTCCAGAATTATAAAAAAGAGCCAAGCTGTATTCTTGACTGTGTTGTCTTAATCCTGGCTGAGATGTATTGATTCTGGGAAATTCCCTTGTAAACCTTGCCCTATTGAGTGGAAATTTGGGAATATTGGCCCAAGGAGTAGCATACTTATTTTCCATATACCACCCCCGTACCCTGGTTCCACCACTAGATTAAAAGGTACTGAGTCATCCTCTTCAATGCTTACTAAACAGTATGGCATATAGCAAGTTCTCAATAATTATTTTAGACTGAATGAATGAATGGCTTGGGGTCTGCGTTAGAAATAACCTTGAGCTCCCTCTTCTCAGTTATGGTTGATTCCCTCGGTTTTTCTGGGTGGCCTGTGAACAGACTGATGGAAAGTTGTCCTTACAATGGCCCAATCTACTCCTAATCCCATAAAGAACAGATTCACCATATTAATTATTATTATTATTATTTTTGAGATACAATTCATGTAACTTGGGATTCACCCTTTTAAATTGCTCAAACCACTGGCTTTTAGTATAATCACAGAATTGTGGAGCCATAATGACTATCTAACTCTAGAACATTTTCATCACCGTGAAAATAAATCTCATACCCATCAGCAGTCTCTCCCTGTTCCACGCTTGCCCTAGCCCCTGGTATGATTCGTTTATTTTCTGTCTCTGTTGGTTTAGGTAAACTTAGAGACACGTCAGATAACGAACCATACAAAATGTGGCTTTCTGTGTCTGGTGTTTTTCAGGCAACATAATGTAGTCAAGTTTCATCCATCCTGTAGCATGTATCATACCCCATTCTATTTTATAGCTGAATCATATTCCATCGTATGGATATACCAAGGTTTGTTATCCATTCCTCAGCTGATGGGACTTTTTTTTTTCTATTTTTGGCTATTAGGTATAATGCTGCCCTGTTCTAATGAGTTTAGAAGTCTAGGGTAGTTAGAAAGAGTGAAATAAATAAGAATAAACTGAGTAAGGTTCTCAAACAGTTGGGGTGGTTAAGCAGTGAGGCTTGGTACAGGTATCGCTTTTCCCTGTGGTTCCCTCCACAACCCTCTGATACGTTCTTTCTAGGTAGACAGTCCTATCACGCAATAAAATCTCACTTTAAATATAGCGAACATTTTAAGAAAATGAACTCATGGCTGAAGGAAAACTAGAACACATCCAATCAGACCACAGCTCTTTTTGTCGGCAGCTGCAATAACAAATTCTGAATTTCCGGGTTTCCCTAAGCAGAGACAGGTGGGTAGGACTCTGCCCCACTCTAGTGGGAGGGTTTGTTCTTTTACAGGCAGGATACAGGAAGAGGGAAGAGAAAAATTGTTGATTGCACCAGTGACTTAAATGGTGTTTCAATTTCCCATTCAATCCAGTGTCTCATTTTCACCTACTCCCCAACCCAAGTTACTCTGAAAATGCAAAATGTTACCCATTCTAAACTGATACATTGTTGGATGGACTTCTCTTGTACCCAAATTATTAATGTTTAGCTCTTCCCAATCCCAAACACACCTTCCTTTATGGGGCTGCCAAACCTTCCTGGTGCCTCTCCCTTCCTCCTTTGCTGAAATGCACAGGTCTGTTCCTTCAGCCAGTGTGGATTCTGCCAGGGTCGACCTCAAATTATGTCCTCTCTTTCCTTGAAGCTCCATCTTCCCTGTGATCCAGGAGTTAAGGATCTGTTCATGAAATGCTAAGACCACCCAGGTCTGGAGACTCATGGGTGGACTTCAGGTTGGATGGTTGGGGCAGAAAGTGTAAAGTTGCTGGGTGTGCACCCCTTTTACACATTCCACGTCTGAGGGTGCAAAATTTCACAAGCAAATTGAGCTGCCCACAACTGGCTAATTGCAAAGCAATCATCGCCCCAGCGTCTTCCAAATGAGCAGGGAGCAGCTAATTGTGTTCACAATGGACTGATTGAGCTCACAGTCAGTCAATTGCTGCTGCAACTGTTTGTGCATACAATTTTGCACCTGGGAGTAATCGTGGGCGATAGGGTCTAACACACTTTGAAAGAACATTAAACACAGAACAACAGCTGAGGAATCTAACACCATCCAGCCTGCTTGGGGGATCTGAGGGTAGGGGAGGAAGACTTCTTAAATTGGACCTGGAGGATCTCAGACCCTGCGGTAACACCACAGGGAACATGTTACAGCTCTTACCCCACATCAGCGCTCACTGTTCAGCCCACAGAACATTTCCCAGCCCCTGGAAGGTTAGTACAGAATAGTATATGCCTCAAACATATGATTCTGAACTTAGGCTACCTCTTTTCAAATCCAAGACCTTCCACCTCCTCACCTGGTCACCTTGTCAAACCTCTATTTTCCCATCCCTAAAATGGGGTTGATGGTCAAAGTACCTGGGGCACGGGGTCGCTGGGCAGATTAAATGAGATAATACCTGCTGGCTGTTGAGCACAGGACATTTACTCAATGAATGATTTCTTTCTTTTTATTTTTTAACTCACTGTGTAGGTAGAATTTGGAGATAACTAGATACCGCAAGGATAACTTCACACTCTGCTTTTTTTAAAAAACAATTGCTAAGAAAGGGGCATTAGCTTCAGACACACCTAAGAGGGGGTTTTTGTTAACCACTTACCAGCTGCATAACGAGCATGGGGGGTGGGGGCCGAGTTGCTTAATTTTACCAATCTGTAAAATGGGCAGAAATGTTGTCTGCCTTCGTGGGGCATCGTGAGGATTAAGTAAGACAATGTGAAGGGGTTTTAAGTGCTTTGTAAGCACTCCGTAAGTGCTAGCTCTGGGGTCTCACCGCGATTGCTATTATACAGCTCCCTGGGAGCCAGGTTCTTCCGACTGGGGGCACTGAGCCTGGCATGTTGCAGCTTTTGAGCAAATGTTCACAATTATCTGAGCTATTACTATTATGTAACAGGCAGAGGATGCTTTGCCCTGCCCCCCACCCTGAAGGGATGGATCCTTTTAGATGCAAGTGAGGTAGACATACTCTACAGCAGACTGTTCTGCTTGGGCCCTTTCCAAATCTATATGGGGAGACACATAAATTTTGAGCCTGGAGTGACACGGGGCTCCGATCCTTATGTTAGCCTTGCCCCCGCTCATTCTTGGGCCCCGATAAAGGCGATTTTATAGGGTTCTTACTCTCAGCAAGAAAAAAGAAGATAAGCATAAGCTTTGGCAGGATCCGGAAATTAATCCAGGGGAGGCAGACATCGTGTCTCTCGATGTAATTGAATCTCCGTGGTGTCTGGGGTGGGGGGCGGGGGATGGAGCCTAGACCTTCGGACTTTAAGTCTGCTGGTGGGAGGGGGAAGAGGGCTGGTGAAAGGGGGGCCCCTGCTCCAGGCTAAGCTGCTCCCTGAGTACTCCTTCCCATCCAGGGTCCTAGGTTCCTATCCTCTCCTCTCTCACACTTTCCCTTTGGGGTTTTTCTGGCCCCAGCTGCAGCTCTGCAGTGGGGCATGTGCTCCCCTTTCCTCGCTTTCCAAGAATACAGCACGCAGGAATCTGTATTGTTAACTGGGCTTTATGCCTGAGCTCTACAGGGGTAAGAAGGATGCATGGCAGAGATTTTGGGATCCCAGAGTTTGCGTTAGACTTGCTCTTTGTTCCCAACTGTTATACCATGTGATTCTCAGAGCTCCCCAGAACCTTTGCTCTCCTCGGGGGATGAAGCCAAAGGGACCCAAATCCCAGCTTCACCGTTGCTTAGCTGGGTGACCTCAGGCAAGGCATAGATCTAAGCTTCATAACTGGGTGACCGAATGTCTTGATTTGGCTGGGACTGACCCACTTATGTCCGTTGTCCCATTTACAGCAGCGTCCCCTTTCACTGAAACATACCCTGGTTGGGATGATAAACTACGTGGTCACTGTTCCTTCACTTCAGTTGTCAAAATGAAGTGACTGACACATAAATCACAGAGAGGCAGCTTTTACGGGGATGCTGGACAAGTACCCACCACACTAATTGACGATGCTCAGTAAGTGTGAAGGGCCCTTTTCCTTGCACCTTCCTATACCTCAAATCCAATTCCCTCGCTCAGGCAGGCTGGTTCTCCTAGAGGAACCCTCTTCCCAGACCCTGATCCAATGGGCATGCCCGGGCACAACGGGAAACTGAGACCAGCATTCAGCCAGGCCAGCTGTGCCGCAGATTCAGTGATAGCCAAGTGAATGGGCCCCTTTCACCCCCAAAATGTTCACTTCCACAATGAGCACCTGGATAAATTAGGGTTCCTTGGCCCTACACAGCAGAGACAGCTTTTTGTTGTTGTCGTTGGAATGAAGGGAGAAAGGTAGCACATAAACCCCAAGGCAAAATGAAGCCACCAAGTCTCAAAAAGGAAAGGTAGCCAAGTGGTATTCTGTCACCTCGGGTTTGGGGATGTATGAACTGCCAGGTTTTCTTTGAGAAATTAACCATAATAAAATAAGCACTCATTTCCTTATTACCCAGAGTTAATACCAGTTATGCATTTTGCTATACTTGCTTTTGGTGGGGCTTTTTTGTTTGTTTCTTTCTTTTGGCTTTTTCTCCTGTTTGTTTTGCTAAATAAATGGAAGAATCTCAACTGAGCTTTTTCTCAGCCTCCAGGCTCATTCCCCTCCCCACTGCCCAGTGGTGAAAACACCACTGTTAGTGCATCCTGCCGAAGTTTCTGATTTATGTGCATCTCTGTAACCAGTATACAGACAGTCTCTGTATTGGCCCTGCTGTTGGTATAACTCATCTCCCGAGAGTCCCATTCCTTGGCAAGTGTCTGATGGACACGACTTATGTCACATGTCCATTCTCAGGGTGGACCTGGAGTACGTTTGTCTTCTTGGCCTCCTTCCTCCATTAAAAACAAAACAAAATTATTTTTTTTTACAACTGTGTTGTTATAAAGATTAATATGATCTTGCAATTATATTCATTTTTTCCTTCTGATTTTTTAAAGAAATTAAAACATTTCTGTGGGTCCTTAAAAGTATCGTGGGCCAAAGGCAAGGAGCCACGTGTACCCACGGAGAAGGTAGTGCTGCCCACTCTGCTGAGTTATTCAAGAAAGAGGCATTCCCAGCAGGACTAAGTGGTACGGGCATGCGCTGCATGGGGTTTGCAGGAGCTGCAGAGATTCTAACTCGATAAAATCAGATTTCCACCGCAAGCTCTTCAGGGACAAGTCTCATGTTGGCTGGAGCTCCAGGTCCAGCTGTAGCCACAGCCTTGCAGCCCCACAGGCCTGAACCTTTCTTCAAAATTTCTCTATGTCCATCCCCCAAGCAGCATCCTGCCCGGGATGAGTTCTCTTAGAGGCTCAGCTTACCACTCTCAGCTCTCAAGCATACTTGGTCACTCATGATGCGTCCCTGAAGCTCCCACTGCAGAACCCCTCCTCCCAGCCCACATTCGTTTAAGAAGCAGGCCTTCTGCTAAGTCTCTTAGGGCTCAGAGGGGAACGAGAGCAGGCCTGCACCCTGAAGGATATCGAGGTCTCAAGGGGAAACAGACACCCACAAGTACGTTGGCACCGTGTGATGAGGGCTGGGGACAGCTGGAGGCCATCTCTGGTTCTGTTTGTCACAGGGAAGGAGTTCTCCACCCTCCTTCTCCTTCTGTTCAGCCTGGCCTCAGCTCAGCTGCCTGTGGGAGACCATTTCCCATGGAACCAGCCGACATTCTTTGACTTCTTCTTCATCAGATCATAAACGATATCTCACCAATTCTATGATGCGTGCCTTTTAAAAGCCATTGCGCACATCTGAAACTGGGTTATGACTGATGGCCTCTTATAAGCACGGGTGACCAGGTGGCAGAAGTGACAGAGTTGTCATTGCTGCACATGCATGAACTTGATCTGAAAACTCTGTGTTGATACTTTCTGATAAGATGGTGAGAGTGTCATGATTAAAACTTGCAGAGAGGGAAGAATAGTTCAGAGACCATAGCTCTTAACCGGTAATATTGCCTACCATTTTTTATGTATGCCTAAAGTGATAAAAATAAATCCAGAAGAGTTCTTTTAATAGTTAGAAAATAAAATTTCTAATGCATAAGGAAACACTGTGCCATGGTTTAATTGTCAACATTGTTTTTCTTTCTTAGTGGTGCATAAAATAATATCTGTAATCAATGGCGATTTAGACTTGATAAAATCAGTCATACATACAAATCTCAAATGGGCTCCATGAAGACAGAAACCACCAGATTTTTAACATGCAGCCAGTGCCTGGCCCACAGTGGATTCTAATATATATGTGCTATCTGTTATTATTATTTAAAATAATAATCTGGGAAACAAGAGTGAGGATAATAATCCACCAGTCACGGATCTGGAGCATTTTCCTGTTTCTCGCACTGTGACTTTAATGCAAATATGGTATTTGTCCAGAGCAGGGATTGGCAAACATTTTCTGTAAAAGGTCAGAGAGTAAATATTTTAGGCTTTGGGGGCCATGCCATCTCTGGGACAGCTACTCAACTCTGCCACTGTAGATTGAATAAGTAAATGAAGAAGAACGGCTGTGTTTCCATAAACCTTTATTTACAAAAAATCAGGCAGTGGGCAATATTTGGCTCCGGGGCCATGATTTGCTAAAGCTCTGCCTTGCAATCCTGAGGGTGTGTACCAATGACCAGTGAGCCTGTCCGATTTTAGGTTCCTGAGCCCCACCTCCAGATAACTCTAACACAGATGGTGAAACACCGTGAAGAATTAGTTCTTAGAGGGTACCTGAAACTCTTCTAGGCCCTGAAAAACTGGCCCTAAAGTATGGGGTGGGAGTTTGAAGAAAAAGAGTTCAGAATCACTTAACGTCTTATTTACCCTGGTATGAATCTGTTTCCCTTTTATTTGGTGCAGCCATATATCACTTGTCATGGGCTAGAATTGTCATGGGCTAGAATGTCATGAGCTAGGCAATTCTTTCTAAGAAGACAGATATCCCATCACCCACCCAGCAGAAGGGATAAATGGTTCAAAAATGAAATTATACCCTGTTGATTTTACTGTCAAGGGGAGAGTCCTCTCTCTAATGGGCAATAGGAGACCCAGTGGCCACGCACAGGCTGGGCTTGTGCCCAGGGATGCAACCACTTCAGGCCAAACCTTGACCACTGCTGCCAGGGTCTGATGTGGCTGCCACATGTGCAGAGCTGAGCAGACACCACATCAAACAACCACTGCCCTCAAGGAAAATAGTCTGGCATCTCTTCAATGATCCTCTAAGGACGGACTGCTCCCTGGAGCAACTTTTTTCTTTCTTAGAGAATGAGGACTTCTTGGATTTATTTATTCATTGAAGAGAAAAGTTAATGGTTTTGAAATCTCTGTGTGAGATTTTAATCTGGTCAATTGCTTTTAAATACCTCTTGTCTAGGCATGTCTAAGACCTATGGCTAGGGCAATTCAAGGAGTGAGAAATCATTTAATAAATGTAATAATGATGACACTTACTTGGTGGGAACAATGCTGAGAGCCTTCCATACACAGGTTCCTTCAGCTCTTACAGCATCCCTCAGAGCAGGTTCTGCAGTTGCACCCATTTTTGCAGAGGAGAACCAGAGGCTCTGAGAGTTTAGGTAGCTATCCAAGGTCACCAGCCAGTAAGCATCACAGCTGTGGTTTAAACTCAACAATTCTGACTTTCAATTCTGAACTCTCAATCTCTACTAAATGAGGTGAAGACAACATAGTAAGGGAGTAGATACACCATGGGTTCAAAAGGAGAAAATCAGAATGCCCAGCCTCATTTTGACTAAAATCTGTGATCAGTGTTGAGTAAGGTTTTCACTGATATCTAACTGAAAACTGGCATTTTCACTGGCATTCACTCACTTAGTAAATGAGTAACTAAGTGGCATTTACTCACTTAGAAGATTTTTTTTTGGTCTTGCTTGTTTTTTTTTTTCATGATATTGTACATTTTTATTTTTTGGCATTTTAAATAAAATATAATCAATGTAAAGCCTGTGTTTGTACAATAAGTTATATAAACTAATTTAAAATGAAGGGAAACAAGAAAAAAATCCCCAGAGACAGATATCAGTGTTTCTTAAATTCTAAATATTAAACACTAACTTGAATACTATTTGATTAGCTATTAGAACTGTATACATTCTCAAGTAGAAATATCAAGTAGAAAGTTATTGGAAACATCAACTTTGCCATAGTAATGACTTATGTTACTGAACATTTTCAAGAAAATATAAAGATACGGATGTTTTTACAATTAACATATGAAAATCTTATCTCTCATCTTTAAATCATAAAATTTAAAATAGATTTTATCTAGTATTTCTATTGCTACCTGTGCTTTCTTTTGGTTACAGCTTACATAGAACATCTATTTCCATCTTTACACTTTCGATCTGTTTGTATTCTTGGGTCTAAGAGTAATCTCTTGTGAGCAGCATATAGATAAATCATATTATTTAATCCGTTCTGTCTATCTGTGTCTTTTAATTAGTGAGTTTAGTCCATTAACATTCAAAATTATTACTGTAAAAGCAAATCTTGGCCTTAGCATCTTATCCTGTATCTATAAATACAGATATCAGAGTTCCTTAAATTCTAAATATTAAATAACACTAACAAATACCACTTGATTAGCTTTCAAAACTGAAAGGTTTTCAAAATATCAGGCAGAAATGTATTACAAATATCAACCTATGTTACTGAGCAATTTCAAATTTTGGATTTCAGGAAAATATAAAGATACAAATTTTTTACAATTAATATATGAATATCTTAATCACCAAAAGTGGATTTCTTAGTTAGCTTATCCATAGGCAGAAGAAATAAAATAGAATCATTGTAAAGCCCATGTCTGCACAGTAAGTTTCATAAACCAAATTAAAATTAAAGCAAACCAGGAAAAAAAATCTAGAGATACAGACACTAGAGTTTCTTGGACTCTAAATATTAAACCTAACTTAAATGCCATTTGATTAGCTATCAAAACTGTACACATTCTCAAAATATCAAGTAGAAAGTTATTAGAATCACCAACTTCGTTATAGTAATGACCTATATTACTGAACATTTTCAAGTTTTTGATCTTTTATGATATCATAACATTGAAAATCTATTTTATCTGATATTATTTTAGCTACTTGTGCTTTTTTTTGGTTGCAGCTTACATAGAATATCTATTTCCACCCTACATTCTCAACCTGTTTGTATCTTTGGGTCTAAGATAAGTCTCCTCTGAGCAGCATATAGGTAGATCATGTTATTTAATCCATTTTGTCAATCTGTGTCTTTTAATTAGTGAGTTTAGTCCCTCAACATTCAAATTTACAACTGTAAAAGCAATTCTTGGGTCTGGCGTCTTATCCTATAGCTTTTATTTTTCATACCTATATATCTTTTCCCTCTCTCACTTTTTATCCTTTAAGTTGCCCTTGTTAACAGTATTCAATTCTGTGCCCGACTCCAGACCTTCCTCTCAAGTCTTTTTTCAGTCAACAGAGCTCCCTTTGCTATTTCTCGCAGGACAGGTTTCTGGTTGGCCAATTCTTGCAAACTTGTTTACCGTGAAGATTTTAATCTCTCCCTCAACTTTGCAGGACAATTTGGCAGGATAAAGAATTCTTGGCTGGAAGTCTTTCTCATTCAGAATCTTAAATATATAATACTACTGCCCTCCCACCTCCATGGTGCCTGTTGGTTTGACCTCAGTCTTACATAGATTCCCTCGTATGTAATAAATCTCTTTTCTCTTGCTGCTTTCATAACTTTCTGCTTCTCTTCAAGATCTGACATTCTGATAAGTATATGTTTTGGAGTAGGCCTATTTGGATTTATTCTGTTTGGGATTCGTTGGGTTTGTTTGGTTTGAACATTAATGTGTTTTACCAGGGTTGGGAAGTTTTTCCCCATTTTATCTTCAGCTAGCCTTCTCATCCCTTTACTCTTGTCTTCTCTCTCTGGGGCACCAATAATGCTTGTATTTGTACACTTCATGTTGTCCGTCATTTCCTTGAAATTAAGTTGCATTTTTCCAACTTTCTTGCCATTTGTTCTTTTGAACATCCAACTTCATTTGTCCTGTCTTCTAATTTGCTTATTCTTTCTTCTGTCTCTTGGAATCTACTCTTGCGAGTCTCTAATATGTTTTTAATTTGGTTTACAGTATCTTTCCTCTCTATTATGTCTGATTTTTTTCATTTATTCTTTCAAATTCTTCTTTATGCTCCCCTAGTAACCTCTTGATATCTTTCATATTGTTATGAATAACCTTAATTAGTGCTGAATTCTGAGTCCCCTCGGATAATTGAACTTGGTCATTTGAGCCATATCTGCCTCTTTATGCTTCCCGGGTATCTTCCTGATGTTCTTTGTTTCTTTCTGAACAAGCTTAAGCAGCTTTTCCAAATTCTGTGTCTCCTCAGGTGATTTAATTTGGTCATTACGCTGAGCCATGTCTGGCCGGACCTTCACAGGCTTTATCATCTTCTGCTGCGGATGGGCATTTTAATGTCTCATTAAGGTTATTTTACAGATTTATTACGTTTCCACATCCAAGATTTGGAATCGGGACTCCAGCCAGGGCTGCCGAACACAGCAGGAGCCCAAATCTGCGAACTCTGGGACAGGGGGATGAGCGACACGCACCCCAACGGAGACCCCTCCCCACACTCTCCCCACCCCACCATGGCACCGGGACCGGGGATTTCCGCTTTACACACCTGTGGTCTTCCGTGGGGGAAGGGGGCGGCACCAAGGCCCAGGTCTCTTCTGCAGATTGGATGACAGAAGGGCACACTCCAGTGGCCCCCTCCTCCTCCGGGCTGGGTCCCCAACCCTGTTCGCCCCCCCACCCCCCTCCCCCAATAAATAGGAGGCGCCCACAGCAGCGCATCACTAGGGCGGAAGCAGGCACTTTCCCTGACAAGCGGAGTCGGACAAAAGCTTGTCTGCTGCCTTCCACGTTCGCCGCGGGCTCTCCCAGCTACAGCCAAAGGGAAAAGCACCCCATGCCAGCTGCAGGGGAGGCGGGCGGTCACTGCGCCCAGTCACCCTGTTCCCGCCGGCGTCATTTCTTGGTACTTTGCCCAGGGCCCCCCACCCCCACCCCACGCAGGGCAGAAGACCCTCCACGATCGCTCGCGCCCCAGCTCTGCGTCCTGGCTATCTTCCTTTCGTGTCTCTAATTGTCGCTCCGAGACGGGCAACCCCGGCCTCCTCTACTCCGCCTCCTTCCCGGAAGTCCTGGAGTTCTTTCTTCCTTCTACACCTTGTTTTCAGATGTTTCCGAACTGTGTCTTAGTGACCCTCTGGGACTGTATTTTCTGTCACATGCTGGGAGCTCCTGTTTGTTTATTCTATCAGGTCTTTCCACGCTGGAAGTGATTTTCTGCTGTCATTTGAACTTTTGGCTTAATTCAGCTTCCTCCAGAACTCGGATTCCCAGATCCTGTCTCTCTGTCTCCTCCAGATGATCATTTTTCTTGCATTTTTTGACAGTGGGGGACTGTGGTGACAGAGGGCATGGACTCTGGAACCCGGCTGCCTGGTCAGAAATTCTGGTTCCACCAATTACCAGCTGAAAGACTCTGAGCAAGTTACTTAGCCTCTCTGTGCCTCAGTTCCTTATTCGTGAGCTAGAGGCAATAATAGTGTATTATTGAGGACCTAAATTAAGTGAGGCTTAAATGAGGTACTGCATACAAACTGCTTCTAATAAACGGTGTCCAGTGTGTATGTGGTGTGCGCAACCATCATTAGTTACTTTGTTGTTCCTCTTATTATTATTAGTCTAGGGAAAAATAGAGATTTCACCTTCCTTGATGAGTTCATTTGCCTAGAAATAGGCAAATCCTGGGCGACTGTTTGCATTCCCTCTGGTTTTTTTTTTTTCCTCTCTAGCTTTTAAGAAGTTCAGCAATGAACAACGTTCGCCTTAGCCCAGATGCGGAGCCGGAGTTGTGGATGGCCGCTCCTCTACCCTACCATCCTATAGGAAGTTGCTTGGAAGATTGTCAAGGGAGTTTCATAGCTTCTTTTATGGACAGTCTGCAGTATGGACTGAATGGTGGAAGCAGAGTTAGGCAAGCTTGGTACTAGTGGAACTAAACCTCGGTTCAAAGGGTGAGGTGTAAACAGGCCTTGTGAATTGAGGCATTGTTAGTCCTGCTTGTGTCAGAGCAGAGCTCCCATCATCACCCCTGGGACTCCTCTCCCTCTCACAGAGCCGTTCCCTTGCACATATCTATGACTCTATTACCGTTCCCTTGCACACATCCATAGCTCTATTTTGCCTATTCTCCACCATCATACTTGCCTGGCAAAACCCAAACTGTGGGTGCATCTTTCTCTGTACCTTCTCTGCCAGTACCCAACCATCTGAACGTGGTTGGAAGGAAATACAGTCATGCTGACTGGTCCGGCCATTAGCCTCATGCAGGCCCTTAGTTCTATCTGGAAATTCTATTATATTTCATTATTAAGTTCATTCTCCCGTCATCAAGATGACTGTTTTACTTCCTCCCCACTTGCTTCTCACCTTTACATTTGTTGAGAAAATTAAAGCAATCTGGAAAGAATTTCCACATTTTCCCATCAACGAATCTACATCCTAATCTGCACATTACCTTTTCTCCTGTTATGACACAAGAAGTCTTCATGATGCTCTCTCACTTCAATCCCTTCTCCACTTGTGTGAGCATTGGCAACCCATTTTGCCTACTCAAGATCTCTGCCCAGCAATTATCCCCTCTGCTTCCTTTATCATCACTTTTCCCCATACTGTTAAGTCATTTTCATATACTGTAACACTTCCCATCCTAAGAAAAACCCAATTTTGAGCCCATATCCCTCTCCATGTTATGAATCCTTTCTTTGCTCCCTTTTCAAAAAACCATTTGAGAAAAATAGCTGTACTGTATCATATCTATCATTCCCTTCCCTTCCCCCAATTCAGTCTGCTCAGGCTTCTCTCCCACCCCTTCATGGAAATTGCTCTTGTCAAGGCCACTGGTGACCTCCATGTTGCTAAATTTAATGCATCATTCTTTTCCCTCATGTCTCTCATTTTTTGACTCATTACAGCATTTAGCGCAGTTGCTTGTCCCTTCCTCCCTGTTATACTTGACTTTGAGGAATCAGGAGATTTTATTCCAATCTGATCCTTTTCTGTTTCTTCTTCTTCTTTTTTCCTTTGGCCAGTTATTTTCTTCTTCTCAACTTCAAAATGTGCCCTGGGGATTCATCTACAAAAGTCATCTCTGCTCTATCTTTTCTCGAACTCTAGGCAATCTCATCCTGGCTCATAGCTTTAAGTACATTTTGCCTGCTAATGATGGGTCTCAATTGTATCTCCAAGCCTGTCTGCTCTTCCAAACTCTGGAATAACTGTCTAGTTGATATCTCCCCTTTGGTGTCTAGTGGGCATCTCAAGCTTTCCATGCTCATATTTGAACACTTTATGGTCTCACCATCATCACCTTTCCAAATTCCTCTACCTGTAGCCTTGTCCATCTCAGTTAAGGGCAATGCCATCCTTCCAGTTGGCCAGGCCCCACACTGCTAGAAAAATCCTTATCTCCTCTTTTTTATCACACTCTTCATCCAATGTATCAGCAAATCCTGTTGTTTTAACTTCAAGACATATACAAGATATCTACATCTTCATTGCTGTCAAGAGGGATGAACACATATGTTTTTGAAAGAAGCTGTTTGTGGATGTTTAGAGAGACTTTATTAATATTCATGCCAAATTGGAAACAAACCTAATATCCTTCCAGCTGGTGCAGAATAAACAAACTGCAGTACATCCATACAATAAAATACTACTCAGCAATAAAAAGGAACGAACAACTGATATACACAATAATATGGATGAATCACAAATGCTTTCTGCTAAATGAGTGAAACCAGGCTTGAGAGAGAGACTACACACGGCGTATGATCCCATTTCTATGACCGTCTGGAAAACAGAAAGCATATCAATGGTCAGGGGCTGGGGATGAGATAAGCAGCTGTCTACAGAGGGGCTCAAGGGATTTTTGGGGGTGATGGAACTATTCTGCATCTTTATTTTGCTGGTGGTGCTTGCACAACCATGTGTTTGTTTAATCTCCTACAACTGTGCACTACAAAGGGGTGAATTTTATGATATTTAAATTGTATCTTAATAAACTTGACTAAAATAAGGTATCAGGCAGCACGTGGGATACAGGATAAAGGAGCCATCTCCTGGGCTCTAATTTGTGGAGGTCTCCAGTTGGGGAGACCCTGGGGTACAAAAAGAGCAAAGAGGACTTCTTGATGCAAAGCATGTCTGAGAGATGCTTGCAAACCCAGCCTCATTCCTGGTTCATTGAACCCTGGGTCTACTGCAGTAAGATGAATTCTATACCCCCCATCTTGGTTGTTGAAAGCCTAGTCGGGGCTGATTAAAGAGTTGGGAAAGGCTGAGTCAACAGATGGGTGATGTGAAAAAGTCCAGCTGAAGCGGGCTGGGAAAGATGGAATCGAGTAGGTGATGTTCTGAGCAAGAGCTTTTATGTCCCAGGCTTTCCAGCATGAGACCCAGGCAGTGCTGTGGACAAGGGACAGGGTAGCATGGGGGACTTGTGTAAAGGAGTGATTTAGCAGGGAGCTTTCCCTGTTGGGGCAATATTTCTACAGACCAACCAAGGGTGACCTTTCTAAGTAGGAAAATGCCTTCAGATAGGGAAGTCTCTCCTATACACTATTCAATGAACTTTATCTTTATCAGTTAAAAACTCCCAATTTTCCCTTCCATGATACCTGGTAGGGACCTATCTTTTCTTTATTCCTTTTGAAAAGAGAGAGCTTTTGGAGGCTGAGAGTGGTATTAGTGAGATTTGATGCCGGCAAACACATGATTCAAGTTCCCAATTTCCGTTCCCATTACTGCAGTGCCTCGGGCAAAACCTCTAACCTCGGTTTCCCCCAAATACAGAATAAGGAGGAGGGTCTTTACTTATTTATGATGGACTTTGTTGCTTGTATGAGAGATGTTCCAGTGTAAGTGTTATTACAAGGCCCAATTTACTGTCCAGAAAGAAGCAATTCTGATAGAAATCTTTCATTTAATTAAAATTGATTTTAAAATTGCCTGATCAATAGTGAGTTAAAAATTCATCCTGGCTCAGAGGAAGGGGGGAGGTCTCGGCGGTCCTGAGTGAAGTGGCTTTGGCTCAGGAGTCAGGCTGGCCCTGGGCTGGCCCGGCTTGGTCGGCAGAAGCCTGATGGCTTTCTCTGTGGTCCAGATGTCCAAGTACTCCCTGAGCAAGGAAGGGTGCACTTGAAGAATCAACTCTTATTTCTTGTATTTTGAGGAAGAAAGCCTTAAAAATGCAACTGGCCATGCTTGGTAAGATTGAGCCACTTAATTTAGTAGAACCAATGAAAATATTTACTTATTTGTTTTGGTGGGGAAAGGGTGACCTGTTTCCTTGAAAGCCACCTCCCAAGGTACCGAGGGCCTTTCCCATGTGTCCAGTCACTTCAAATGGAAAAACTGGAGCCATTTTCCCACCTTCCTAACTGCCCCCACTCTCAACATGCAATCATTTGCTAACTTTTATCACTTCAACCATTGAATATTCTGCCCTTTTCCATCCCCACTGCTTTTGCCCTTGATCAAACTCTCTTCACCTCTCACATAGACCACTTTAACAGCCATCTTGCTAGTCTCGCTGGCTCTTGCCCAACTCTCGAGTCTGTCTTCTGTGCTGCTCTCTGGGAAAGCTCCTTAAAGCATAGGTCATCTTGGATCATCTGCTGCTCAGAAATCTTTGGTAAGCCCCATTTAAATACAGAATTAAGTTCAAATGCTTCAGTGGGCATTCCAAAACTTCCACGATTGGATCTTTTTCCGGCAAGTAATGTTTACTATATGTCTCCTAACAGGCTACCAGCTCTCTTCTCTATTTCCATACTGCTCTACTTAGTACTTTGAAAACATGCAGGCCTCTTCCCGATCTCCATGGCTATGCTCAAACTGTTTCTCCTGATTGCAACATGTATGCATTCATTTGGACTCTGCTATGTTCTCCACCTGTTTTAGGCAAGGGCGGGATTCAGGGGTGTTGTATCAGTCTGACAAAGTCCCTGTCCTCCTGGAGCAGACATTCCAATGGGGGAGATACGTTATTAAAAAGTAAACACATAAATAAATGAAGAAATACAGATTGTGTTATATATTATCGAATAAATCAATGGAGTCCTGTGGTGAAGATAATGCTGTTTTGGGGAGGATCCAATTAAAAGGGCAGGCACAGCCATTCTGATTTAAAATGAGACCTGAAGGATGAGGTAGGGGCAGATGTTTAGACATGTGCACCAGGCAGAGGGAACGGTGATTCTGATGCCAAAGGGGGAGAGAACTTGGCATATCCAAGGGAAGCCAGTGGGGTTGCAACACGGGGAATGTTTTTTGGGAAAGTGTCTGAAGATGGAGGTGGAATGTTGAGGGGCAGATTGTGCATGGTGTCTGAGACCTTTGAGCCATATTCCAAGTGAAAGGAAAATGTTTAATGCATTTAAGCAGTAGCCAACATTGCCTATTGTGATTTAAAAATCCCTTTGGCTTCTGATGGCAAATAGAGTGGAGGGGGCAGGTGTAAGCGGGAATGCCAGTCTTCTAGTTGTGAGTTGATGTTGGCAGCTGAACTGGAGATAAGTGGGTGTATCAAGAACAAGCTTGCTTCTGACCATAGAAGCCACAAAGGGAAGGTACCTGCTGACACTACTTTTTTTGACTTTAAGATTTGAGCATGTGAGTTAAGCTTCAACAACCAGACAAAGCCCTTCCAGCACCTTGAATTGGAGGCTGTTGAAACAAAGAAGCAGAGACAGTAGAGAAACTGTTTTGGGGTTGGGCATTGGTGATAATGACAGCAGCAGTAGCAGCATTGTGGAGCTTAGTATTTGTGAATGGAGACCAAAGTACAGGGGTGTCCCTGAATCCCATAAGACTGTGGGACTGCAAGTTATTTGGTGTGGAGAGTATCCACGCTGTTTTCAGGTTTACCCAGAAATCAGACCACCCCAGCTGGAGGCTTTTCCACCAGACTGATATCTTGGCTGATCACCTGATGTGCTTGGTTCTGTCTTCTATGACATGATTTGAGCAAAGGTAGTGACAGCCTCACAACTGAGGGCCTCAACTCCACCTTTGGTTAAGAGGTGGGCATGGGAGAATGGAGTGATCATTGCCAGCCTCTCTGCCTGGCAGCGGCATTGAGTCAGGCCATTATGTGTCTGGCTTAGGTGTCACATACAGAGACCTAGCTGAGTGTCATGTAGGCATGGAGCACAAAGGACTGTGATTGTGCAAATAGACAGCCAAGAGGAAAGTGTCCTGATGGAAATAACTTGACAGTGGAGCCAGAATATGTGGGTGTAAGCCTTGCTCCATATTCCCCAGCTATGTGATGTTGGACACGTTGCTTAGGCTTTCTGAGTTTTGGTTTCTTTCTCCTTCTTTGAGAGATGGGTTAACGGGCTTGTCTGAGCTTACACATCTAGTTAGTATGGCAACTTGAAATCTATCCCAGTTCTGCCGGTTTTATTATTCATCATGGAAAAAATATTTATTGAGCAACTAATATGAGTCATTCTGCCAGATCCAGGGGATACCTGCTGCTGTGGAGCTTCTAGTCCATCAGGGAAACAGCTTAAACAAATATGTCCAAGTGAGGTTAGTGCTATAAAGAGGAAGCAGAAGGGGCTATTAGAAGCATATGGAAGGGAGAGCAATAAATGGGAATAAAAAACTGCATAATTAATGTTCTTATATAAGCTCCATTATTGTATCTATTGTTATCTAAAATGCAGAAAGCATATATGTATAAAGCTGTTAATCACAATATTATTCATAATAGCAAGAAGTTGGGAATAACCTAAGTTCTCCAACCATAAGGGAGTAGTTATGGAAACTATGCTCAAATGGTGTGGTGTAATGTATAACAGAGTCTCTTAAAATGAGGCTTATTATGTTTATGGTGTTATGGGGGGAAACATATTAAAAGTATAAAAATCCGGGCCATGGTGGCTCAGCAGGCAAGAATGCTTACCTGCCATGCCAGAGGACCTGGGTTCAATTCCCGGTGCCTGCCCATGTAAAAAAAAAAAAAAAGGGTATAAAAATCCAGGGTGCAGGGTTTATACAGTGTGATCTCAAATATATTTGGGGAGGAAGTGGGGAAGAACCTAGGTGATTTCTGAGTTGTGGTAGGAATTATAGTTGATTTTTTTCTTATTTGATTTTTTTCCTTATAGGTCCTAAATTCTCTAGCAAACCAGAGTAAAAATAACAAATAAAAACCTCATGAAGCATTCACATATTTGTTGAGTACCTGCTGTAATGTCAAAAACATATACGTGGCACTTAGGGACACAGAGGAAAACCATAAAGTATGTCTAGGACTTACCTACGAGAACCCTATAATCTTGTTGAGACACCAAAATAAGCACATGCTGCAAGTAGAAGATAAGTCTGTGCTAAAGGAGAAAGTTCAGACAATTTACTGAGAACTAGAATCATAACAACTTGTGTTCTAGTTTGCTAGCTGCCGGAATATAACCCACCAGAGACAGATTGGCTTTCAGTAAAAGGGTATTTGTTTAGTTAACATATAGTTCTTCAGAGGAAAGTCAGCTAACTTTCAACTGAGGCTCTTTTTTACGTGGGAAGACACAGGGTGATCTCTGCAGGCCTTCTCTCCAGGCCTCTGGGTTCCAACGACTTTCTCTGGGGTGATTCCTTTCTGCATCTCCAAAGGCCTGGGCTGAGATGTGAGTGCTGAGATGAGGTATGCTGAGCTGCTTGGGCTGTGCTGCATTGAGTCTCTCATTTAAGCACCAGCCAATGAAATCAAACATCGTTCATTGCGGCAGGCACGCCTCCTAGGTGAGTGGAGATGTAATCAGCAACAGATGAGGTTCACATGCCATTGGCTCATGTCTACAGTAATAGAACTAGGCACCTTCACCTAGCCAAGTTGACACCTGAATCTAACTACCACAACTTAAGTGAGCACTTATTGCATGCCAGATAGGATTGTAAGCACTTTACTTATGTAGTCACCTTGCATGGTGGGGTTAAAATTGCTACTTTCTAAATGAGATCACTGAGGCTGAGGGGGTTAAGTAACTTAGCCAAGGCCACATGACTGTGATTGTTTTATAGCAAGGCTTGTGCTCCTAATCATTACACGAAACGCTTTTACAGCATGGTAGAGTCTATAGGCATACATTGGAAATATTACATGATGGGGGTAAATTGTAGGTGTTTTTGGACAATCCTTAGATTTTTCCTTGAGCTAGGTGCAGGGAGAGATGCCTGGAACCATCCCCAAGCTTTGGGCACATGCCTTCACCCAGTATTTATTGAGCTCCTGCCATACTCCAGGCATTGTGTGCAGGAATATTCATGGCCCCAACTCTTATGGAACTTGCAGGCTATGGGGGATACTGACATTAAACACTGAACAAAGAAATCTATGGAAGAAAGGAAAATTCCCATTTGGGAAAATGAAATGACCATAAAAGTGTCACTAGCATGCAGGTGTGTCAAATGATGAACAGCAGAAATAGGCTGGAAAGTGGCTCTGGGGCTTGGGTTAAGGTACTTGGCTGAGGACATTTGGGTTTCATTCATGGCAACCCTCAGAAGAGACCAAAATATTATTAATAATAACTGAAGCTTCAAAGTTATTCCACCAGGCAGTTTACTTGGCTTCTGAGTGTGCATTTCCTAGTCTACAAAATGGAGGTGGCAGCATCTGTGTTGTGGGGTTGCTGCACTAGTGAAAGGGTTTACCAAACATAAGGAGTTTAGCACAAGTTCTGGCATGTAGAAAATGCTCAATAATGTTGGCTGTTATACTGCTTTAGGGTTCGAGAGCAAACACTAAGATGACTTAGGGGCTAGAAGGGACTGTGACTTAGAAATCACTCTTTCCCCTTTGCTGATATGAACACGAACCCCCTTGTGTTGAACTTCGATTTCCACTGGGATGATGTGTGATGAATCTATTCCTTCACAATGTGTGCTGCAGGAAGTAGGTATCGGTGAGAAGAATGTTAAGTTTGCCATTATGCTTATATATTATTATGTCATTATTGTGTCTGCAAATCTCTTATCTCCTTCACACATTCTCTGTTCTTCTTTGCACTTTAAAAGGTCAACTTCTATAGACCGTGTTACCCAGCTCCCTGGCCACAGTTGGAATTGGCCAACAGGAGTCTCCAGCAGGTGGTTGGTAGGCAGGAGAAGAGAGAAGTCAGCGTATCTCTTACCCACTCTACCTTGGTGCCGCAATTCTGGCAATAGCTACATGCCCTCCACTCCTAACTACAGCTCTTCCTTGAGGACCCTTCTCCTGGCTGGGCTCCAGTACTATTACATATTCCCCTGTTACTCCAGACCTAGGGAGGATTTGGCATTACAAAACTTTGGCACCCCATATTTGCCCCTTAACTTGGCTGACACTGCTTAAGTAGTTCCTTCCTTACAATCTCTTCATTTTCACCATAAGATGCTAAAATTTCATTCCTACCAGGATCCTGTTTAATATTAGGCCCCTATACCTGCCAGATTCTGGCAATGCTGAGGGTCTCCCAGCACCCTCATCTCCCTAAGAGTCTTCTTACTGAAGGCAATGGGAGAGAAATCATGACACTGAGGAGCCTTTTTGACTCGGCATCCGGAACTGAGTTCTGGTCTTGAATTCTGATCCCTCTGCTTTCCTCCTGCTGTAAAATAGACGGAGTGAATTTCCTTGTAAGTTGAAGGAAACATTGTGCTTCTTTAAAGAATCAGTGCTCGTAGCTATATGGAGTTCCACAGGAAATATCTCCACCTGGTCATCTTACTTCCTGCAGAAAGGATGGAGTCCCTGCCACCTGCCCTGTCAATGATGCTAATTCAGCTCTGAAATTGGCCTGCAGTTGCAGGAGCAAAACTCTTATTGAGCCACATCTGGTCAATGTCTTCCTTTCCAGGCTGAGCTTGGCCAGCTCGCTCCTCAAAGAACCACATACAAAGTGAGACAAGAAATTTACAGTTTTCTTAGGATTTTTGTTATGAGATATGACCCATCTGGATAAGAAATAAAAATGGCAATGGATATAGGTGAGATCAAACAACAGGTGAGGTGAGCGTGGAGGGGGGGGAGGGTAGCATGCATCATCAATAATTCTCGATATATTCTGATATTGCAGAGAATAGGAAACTGTTCTTGACTGTCCAAAATTTCCAAGTTTCCCCATTCTGCCAGGAACAGACTCCACTATTGCCACAGGGATGGACTTGTGCAGCCACTTCACTAAGACGTGCAGACTAATCCTTTCGTGGGCCCTGATCCTAGTAAGGTAAGTTAAAGTTCTTCCCTATGTTGATGCTGGGAAAGAGATGAGATCATGGGAAAAGTTATTTAGAATGGAAGAAAATGAGAACATTACACAGACAAAAGCCCACCTGAGTGGGGGGAAGGTCAGCTGCATGCAGACCACATTGTTCAAGCTCCTTGATACACCTGTGCCTGAACCCATTGATTTTTACTCTCTTTCTCTTTGTCTATTAAGTTAGCATTGGATGTGATTTGTCTCCTAAAATTCTAGGATCGCTGACTTTAGGAGTGTGCCTATAGAAAATCTAGGGCTAACGGAGCCTGCATAGACTTTGGTAACAGAATTAGTTAGCCCCAACACCCGCCACTCCACATCAGGCATAAGGGCTTTAGCTGAACTCTGATCATGAAGGGTTCCACTAGATAGGGCTTGCTTGTTTTCCAAAATTGTCCTTGCAGATGAAGGTACAAGGGTAATGACTTATTCATAAAAGTTACTGCAACAGAGCGATACTCCTGGACCTGACCTGACTTGGGTAGGGAGGCCATGGGGATTGCAGAACCACTAGGTTCTGGTGTCTTTCAGGGAGTATCAGGGCCCCAGTCAGCTTGGACAAGCGGAAGGCCTGACATAGCAGGTGTTTTGGTTTGTTAAAGCTGCCAGAATGCAATATACGAGGAATGGATTGACTTTTACAAAGGGGATTTATTAAGTAACAAGTTACAATTCTAAGGCCATAGAAATGTCCAAATTAAGGCATCAACAAGAGGTTACATTCACTGAGGAAAGGCCCATTGTATCCAGGTTCCTCTGTCCATGGGAAGGCACATGGCAGCACTTGTTGGCCCTTCTCTCCAGGGGTAGTTTCAAATGGCTCTCACAGCATCTCTGGGTCCTTCTGGCTTCTGCTGGAGCATTTTCTTTCTTCAAGCATCTGCGGGTCCTCTCTTAGCGTCTCCAAAACAAACTCTGGATTTCATCTCTTAGTTTAGCTTCTCCTGGGGTGTTTTCTGTCTCCAAGCATCTGTGCTTTCTCTAAAATATCTCCTTCATAAAGGACTCCAGTAAACTGATTAAGAGCCACCTTGAATGGGTGGGGTCACATCTCCATGGAAACAACCTAATCGAAGGCCCCACCCAACAATGGGCCTGTCCCCACTAGATTGGATTAAAAGACCATGGGCTTTCTGGGATGCTTAACAGTTTCAAATCAGCACAGCAGGCATTCAATAAACATTGTCTATATAGTACTATCACCCCTATGTGAAAGAAAGAAACTGAAATATCTTGCATGGAAAAAAGACTGGAAGGAAATTAGTGAAATTATCTCTTTCATCTGTTGTGACTCAGAATTCTTTTTATAGCCCCTTATAATTTTTGATATGTCCTATAATGAACTTATAAGTATAATGTAGAAAAAAATCTCTTTATGCGTAAAACAAACATTAGTTAAAGGAAAGAAAGTGTGATTGTCTTTCACTTTCAAGAGGAAAGTGTGAGAGCCCCCTGAAGGAGGTAAGTAGAGAGCAGTGGAGGTACCTTTTCGCTTGATTTATTAGTTTAAGCTTTTGAGAATGTTGCTTCAAACCTTCTGACCTATATCCTAAAGCTCTGTTCACATCTCACCAGTAGAAGACCTTCAGGGTGCTGCTACCTACTCATAAGTGGGAAATGCTTTTACCTAAAAAACGAGTATGGGGTGATTACAGCTCTTCCATTGCCTTCTTTTTTAGGCCCCTTAAAGAAGGTGGGTGGTTAACTGGAATTAGCTTCTGCTCCTGTACACTCTTTAGGACTCCTCTAGTTGGAAAGAAGGAAAAATCTAGAATCTGTAACAGAGAGAGCAGCTGGAGAGACGCTGCCCTGGGAATGTCGTCAGGGATTAGAGCAGAGCATTTGGGGTGAATCAGCTTCTGATAACACTTCTCCATCTGCCCATTTCACTTGTCCCATGGAACACCCTGGACCAGGAGTTCTGACTCCAGGACTCCCATGAAACTTGGGCAGATTCACTGAGTGACCCCAAATCTCAGCCTGCTCCTCTCCTCCCCTGTCCTCACCACACATAATTTCTCATGGAGAGAAAGCCAGTTTTGTTTATTTAGATGATAGAATTACTAATTATGTCCAACAACTTTTTCCTTAAGCAAAACATTCCATGGTTGAGGCTGGAAAACATTAGTGTGAGGAGGAGGAGGATGGAGGAGAAGGAAGGAGTGTTTTTCTTTTCCTCTGATTGATGATGGAGTGATAATCTTGGCCTGCTCGCAAGTCGCTCTTTCCCGTGGATAGCTGGATTCTGTTTTGCCAGCTCTAATTTGAAGCAAAGTCTGCTCCAACCAGTCTCCGCCTCTGCATTAATGTTTATTAAACGTCAGCATAGCACATACAGATGCCTCCGATGCCAGTAGCCCTTGCTCCAGGGCCAATTCCAGGTTATTGTACGGGAGGGGTGAGCTCCTACTTCGGCTTTGCTTTCACAAAGCGCACATAAAGTAGGAGGATGGGAAGGAATTTATGGCTCACAAATGAAGCCTGCAGACAATGCTGATTTGGGAGTTGCTGTATTGCAGATGTCACTTAAGGACATAACAATACCAGGATTCCCATGGTTTAAAATTGTTTGGAAGAATATGAGGAGAAGACACTGGCTTCTTTTGCCCTTAAGATGTGAAATATGAAGAACTGCAAACAACTGTTAGCTTTATAATTTATCCCCTACCTGCTTTTCCTTTCATCCTTTCCACGGGAGGGGAAGCAAACATGGGACAAAATTTGAGTGCAAGTAGTTGGTTTCAGAGGGAATCCCAGGAGGCACTGTTAGGGGAATAGGGGAGTAAGATTGGGAGAGAAGGAAGTCAATAAAGAGTCTACTTATGAAGGATCCCTTTCCCATCAGGCAACTCTGAGAGCCTGTAGAGTTCTTGTCTCAGAGCACCCAGGATTGAGAACTCTGGGGTTTTCATCCACTGACCCCTGTCTGCCAAGATCTGCTCCTATGGCATTAATCTCTTGTCACCTCTGCTCAGCCTGCACATGAGGACACTCCTGCCTGGAAGGGAACCCCAAGCTGAGGTCCAGCTCAACCTGCACATGAGGAAACGCCTGCCTGGAAGGGAACCCCAAGCTGAGGTCCAGGTACCCGCAGGGGAAAGCCAGGGTGTTTGCAAGGATGGTGAATGCAGAGGAGAGACGGGCAGGCACTGGGAGCACCCCCTGCCTCCAGGATCAGAGGGCCCTGCATTGCAATCAGGGATATATTTCCTTAACTTTGGAAAACACTTTATAGGGTAATTTGCTGGGAGAGAGAAAGAAAATGATTGTCCTACATTTCCCACTTTCATTTGTTGATTAACTGAGACTTGTTCATTTATTCGATTATTTAATTTTTCATTCAACAAGTGTTTTTTGAAAGCCCACCATATGCCAGGAGCTACTCCAAAACCTGGGGCCTTGGCTGTCAACAAGACAGAAATGACATGTTCTCTGCCCTCCAGTATCTCCCACACTAGTGAAGCAGAAACAATAAAGATAGAAACAAATGCAGAAACAAGACACTAGAGGTCGTGATGATATTATCAAGGGAATAAAGAGGGTGATAACAGAGATAATAGAGGGCAGTTACTTTAGATGCTTGAGAGGGTAGTATTGCAAAGACAGTCTCTATGGAGAGGGACTAAGAAGCCAATCACTATTTACTGAGTATGGACACCATGCTAGGCCCTGGTAACACTAAAGTGGAAAGATATAGTTCAGGGACTCACAGATCAGTCCTGAGACCAGCATATAAACAGATAGAAACAATGTATCATCCCCAGGTCTGGAAGAGCTGTGGGTTCTCAAGGAGTTGGTAATTACCTCTAGGGTAGGTCACTGCAGGCTTACAATAGAGGATGCCATTTGAGCTGGGTATCAGAGTATGCTCAAGGGTTTGCCTGGCATAATTGGTGGGGAAATTGACAAAAACAAGAAGGTGAAACTGAATAATGGAAAGGCTGTTTTCGTATTGTAAACAGTATTCATTTGAAGATTTGGAGTCACAATTTCTTGGAAAGACAAGGGCACGTGTACAACTATGTGCACACACGCATATACATGCAAATATATTCGTACATGGTAAGCTTGAGAATTAGAGAAATTGTGACTATAACTGCAATTCGCTGATTTGTGAGCGCCAGGACAGAGTGGGCATTGGGTGGGACTCTGTGGCTGCTTAACACTTTGACTCTAGCAACGATGTTAATTCTTAGAGTTTCTGAATAATTTATGGGCACAGAAAAGGTCAGCTCTTTGGTGCCCAAAACTGCCAAGGAAGTTTCACTCAAAAACAGGAGACAGTGACCTTCATCATCACAAGGTGTCCCCTTAAACTGAACAGTGGGAAAATTCTCAGAATAAGAGAGAGATATTGTTACCCCCGTGATGAAGATCAAGGTGAGAGAAAAGGGATGGACGAGCAAAGCCAAATCCCAATGGTTCCCACCATTATCAAACAGCCATATGCTTATTGTAATTTATGTATTTATTTAATTAGAGACGTTGTAGGCTTACAGAAAAACCATGTAGAAAATACATATACCCCCCTATTTTTGACACTTTGCATGTATGCTACCTCTGTTACACTTAATGAAGGAATATTAAAATTATACTGTTGACTATAGTCCATAGTTTATATTACATGCATTTTTCCCACTTGCCACTCATTGTTAGCACCTTGTATTAGTGTCATACATTTGTTATAATTCGTAACAAAGTACAAGAAAGAGCATTCTTATGCTTGGGCTATTAACTATAGTCCAAAATCTACAACAGGGTTCACTGTATTATACAGTCCCATGTTTTATCTTTTAATTTGTATTCCAGTAACATATATGACCTTAAATTTCCCCTTTTAACCATATTCACATAAATAATTCAGTGTCATTAATTATACTCAACAATAATGTGCTGCCATCACCACCATCCGTTTCCAAACACTCATGTTTTAACTTAGGAAAAGAGCATTGTGGTGCATCTAGTCCTCATTTTAAAAATATGTTAAAAAGTGAACATGCACTGAGGACTTACTCTGTGTTAACACTAAGGACTCTGTATGCCGTCCCTCATTTAATCCTTACAGCTGCGATGAGCATACTAGATTATACCCATTTCTCAGAGGTGGAAGCAGAGGTTGAGAGAGCTGAATGGATGTGGGCTCCATAGCAGGAGAACTGTAGAGCTCAGATTAAAATCTAAGTATGCCTAATTCTAAAGAGAAAGCTCATAACCAGAGGGCCATGCCATCCTCCTTACATAAAAATCAGGAGAACCAGAGTTTTAGTCCCACGTGTATCTTACCTAATGACAACAGGCAAGAACTACATGTCATGGACATTTTAATAAGGAGGGTAATGAAAACTAAATGTTAATAAACAAAAACTGACAATTGACTTATGCTTCTGGGAATGGGGAGTGTATGTACTTTTCCCTTTTCCTCCCACACTAAGGACAACTAAAATACCTGCACCTCATGTATAAAACCAACGTGAGAATGTTCTGAAAGGTGGCGAGATAAAGGCAGACCAGCTAGAGACCTCAGGACCCACGCAACGACATGGTGAAGAATTCTTTGGATTTCCTTTTTGCCTCATATAGTCTAGACATGACCCTGAGAAAATCAGCCACCTAAAAATGCCAAAAGGCATAGATTTAAAAAAACAACAATAACAAAGCTGCTCTCTCTAGCTAAACAATGAAGAAAGTGGCAGACTATCAAGACAGAAGGATTTTAGACAATTGCTATTCTACTTAGAAATTAAACACCATAGAAAAGATTGTGGTCCCACCTCCCTCCATGCCAAGAAAGTCCAAGTGGGGGGAGTCTAGACTTCCAGCCACACGATGCTGCAACAAAGTGCCCTAATACCCAACCCTGGGATGGTGTTAGAAGAAAGCCAAGTAGGTCACTGGGACGTTCATCTGTGCAGGCCTGTCATGAACACACAAACCTGTCCTCACCTCCCTCTCTTCTCCCGCATCACAGTCTCAATGCTCACTGCGTCAGCAGCCAGGACTCCTACCTCTGCCCAGTGATAATGGGGAGCTCCCCATCTTAGGTGATAGTGGAGCCAAGTCTAGAACCTGAAATTCTACCTCCACCTGTAATAAGAAGGCTCTGCCTTCCCCTGCCAGAGCCTCTAGTGTCAGCAAAAGTCAACCAAAACCTAAGGTTTAAATACGATCCAGAGTCTCAGTACATAATTCCTAAATGTCTAGGTTTCAATAGAAAATCACATTACACCAAGAACCAGGAAGATCTCAAATTGAATGAAAGAAGAAAATATTAGATGCCAGCACTGAGATGACAGAGGTGTTAAAGTGATCTGACAAAGATTTTAAAGAAGTCATGATAAAAATTCTTCAACAAACAAATGCAAACACACTTGAAACAAATAGAAAAGTAGAAAGCCTTGGTAAATGAAGAGAGAGTCCTAGTCTAGTGAAGATAAGGAAGACCAAATGGAAATTTGAGAATTGAGAAATAAAATGCTGAGATGAAAACCTTAGATTATGAATTCAACAGTAGAATGTAAAGAGAGGTCAGGGGAAAGAATCAGTGAACTTGAAGATAAGACAATAGAAAATACCCAATCTATACAACAGAGAAATAATAGACTGAATAGAAAATTGAAGAGCTTCAGGGAACTGTGGGACCATAACAAAAGGTCTAGCATTTGTGTTATTGGAGTCCTGGAGGAGAGGAGAAAGAAGATGGGAGCTGAAAAAGTTCTTGGAAATATAATGACTGAATTTGCAAGATACCTAAACCTACAAATTCAAGTTCCCACCCGAGTTCAACTACTTCTAGGCACCTTTGCCCAGGCTGTCATCAACTTACATGAAAGTCTACCAAAGCCACCTGCCCTGTCTCACCTTTACAATCACGAAGCCAGAGTGAACTGGAAGAAAATATAAATGAGATCCTGAGACTCCACTGCTCAAAGTGCTCCAGTGGCTCCAAATCACAGTAAGACTCCACTCTAAACTCCCAACTGAGGCCCACTAGGACCTACGGTCTCAAGTCTTTGCTGGGCTCTGCTGTGCCCCTCTCTCCTATCTAACTACTGACTTTCTGTTCCATTAACAATCAAGCTTACCTCTGTCTCAGGGCCTTTGTACTGGCTTTTCCTTCTGCTTAGATGCTTTCCATCAGAGATTTGTGTGGCTGCCTCTTTTTTATCATTGAGTTTCAAACCAGATCTTGTCTCTGTAAGTGGTTTTTCTGGCCACTCCAATGAAGTGAAGCACTCCCTGAATTATCCCATATTCCTTTGACCTGTTTATGGCTTCAGGGTAACCATTGTCTTTTTCTTTTGTGTGCTGTATGGTGGGGGTCAAATTTCATTCTTTTTCCATGTGAGCATCCCATTGTTGCAGTACCATTTGCTGAAGATTTTTTTTGGGGGGGGGTGGGTAGGGGAAAGTGCATAGGGCCAGGAATCAAACCCTGGTTTCCCCACATGGCAGGCAAGAATTCTACCACTGAACTACCCTTGTACCATCTTACCCATTGTCTTTTAAATCATTTTATTTCTGTGTTTATTTACCTGGGCATGGTCTTCCCTGCCTCTGAGATGTAAGGTCCTGACTGCAGATCCTTTAGCTTGCTGACCTCTGACCCCTCTCTCCTATCTAGCACATGCCAGACACTCATTAAGGATTTGGAGAATGGAGGGTTTTATTTTGAGGGAATTCTGAGGGAAGAGCCCCTGAAAGCTCATATGTCAATCATCACGCAGTGCCAATCAGTGAAGGTCCTCCATGCCTCTGGCACTTCCTGGAACCTTCCCTTGAACCCCACACATTCCCTGAGAAACCCAGGTATTGCCCTAGAGACTGCTCCACTCTCATGCATGGGTTTGGGACTGGTGCCTGCCTGGCCACTCCATGCCAGTGAGTCCCAAGTCTCCACATTAACGTGAGTTATGCAGACATCCAGGGAAGCCTGAAGCAGAAGGTAAGAAACTTGGTAGGCAGGTCACTGGCCTGCACCAGGTTTGAGCAGCAAAAAATTTTGAGTGATTTTGTGATAAAGGAAAAGCCACTGGACCTCCAGGAACCCAGGTCACTTGACTGGATTGGATGGTCCCTAGCAAAGGGACAGACACATGCAAGCACTTAACAATCAGTTCTTACCGGGTGTAGCAACTAGTATTTGTGGGACACACAATTCATAGAAGCACAAAGTACCAGTGAAACTCCACCCCATCTTCTGCTTTATCCCATTTAGATCCCCTTATTCAGAGATGAAAAAACTGAGATTCTAGTGAGCTCCAAATCATGCAACACGGAGGAGTGGTCCACAGGTCAGGCTCTGAGCCAGACTTCCTGGGAGCTAATCTAATCTAATCTCACCCCTGCTGCTTCCTGGTTGTGTTAATTTTGCACATGCCTTTCAGTCCCTTTTCCTCCTCTGTAGAGTTGATGAAGATTGTTGTGCAAGTTAATGAAATGAATCCATGTAAAGCACAGAGCACGGGGTGAGCCCTCTGTGTACTTGCTGTTTCTAGGATCATGCTTGAAGTAAATGATATAGTTGGCAGTGAATCTGGGGCCTCTGTCCCCAAATCTCATTCACTTTCCACTCTTTGATAAACTGCCTGTCTGTGTTTAACGTGTGTTTGTTTTGTTGATTTCTTCGAACTTTGTCTTCAACTACTTATTTTAGGGTCTGCTTTTTGGAGAGTGCAGACTAAGGCACAGTCCATCGTCTATGAGTTTAGCTCATGAAAAGTACACTCTCCTATGGGCCAGGTATGAAGGTGAGATAGTTTTGGAACTTGTGCTAATCTCTAGTTAATTGTAGTGACAATATATAAGTTCTTGTAACCAGTGAGCCTGACGGTTCTCAGGGAGATTTGATTCAATTCCACAGACACTTCTCCCACTCATTAAGACACTTACCCTCAAAACATCTGGTCAATTAAATTTAAAACATTAGTCAAACCACTTGCTTGGCATTATATGGTCAAACATCTGGATGGCTGAAATTTTAATTGGAAGTTTTGATATTATGTGGTCTCAGTTTCAAAGTCAGTTGCCAAATAGAAGGTACATACGATTACTTGCCCTTTATGCCAAATTGTGTGGACTGGAGTTTGCTATATCAATTCGCTTTCAAAAATTTTACTAAATACTAATGTTATAGACACAGTGATTGTACAACTTGGATTTTCCACAACAGTCCTGCTTTTAAGAAATTCCATTATTTTGCTGGCCAGCTGACATGTTCCAGTTTTTCTTTAAGCAATGTGGTCCCTATTTGCTTGGAATCCTGAGTAGAATGCAGAGAGCCTACATTGAAAACTTGGATCTGGTTCCATTTACTGTGCAATATCCAACAGCACATTTAATAACTTTGTTACTCAGGTTTCCTATCAGTAAAATGGAGGAGACACTTTTGCATTTTCTACCTCAAGGGGAAGGTATTCTATGTAAACCTAGCATGTTATGTACTTATATGCACACACATGCTCATATACATGTGTACAAGTACACACATGCCATACACTATTATAACAAGTCCTCAGAACACTTGATGATCAGGATTGTGTCAACTCTAGCCTACAAAGAAAATCCATCCATCCATCCATTCAGTATGCTTTTTACAGTGTTAGTGCTTGGGGACATTGGTGAAAAAACTGCATATGGCACCTGACAATATCAAACTTATAAACATTTCAATCACGTACAAATGAAAAATTGGCACTGTTACCCATGCTTTGAAGGGAAGTGTTTGGAGTTATGAGAAGGTAAAACAAGAGTTAAACCCAGGCTGGGAATTTAAGGAAGCCTTCTATGAGGAAGTGGGTGGGGGTTTAACTGAGATCTGAAAGGAGAAGAGGTGTAATTAACTTGATGGAAGGATAGCAAGGAACATCTTTGGGCAGATGGAATCAAAATCTCTTCAGCATGAGGAAACATGGTGGGTGTTTGGAAATGAAATAAGCTTGAGTATATTTAAGGAGAAGGTAAGAGGTGATCAGAAGCTAGAAAATACAGGCTGTGTTAGTTTGCTTTTATCTTAAGAATAATTGTGAGCCATTGAAAACTTTTGCACATATGAATACTGGGGATAGAATGGTGACTAGTTTGGAATTTTGACAATACCTCTGTGGTTGTCCAAATATTTTGGAATCAGTGATCTTCTGGATACTATGTAGGAGTGCACTTTCTTGCCCCTGGGGTTGGGTAGGGCCACACGATTAGTTTTGGCCAGTGAGGGGTTCACATCTGGACCAGGGTATTTAGTTGCAGGATAGAGTTCCTTCAGAGTTCTCCTTCCTTCTCTTTGCAATTGTGGAAGCGTTGTGAGATGAAGTCAATCTTCAGCCTGGCTCCCAGAGTAATGATCAAGGACAGAAAATCCTGGTGACCATTGTTGGACATTTTTCATGAATGAGAAATAAATTGTTGCCACATTAAACTGGTAAGACCTGGAGTCCAGCCTATGCTTCTGGAGACAACCCCTCTGGTTGCTGAGAAGAGAACAGATGATGAGGGCAAGAGATCATTTAGGAGTCCTTTATAGAAATCTATATTAGGGGCCATCAAACTATAACCTGTGGGCCACACCTGGCCCACCTCTTGTTTTATAGATTAAGTTTTATTGGATGACAACTGTTGTCATTCGTTTACATTTTGTCTACAGCTGCTTTTGTGCCATAATGATAAAGTTGAATATTTGTGATAGAAACTGGATAGCTGATGTTTTGGTTTGTTAAAGCTGCCGGAATGCAATATACCAGTTCTAAGCCATAAAAATGTCCAAACTAAGGTATCTATGGAAAGATACCTTGACTCAAGAAAGGCCGATGGGTCCAGAACACCTGTGTCAGCCGGAAAGTCACATAGTTGGCATCTGCTGGTCTCTTTGGCTTCTGGTTTCAAACAGCTTCCCCAGGGACATTTACTTTCTGCATCTCCAAACATCTGGGTCTCACATTGGCTCTCTCTGTTGACTCTGTTGGCTCTGAAGCTTTTTCCAAAATGGTTCCCTCTTAAAGGACTCTAGTAAGCCACCCCCCTTGAATGGATGGAGATACATCTCCATGGAAGCCACCTAATTGAAAGGTCCTGCCCACAATTGGGTGGATCACCTCTCCATGGAAACAACTTAATAAGAAAAACCCCACCAAACAATATTAAATCAGGATTAAACAACATGGCTTTTCTGGGGTACACAACAGTTTCAAACCAGCATAGCTGGTAAAAGCCTAAACATTTAATATCTAGTCCTTTAGAGAAAAAGCTTGCACCTGCTAACCTAGATGAACAATAGTAGTGACCTGAATTAGGGTTCTGGCAGTGTAGATACAGAGAAGTAGGCAGATTTGTGGGATGTTCAAGAATCAAAACTGGCAGTGCCCATTGCTGGATGGGCTAAGGGGTGGGCACATTCTGAGGGAGAATTCCCACTGCTACTGCAGACAGTGTTGGAAAGAACTCTGTGGTCAACTTTTTAAATTCTAAGAAAAAAAAATCCACCTTCTTTTGATCTCTCCTCTTTCACCCTAAGAGCCCAGAAAACCAATGTTTAAATTTCTCTTAACTTCCCTTGCTTCCTGGACCCATTAAAAACCTTTATCTTGGCGCAAGAAATCCCTGGCACAAGGTCATACACTGCTTTAAAAAAAAATCCAGAAAACACAAAAACAAAACACCAAAACAAAAATCCTCTTAGACATCTGCTCTGATGCGGCAGCCAAGAGCAGGTCCTGCGTGGCGCCCGCGTGGCAGCCGTGCCGCATCCTGCGGTCGGAGCGTGTGCGATGCCAGCGTTAATGATCCGGCTTCCTGCCGAGGCCCGCTCTGCCAGGCTCCTAATTAGGATCTGCTCAGAGCGCCCAGGCCTGGGGGGTCAGGCCTTCTCTGCTGCCCTCCTCCCCCTCTGTCGACTTCTCCCATGCAGCAATTTAGCACTGTGAGCATTTTTATTGTGGGCCGAGTAAAACAAAAGGCAAGTGAAGGAAGCTTACCCAGAGGTGCTGGACAAAAGGTAGTGCCACCAAAGCCTAAGGCACCGCTGGTGGAGAAGACCTGCCACCTCCTTGGAAGGGTCAGCCCCCAAAACCTTGTTTCACCCCTCATCTGGCAAGATCCCTGCCTGTGGGGCCCCGACACCCAGCTGCTGGGTCCCCAGTCTGACCCTTGCTGGGCAGCTGAGTGTGGTGACCGTCCATGGATGGGATGGGTCAGGCTGTGGCACTGTGGTGTGTTGGAGAGGAGCGTGTCCCTTGGAGAGGCTCAACCCACTCAACAAGGAAGTTTGGAAGGCCTTTAGTTTCCCATGGGCACACTGGTTCTGAATTAGGCCCTTCCATTCTGAAAAAGAGTATGAGGGGGCTTGAAGGAGGACCTTCCAGAAGTGAGAGTTGCTCTGGGCCAGAGCCCGAAGTCTCGAATCAAGAACTGAGATGGGAGGCTCAGTAAAGACAGGGATTGTGTCTGCCTTGTTTCCTGAGAAGGCACCTCAGCACAAAGTTAAGGGAAGTGGTCAGTGAATGAGTTAAATCCATGAAATGGGCGCAGTTGGAGCAGCTGCCTTCTAGGGATGTGAGAGGATTAAATGGAAGAATGAGCACTGAGCACTCATTTCAGTGCCTGTACTGCACTGTGGCAACCAGAAGTCAAGCTCTAGGGGCAAGGGGTCTACAAATGTTTGCCGTAAAGGGTCAGGTAGCAAATATTCAGGCTTTGCTGACCCTGCAGTTTCCCTCACAATTACTGAACTCCCAGTCATTGGCAATATATGAATAAATCGTGGCAGTTTTCCAATAAAGCTTTATTTCTAAAAATAGACTGTGGGCCAAATTTGGCCTGCAGACCAAAGGCCTTTTGACTCTTTAGCTTGAGGACAACAAAATTAGGGAATCTGCTGTCTACAGAGAGAGAGGGCACAGCTAGAGCTATGCCTAGGTTCAGGGATAGTTCACATATACTCATGCAGAACAGCTCCAGCCCAGGTGAACCAGGAAAGTCCCTCACCTGGAGACAAGATGGCAAAAGGATGCACAGGACGCTTGCCAGATTCCTCCCCACAGCTCCTGAGTACCTAATGTTTCTACCCAGAAATAGAATCCATACATCTCTGGTCTTGGGAACACACATGGTTCTCTGTGAGTGCGCAGCATTCTCATTCACATGTACAACATGGCAGAGGAAGGTGCAAATGGAAGCCTGTACTGACCTTAAGCTCCTCTGATTTGCATACTCAGATCCCTGGTGACATTTAAGGCCCCGTCTCCTTCTAGTGACAACTGGAAGTTGGGAGGCTTTGCAGTGAGATTGCACCCAGGTGCATATCCTCTCAACACACATTTCCTCCTCTACTAACGGCCCTGTGTTTTGTCCAGTGGTGGAAATAGGAATGTGGATGGGGCCTGATCCCTGACTTGGAAAAGCTCTTTTTGGGAGACGGGAATGAACAGACCAGTAACTGAATCACCATGCAGCAAGTGAGGAGGGGGTATTGCTTCTGCCACGGGGGAAGAGGTGGTCATCCCCGCTTGGCTTGAGAATGAGGCAGGGCAGCTCCACAGGATGGGAAATTTGAGCTCCAGGACAGAGGACCAGTGCACTTGCACACACAATCTACCTTTAAAATAGTGCGCTTGTGCACACAGCCTGCCTTTAAAATTTATTTTTCCTCTGGAGAAGAGACAGATCCTGGGGAAATGTTAAGATGACAGTTTTCTTTGTGCTCCCATTGGGGCCTTTTGATGGTGAAGGAGAAAACATCGGAGACATGCTCTATCTCTCAATCCACAGGGACATTCTGGCTCCAGGCAGGGCTTGGCCTGAAGGGGCAGGGAGGGTGAAACGCTATGAGTAGAAAGCAGCTCTCCTTTTGGTTTCATGACCTTTACATTGGTTTATAAGTCAATCCCCCACTGGTGGGGAAAAGATTCAGATTTTGGACAAAGTATATCTTAGTTTACCAGGACTGCTTACAACAAATACCAAAAATGGGTTTGCTTAAACAGCAGGAGTTTATTGGATCACAGTTTTGGAGACCAGAAGTTCAAAGTCAAGGTGTCTGCAGGGTCAGGCTTCCCCTGAAGTCTGTCACGTTGTAGATTGGACATTCTGTCATCCTCCGGGACCTAGTGACAAGTCTGTTCCCGCCTCCTGGGGCTTTGACTGATACTGAGTCCACTCTCTTCAGCAAATATGGTCTCTGGTCATATTGGACTAAAGCCCGGCCTGATTCAGTTTGACTTTAACATCTTTGGAAGGTCCTATTAACAAATGAGTCCATGCCCACCAGGGATTAAGGCTTGCACATGTCTTTGAGGGGACCATGACTCAATCTATCCTAAGATGCATCAGGACATAAACTACAACTTTAAGGACACATGCTGGGGTCATAAGGATCTTGTGAACAAAGAACATTTATAATTTAGAAAACTTGATCTATTTTTCCACCAAGGATAAAGGAAATAGTTTCTAGGTTTTACTACCTGCTTCCCCTTCAGGCAATCTTCAAGCTCACCATTGATACATCTGTGTGAAACCCACCTATGATCATGCCACCCCTTGGCTTAAAACCATCACCGGAGCATACATTTCTCCAAGACTCTGTGTGCCCTGCCTCTCCTGCAGCTCTAGTCACACCAAGCTACTAACCCTGGACACTATGTAATGACTGTCCACCATGAGTCACATTCTTCCCAGCCATTGGCTTATGTGGGCTCTTTGATCACCACCTCCTCCTAGGAATCTCAGTTGACTGGGTCTAACAGAGGAGATAGCCGAGTTTCAGGGAGATTGAGCAACTTCCCTGAGGTCCAGCAACTAGCCATGGAATTTAACCCAACGTCTGTCTGAATTCAACTTCCATGCCCCCTTTACAGAATTCGACTGCCTAGAAAATCATACATTCCCATTTTTCTCTTAACAAATTTATCTCTTTTAGGGTTCAGTTAAAACACTTCCTCAACTATTAAGCAATTTCTGATTCTCCCATCGTTTCTGAGTGCCGGTACCATTCTGTGTGTAATTATCACAGCCCTAGTGATTATTATTTTGCCACTCTTATTTCTTTGCCTACTTATTCCCTGTAGCTAGACTGTGAGGATCCTGAAATTTACCTGATATATGATCTAACTTTTTATTTCCAGGCCTAGAATAGGAATGGGACATTCAGTAAGTATCAAATGGATAAACGGCTAAAATGGAATATTTGGGGATGTGTGTATTTGGACTATGTATTTCAAATGCAGGAATCACAATGTCTAAAAGCATCTGCTAATGGATGTTGAATGTGGAATGAAGGACTGCTCTTCCCTTGTTATGTGGTCTGAGTGGCGGCTGGGGGAATGGTCTGGTGTGGGCTGGTTGTGCCGTCCGGCATCTCAGGAATCTCTAAAGTCCATCCTTAACGTTTAAACGAAGTAAAGTGGTTGGCTTTATAAGTAATAGAAGTCAATTGTGTTTGCAGCCTCTAATGCAGGAACAGCATTCGATGGGTGAGCTGCGGCAAGCGCCAGGAACTGCTGAGTGGGCAGGAGGCCTGATTTCCAGGCTCCCTCTGCGTCCATTTGTGATAATCCAGGTCTGGCTTTCAACCAGCCACCCTCCTAACAAGACTTGCACAAGACAGCCTTTGCCCCCAGCAGAGACATATCCTGAATCAAGAGTTCACTTATCCAGACTTTAAAAAACACCCACCCACACGCATGCACTCACTCACATTCTTTCTAAATACACTTTTTAAATCTTCTTATTACCAACACTCTCCTAATGGCTGGCAAATGTTCAGACAGAAACTGTAGTATTGAGATGGGCAGAGGTACCTTTAACTCCCCTACAAAATGGGATTTTTTTCAAATGCAGTTGCATGACAGACAGAAGCACATATTCTGCTGTGAGTGAGGCATTGACAAGAGCTTGCCTTTTGGCTTCTGAGCAGGGCATGAGAGTTGCAGGCAAACACTGAAAGAACTCTCACATTTGTTTAAGATTTTGCAGGAGAGCTGGTGTGCTCTTCCAGCAGGAGGCTAGGTGGTGTTCACTCTTAGGATAATGATAATGAAAATATAAAAAACAAAGATGAATATTTATTGTTTCACCACAGTGTTCTAAGCCCTAAGTTGTAAAGCATCTTTGATATAGAAACATCTTGATAATCCTAACATATAAGTACCTTTGTTACCTCCATGTCACAGATGAAGCAGCTGAGGCTTAGGGGTTTTTTTTTTCCCCGCCCACAATCACACGGTCAATAAGGAGCCCAGCTGGGAACTGAGTTCATTTATATCTACCCCGAGAGGCTGTGTTCTTAAGTGCTACAATTTACAGAACAGAGAGGGTTCCCAAATCCATCTGAATGAGGGTCTGAGGAACCTCCTAAGAAGTTAAGTCACAGCAAAGAAACAGGATATTTGCATTACAAAGGCCTTAGGGGTTATGAGTGGGGGAATTATTGAAAGCTCCATCTGGGTGTCAGTGTCTTAGATTTGTCTCCTTGCTCATCTTTCTGTCATTTGGTGTTGGGAACCCATGGCAGCTGCATGGCAAGCATGAGCGGAGGGGATTGTTTCACTGGAGAATGCCAGGAGGCACAGAAGATCCAGGCAGGACTACTGTGGGACAGCATGAAGAAAGGAGACAAGAAAAGGGGACAGGGGAGGCATTTACTCCCACTTTGGAAGCTCTGACACCATTGTACATCCTCTTGGACCTTGAAGGGCCGTGTGCAGATTGAAGGGCCCTGGGCCCCACAAAAGAGGCTGTGCTGCTGGCAGAAGCGTTGAAGATCAGCAGGAGACAGCAGTCCCTGAGGACAGCGAAGAAATGATGTGGGCTGGAGGAGCATGGGGACTAGACCAGGGAAGAGGAATACATTCAGAGAGATTAGTAGTGCATGGTGTCCTTTCATTGGCACGTGGGAAACGCTTTCCTTATGGGTTCTCCAAAATGCTTTGGAGGGGCTCTTCTTTCCAGGAGACTTGGGTTTCCCACTATCAAATCACACGGGTTCCTATTTCCCAAATATCTTACTTGTTTCTTGTGCTAGGTTGTAAAAATGGCCGCAAACACTTCTTTTCCCTGCTTCCAAGGCCTTACGATGTGAACTTGCTGTCTTCCATTGAGAAGAGGAGTCAGTTTTCCAGCCGTTGAATTTGGGATGGCATGTCACTTGCTTACCCCATGAGATGTTAGCAAACGTGATGCAAGCAGACATTTGAACGGGTGGGTTTCCCAGAACACACACGGCCTTCCTGATGTTAGTAGATGCTCTGGGATCATCACTGAAGGCGAAGGTTTACACTCAGGATTCCTCGTCTAAACATTGGTGTAAACCTTCATGGGATAGAGGCCTGAGGACTAAAGATAATTCAAATAAAATGTTTAGCACGGTGAGTGACACTCTGAATAAAAAAACATAACAGCGATTATGCATGGGTCACATTAACATCCCAGGCATCATGCAAATGCAGTGCCTGGATTAATCTCATTTGGTGTTCCCACTGTCCCTCTATGTCAGGGAGCAACTGTTATGCCCATTTCTCAGATGGACAAATTGGGGCTTAGATAGGAAAGCTTCTTGTCCAAGGTCATACAACTATTACATGGAAAAGTGACTCCAGGGCCCTTGCTATTAAATACACTGCTGCTCTGTCTCCTGCCCCGTAGGGGACAACTGTTGTTAATTTTATGATTATGCCTTTTCATTTTTTTACTGAAACTCTCCTCACTGTCTCTGAAGCATCTTTAACGCAAGTAGGTCTCAACATTTTTTAGTCATTTGACCCTTAACAAAATCAAAACTAAATCTTACTTGGAAAGATTAATATGTCCAACAAAGTAAAAGCAGAGTTGCTCTTAACTAAACCAGCTGTGGGGCGCTGGAGTCCTCTCTTCCAGCGGCAACCCCATTAAACCTTTTGCCCTCTGTCGAGTGCAGTTGGAAAATACTGGTCTAAAACGCAGTTGAGTGGATTTGCTGCCTGACACATCTAGGCCTGCTGTCTCTGGGGACCCCAGCCTGTTGGTTCCTTGCAGGATCTGAATGCATGTTTAAGCTCAAATGTAGAGGATCATGGAGGGTGGTCGTCATAGAATGGAGAAACCATTTTGGGGGCCCTCGTAGGTGGGGTACATGCAATATCTTAGGCTCCGGCGGGGCCCCTGGGGAGTCTGTAAGAAAGATTTCCACGAAAGCACATTCTTATGAAGCCAGGACTTCTAAAGACAGCACCGGCTCAGTGGCCATGAGGAACGACCCCCTCTTCGCCCATCCTCCCCCACCCGCACTCCAATTAGGCCTTTTTCCTTCCTGTGCACCTGTACCTGGGGCTCTCTCCAGGCTGTGGGCAAATGTGGGCATTAATCACACGTGGATCGGCCGCTGCCCCGGGATGGTGGGAAGCAGCTGATTTATGAACCAGCCAAAAGTGTGGGGAGGCTGGGAGAGGGCGAAGTGGGCTCTGCTCGGAGAGCATATGGGGGCTCCTTCTCTAGGACCAGACCCATATGCTCCTCGGCAGGCCCATATGCCGTGTGGGCTGGTCCCCCCTTGCCGGTGTCGAGGCTGCCTGTCTGCTGTCATGTGCAGGGGGCTGGCTCCACCGCGCAGCCTCCTGCCCCTCCAACACACGCTCTCCGACCTTTGGGGCAAGGCCTTGGAGCTCTTCTTACAGACAAGAACGATGCCCTTGTCAACGTGAGTCCTTGTCATTTGCTTACATAGGGGTGTTTTTTTCTCTTTGCTAGGAGAGGATTTTGAAACATAGTTTGAGAATCACCACCACACTTACTAGTTAGTGATAATCCTTTTAATAAGACACCGAGCTCTGATCTAACCACAGTTTACATGTATTAACTAAAGACATGGAGAAATTGTTGTCCATGGTTGTAGATGAACAGAGTCAGAGTTAGAAATTGAACTGAGACCTCTACAAAGGGCTCGGGACCATGCTTGCTAAGATGTTCTTTGAGCTTTTCGTTCCCCATTTCATTATTTTAATAACTAACCTATTCAGTGAGTATCTTACTATGCATTTAGACCATATAAGAGATGCTTAGGATACAACTGAAAATACAGCAGACATGATACCGTCTCTTGTGGAGGGAACATTTTCGGGGGGAGACAGCAGCAAAAGGAAAACAACACAAAACAATTAAACAACAGCAACAAAAATTTTTAGTTACGAATTGCAGTAACTTAAATGAAGGAAGCAAACAAAGGGTTTGGCCATGAATAGCAAGGTGCTTCCAGCAATGAGGTGGGCAGGGAAGGCTGGAGCCTCCAGGATAAAAAGGAGCTGAGGAAGGGGAAACAGGGTCCCTACTAAGACAAGAATATTGCAAAGGCCTCAGGGAGGGGATGATGGTGGCATGTGTGCATTTGAGATGTGCCTCTGGAAAGGACAGGACCAGCTAAGAGCAGCCAAGAAGGGTAAAAGATGGGGTGGGAGAAGGAGGTTTGTGGTGGACCATGCTGATGACTTAGGGTTTTGTCCAAGCTCTTGGGAAGTCAGTGCGGGGTTTTCGGCAGTTTAGTGGTGCTCACTGTTAGTTAATATGTGACCCCCCCCCCCCCCCACCATGCACCATTTCTCCTCTAGTGCCTCTGTCACTCGCAGATATTTCCCAACAGCAGAAGTCTACTCATGGAGCAGTTGTTTGAGTTGGGAGGTCCTCTCAGCTTGTCTGTCTCCACCTCCTGGGGCAGGTGCTCAGGCCTAGCATCGTACCAGAAACAGAATAGGTGTCACGGGATATGGGCACATTCTTAAATTAAAAACTGCTGCTGGGGGCGGTGCAACTGTGGCGCAGTGGCAGAATTCTCGCCTGCCATGCCGGAGACCCGGGTTCGATTCCCAGTGCCTGCCCATGCAAAAAATAAATAAATAAAAACTCAAAACAACTACTGCTGATTCTTTAAGACCATGTTTGCTTTTTAATAAACTCTAATATGACATTATTCCACCCCATCTAGTTTTACTATACTAATTTAGCATTATATGTTTTTCTTTTGCATTTTTTTTCTTTGAAGGTGTCGATAGTTTTAGAACATTTTATTACATTATTTTATCATTTTAGATTTTTTTAAAATGCAATTTCTCACACATCTACGTCGTTTATTTTATTAACACCATCACTTTTAACTAAAAAAGCCCTACGAGTAACTACAAAGAACTTTAAAGGAAATAGCTGCTTTTTTTTTTTTTTAACGCACACATTGGGCCTTGGTAAAAACCAAGGCCTTCAAAAAATTGTTCAACGACTCGTAACTGCTTCTCTCCACGGAAATCTTTAGTAAAAGGTGAAAGATTTATACGATTTGAAGAGAAACTAGAGTATCATTTTAGTTTTTTTTAACTTCTTTTCATTCCAGCAGGCCTGACCTCATGGGTAAACTGCTTCCTGCAAATATTAGGTTTTATTTAACAAGCATTTATGCAGAGTTTATTATGTGCCAGGTATGGATCTAAGTACTTTACAAGAATTAGCCCATTTAATCCTTTAACAAGCCTGTAAGATTGATCTGTTATTATCACTCCCATTTTACAGGTGAAGAACTGGAAGCAAGGAGAGATGAAATAAAATAGCCTAAGGCCGTATACCCATTAAACGGCAGGCTGGGATTTGAACCCTGGAAGTGGCCGGTGTTTGTATTCTTGCTTATCACATCTGGCCTGGAAATTTGCTGTGCAGAAGCAGAGTGCAGGGCTTACTGTTGACCCTGGAATGCTCAGAGGCTTGTCCTTCTCCTCGCCCACCATATAGGATTCTGCCTTGACCCACTGACTCTTCTCTTGCCCCCTGATCTCTGGGGAGCCTCCTGCCAGGCAGGGCAGAGTTTGGGGCTTGCAACCAAGTATCAGCAGGAAGGTGCAAATGGAGAAGGTGGACAGGGTCAGGAGTGTTCAGGAATTGAGGAGGTCCATTAGAGAGCGAGGTGTGAGGGCTGAGGCTGTGAGACAATAAGAGGGAACTTGGACAAAGCATGGCCGAGCACTCTGTGTGCTTTTTCAGAAGTTGGAGAGGAAAGGCAAACGCCTTGCACGGTTTTGAATATTTTTGGATTGTTGTACTGCATTCTTAGCTAGACTATCACTCCAGACTGAGCCTCATGAATCATAGTGTTTTAACTGTTACTCCTGCAAGGCAGCTGAAAAACAGTCTAATAATTTTATTTAATTATTTTCCTCTGGTGCATCGCCTCTTTTCTTCTAGCTCTCCCTCCTTCCCTTCTTCTATCCTTCTCGTTTTCCTTTAAAGTTGCATTTTCAGAGTACTGGTTCTGGGCCAGACCTTGTCCACAGCCCTTGACCTTTAGAAGCTCATGGTCTTGGTATCATCGAGGAGACTATTTAGATAGTGTTTACTTTCACAGCACCCGGGGGGCAATTGACCTGCGTAGCTGTTACTCTCCTGCCTTGCCCATCAGGGAAGCCGGCGCCTTGCCATGTGTGTGCTTTGTTTCAATCAGCATCTCTCTTACAGGGTTCTTAGTCATTCTTTTCTCCAGACTTTGGTAAAACAGACTGAGAAACATTCACAGAGTTCATAAACTTGTCTTTGAATATTTTTCTGCGAGTGCTACCAGATCTAATAAAACAGGGGTCAGCAAATTTTTCTGTAAAGGGCCAGATAGTAAATATTTTAGGCTTTGTGGGCAATGGGTCTCTGTCACAACTCAGCCTTCCCAGTGCAAAAACAGTCTTAGGCAATGCATAAATGAATGGGTGTGGCTGTTGGTCCAATAAAAGAGGGGTGGATTTGGCCTGCAGGCCATAGTTTGTTGACCCAGTAGTAACACACTGATTCTTCTCTGCACAGACATCGTCACATGTGAATGTTCTGATTCAACAGGAGGATCATCAAAAATCTGCAGGGCTGTACCGGGGGGTGGTGTCTCTGCACACCTCACCTGCAGGCCTTTGTAGGTGGGATAGGAGATGATGTTGCTCCAACCGGAACCAAGGCACAGTTGCTCGTCTCTTCATGGGCATCTGGTCTAGCAAGGGAGCCAAGGAAAGTGTGACATTTAAGAAAGTTTTGGAACAATGTTGAGTGTGGACAGAGACTTCCGTATAAGAAAGTTTTTGGAACAGTGTTGAGTGTGGACAGAGACTTCCGTATAAACAGTTCTTCAACATGTTGGGTGCTTTGTGGCTCTTGACTGAATGATCCCATGGCAATGCTGATGCTGGTTGGTCCCTATTTGCCTGGTCACTTGGTGGGGGCAGGGAAGGAGAGGTGGAAAGGGAGATTAAGATGAATGGGTGGTTATTCAAAGAGCAGGAGGGTGGCTGGAAGGTCTCTCCTGGGAAACAGAGGCCTCATCAAAGGAAACACACCTTGTGAGCAGTCATGAGTGGATGCCATGGACTGAATCCAGGAGCCTTTATTTTATGGCTGTGAATACCTTTAGACCAAGCATGTATCTCTGGGGCTCTAGTTCTCTCCAATCCCATGTCACTCTTCCCTAAGGGACTTGAGTTTGTGCTCTGTGCAATTCCTCTTTATGTTTTTTCTGCTGCACCCCTTGCAGCTGTGTTTCAGATCAGCCATGAGGCTATTTGAGCCCCTTAGCTGATACTGAAGTGAGACTGATGAGCCTTGGAATCCAGGGTGGCCCTTAATCAATGACTGAGAGGTGCAGGAGCCTGAGAACTCCTTGCCTGGGTGGGGGTGCATTGTGAGAAATAAGATGCCCCAAAATCGTCACTGTGGGACTAAGCCTGAAATGACATCCTTTTTTTTTTTTTGGCTTCTGCTCTTCCCTGTTCTGTTCCCCCACATTTTTACTAGCTTTTTCTGGGAGCACTTCCTTCATAAATAACTTGTACACAAATCTTCATCTCAGAGTCTGCCTCTGGGGAATCCATCTCAAGACTCATTCCCTAAAGAAATTTGTGAAGAGCCACTGAAGAGAGGCAGAAGTCAGGCAGATACTTGGGCCCCAAATGACAAGAGATGCATTATTTAGTGGGAAGATAAAACAACCTCGATTTAGAACTGCAACTCCTTTTACCATCTCTACCCATGGATTAGGCTTAGCTACTCTGTAAAAATAAGAAAGAGTGGATGAGAAGGCTGGGCCTTTCGTGCCTGCAAATTAATCTTATTGGACCCCTTCTGCCCCAGCCCACCTGCCCTCTCCCTTGGCCTGTGAACCCAGAGGTGGTGGGCAATGGTAGCGCCCACACAGCTACCAGCTCTCTACGTGATATCTCAAGCACATAAATGCAGTCACCCTCTCCTTCTCTCTTCCTGGCATGTCCCCAATTTTTGCTCACCATGAAACATCAAGCTCGGGGAGTGGGAGGTGGCTTACATGCCGACCCAAAAATGTTACTAAAAATACAAAATATATATAAAAGTCTTCTTTTATTATGAAGAGGGATAGAGACAGGAGGATAAATACTTATTTATATTTTTAATTTAATAGTCTATTTTATTGCTACGTAGCATATGTTTCATTGGGTCAATGGCATTTGGGTGTTAAAAAAGGTTTTGGAATGCTGGTCTAATTTATAGAATTCAAAGAGAGTTTCTAGAATGACATTCTAGAACAGTTCAGCCCTCTCCTCCCCTTCCAAATAGCTCCAGTCTAAGATATGCATCATAAAAGGGGCAGCAGTTCGTAGTGTTGCATTGGGGCAGGCTTGCTCTGGCTTACAAAAGTCTATTGTTAATTTTTAGGAATTATGCAAACTAGTCAATGTCACACTGCTAGTTTGAAACCAGCCATGTTTTTATATCTTGAAAGGTGATAAATGCTGAAAATCAGGATGCTTTCTAAGAAAGCTGGCCATTAAGCACTGGCCAGCACCCCACTGGCAGTGCCCAAGCCTTTTGCATCTGCCCACATGCTATCTGCCAGGACCCGGCAGGTTGCTGGGTTAATTGCAGGGTGTCTGTAAGAGACAAGACTATTGCAAAGTGCTTCTTGTACTATCTCCATCGTACCTGCATCACAGTCATGAAGCCTTTTCCTCCTGTTGCAGCTCTGTTCTTGGATTAAAAAAGGATGGGTCTTATCATCTTTCTGCATTTGGGAAATACATATTTTATGAGATAAATGAAACCATATTTGCAACTGGCATTTATTTCTTTCCTGGATGTTTGAGTATTTGAAACTACGTCTCACCATTTTCCTGAGATGGAAAAGACAGTCAACCTGCACCATACTTGAATCTAAGGACTCGCAATGGAAGATCTAACAACACCCTCCCCACCAGGGTGTGAGTCTCCTCCTATGGTGGAGACAGTATGGGGTGGTTTTGAATTAGGCTGTTCTGAGTGTGCCTGTGAATATATGCAAGTACAGTTAAGTAGCTTCCAAATCCATTCATTCAACAGACAGGGATATAATGTGGGCTCACTGTCCAAAGGGAGCAACTAGCAGGTAAACAAATAATGACAGTAAAAGAGTTTGGTAAGCCTCATGATCCTACCTTACATGCTTATTCTATGAATGGGGCATGGTATGGTAGAATGCAGTTGGGGTTTCAAGGAGATAGATCTGTGAATGAATTTTGGCTCTTCAATCCTCTAGCCATGTAACCTCAAGTGAGTCATTTAACCTCAGTTTTGTTATCTGTAAGATGGGGATAATAATGCTCACCTTTCAGGGTTGTGTGAGAGATTAATAGGGGTTTCAGAGGCAAGAAGGTGGGAAAAGGCATTCCAGGGAGAGGGAACAGCTTGTGCAAAGGTACAGAGGTGGGAAAGAGTGCTAGAATGGTGAGAGGATGACATGACGTTGCAATCAGCCAGGTATTTAAGAGAATATTCAATATTACTTTTTCTTTCAAAAAGTCAATGAATTTTCTGCATTCTCTGAATCTCAAGGCCACATGCTTAGAAAAGCCAGATTTTGATTGCTTTAGCTGTAAAGCCCTTGGACTTGTTCTCCTGACACGCGAGCTGGAGGCCTTTGTGCAAAGGAGAAATGGGCTCCCTCATTCTCTCTCTATTTCTACTATTTCAAGGTCGAAGCACAAGAACAAAGAAATGTCTAGAAAGCACCAGATCCTTTCTTTCTTTGGCAAATGGTGGCGCCTTCAGAGGCAGACCTGGGTGTCCTTCATTTTGGATTTGCCATCTCCTCCAGCCGTTGTGTAGAGTGAACACAATGATGGGTGGCTACAGACCTGCAGCCCCTAGTGAGAGACCAGGAGGGGAAAGAGATGATTTGGGGAGCTTTTTCCAAGTTCAGGGCAGGGGCTCCAGAATTCCAGAGGCTGGAGGGGTGGGCCTCTGTGTTTGTGAGAAGGGTCCCTGGTGATTCTGATACCTCCTTCCATTCCCCCTTATCCAAATCTCTTCTCCTGCTCACTGAGCCCCCTGGCATGGAGAGTTCCCCAGGGGAACCATCCTAAAGGAGCAAAGCCTGGAATCCTTCTTCAGACATTGCATTTTTTATTCTAAAAGCCACCCATTTATCCAAATGTAGTATTTTCCCCTGAGGATTAAAACGTAATAGAGGTCCTGAAAATGAGTATTTTCACCCTGAAAATTGCCTCTTTTTTGGTTGAATAGTTTCATGTTTTGTTTTCAGAGTTTTTTTATTTATTGCACAACAGCATTATAATGATAATAGCAAAACCTCAAAATAAAGCTGGTTTCATTTTTCATGTTTACTCCAGACCTTGTCCACATGCAGACAATTCTTACAGTTTTACTCATAGTACATATAACTTTGTATTCTGCTTTGTGCATTTGACATTAGATCATCAACAGATGTTTCTCCATCATATTCTTAATGAATGTTTTTATTGACTGTGTAGTATTCCATCAAGTTGATGGAATGTTATGTACCTCATTGTTTCTGCTATTGGATATTTATACTACGTTCAATTGCTTTTAGTAATACATGTTAAACTAACTCAGAAATAAACATTTTCACATATAATCCATTTACCACTTCTTGTTTTCTTTGTTAAATGATTTTATTTTTGAATAAAATCCTCGAACTTGGTAAACTGATCTAACAGTGTTTCTTGGTGCACGTTAACAGTGCAACCAGAAATGATCACAAGCTTAATCAGACAGTCATCCCTGTCGGAGGATTACCCACGTGAAGAGTCATTACTGCTAACTGAGATTGAACAAGGAAAAAAGACCAAAGGGGAACTGGGCAAATGCTGGGCCAGACACAAACACCACAGCTGACCCTCCACTGCAGGGCAGAGGTGTGGTACTCATACACATTTGTTCAACGGAGAATGACAAGCTTGAGTGTAGTTTTGGAGAAAGCAAGGGCAGCCACGAGGGTGCAGCTGAAGTGTGGATGTCAGATGTGGCAGTTCGGGGTGCAGCTAGCTAGAGTAGGAGAAGCACTGTGTCCTTTGCACTGCTGGACTCCACGGGACACCATTCATGTTGCATTGTGCGGTTATGAAAATAGCCCTTCCCCCGGGTGCTTTACCTAGCAACATATGACGCAATGCAAGAGCCCCATACCCTTCTTCCCATTGGGTCCTTAGCTCCCACTAAGCGCCCCTTGCTGCATAACCTTATATGGCTATGGAACCCGTCTCCTCCAATCAATAAACTTTAATCCTTCACCCCTCCCCTAAGCCCCTACTTCCTAGAACCATACTTAGACAAAAATACCCCCGCCACCAATCAGCCCGCAAACCTATAACACCACCCCTACTGCCGCCTCTGTATATAAGCCTATGCACTTCCTCTAATAAACGTTCTGGTGTGCGCGCCTTGCCAGCCCCGTCAGTTCCCGTGAGTCGTCCTTTGTCTCGCGCGCCCTCCACACCTTCGAGCCCCCGGGATCCGGCGCCCCCAGCGCGGCCAATCCCCCCGATCGCTGGGAGGAAGACCCCAGGCGGGAGCACCGGCAGAACAGCTCCCGCAGCATTGAATGTGGCACAAGGGAGATCATCGGAGGCCATGCACACTAGGGAGTGCATCCTCGCCCAGAAAAAGTGCTGGCAGGCTCATTAGGGCAGGCCTAGGCTGGCAGCGAGGGTGGCACCTGTCTTATGAAGGTAAGCAGGAATGGGTAGAAACTGCAGCCCTCACTTTGCACTTTGGCCTTCTAGTGCGGAGATGAAAAATGATTGCTTCCAAACCTGGTTAGGTTAGGTAGGAGCTGCTAATTTTCTGCCAGTCCTGTGGGAATCTGAGGCTGGGCTTATTTTATAATTGTAGCTCATCTTGAGAATATCTTACCCTCATTCTTTCTCCTTCTGCAGTTGCTCCTTCCTCACTGTCAACTGACATGTGCTAGTTTCTCACATGCTAAAAACAAAAGATCCTGCTTCTCTGCTTCCTTGTCTTTCCCCTCAAAATGTTAGCGTTTAGATTGTTTTTTCCAAATTGTATTCCCTGAGATGTTCTGCAAAAATAAACAATTAGAATGCCATTTGACAGAGAGATGTCTAATTAGATAGTAAAGTGTGCAAATTCCACTTATTTCTTATAGCAAAGACCTCAAACTGTCTCTCTTCAATCTCTTCTCTCCTAAGTCAGAAGAGCCCCATATGCCATTTCCTTTCTTCACTCTGAATCCACAGTAGCTTTTTACCAATCAGAACATCTTCCAGTGAGTGCCATGTTACAATGAAAGAGAACGTGCGTTATTTACCAACTCCCATGCTCCTTTCTCAAGCAGTTCTCAAACTGAATTTACATTTGTTTTCACGGTTCTTTGTGAATCCAATCTTGCTAATTTAGCTAATTGAGTTGAATGAAATGTTTTTAGAGGGATTTCTTCATGCCTAGTGATTTTTCAGAAAAATTCGCTGATTGAACATTACCCCAAATTTTGTTTCGAGACTACACTTCATTATTAAACTTTTTTTTATTCTGGAAAAGTTGCAAGAATAGCAGAGTTCCCATATAGCAGAATCCACCCATCTTCTCTTAATGTTAATGTCTTTCATAACCATAGTACAGTTAGCAAAACTAGGTTAACATTGATGTAATAGTGTTGGCTAATTATTTGAATTTCATCAGCTTTTCTACTTGTGCCCATTTTTTGGTCCAGGATTCAATCCAATATTCTGCATTGCATTGAGTTATCATGTCTTAGTCTCCTCCAACCTGTGACGATTCCTTAGCCTCTTCTAGTCTTTGATGACCTTGAGACTTTTGAGGATTATCGGTCAGTTGCTTTGTGGCATGCCTCTCAATTTGGGTTGCTCTGATATTTGTGTTCTCATGACAAGACTGAGATTAGATATTTCTTGGCATGACCACAGAAGAGATGTTTTGTCCCTTTTCGTAGAGCGGAACATGATGACAATATGATTCACCATGGGTAAACCTTGATCACTTGGCCAAGATGCCAGGTTTCTTCATGATAAAGTTACTGTTTTTCTTTTTATAATTAACAGACCACTTGGTGGGGAGATGAGGACCCCATTTTATTTTGCTTTCTTTTATTGGGTAAGATAAAATCTTTCATTTCCCTCTTTTCGTTGTCTTCTGAAACTTATTTATGTCCACGTGATGGTTTGAGAGCCTGAGGGAAGAGGGACAATTCAGGTAGGATGTGGGAAATTTTGGTAACTGGGAACATCAGCCACGGATGATAGGTGAAAACTGGAGACAAGGATGTCAGAAAGCAACTTTGGGAAACTTTTGAAAGAAATAGACATGAGGAGATAAAGCTTTATTCCTTAGACAGCAGTTCTTAATCGCTCTGAGCGCCAACTTCCTCGAGGGTAAAATAGGGCTAGGAATGCCCCCGATCCTGATACAGTGAAGATTAACATCAAATACTCCCTGGGCATTTCCTAGCCCAGAGGCTGGCAAGCAGTCAGCCTCATCACATCGTCAGTCTTCTGATTTTGGGAGGACGTGTGCTTGACACTGGCCCTCACCCACCACTTTGGCTCTCCACAGATTCCTTGCCTCTGGCGGCCTCTTGCCAGTGCATGGGACCTAAAATGTAAACTGTACAGAGAGGACATTGTCATCTGCCTCCTGCAGCATTCAGCTCTTTCCAAACTTGTTTTAAATTCACAGTAGTGAAAAATGGGCTTGCATCCTACTGTGAATTTAAATACTTACAACTGAGGAATAAACGGATCGCATGGCTCATTTATCTCGCAGCCATTAATTAATGGTAGTTAATTGTAGTTATGAGCTGTTGAATTCCAGGCTCTTGCACCCATACATTTTCTTTAATGTATGCAGAAAGCAGTGGAGACAGTGAGTTGGGACTCCAAAGAAAGGCTATTCCAGAGGGCAGTGGCTCAGCCCCCAGTCCCTGCTCCCTTGTCTTTCCAGGGGGTTCCTTATAGTGTTGACCTCAGAGCCTGGAGAGGAGGTTGCAATCCCACAATGCTCTGCTCCCTAGACCACTGTTCTGCATTTTCTTTATTGGCTGCATCCCTGGGAGGCCCTTCCTTAGCCAAACTCATTGTGCTTCTTGCAAATGAGAAGTGAGAGAATTTGCAATAAAGAGTAAAGGACTTTAAAAAATTTGTCGTTTAGCAGCACATAAAAGAGACTGTGATGTCAGGCAGAATCTGGTCTTTGGCAAGAATGAAAAATCTGCTTTTGAATATTTCCATGACCTTGTCTGGGAAAGAGATTGCTGAGAGAATATGGGAAGGGGGAGGGACAGCACCGAGATGAGATGAATTTGGATGTTTCTGAAGGGAGGGGCCCTGGTGATCACCTTTCAGACTCCTTCAGGTAAAGCTCCTGGGGATGTCTTAGGCCTCCCAGCCCAACAGTTAATACTGCATTTAGGACTGGGAGAGGCAGAATTTTAAGAGGACCTGTGTACTGGGCTGAAGAATATCCTCCCAAAATTCACGTCTACCTAGAACCTCAGAAGTGACCTCATTTGGGAATAGGGCCTTTGCAGGTGAAATTAGTTAAGATGAGGTCATATTGGATTGGGAGTGGGGGCCCAGAACCCTATATGACCAGTGTCCTTATAGATAGAGGCGTGGACACACAGAGACACAGATACACATGAGGTGGGGGAAGAAGTCATGGGAAAACAGAGGCAGAGATTGGAGTGATGCAGCTGCAAGCAAGGATTGCTGGCAACTGCCAGAAGCCAGGAAGAAGCAAGAAAGATTCTTTCCTAGAGGCTTCTGAAGGAACATGGCCCTATTGACATGCTGATTTTGGACTTCTAGCCTCCAGGACTGTGAGAGAATACATCTGTGGTGTTTTAAGCCACCCAGTTTGTGTGAATTGTTATGGCAGCCCTGGGAAATTAATACAGCCCTCAAGATTTCCACTCCATAGAGTGCATGTTCTTTATGAAATCCTCTCTTCAAGTGTGGTGAGCTTGACCTAATCAAGGGAGCCCTTTAAGAAGAGGGTTGAGAGGTCAGAGACAAAGTCAGAGAGTTTCATTTGCAGCTGCAGCTTGTAGGTCTTCAAGGAGCAAATGGCCACATTGTAAAGAGGGCCATGAGGTAAGAACCTGAGAATACACTCTAGAAACTGAGAGTGGGCAAGGAAACCGGGACCTCAGTCCCACAACCACAAAGAAATGAATCCTGCCAACAATCTGAGGGTGTTTGGAAGTGGATCTTTCCCTAATCAAGGCTCCAGATGAGGACACAGCTGGCTGTACCTACATTTCCAGTCTTGTGAGACCCTGAGCAGAGGACCTAGCTAACATGTGCTAAGGTCTTAACCTATGGAAACTGTGAGATATTAAATGTGTGTTGGTTTTGGCCAATACAAATTCTGACAATTTGTTTCATAATATTATGAGTTGAATTGTACCCCCAAGAAGATATGTTGAAGTCTTAAGCTCCAGGACCTCAGAATGTGACCTTATTTGGAAATAAGATTGTTGCAGATGTAACTAGTTAAAAGGAACCCATGCTAGTGTAGGGTATGCCCTTAATCCAATACAACGGGTGTTCTTACAAGAAGAAAAGAAGAGACACACAGCAACACAGGAGAGAAGACCATGTGAAGACGGAGGTGGAGAATGGAATGCCATGGAATGCCAAGAATTGCCGGCCATCACCAGAAGCTAGGATGAGTCAAGGAAGCATCTTTCCCCAGAGACTTTGGGGAAAGTCAGTGTGCCTTCTTGGCAACATATAAAGAAAGTTCCATTTCCTGCAGCTGGACTGTAGAAAAAGACCCAGAACAAATAATTATGAGAGTCATGGGTCTCCAGAGAAGTTTGAATTCTCACCCCAGCAAAACTATGTCAAGTCAGGGCCTTGGTTGAAGTTCTGAAACTTAGGGTGAAAACAGAGTTGATAGACTTGAAAACCTAAGGAAACCTTAGACCTGCCTGAGCCTTCTGGGACCACAGTTATAAGCTAATGCTTTGTTATGCTTAGCAAATAGTTTTGAGGCCTCTTTGCCTTGTAAGAAAATATACATCATTTGTAGAATCTATTCCTACCTCTCCTTCTCACCATCAGACCAATAGCTACATTCAAGTTACATTACTTGTCCATAGAAATGCTGAGCTGAGTAAATGGGGAAATGAACTATTCACTTCACAGCATGCTGGCCCAGAGAGGAGTGGATCCTGAGTGGGCAAATTCAAGGTGTTGGAAACAATGTTGGATATGGGAGATTATATTGAGATAAGAGTGCTCTTCCATGATACGGGATTTAATTCCTTGCCAAGGACACTGGGTGTTTTAGTTTCTTAGCTGCTAAAACAAATACCATCCAATGAATTGGCTTAAAGAATGGTGATTTATTGGCTCATGGTTTTGAGGCTATGAGAAGTCAGAAATCAAAGCATCAGTGTGCTAGTTTGTAAGCTGCCAGAGTGCAATGCACAAGAAATGGAATTACCTTTAAAAAGTGAATTTATTAAGTTGCAAGCTTACAGTTCTAAAGCCATGAAAACGTCCAAATTAAGGCATCAACAAGAGGTTATCTTCACTCAAGAACAGCCGATGAAGTTCAAGGTTTCTTTCTCAGCTGGTCTCTTAGCTTTTTCTCCCAGCTTCTTGTTTCATGAAGCTCCCCTGGGGGTATTTTCTTCTTTATTTCCAAATGTCTCTGGCTGCATGAGCTCTGTTGGTTTTGGTGACTGTGAAGTTTTTTTGCAAAATGGTTCCCTCTTAACGGGCTTCAGTGAGCACCCCACCTTGAATGGATGGAGAGACATCTCCATGGAAACCATCTAATCAAAAGTTACTACCCACAATTGGGTGGGTCACATCTCCATGGAAACAATAAAAATATACCACCCAGCAATATTGAATGAGGATTAAAGCATGTGGGTTTTCTGGGGTATGCAACAGATTCAACTGGCACAATCAGCAAAGTAGTGCTTTCTCCCAGAAGACCATTGCGTTCTGGGGTTGGTTGCCAGTGATCCTTGGTCCTGGGCTTTTCTGCCACGTTTGCAGATGGCAGCAGCTCTTTGCTGACTCCCAGCTTCTTGTTGCTCTGCCTGCCTTCCCTCTCATGTCTAATTTTCTTTACGTATAAGTTCTTCAGCTGTTTGGATTAAGGCTCACCCTTACTCAGTCTGGGCACACCTTAACCAATAATATCTTTAGAGTTTCTTTTTACAAATGGACTGGCTAAGAACAGTGACCAAGTGAAAGTTCCCTGTAACCCCACAGCAGATATCCATGGTAAAGATTCCTTCAGTCTTTTCCCAAAGGACCTACAAGACATTTACTTGGATAATGATCCGTTGGGATACCTGGACATTTCTTGAGCAGAGAGTGTTAGTTGACATTGGTACCAGACATCCAAAGCATTATGCCCTTCTTGCTAAAGAACTGTGGAAACCAGGTCATAAATGCAGTCCTGGGTCAGGTTCAGCTCACAGTGGGTCCACAGTATCCACAAGCCCATCATGGTCATTCCCAAGATCCTTGAATGTATAACCACAATGGACATACTTGGTAGCTGGCAGAACCCCACACTGGTACCTCGGCTCCAGGGGAAAGCCAAGAGGAAGATTTTGAAACTTTCCCCCATTCCCTGGCTAAGATCATAAAAATAACCCAAACAAACAAAAACCATACATTCATCTTGGTACGAATGGCTCAGATGAATGTCACCCTCTGTTTGGCGTCACCCTGAGTTCTGAAGAAACCAAAGTCTACCAGGCTGCAGCCAGGCCAGGGCACAAACCCCTGGGCAGTGATGCTGTTCTAGTTTGGTAGCTGCTGAATGCAATATACCAGAAACGGAACGGCTTTTAAAAGGGGAAATTAATGAGTTGCTAGTTTACAGCTCTAAGGCCGAGAAAATGTCCCAATTAAAACAAGTCTATAGAAATGTCTAATCAAAGCCATCCAGGGAAAGATACCTTGGTTCAAGAAGGCCAGTGAAGTTCAGGGTTTCTCTCTCAAGTGACACATGGCAAACACAGTCAGGGTTTCTCTCTTAGCTGGAAGGGCACATGGTGAACATGGCGTGGTCATCTGCTGGCTTTCTCTCCTGGCTTCTGGTTTCATGAAGCTCCCCGGGAGGTGTTTTCCTTCTTCATCTCCAAAGGTTGCTGGCTCATGGACTCTCTGCATCTCATGGTTACATCGTTCTGCTCTCTCTGAATCTCTCATTCTCCAAAATATTTCCTCTGTTATAGGACTCCAATAGACCAATCAAGACCCACCCAAATGGGTGGAGACATGTTGTCACCTAATCCAATTTAACAACCACTCTTGACCAAATCACATCATCCAGGGAGATGATCTCATTACAGTTTCAAACATACGGTATCGAATAGAGATTATTCTACCTTTATGAAATGGGATTTATATTAAAACATGGCTTTTCTTAGGGGGCATATATCCTTTCAAACCAGCACAGATGCCTAATGTCCCTTCGAGCATTTGGGCCAGCTATGTTTCCGGACTTTGTGTGAAATGAATTGCATTTTTCAGTCTGTCCAGGAACAGTTCGTGCAATGAAACTGACTTAGAGAATGTTTGTCCAAGATGGGATGTGGGAAATTGACCTGGTCAACCTCCCTTTCTTTCCAGATGAGAAGCCACATTAGAAACAGGGAAATGACTGAGTAGCCAGCCTCCTTCTACAAGGTCTTGCAATTGGTCAGGTGGGATTTGTCTTTTTCTATTGTCTTACTCTTTCCTTGGATCGTCACATTTTTTCTCTTCCCACACATTACTTCCATACAACCACATCTGCCCAGTGACTTGACTTTTAACAAGTCATTCACCCCTAATTAGAAGATTTTTGTTTATTTGTTCTTTAAATTGTTGGTGTTGTTTGTTTTTAATCTCTTTGAAATAAAATTTGGTTTCTGAAATCTCAGGTTTCTTCCCGGGAACACACCTGCCCTGCCCACCATGGCCTTTATTATTTTTATGCATTATTATTTTCTAATGAGGGGCAACTTAAGGATCTTTAATTTAGAGTTCAATATATTCTTGGCACTCTAGTAGGTGCTTTTCGTGTTTGTTTTCATCTACCTCTCCCTACAGGATTTATGAGACAGGAATTACAGCCCTTTTACAGATAAGGAAATCAAATCTCAGAGAAGCTAAAGGATTTGGGTGGGACTGTACAGTAGTAAGTGGCAAGTCCAGAACTCAACCCCACACCTACCTCATTCCAGGCCTCCCCCGCTTTCCACCTGCCGTTCTGCTCTTCCAGCTTCTCCACATGGAAGCTTCTGAGAACAGAGATTACATCTTATTGTTTGGCAGAGGCGCCCCCCCCCCCCACTCTCTCCTCCACTCTGTCACCAACAGAGATTGTCACGTACTCAATAAAGGTTTGTTGAATGAATGCCTGCATGAATTAACTATGTTGTAAATGGGTGCATGAAGAACAGACTTTAACGGAGCTTCATAATTGAAATGAGATATAGACGAAGAGACCAAAATGGAGCAGACCAAAGTCAATCCAAACAGGCCAGGCACAGAAAGATTTAAAGCCAAAATAAAATATCCAGCAGCTGAAGAATGGAGAAAGAGAGCACAAGAAAGAGAGGAAACAAGCAGACAAGACGTTGAAGGGAAGGCTCTTGGAGGAACTGATATCTATGATAGATTCTGAAAGAGGAGTCTGAATTATCCAGGGAAAGGTAAGGCTGAAGGGACCACACAGGTAAGGGGGGCTGAAGACAAATGAAGGCTTGAGTGGCATTCAGCCTGCTGGTGTGAGGAAGGCTAGGAGAAATCAGGACTAGGCTACTGCGATGCACGCTTTGGATTTTATTCCAAGGACAACGGAGCATTACCAAGAGGTTTAACACGCTGAAACAATCTGAGAAAACATATATTCTAGTTAGATCTTCTGACTTCCAGGTAGATAGAGATTAGCATGGGATACGTTTGGGGTGCATGACCTTGTCCTCAAGAAACAGTTGTTCCATATCACATCTTTTTCTACACTTGGGTGTGCACCCATAGGAAATGAGTGCACTTCACAAAAATTTAATGACAGCAGCTTCAAGCATAATGGCCCCAAACTGGAAACAACACAAATGTGCATCCTCAGTGGAATAGATAAATTGTGGTTGGGATGGTTTGAAGGTATACGTACCCCAGAAAGCTATGGTCTTAAGGTAGTAGAACTTTTCCGAGGAGGCTACTTCAGTTCAGGTGTTCACTTCACTCAGGACAGGTCTGAATTCTCTCACTGCAGCTCTTTATGAACAGAATGGAGAGAGAGAGAGAGAGAGAGAGAGAAAGAATATCGATGGAGAAGGATAGAAGGATATGAAGGAGCCCTGAGGTTTGATCTGTGGGATGATTACTCAAGTGTAAAACTGTGAACTTCATCACGGTGTACAGTGAAGATTTGTCCGCTTTACTGTATGTTCTACTTCAGAACTAATTAGGGCTTTGGAATGGCCCCTACCTTTACTCCTGGGACCACACTTTGTAGGAAAAGAGAACTATATTGGAAACCAAAAACCACATTGACTTTTCCTGGGTTCATTCTTAATTTTTGTGAAGCAATGGTCAGATTAAAAGCCATTGTAACATTTAGTGGAAGTGAATGGAATTGTAAATACATCTCCCGTCTTTTGCTATTTCCTCAGAATATCTCACTGCAATCTGTGTGATGTGTGTGTGTGTGTGCGTGTGCATGTGTGTGTGTGCGTCTGTGTGTGCCCATGCATGCACATAGTCATTGAAGATGTTTGGGAAGTCTCTGAGTTCTTTCCCAAGCTCCTAAGAGGGCAGGTTGCATTTGCAACTGGGCAAGGCTAGTGTCTGAGTTCTAGGTGCCTTGATGGTTAACAGGCCTGGCTGTAGGTCATTCGCCCTCATGTCCTCACCCCTGGTGACCCCTGGTGGCCTCTCTCTTCCTACTCAGTTCCCAGCGTGGTTCTCCAGCTCAGACGGAGTGAGCGCCCAGCTCTGAAGCAGGGGGCAGCATCTCGCTATGCCGTGAGTCTAATTGTTTCTAGATTGAGTATTTCCTTGGGACGGCGGTCCCAGCCAGTGTTCCCTGAATTAACATGCTCACTGAAGGATTGAAGACGGTGATTAGGCCCGACAGCATCCGTTTCGGTGGGACAGTCGCAGCGCCAGAGAGCTGCACGGGACAGCGAAGAGATTTATTTGTGTGGAATGGAGACATATGGCCAGAATCATCCGCTCCCTTTCCTCTGTAATTAAAACATCTGGGAGTACCAAGGGCTGGGAAATGAGAAGAGAAAACAGTGAGCATCTCTTCCTGCCCAGCTCTGAGCAGTCCACGTGTGGCAGCTCTAACGTCACAGGGGACAGACCACCTGGCATGGACCAGCCCAGGAACTGGCTGGAGCCCAAAGTCCAGTTCACTTGCAAACTTGACTTCAAGTCTTCTTTGTGATATTTTATTTTGTTTTTCTCTGAAAGCACACATAAGGGATTTCTTTCTGAAGACTTTTAAATAGCTAAAGGACAGGGAAGGTATAGACGATGAGAATTTTTTGTCATGTGATAGGTTTTAGTTGGGGCAGTGGAAGTTATTTTCCCTTCATATAGAACGAAGCCTTAATATTTTCTTGGTTCTTCTTAGCCAGAAGAAAAGTCTCCTTTATCTATTGTCTCCACCTCAAATGGATCCAATCAGCCTAGTTTCAGGCCCCTTGGTAAAGATGTCAAGCTTGGAAGAACTGGTGCTAGAGGATGCCCAATGGTGTACTTACAATGGACTGAGGTCTGGCAATTTGGGGGAAAAGAACACTCTCAGGAAGACTGAATTAATACTAGAGACCAGTGCTTTCTCATCTATCAGCCCATTCATTACTTCATCCATTCATCCACCCCTCCCTGCTTTTTTCCCTCCCCCTTCCCTCCCTCCAACCATCCATCCATCTATCCTTCCATCCATCCATCCATCCATCCATCCTTCCATCCATCCATCCATTCAATCAATCATTCATTCAAGCAATAAACCTTTACTGAGCACCATATATGCGCCCCGCTCAGTCCTGGGTGCTAGGGACACAGGAGTAAGTACCCCCAAATCATAGACATTTATGACATATAACAAGAATTTAACATGGCCCTTGCAAAGTAGTTGGGGATTCTGTGTTTTGTAAGCAAGCAAAGAAGAGCATCACTTCTGCCTTCTCCATTCTGCTCCCTGAGTCAAGATTCCTGTTACCTGAGTCTCTCTTCCAAACATCACACGGGGAACCCTGAGTCTTGAGTGGGGAAGTAAAGAGGTTGACACATCCAGTGATTATGCTATCTCCAGGACTTTACCTCTTTTAATCTTCACAGCAATTCTTCAAGATGAGTATTATTCTGTGCATTTTACAGATCAGGTAACAGAGGCTCTGAGTGAGAAAGTGGCCAAGTTGGCATTTGGACCCTGAAGGGTTTTAATGGGATGCACGTATTTCTCAGTTCACTGAGCTATCTGCCTCCGGGACTTCACTGTTACTGCTGTGAAAGCTCCAGCTTTCTGTGGACCTTTGACAGTTGGGGACCCCCTTGTGGCACTTCCTATCAGGATGTTGGCAAGATCACAAAACACCGGTGCAGCCTCAGTTCCTTTTCTAAGAATCTGGCCTCGTGTGCTCTGCCTAGCTTGGGTCAGCCCCTCTCCCTGGTGGGTGGGATTCTCGCCTTTCTGTGCCAACCCCATTAGAGTGAGTGAATTGAAGGCATGTGCTGTGTCTTCTTAAATGTTTTGCTATCAGTGCTGAGCAAAGGACCTGATACACAATTTTCACATCTGCAAAACAGAGCTAATATTAGGATCTACTTCTTGGAGTCCTTGTCAGGATTAAATGAGATGGCACATGTAAAACACCTGAAATGGTACTTGCCTATAGGCAGAGTCCGGTGGATGTTGTCTGGTGCCATTGTCACAGTAATGGGCACAGCAGCTCCGCGAGGAAGGGAACTGAGGCTAACGAGGTTCAGTGACTCACCCAGGGGCACAGAGGGAGATGGTGGCAGAGCTGACCTCTCTGTACAGGCTGTTGGGCTCCAGAATCTGAGCTCTTAGTGGACCTACTGCAGTTGGTCTATATTGAAAAATTGCCCTGAATGGCCCAAATATCCAGAATCACGAAGGTATTGCACATGCAACTGGGATTCAAGTGCTCTGTGGGTTGTTGCCAACATAGGCGCTTGCCACCAGGGCATTTATTTATTCCACAGATACTGCAGGCCCGTCTTGTTCCAGGCAGTGGGCTGGACAAGGAGAGGACAAGAGTCATCAGGATATGCTCCTTATTTTAACAATACTTCTGGGAAGCGAGCTTTAGCCAAGTGGGCATTTCCTTTATCTGGTCCTACAAAGCCCTGCCAGCCTTCCTAAAGCTCTGTAGGGCAGCTGATCCCAGCACCCTTTCAGAGGGAACATGGTCATATGACAGAGGCTCATATCTTGGAAATCCTGGGGGACAGTCTGGGGGACCCCAGCTCACACGGAGTGAAAAGAAGCACAAGCAACGCTGACCCTCAATTTGTCCCCAAGACTCCATGAAGACCAATCCAGTTCCTGATTAAAGAATCTGACATCCATCCAAGCATAAATATTTATGCCTGATAGGCTTTCTCCTTAACAGCAAAACAATCTGCAGTGACAACATTAGAAATATGAATACATTCCTGGTGATAACTCCATTATCAGTACTAATAATAACTTAACAGTTTCAGCATGTGTCATGCTGAGATGTATGCAAATGGGGGGCTCATCTGTCAGGAGCACTTGGGAGTGGACTGGCAGGTCTGTCACACGCCTTGGTTGCAGCCGGCGAGACCTCATTTCACGTAAGACGGTGCCATGCACTCATTTGCCAGTATAATGCTTTGTGCTCAAGCATTGCCCTTCACTCCGGGATCACACATCAGCCTGTCACACAATGCCAGGGCCTCTGGGAAGCCAAAACATCTGGATGAAAAGTGAAAAATTGAGTCTTTCAGCAAGTCCGCCAGCCTGACATTTTTTACCATGTATTTGTTTAGAGGCTCCAGTCGTGGAAGGATGTTTCACCTACACGCTGTCAAACATCCAGATGAAAGATGGATTTCCTCTCATAAGTCATCTAGAAATTCGGGTACCAGGAAAACACAATGCTTCTTATAACATCTGCGACATCTGTATTTGGTTTAAAGATTTTGGTTTTCTTGCGGGTGCTTTTTCTTGGAATAGGGCTAAGGCTCTGCCAGAAGATGGGTGAAGTCTGGTTTCTGTTCTAATGTTTCTAAACTGCAGAATTTTTTTTAAAGGTATAGATAACTGAGGATAACACATCATTTTGCCCAATTAAGCACCCCTAAACCATAAAGATTAAATCTAAATCTAAATTGGGATTTATGGATAAATGGCATTGTGAGCTTGACTAGCTTACCACGTTACCCGTAGACCTATTACTTGTAAAAGGGACACGATGAAAAATTGTGGGTCGGCAGTGAGGATGAGGGAAGGGTGCCATTTAAATGTCAGGATTATCAAAGAGTTTCTCCCAGATATATTTCAGAGGGGAATGGATTGAAGAATGAATCTGCCCAAGCAATTGCTTCCCACATATAAAGCAAGAGCTTGCCTAAGAAGGATCTGGAAAAGAAACTGGTAGAACAACATTATCAATCAACAAGGGAAGATTGGAAGGGCAGGCCAGATATATTTTGGGAGGCACAGCTGGACCCGCCGTTCCTTCTGGGTGGCCATGCCAGACACTATAAACTTATTCTGGGCAAGAGACTGGGCAGAGAACGTTGCCCCTCCCCGTTCTAATTCCCGATTGGGTAACTCTGCCTGTCAAAGAGGGTGGACATGGAGTAATTAGCTTTTGGCTGCTTCCAAATAAAGGAGGGGGGTAGTCAAACCAGTTAGCCTAACGGTGAAATGCTGGAGTGTCTCTAACTTGGGTTCCGTTTCTACGTGTCTGCCCCACATTGCTGGACCACACTATTCCCAATAGCCAAAAGGGGGCACAACCTTAATGCCCATCAATTCATGTGAACAAAATGTAGACTATCCATATTTTGGAATATTATTCAATCATGAAAAGGAATGAAATTCTGATTGATGCTACGACACAGCTAAAACTTGAAGACACTATGCTAAGTGAGAAAAGCAGACACATAAAACCATATATTATGTGATTCCATCGATATGAAATATTCGGGATAGGCAAATCCACAGAGACAGAAAACAGATTAGTGATTGACAGGGGTTGGGGGTAGGGAGGGTTGGGGGTGGGGTAACTGCTTAATGGGTAGAAGGTTTAATTTGGGGGTCATAGCTAGGAATTAGACAGAGGTGGTGATTGTACAACATTGGAATGTACTAAATGTCATTGAATCACACACTTTAAAATAAAGAGGTAAATTTTGTCATGAGTATTTTACCACAATTTAAAAAAATGAATAAATATGAAACATGATTTTTAAAAGGAAAAAAGAAATAACACAGGCCACGGGGCAGGTCTGCTCCTGCAGACTGGAGTTCACCAACTCTGTTCTTTATCTACACCATTTGCTGGTAGCCGCTAACCCCATAAGATCATTTGAGCACTTGCAGAGTGTGAATGAGCAATCACATTTTAATTTTACGTCACTTAAAATACACGTTTAAATGTAAAGAGCCGCACACAGTGAGTGACTATTGTATTGGAAAGCGTGACTCTGGAAAGAGAAGACAAGCTCCAGAAATTATTTTGGAACTCAGGGGAAAGATACATTTTTAAAATAATAATGAGACAAAAGAGGAAAAATCCAGGAGGAATTCAAGGAATATGGAAAGAAAAGACACAGAAGAGAGAAAAATCAAGGAAGAAAAGGAAAACGGAAAAATTTTAAGTCTGAAAAAACGGATTTGTTAATTGAATGGATTCAGTCTGAGAGTACCATCAGAAAATAATGGAAAGATGACCAACAATGCTGAAACATAGACTAGTGAATTTTACTTTTAGAACTTGAAAGTTAGATTTTGCTGCAAGCATCTGTGCATGGAAATAAATAGCTCATCACCAGTGTGAACTCAGTCCTTTTGGGGAATCTAAATGCTTTTAGACAATGACTATAGAGTTTGTAGAGAGAAGACACTGCGATGTAAAAACTCTCTACTTAGCTAAGATGGGTATGTCTGTTCAAGAGCAAAAGGAGGGCATTTTTAGAAATATTTATGCTCAGAAAGTCAGCATTCACTTAAAAGGAAAAATTCTCATCTAAGCAATCCAGTGAAAAAGATCCAACACAAAGAGTCCACGGATGAGAAATCATGGTATTAAATGATTTTTATATTATTTTATATTATATATGGTATTAAAAACAACTAAACTGTAAAATACAGGGTTTAATGTAAGTAATTTTTTCCTACTATGGTTGTAATATAATATACATGTAAAATAAAGAAATAATGTAAAACTTGTTAATAATCTAAAAATCTCATATTGCGTCAAACTTAGATATGAATGAGACAAAAAGAAAACAAATTTGTCCAGATGGTCTCAAATATGTGCGCTTTTAATGTGAACTTACTTAGGTTACGAGAGACTGTTTCTCCAGTGCAACGTTTTGTGATATGCTCCTGATGTCAGCTCCTTCCTGCACTCACCTTAGCCTTCATATAATGGTGTTACAGGAGACATTAACAGAGAGACCAGCAGGAATGGCGGTTTTCTTCCTGAATTTGGAGATGTTTCCTTTAGGAAATCACCATCTATCTTCCGCTTTTGCGTTCCTGGCTTCAAGTACCAGTTGCCACACCCTCGTAAACGGCAGGGTTCTGATTTTATGAGACACTTCAGTGGTAATTAAATGGCTTCGATTATTTCTTGTGTCAAGCACCAATAGATCAGTTTAATTCTAAAATTACATATGTTTTTATATGTCTTAAGGGAAAAGTTAAAAGCACCATAAGATATTAAATATGCCTCACTTATTAATGGGAAGCCCCATTTAATTGATAAAGAAAGCTTAAGGGCCACGTAATAGAGAAGAGGCCAAAACTTTGCTGAATCCAAAGAATGAAGGAAAAGGAATATTAGCCATAGCAGATCTATCACTGTTTCAACTGGACATCACTGAAATTTCATTTATTATTTCATTTTTCAGCCTCCCCAACAGTAATAGAAAGGAAGCTGTGGTAGTTAGGTTCAGGTGTCAACTTGGTCAGGTGAAGGTGCCTAGTTCTGTTGCTGTGGACATGAGCCAATGGTACGTGAGCCTCATCTGTTGCTCATTACATCTGCAGTCGGCTAGGAGGCGTGCCTGCTGCAATGAATGACGTTTGACTTAATTGGCTGGCGCTTAAATGAGAGGGTTCAAGGTAGCACAGCCCAAGCAGCTCGGCATTCCTCATCTCAGCACTCGCAGCTCAGCCCAGGCCTTTGGAGGTGCAGAAAAGAATTACCCCAGGGAAAGTTGTTGGAAACCAGAGGTCTGGAGAGAAGGCCAGCAGAGATTGCCCTGTGCCTTCCCATGTAAGAAAGAATCTCAGTTGAAAGTTAGCTGCCTTTCCTCTGAAGAACTAATGAACTAAATCCCCTTTTATTAAAAGCCAATCTGTCTCTGGTGTGTTGCATTCCATCTGCTAGCAAACTAGAACAGAAGCATTCAAAGAAAACAAAAGTAGATGTATCAGTTATCACAAATGCAGATGGTTTAAATCCTTTCATTAAAAGATAACTTAAATAGAATTAAGGAATAATTCAACTTTATTCAGTTTATAAAAATTTTATCTATAATTCACCGAGAAAAATTAAATTAATTAAATTAAATTAAAAGGATTAGAAACATATTCCAGGCATACAAATAGAAATCAGGGGTAGACAATAACGCTTAAAGTACAATTTAAAGACAACACAGTGACTAGGGATAAAAGGGTTGTTTATGTTGATAAAAGTTACTGTCCTAAATGATGCTTGGCAGTCTTAATCCACTGTATTTTGTGTATATTATTATAAAATGACATAAAGCAAAGTGCTTTAAAAATAAAATCAGAAATTTAAAATGTAAATGTATAGGAGACAAAACCCTATAATTTTGTATTAAAATTTATTAGACTGGATATATATGAATATTTAGCATTGTGTTCAGTAACAGTGAAAAAGTTCCTTTAAGCATCCACGGAATTCTTACTAAAATTTAATACATTCTTGATTCTAAAGAAGTTTTCAATAAATTCTAAAAAGTAGAAATTAAATAGCTCCGATTCTCAGTCATCACAAAATAAATTCTAGAAATTGAAAGCACAGGTTTAAATTAACGTAAAACTTGGAAATTGTGGGAAATATCTCTCTCAATTAACCATATGAATAATTAAAAATCCATATTATCAACTATTTAGAAAATAATGGACCAAGTAAATACCTAATCTTAAGACATATCATCCAAACTACCGTAGGCATTGATATTATGGTATTAGCATAAAGAAAGAAAGAAAATATTCAATTTAAGAAGGTGTATAAGGATCAATAAAATAAGTATAAAGATGACTCAAGAAAGTAAATGAAAGAATAATAGAGTTCCAAAAAACAAATGAAAGAAACAGTTCAAATTTTAGAGTGTATCTGTCCTAGTTTTTGTAGGGCTGCCATAAGGAAGTACTACAAACTGGGTGGCGTAAAACAACGGGAATTTACTGCTATCAGGACCACACTTCCCCTGCTGTCTGTAGAGGAGCGTCTGTTCCATGCCTCTCTCTTGGCTTCTGGTGGCAGTTGCTGGCAATCCCTGGCATTCTTTGGTTTGTGGCATAACTGAATCTCTTTCTCCACACATGGTTCTGTTCTCTATCTCTCTATCTGTCTCCAATTTTCTTGTCTTATGAGGACATGAGTTTGGATTAGGTCCCACCCTAATCCAGTTTGGCTTCATCTTAACTAATAATGACTTGAGAGAACCTTTTTCCAGTAGGGTCACGATCATGGGACTGCGGTTAGGATGCGAGCATATTGTTTTGGGGACACAATTCAACCCATATCAGTGTGCAAGTGTAGTCAAGAAGATTCAAACAGAAGAATGCAGAAGTATGATTGAGATGTACATAGAAGGTTAGCTACACACAGATTTTTATTTTACACATAGATTTTTTTTTGGGGGGGGAGTTGGGGAAAAGTTCAGGGTCCTGGAATCGAACCTAGGTTTCCCACATGGCAGGCAAGAATTCTACCACTGAGCTACCTTGCACCACCCCTCACACAAAAATGTTTTAAAGAGAAAATGGCATGCACATGTTTTTCTGAATACATTTTACAATTTTAATTAAAAGGACAATACTGGTACAAGGTATGAATAACAATATTGGCTGAAGAGTAATTATCTTACCACCATCCAGTGGTAAGATAAAAATAACGTTTTCAAAGCATCTCTACTTGGTTCAGAATGTAGTATGGGTGAGATCTTTCATGCTCAATGTACAATGTTGCAATTATTTTATGCTCTGAAGTGTGAATTGTTTGAAGCACAATATATGAGCTATACACCTTACAACTGAATGCCTACCACTGAGCTTGGCATGTAGTAGGTCCTCAATAAATCTTTGTTGAATGAATGAATCACTCAGTGGGGACCTACCATAAAACATATTAATTCAAAAAGGTTGTTGGATAGTTGTGGCCAATCTTTGCACTAATGATATTGTACTTAAATTTTCATACTTTCCTCCTTTCTTTGTTCATGCTGTTCCTTCTCCCTGCACAACCTTCCTTTGGAAGGGTAATTTCTGCTTGTCCTTTGCAAATAAGTCAGACATTACTCCCTTCAGTAAGCTTCTTTCCCATTCCTTCTCCACCCGAGATGGGCCAGGGGTTCTTTTGCTGTCTTCTCAGGGTATCTTGAACATGCAACTATTGCATTTACTATATAGCATATACTATAATACCCAGATATTATTTTATGTGTACATTTTGTCTCCTCAGTGAGACTACACATGCCTGGAGGACGATGTCATATCAATCTTCATATCCTCAGGATCAAGGAAGAAATCTGAAAACAGGAAGATTTAAAAAGTTGAACTCCACTAAATTGAAGAGCTTCTATTGTTATGATGACCACCCCCTCATTCTACCATGTTTTGCAAGATAATAGCTACAAACAACTTCATTTATCATGAAATAATAATTCATGCTCTTCATTTTTATTAATAGAAAACAAATATAACTAATCATCAGATAAGCATAAGAAAACTGGGGGTGCCAAAGGACTTGATATAGTCCCAGCCTGTGAAGCCTTGTAGTGGGTGAATGTGTAATTGTTCAGTGTTTTTTTTTTTTATATATAATATTAATCCAAGGCAATATAGCTTGGTAGATACACTTCCAGGCTTTGGATGTAGACTTTCTCACTGACCCATGCTCCCATACTTATTAGCTGTTTAACTATAGGTAGATTACTTCTCCCACCAGGCAGGGATGTTGCTCATAGGTGTCTAGACAGAAAGAACCAATTATGACGTTCTTCCAAGTTCTGATGATGGAGCTGAGCCCATAGCCTGACTACATCTGTCAGATCCTGAGAGGTGCTCTCTGTCTGTAGGTCCAAGAGAAGCCTTGCATTCACAGACAGTGCCTGGATTACTCTCCTCCATCAAACCTCTTTGAGCCATTCACTGAGTTGCAAGTATCTCATCGTTTTGGGAAGGACAAGCCAAAACAAAGGCTTGCTCTGTGGAAGATGGGTGAACTTCTAGGGGATGTGCTTTCCATCCATGTTCTGGCCCCTCTGGCCCTTCTCCAGGGCTTCTTTTCTCCTCTGACCCAGAGATTTTTTGGGTAAGAGACTTGTATACAGAAACACATTAATTTCATTAAGTCATTTCTGTGGGACACCGCTGTACTAGGCAATTTTCATATGTTATGTTATTTACTTCCTGCAGTTAGGTGGAAGATATAATTTTCATTTTAGAATTGAATAAACTGGGTTTCATATTACTTAAATAATATGCCAGAGGTTACATAGAGAGGAACATAAAGCAGGATGCCAAGATATGTGGACATATTGTTCATTTTTGCTGATACTTTAGATCTATGAAAAGGTTTGGAAAGAGGATAACAAGATTGGAGCGTCTCTTAAGAAAGATGATTCTGGAGTTGGATTGGTAAAAGTAAGGGTGGCATGGTCCAACTGAGACCTGCTAATTAACTGAGTTAAGTTGGGACAGTAAAAGGATAGTTAAGAGGTTCCTGAAGGAGTGGACCCAGATTCAGGCAAGGTCTTCATGGAGGAGGTAGTCAAATTTTTGGCAATGGTCAGCAGATACTTTTTTATAATAAGCTGGTAAAGAGCAGAGTGTGCTCTGGAATCACAGAGGCCAGGGCTCAAATCCTATCTTCTGCAATTTTCTTGTGTGATGTAGGCAAGTTACTAAATTTCTCAGGATCTTAATTTCTTCATCTATAAAAATGTGGATGCTCATTCTTGCTTCTTGATGTTGGGAAGATTAAATGAGACAATTAATAGTTGCAATGTCTTTACATAATGAATCTTTGGTAAATGATGCTACTGTGGTTCTTTTATTGTTAGTGGAAGAACTGAACAGAGCTTGAGTTGATGATGACCACAGAGGGCAGGTCAAAACTTGATGGGTTGATTGATGTTTTCTTCTTGGAGCATGGAGTGTTGGAAGACAGGGGACAGGAAGATGCTGGGAGTGAAGTAGAGAGGACTTCACTGAAGTAGAGAGGACTGAAGGGGAAGAACAAGATGGCTAAACTGATTTACCCCTCTCTCTGGAGTGAGCCAATCTGTAGGTCATCTGAGCACTCCCTCCTGATCACTAGTTCAGAATCCTCTAGACTCCTTTGTCTTGCGTACCTCCCCTCCTTCCTTTTGGAGACCTGGTGCCCAAGTTCTCAGAACATTTCTCCTTCTGTACGCCCAAGGCTGCTTCTCCTTCCCCTCCCCATCCAGGCTCCACCCTCATGGTTTTCACCCATGAGTCTCCCAGACCACCCACCTGGTTTTCTTTGTTCAACATTTCCCTGATACTGATACCAAAGCTGTCTAGTAAGCATTAACTCTGTGCCATGTAGAAAGAAGGCAATGTATGCTCCCCGCCCCATGAAACCCATACTCTTTCCAAAAATATATATATCATGCTCTCCTTTCTAGGCTTTTTAAGCAAACACCAGTAGCTTTGGGAGCTACTAATTCCAGAAGTGAGGGGCCTTAGGAGGAGGGAAGGGCAGTAAAAGTAGGAACTTTTATTCTTATATTTAATAAGGTTTTTTTTTTACTACATACTACCTGCCAGGTACTCTGTCTAGAACCAGAAATACTGAGATGAGATGAAACAGTCAGGTGCTCTGCCCTTGGGAAGTTTACATTCTACTGGATGTAACAGACCAAAGAGAAGTAAAAAGAATAATAAATTAATTACAAGTTGTGAAGCATAGAGAAGGCTGAGAGAGAGGGAATAAAAGCGTTGAGGGCTGCAAGCTACTATCATCACACTGAGCCGTGGCTGTGAGTGCTTGGCCAGGTGCAAATATTTGCTTTGTAGGTCTTCAGACTGAAGAAGAGTTGGGAAACATTAGATTAATGACCTCTATTAAACTTTTCATTTTGCAATGATTTTAGATTTCCAAAAAAGTTGCAAAGACAGTACAGAGAGTTCCCATAAACCTTTCATCCAGTTTCCCCTAATGTTACCATTTTACATAACCATGGTAAGTTTGTCCAAACAAAGAAATTAATAACACTGCATCACTATTCACTAAACTCCAGGCTTTATTTGTAGTTCACCAATTTTTCCACTTTTGGCCATTTTGGTGGTGGTTGTTCCAGTTAGAGATACCATATTGCATTTAGTCTAGCATCTTTCTGATCGTTAAGTCTTCATGCCTCCATGAATTTATTTTAGCACCCAGACATAAAAGCAGACACAGAGGGCAAGACGTTTCTTGTATGAGAAAGTGCATCCCCAGAGCCGCAGAGGGATCACAGCAATCCTTAGGAAACTGGGTAGCCTTCACCCGCCCAGCTAATGCCAAGGGGAGCCTTTTGCATTTTTCAACTCAGCTCCCCTGCTCCCCTGCAATGTTCTGGGACAGGTCTTCCCTCCCCACAGAAGCCTCCATCCAGATTAAATTCTTTAAGCAAAACAGAACCTGTGACACAGCATTTATGAATTACCTATGAGGGCCTGTAAACATCAGATTGCCTTTTTTTTTTAATTCAATTGTCCTTTTAAATATTTAATTCCCAGACTGGGTGGAGGGGACTCAGGAGGTGGGGTGCAGGTTGGTTCTGGAAAGTTTTCCTGCCTGACAAATGGACAGCCCACCCAGAAAGGTTAACCCAGATTCCCCCAAAGAAATCTGTGTCAAATTGAGACTGAGTTCATCTGGCATCTGAATGCCATCTCAGTGCCCTGAGGCACTGAATCACAAAGGTTTACCTGTGGGAGCTCAGCGGAAAGCCAAAGGGGATGAGGAGGGACAAGGAGTGACTTTCACTCAGGGGGGATTCCCCATCCGATTGCACTGGGTTTGTTGATAGTGTTTGGTCACCTCTTGGCTTGCTGTGAACAGCTGCTGCCAGGCGAGTCATAGGACTGGACTCTCAGCCCAGGAGGAGACTTTTATTTCATGTTAATGAGCTTCTCTCCTTCCCGACTTCTGAATCTTGACTGATGCCTCTGGGAGCACTTCCCCTTCAGTGAGTGGATCCCTTTCCTAATTCCTGCAGAGCCTCAAAGACCTTCCTCCAGTTCTTAATCTTTAACTGACTCCTTCTTCTCTAGATCCTATGAATGGGCTTTTCTTCTAAGGGCTTCTCTAGAAGAAGAAAGTTATTCCTTGCAATTGCTTCTCACTAAAAACAGAAGCTTGGGGAAACCTCAAGGACTTATGGACACTGGAGCTCGTGGTTTTTGATCTACAAACAAAAGGCCTCACAGCTCTCCTTTGCCACTGAGGCAGGTATCATGAGGTGGTAATGCTGCCCCCAGGGCTCAGCTGGGAGAAGCAACTCAAACGCTGAGCTCCATTGGTGCCATGGCAAAGAGCCCTGGCTGAGGCCACTCCATTCCATTTGGTTTGTTCGTGGGAGTCAAATTCATAATTTATGCAGGACAGATTCATCTGCCAGTCTACACAGTGATGAAATCTCTCTTCCAGTTTCTACTAAGCAAAGAGTGGATGGTGAAGTCATTCGTGGAGCTGAACAACAGGCATCAGGAAAGTTCTGGCATCTCTGACTGCCATTGCAGGGATGGTTGGCATCTCAGGAACTCTCTGTGATGTAAACTATCAAAGTCTCGCCTGTGAAGAGAAGCATCTGGGAGTGTCCTGGGTTCCAAACACAGCACTCACGGGCCACCTCTGGGCCTGGATGGGCTCTGCTGGACCTCACAGGGTGCATCTGAGTGGCTTTGGAGGGGGCACGCGCCCTCCAGTAAACCACAGCCCCCAGCACTCCCCACTGCCTGGTGCCCAACCCGCTTTACGTATTCGCCACACATACCTGACCCCTCTAGACACAACAGCTCCTCATGGTTTTGTTTCTCTGTGTGGGTTTATGTGTGTGTATGGGGGGGGGGGGAGGGTTGGGGTGTAGGCATGCCGGTAAGTATGTAAGATGAGTCAATCTGTGTTTATTGAGTTTTTAAGGGCCTTTCAGCCTCGCTCACCTGCCAGCATCACCCTCGCTTGGCTGTCCTCCTTCTCTGGCTGTTCTTTTGCTTTGGCCTCTCTGAATCTTGTGGTGTCCATCCAGCACCCTTCTACCCTCTTTGCTGGCAGAAGTCACCCACCTGATAACAGGAGGATACGCGGCCCAGGTTGGGCCAGTCATATCTTCCATTCCCTGGTCATCACAGTTATTTCCTGGAAATTTTCTAATGTGACTCCACAGGGAGAAACGTTGGAACTATTGGTTTGCAAGTGCTGAGGTGTCAGTGGCACAGGGCGGGGAGAAACCAGAAGTGGACATGGAGAGAGACGCAGCGATGAGTGATGGGAAAGGGGAGTGTTTTGTTGTGGTGGTTATGTTCATTTTACTTGGGCTTCTCCTAGTCACTTGCAAGTGAGGACTCCTGGAAAATATATCCCTCTTCCTCATCCCGGAATACCTGGGCACACCAGTTTTCCTTCTTCGGCCCTAGTTTTTCTCAGTTGGGTAAATGGAGGTGATACTTCTTCCTAGATGATTTTGCTCCCAGCCTTACCTCTGCATTTCAGACACATATTTGCCTCCAGCGAGGAAATGAGGTGCGGTGAGCAGCATTTGCTCCCACAGGGTTGGCTGAGGCTTTGTGGGGCCTGCGTCCTGGTTTGGCTTCTCCCTCTGCACAGTCCAGCTTTTCCCCCTCCTTTCCACAGGTGTTGCTCTCTATTCCCTAATAAACATCTCGCACGCCAAACTCTATCTCAGTATCTGCTTCCAGAAAATCCAGTCTGCACAGTGGGACAGAGCACAGGCAAACCAAGAGTCATACAAAGAAAGAATTTTAATTGTGCTTAAGGGCTCCAAAAGAAAGTTCACAGGATTCTTGTTTGCAGCACTAAATTTGGGGAATGTCCCTCTACTTCCCACCTGGATGGTGGCCCAAATGTGGGACGCGACTCTTTTCTTTTACTTAACTCACACAAAAAGACACACAGACATAGTCGCACACATTCACAAAACTCACTCCACAAGGCCTTGTACAGACAGATTCAGCAAAATGGAAGAGTTGTGCAATGGGGTAAAGCAAAAGGTTTAAAATGGAAGATTAGATAACCTAGTTCTTTAAAAGTTTTCCCCACTATTTCTTCTACCTGAAGTTCCGTCTCCTAGTATATTTACAGGTCAACTTTAATTTTGTGCTGTCAACACTGCCCTTTATTATGCCAAGCAGAATTGCTTTCTTGCCTTCATTTTTACACCTTGGTCCTTTAAAACTGCATCCCTTCCTTGGGGTCCGCCGGGTGTTCAGAACTCATTGAATTGTGCAAACTTAAGGCCTGTACATTGTACAGTATGTAAAGTGTAATACCTCGAGTGAGAAGTGAATGTGTCCCCATGGGCCCACCAGAATAAGAAATGACCGGCTATATGCTGTCCACAGCATCTCCCCTCACTGCACAGCGGCCTCGCAAGGTTTTTGAGGTTACCCTTTGTTAGCAGCTGATCAAGCTCTTAGGAAAGGTGGCCTTCTCTTCCCTAGCTGCTGCTGATGACACTGTTCTTCTAGAAGCATCTGTCAACTCCAGAGCATCTTTTGCTGGACGGTGAGCTCCTGGAGGGCAGGAGCTATGATCAGTCATTTTTATATCACCCAGACCTGGGAAGGGCCCTGATCCAAAGTGGGCTCAGTGGGTGCTGAAGGCATGAATGAATTGTCAATAAGTGGATGAAGGACTGAGTCCTAAAAGAACAAACTGGAGTTCCCAGGCCCATGAGGGGTCCCTGCAACAGCAGCCTGGGTTGCAGCAGAGACCACATGACCCTCGAAGTCTAAAACATTGACTCCCTAGATCTTTGCAGGAAGTGTTTGCCAATCCCTAGTCTAGAGAGCAACCCCTCCCCACCTGGAACCCCCTTTTGTTCTTCTTGTGTTTCCCTCCCATCTCTCTTTTTAGCGCCCTGCCCACTTCACAGGCACTCTGTAGGTATCTGTTGAGTCATGAAGCTTATTGCTTCCTGTTGGACACTCAGTTTGGTCTCCAGAGTTCTGGGCCTAATTCTGACTGGAGAGGTTCCTTTCGTTCCATTCTGGAAAGTTTCAGGTAACAACCATTTTGCTTAAATTGAACCCACTTTGGGATATATTTAATCTCCTTTCTTCTGAGCAGAAGCAGCCTCTTCTCTCTTCTGTTTTAAGTTTCTACGTGGACTTTGAATCTAGCAACCACCCAGCTGTAGTCCCCAGCTTTGTCTTAGAACTGCCTCCTATCAACTTTGAGCCTTTGCTTGAGCCGTGATTAGAAAGCAATAGGGAGGGAAACCACAGAGGGTCCGTGGCAGTGAGGCAGTAAGGATGAGCAGAATAGCAGAAACGAGAAACGCAGCTCCTTGTGGGCACTTCTGCTTCCCTGGCACACTTGGCTCAAGGGAATCACCCCCACACTTTCTATTTCATGGTGTGATGGGAATTCACTGACTCTCTGCAGCCCTCTGCTGTGTATTATATTCCAAGTAAGAGTTTCCACGAGTGAGTTTTGTATGACCTTGTGGAAGGGTGTTTGGGTCTAGGTTGGTTGAAGGTTGTCATAGGAGCTCATCGATACGGTTTGGAGCATCAAGGAATTCTGTCACCTTGATTCTGGGAGCTTTTGACTTGTTTCCTGCATGACATTGACCAACTACACCTCGGTGAACAGTCACAAAAGTCACTGAATCTACATAAATAGGTCAACCTCCTATGGTTTAAGGTGAAGGAAAAATCTCAAGTTTTCCCTCCCTCCCTTCCTTCTTTCTTCCTTCTTTGAAGTGGGAGCTGGGAAGCTCATCTTCCAGTCCACTCTCATAATTTTATTCTACTGGTCCACTGTCCACAGTGACACAGAGCACACCTCCTCCACGTTCCTGAGGACCCGCTCTCAGATATTTATAAACAACCCACTTGCCCACCCCATTCTATTCTCAGCCACTGTGGGTGCCATTTTTGCACATTCGTTTTCATCGAAACATAGGCCCGTATCTTCCCTGCTCCTCATCAAAGAGCTTTCTGGTTCCTGCACGCAGCTGTTTGCTCCCTGCCCTTACATGGGCTTTTGATGCTGAGGGTCGGACAGGTCCACCCGTGCAGGTTGTCAGCGTCCTTCTCCCTCCATACCCCACGCCAGTGCCCTTCACAGGGACTCAGGCCCCATGAGGACTTTTGCCTTTTAAATCAGGCTGACACAGAACTCAGTAAGTGTAAGTTCCCACTCCTCCTGCCTCTATTTATCATTAATATGTTGAACTTCTCAGCTGGCAGAGGATAAAATAGTTGATAGCAAATGAATTAGATATCAATTAATTTCTAAAGCAAACCTAATGGGCATTTAAGAAGAGAATTTAATGTCTCATTTACTCTCTATAGCTATCTTGTTAAATGCCAATTAAGTATCTAAATATTTCCTACAAGCTTAATGAATTATAATAAGTAATAAGTGATTACCACTTTTTCCTAGAATCTTGGCACTCTCAACTTCTAGTGCAATATTAGATTTTTTTTCTTATCTTATTTATGACACAGATACGATAGACTCAAATCTTCTTATTAGCATATGTTACCTGTATTACATTTATGGAAAAATCTGAATATAGAGAATAACATTCAAATCTGTATACTAGAGAGCATATGAATAATAAGGATTTTTACTTTGAAAATAAAGAATTAAGCACTATGAAAAATGTTACCCATAATGAATGCCTAATATTCCATCCGTCCCCGTCTTCCTGTCTGCAAACCGTCTAAGAATGACAAGGTTGAGAATGTATTAACAGACACAAAGACTCAAAAGGAACTGGTAGGATGTATGGTTGCAAGTGGTGTGGTAGACAAAAACCTGAGGCCAAGCTGGGCAGGACATGGGAGGTGGAAGAGGGGAGGTGGAAGGAGTCTGGCCTGGGGTTGAGCTCTCTGCTCTGGGGGATTAAGGTGAGCCCCATGTTGGCTCAGCCAGGTTTTGGGATCCGACAGTGCTTGGTGGGGCCCGGGAGGGTTAGCAGCAGACATACAGGTGGCAGGGTCCATGGAGCATGGTCCCACTGCGAGACGTGCTCTGAACTCTGGTGGGGGCGATGCAGACAGCAAAGATGCGGTTCCTGGAAATGGTGGACTGCACGGCAGGTGGAGGAGGCATGGCAGGAAGCCCTGGCCAGATCTGGGCAGCTCGGAGCTGCTGAGCAGTCACCACTGGCATGGCATCGTCACGTGCAGATCACAGGCCCGGAGGCAAACAGCACAGGGCCCATGGTGACTGCATGGAGTGGAAGTCAAGGGCGTGGCATTTGGCAACGAAATGACCTGAGCTTGAGGCCCAGCCTTTGCCATGCCCTTGCATGAGCTTGGGCAAGAGACAATGTCTGAGTCTCAGTTTCTTTATCCATGAAATGGGGATAGAATTTCCCGCATAAAGATTTACAGAAAAAATCATTTATTTAAGGCTTGCCAAATAGTACGCAGTTGACAAATGCCATGATTATTAGAATAAATAATAATGATACAAATATTAATGATGATGTCACCTTATTTCTGTTTCTGAGAATGTGTCTGGTTTGGGGACTTATCGGCTTGATGACTTTTCTTTCTGAACAGAAGTTACTTCAGTCCTGGCTCTTGTACAGGCCTCCTGCAAAGGGCATGCTTGTTTTTCCTGACGCCGTGAACACTGCCGACAACTTCCACCCTCACCCTGAGGGAAATGTTTTCTTTTTAGCCCTGAGAGAAGGCCCGGAGCTCACGGTAATCCCAGCTTGGTAACTGCAAACACCCTGTTCAGGGATATTTTGTTCCAAATGCACGTGCCCGGCCAGGCTGGGAGGGCTCTGTCATCTGGGCACAGGGGTACAAACACCAGCTCGCTTCCCCAGGACACGTCAGCTCTGCAACGAGGCTATTCATCCGAGCCCCACACAATTACTGTCATTTACACAAACAGTTACGGGGCATTAGAATGACAAATGCGAGGCAGCCTTTCAAGTCACGTTTTTGAAAAATATTTCTATAACAGGAAAATGCTCATGATTCAGTATTTAAAAAAGGGGGGAAACAGGAAGCAAATCAAAAGCAGCATCAATGATAACTAATAGAGGTCCCTGAATTCAACCAGACCTCCTTCTTCTCCCTTTAGGGCTGGCCTCAGCGACATCTGTAATAAAGAAAAAAGAAGAAAAGATACAACTAACTCCGAATCCATTGACAAGCAACAGAGGCCTTGATGAAGGTGTTTTTGGAATGCCGAGCAAGGAGGCTCACTGTTCATCATATGGGAAAACTGCCTAAAAAAATTTCCGTCTCGATAGCTTTCTCCCAAATCCAATACCCTATAGCAACTAGCTAGATTGTTCCTTACTCTCTTCTCTCTTGTAATGTCTCCAAATATTCCAATTCATATTAAATTCTCTGCTCATGCCATGTTCCTCTCTCTGGCCCAACACTTCCATCCTTCCTGACCTCCATCGTTTTTTCCTTCCTTTCATAATGTCCATGTCTAGCCCAGCGCACAAGCGAATGAAAACATGAGCCACATAAACTGGGTTTGAAGGCTGCCTCTATATTCCCTAGCTGTTTTATCTTGGATTAGTTACTTAACCTCTCTGTGCATCATTTCCATGTCTGTGAATGGGAATGATCAAAGTAACACACAAAACTCATAGTGGCGATTAAAAGATTAAATGAGTGACTATATGTGATGCACACTGAACTATGCTTGATTTAAGAACTCAATCATTATTACTATTATTGTTAGATCTCATTATAACCTGGATTAACTGACTTTCTCTCAGGTTCTTCAAGCTTCTTTTCCAGACAAAAAATGGCTTTCCTCCTTTCAAGGAAGGGAAGGAATAATTTATAAATAAGTCTGACTTAATATATATATTTAAGTCCCTGTCATATTAGGGAGGAAAATGCCTGGAAATTCATGCATCTGTAGCAGACAGAATAACAACCCCTGCGAGTGCCCATGTGCTAATGCTGGATCTTGTGAAGGTGTCACCTTACACGGCAAAAGGAACTTAGCAGATATGATGAGGTCCTGGGTCTTGAGGCGAGGAGATGGTTGTGGGTTGTCTGAGTTGCCCAAGTAAATCACGACGGTCTGTATAAGTGGGAGAAGAGAAAGTCAGAGTCAGAAAAGGAGATGTGAAACCTATAAAACCTATAAAAAAATAGAGGGATGTTTCCTCGGGACACTCTGGGAAATTGTGAAATGCTTTTCTTGTCCTCCTTATTTCTGTAGCCCTTTGTACGCCTCTCCCCTTCTTTATTTCTATAGTTTTTATGTTTGCCAGAGAGGTGGCGCACAAAACGGCAGGAATGAATTAGTGGAGTCATTGTAGAATCAAGGAAGAGCAAAGCTTATGGCTTTTCACTGAATTAGTTCACAAATAAGGTGACACCTTTTATATATATATATATATTCCTTCTGTGGCTTTTCCCACAAACTGACATATGATTATGTTTTACTATCACATAGCTGGGTACTGATAAAAATATTTGTACCCATCAATCTATTTATCTATCTATCTAATCTATCTAATTAATGCTGCTTTGATGAGTAGGTGCTATTATAAAGTACCTATAGGTAAAATCATCTTGTGACATTGATGTGAAATCTTGACAAATCTTCACATACTTAGATAACACTGCAGAAAAATAAAGCTTCATTGAGAAACAGTTGCTGGGCAGGGATCAAGGCTGCCTTTCTAGTGACAAAATTTGTTTCTTTCTCTCATTCCAGTCATACCCTGAGTGCAATTCTCAACAGGTTAATAAATTAGAATAGGTTAGGGACCTTAGGATAATAGTGTGAATAGTTGAAATTATGGGCACTGTTTTAATGATTTCCAAAGTCCTTGCATACTGGCCCAAATAAAACAAACAAAGCAAACAAACAAACAAACAAACAAAAAAAGAACCACCAGAAACCAACATTGGGTAAAGCTGTAGTGCTTTGTAGATATGAATTATCTATCTCTCTTCTTTAAGATATTTAAAGCAGAGAGTTTTTAAATTGCTGTCTTTCTGTCTGCATTGATTCAAAACGTATAGCACAAAGAAATGTTTTGCCCTAAATATCCAGACTGAATCAGTCGCATATCTATCCCCCCAGCTATTTATTTTCATATGATATCATTTCAGAAATTCATGGAAAAGGAGAACTTAGGAATTATGGCCCTTCTCCAGTACAATCAAGTTTTATGTGTATCACTCAGTGTGTACACATAGTAGTTATTCAATAAATGTTTGACTTCTTACAAAATAATAGTTTGGTTTCCAAAGTTTTAGAAAACAGACTTTATAATCTGCAGCAAGGTCGACCAGGAAGATTGTTCAGAGGTAGGAGGAGAAAAACAGCCTTTCTGTGTTCGCGAGTCACGATTTACCTTCCTGTTTGATAAAAACAAAAGCAGAAACAGCGTCACCTGGCTAAATGGTTACCTAAGTGTCCCCCCCTCTGCTCCTCCAGACTTTACGCAACAAGCCAAAACAAAACTCCTCCAAAGCTAAACTAACGTGAAATAACCCAGGGCTTGAACTTGTCGCATGATGTTGCTTTAAATTTTAATGCAAGCTCGGGAATAGATTTGTGAACAGCAAAGTAAAGGAAAGGCCATGAAATATTGATTCTGTACATTTTCTTATGCATTTTTATTCTCCAATTTAGTAAATTTTTCATCTTGCCTGCACTTAGAGGTTGCCTATGAAGTCGTTACTACCAATTGTATTAGCTGTTGTAAATAAATAATCATCGCTTGAGCTGTTTGCATGATGAGAGGTGGACAAAAACCCCTCATCTCCTGAGCAGTAATTTCCCACCACCCAGCCCAGGAAGGATGAAAAGGGATGATCACAATTTTACAAAGAGCACTGTAGCAGGCATTTCCTAAAAGAAAGAGGGTTTTAAATAAAACCACAAGGACAGTTTCTGTATTTCAGCAGAAACTTAACTATCATTCTGACAATTGTCCATTTTGACCTGGCAGGAGGCAGAATTGATTTTTGTTTGCTTAAAAAAAAAATCACACACATATCAAAATATCAGAATAGAATTCCATAACATGCATAATTCTTGGAGATATTCTACAATAATCGAGCAGAAAAAATGTAACAAGCCCTGCTTGAGAAAAAATACAACGTGCAAGATTTTCTCCACCAGTCATAACCCTTGTATGTGCACAGAAAGCCAGAGTTTAAGAATCACTTGAAAAGGCAACTCTGCCAGATTATTTCTCATTGTCTTGGTTCTAAAGTGTACTGTTCTTTCCTAGAATATATACATCTTCATCTCCATATTCAGTATCTAATGGGAGAGAATGAAAATCAAGAACCTTACTGCTCACACAACCGGGTGACCATATCACTGATCAAGTAAAGAGGAGAAATGTTTCCACTTATTTCAAGGCTAAATATCCAATGTGATCTAATCCTACCTCTTTTCCTATTACATTCTGGCAATGTGGAATAAGAGGTTTTGGGCCCAGCAGAAGAATTAATATATAAAATCTGTACAAAAAATCGTAATGATTTTCATACTGGGAACACGTCATTTATTGTCATCTGGAAGAAAGTACAGAATCGAATGCACTTAGACGATGAAGCAAAAACTGGATGCATGGATAGGTCACGTGGCAGATTCTGACCTCATCATTTGGGATTAATGTGACCTCAAGTATCGGCATCATCTGTGACAGCACTACTTTGAGAGTCCAGGAATAGTGTGGTGGCCACTAGAGAAGAAAGGTCAAAGTAGGGGCGGTTAGTGTATTAGGGACAGAAATTAGAGGAAACCCTGGGAAAACTCATTGAGTCTTCCTAATTTGAAGAGGATGTGCTGCAGGTGGGGGAAAGGCCTTTGGCTGATGCCTGGGCTCTGAGACCCTCAGGCTGTGGATCAGAAGTTTCTGAAGCCAGCGGTCTTGGGAAGACCTGAGATTTAAGTAGCTACGACATCAAAGAAAACTCTTAAAGGATCACAGAGCCATTTCCTCTGTGTGTCAAGCAATAGCACCAGGAAGGAGACTGGGCAAAGCAAAAGTTTATACTGGAGTCGAGTCTGTGCCAAATAAAAAGTGAATACAAACATTGAGCTAAGAACAACTACTTCACCATGCATGGAAATAATTGCCACAGAGATAAATACTCCTCATAGTTCAGGCTTCCTCCCAACTCCCTCAGGCTGCTCGATAACAATGAGAGTGTTATAAATTTACACTGAAGAAGCCCTTCAGTTTGCCATCTGAGAAGCCAAGAACAACCAACGGGAGCCAGAAGGGGAAGCAAAGACAATTTACTCAAAATGTTTATGGAAAAACACCAGCCCTGCTTACACATCTCGTCATTTAAAGATGAATAACTAAGCAGTACAGTATCTGCTCCTTGAAAAATTCCAAATTATAAAATATTGAGAAAATGCACGCATTATGCAAGGGGCATAATAATAAAAGACATTTGACATTTCAAGTGTCTTCTTGTATTTTCAATATCATTCAAGAAATTAGGGGCTCTGTGAAACCAGAGATGAGAAGTGAAATAATAAGGTTTAAATGGAGAGGGAGTGGCCAAAAAGTAGGCAGCTTAAAAGAAAGAACCAAATTATAAGGGAAAGGAATGTAAGGGTAGGATTCAGTACCTATTTTAGAAACTCTAAAACAAAGAGCAACACTGCAAGGGTCTAAGTGTCACCAAGTACAAATGAATTAGAATTACTTGTAATTGAGAGGAAAAGGTCAGAAACATGATACTGATGAGAAAGAAGATGTCCAGAGAAAGGGAGTCAAGGAAGGATATAGAGCAGATCTAATTAATTTCTGAAAAAGATTCCAGAAGAAAACAAGGAAGCAGAAATCAGAGATAAAATAGAAGAAACTTTCCCAAGTCAAATATTTTGTGATTACTTATGAAGGCCCAGCGTGTGCTAACATTAATGAAAACAAATAATACCAAGATATATCTTGGTAATTCATTTTTAATCTTAAGGAAAAAAAAGAGTGTAGCAATCAGCAGTCATACTTATTTGTTAACTGCTTTCTTCTTTGATACAACTCCTCTACCTCCTTTGGTTCTTCTCCCACTCTTTAGGGATATTTGGACAATGGCCATTCTAACTTCTTCATGTTGAAAAGGGTATAGACATTATGGGGTAGGGGGATTTAACTGGTTGATGCTCTTGGAGAGACTGGTAACTCTGGGTTTCAGGGCTTATCTGGCCTAGGAACCATCTGGAGATTATAAGTTTCTGAAAAATGAACTTAGTGAGTAAAACTGTTATGGAGTCTCAGAGAGAGCCCTGGGTATTCTTTAGGGTTTACAGGAATTCTGTTGGTTGGGGCTTGGCATACCATGGCAATTAGCAATATCTAGCTGAAGCTTCATAAGAATGACCTCCAGAATAGCCTCTTGACTCTATTTGAAATCTCTTAGCCATAGATACCTTATTTGTCTTCCCCCTTTGGGTCAAGTGGGTATTGTCGATCACATGTTGCCAGGGCCAGGCTCATCCCTGGGAATTATGTGGTGCAGTTGTTTTTTTATTCCCTCCAATAATTATATATATTTTCTTCCATAAACATTTTGTACATTTTTGTCAGATGCATGCTAGATGTCTAATTGTGGTTTGCAATTGTAAATGCCATATTTTTCCTAATTTAATTTTCTAGTTGTATTTGTAGGTATGTAAGAGTGATTTTCATCTTTTTGTTTGTATCCAACAGATTCGATGAACTTTTATAATACTAACTGTTGTTCTATAGTTTCATGAGTTTTCTGTGTATGCAAATAATGATTCATAAATGATGACAAATTTGACTCTTGCTTTACATTCTCATACCTCTTTTGTTTTCGTGTTTTATTGCATTGGCTATGACCTCCAGAGCAATTTTGAACAACAGGGTGATAATATGCATCCACAATTTATACCTGAGTTCAATAGGACTGTTTATAAAATCAAATTCTAAATGATATCTACTGTATGTTTTTGATAGTTTTATCAGGTTAAAGTAAAGACATTATCTTTTATTCCAAATGATATGAGAGATTTTTAAAAAGCAGAAGTATATATTTAAAGGAATTTAATGTATGCCTATATCTATTAGGATACTCATATTTTCTGACCTTTAACCATCTTTGTATTCCTGAGAGGTTTTTTCTTTTTTATAAAACTACTACAGAACTCAGCTGCCAAGTGGTTATCTAGAATTTCTGCATCTTTATATGGTCAGTGAGTTTTTCTTATAATACTGTTTGTTTTATACATTAGAGATATTCGTATTTCATAAAATGTGCCAAGTGTTTATTTTTTTCTGAAGCTCTTCATATAATATAGGGACTATTTATTACTGGAGGTTTTAATAAAACTTGCCAGTAAAATTATCTGAGCCTCAAGGAGGAGACATTTTTGGTTATAAATTTAATTTATTTAATATCTTTTGGCATATTTAGAATTTTCTGTTTCTTTTTGAGACAAATTTTCCATCTTATCAGCATTTTCAAATATTGTGGCATAGAGGTTTTCTTTGTGTTTGACTTAGATTAAGAAAATTGTATTTTATTTTTAATTGTCTCTTTAATATTTTAAATATATTTTACTTGTTTTCCTGAATTTTCTTGATATTTATCTAATTTAGTCTTTTTAAAGAATCAGCTTTCGATATTTCAATTGTAATGTATTCTACATAATATCCATTGTTTGAAGTTTTTGATACTTCCATTTTTATCTAGTACAGTCAGTTTTATGAACAGTCCATATGTGCCTGAGAAGAACATAGATTTTCTATTTGTTGATGCAAGTGCATATAAATAGAGATATGATCATATCTTAGAGATATGTTGGAGAAATGTATTATATATTATTTTTAATATATTATGGATTTAGAAATAGAAAATATGTTAGATTAACCTTCTTAATTATATTGTTCAAATTTTTTATATATCTTTATATTTTGACTACTGATTTCTGTGTTAAAATCTCCCATTGCAAGAATATGTCAAGTTATTTTTTTTAATTCTGTTATGTTTTGCTTTATATAATTTAATTTAATGTTAGACGCATGCAAGTTTGTGGTTGTTCCATCTTCTTGGTGAAGTGCTCCTTTTATCTCTCTGTAGTGTCACTGTTTAGTCTCTCTTACATCATTTAAATTTTTTTGCCTTACATTTTTTTTCTGTTGATTAATTGTACAAACTTTAGTTTGGTTAGTCTTTTCTTTCCCCCTTATTTTTAATTTTCCTGTGTCATTTCAATTGAAGTGTATTTCTTATAAGGAGATAAGCGTGAACTCTCTTTAAAAACCTAATCTTTGCTTCTTCCTCTTTTAATCGAGCTGTTAATTTATACCTACTGAAATTGCTAATATATCTCGACTTACTTTGTGTTCGCTGTTTACCATCACTTTTTGTTGGATCCTGTGTTTTAGTCTCAAGGCCTTAACAAGTGGTCTTTACTCTCTAAATCTATAACTGGCTTCCTGAGTTCTAGAACTTTCCTATGAAAGGAAGAAGAGAGAGAGAGAGAGAAAGAGAGAGCGTGCACAGACAGCGAGATGCTATGATCACTGTCCGGCCTCTTCTATCCATGTCCAGTTGATTCTTCTCAAAGCAACCATAACAATCTTAAAATATAAACCAGCTCATGTCACTTCTTTTCTTGATGCCCACTAATGCTCAAAAACCCATCAAATGCCTAAAAAAATCTGTCAAGTTTCATTTCAAGCCACAGTTTCCTTTGCTCTTGATTCTCTAGCCACCTTAGCTTCCTTCTCATTCTCAAATGTGCCAAGCTCCTTCTCACCTCATCATTTTCACGCGTATTACTCACTTGGCCTGGAACCTGCCGTTCTCCCCTGTTCCCCTTACGTCTACTCTCCTTCCAACTTCAGACAAAATGCGACTTCCTCAGAGTTGCATTTCTTTAGTGACCATCTACAATAGGCCACTCTACAATGTTCCATTTCTTAGCACATGCTTTTTAAATGTATGGCACTTATCATTATCTCTAGCACAACATTTATTTGTATGATTGTTTATGTAGTGTTTGCTTGTCTATACTATATATTGCTCTCCCTACCTACAGGGTACATTTCTACTTTGTTCAATACTATACGCACAGCACCTGGCATGACGCTGAAACATATAAGGTAGTTTGAAGGAAAGAGTAAAGGAGGAGACAAATTTCCCAGGCTGATGGCCAAGCTAATTGGACTTGTGGGTAGACTTTTGAGCTGTTGGGAATGAAACAGGGTGAGTTTTCTCATGTGGCTCCAAAGGAGCCTCTTGCTGTCATTAGAAGGCTCCTGCAGTGACTAGTCATCATTATGTCTAGCACATTCCAAACTTTGAAAATTGTGGAGGTCACAAGTTTAGGGAAACATCTTGCCTTTGGTCACACTTTACCCGCTTCACTGATCCTACCCACAGCAACAGTATTCTTGCTAAGAATTCCTGCTAGGGATATCCAAAGGAAACAGAGCTCATAGGGCAGAGAAAGTTCTGCATTTCTAAACTTTTCTTTCTGGACATTTTCAGAGAGACGGAATTGGGTAAACTGAAATGTGAATGCACTCAGTGTCGAGCAGGCTGGATTTCCAGATTCAGGTGGCTAAAGCTGAGTGCGTTTTTCATTCATTCTTTTGATGGCAGTTCCAACTTTCTGTGGGCCAGCATTCTCAATTTGCAATGCTAATCGTTCTTTGAAGTGTGCCAGAGCCAGCCTGTGATGTGAGGGGAGGGGGTAGCCTGTCATTTCTCACCTCCCACTTGCTGTGCTCTTTGGTCCACCTCTGTCCTTTTGCCTCTCTTTCTGTGACTGGGTGTGCATGTGTCTGCTAGTTTCACTCTATCCCTGCTTTCTGTCTATCTTTGTATCTGCTCTGTGTCTCTCTCTGTTCTCCTCCCTGTCTCTCTCCTCCTACTCTCTTCTCTCCTCTCTCCTCTCTCATGTGTCTCTCTCTGTTGCTCCCCACCCTTCCTCATCCTCCTGTGTCTGTCCTAAGGAGAACAACTGTGCGCTCCATAAACCATGTACTGGCCTCTCTCTTCAGGGCTGCTGCTGTCCCTTTCAATAAAACTCCTTCCTGTCTCCAAGTGGCTGACCCTATCTTTTTTGCAATCAGAAGAGACCGGAACTGGCCACAATGAATGTGAGGAAGTCTTCATAATTAACAGGATCCCTCTGCTATTTACACAAACACTTTAAACTACATAGGGAGCCAAGCAGGCCATTTTCCACATCTGATGAGAACGTAATTAAACGTTGGGTAGTGAGTGGGAAAGGGGGGCGGGGCAGACTGAGGTTAAGTGATAGGTCAGAGTGGCTCTAGGAAGCACCAGATTAACAAAACAGTGAAAGTTTGTCTTCAGCCACACTCAAAAGTCTTTCACTGACAGCTCCTAGGTTTAGACTGTTTGTGGCACTGCCTCTGACCCATGTGAATTAATTAGTGAGGAGCTGCATTGATGATAAGACATAATGGCAGAGTGCAATGGAGACACAGGCAGTGGGTCCCAGAAGCTCTGGGAAGGACACTAAAAGGGGAGGTGGTGTTTGAGCAGAGCCTTGAAGGACGAAACCGATGTTGGTAGAGAGAAAAGCCAGAATGGGAGAGGCATTTTAGACCCTGGGAATGACCAGAGCCAAAGCTCACAGGCAGGAAAGTCAAAAGCGCCTGAGGCGGTCTAAGAGAATGGCCTGATTTTAACGTAGTGGGTGAAGGTGGGATTCCAGGTAGAAATAGATAGGAAGGGGTGTAGGTGTCATATGAGGTATTTGGATATTACTCCCTGGGGAATTAGAAGATGTGGTGAGTCTCTATGGCAGTGCTATCCGCTGGAACCTTCAGTGACGACAGGGATGACTCTAATTTGGTAGCCACCAGCCACAGGTAGCTATTGTGCAATTGAACGCTTGATGTGGGGTCAATGGGACTGAAAAGTCATGGCCAGCATCTCTGGAGAGATGTTGGAACCGTATTTTAGAAGGACCAGTCTGGCAGCAGTGTGCTAAGGAGGGCCAGGTACTCCGGGGAGAACAATGAGGCAATTATTGCAATAGTTCAAGTGGGAGCAGAGCCTCAGGACATGAACCATGGCAAAGACAAGGGACTCTCAACGGGGGCCTCGGAACCTGGCTGGGGGCGGGGGTCTGGCTGGGAGATGCAGAAGCACTGGCCCTGGGTCCCTGTGATGTTGCAGCAGGATCCACAAGCCCAGGGGTGACAGGTCAGCTTGGGGTGCAGGTTGGGGAGGCAGTGATAGGATTGAGAAGGTCTATCATAGTAATTTGCCTTGGAGTATCTGAGGAGTATCTGAATCCAGGAGTATCTGAATCCTGTCTTTGACACGCTACTATGTCACATCAGATCTCTAAGAGTGAATTATGTGCTGATGCCAAAAGGAAAACCTTTGCCTGTGTAGCCTAGACCAAACTTCACACTCAGAATGGTGCTGGAGAGCCTCCTCTGAGTCCTTTTCCTAGAGGCACTCTTTATCCTCTGCTGAAAAATGGATTTAATTTAAGGAAAGAGAAAATTTAATCAAAACCCACGTTGGTTGAGTTTCTAGGTGGAACTTGACAAAATTGATCCTAAAACATTCATGGAAAAATAAAGAGCCAGGGAGAGCTAAGATTTTCGTGAAGCAGGAGGGGGAAAGTCTAGCTGTTTCATGCAGCAAGATTTATTTTAAAGGTATGGTAATTAAAGCAGTGTAAATTTGGTATGGTGATAGACAAGTAAATCAAAAGAACAGAGTAGGCAGAGCAGGGAAAGCACTTAAACGCATCTGGGAACTTGGAAAGAGACTGAGACGGTGTGACAAATGAGTTGTGGTGGTGGAGTAGGGATGTTCTATTCAATAAATATTGCTGGGGAAAAAGAACATTTCATCCTTGTTTTCAAACACATATGCACATCAAATCTCAAAAGAATGGATACCAAAATAATAGAACTTTTAGAACAAAATGTATGAGAATATACTTGTGATCTCGAGACAGTGTTTTTTAAGCATGAACAAAAAGCACAAAACATAAAGGATAAAATGGACGAATCTGACTAAATGAAATAAATTCTTTCATATGACAACAGACATCAATATAAATAACTGTCAGAAGGTTACTATGTAGAATATATAAAACACTCTTATAATTCACTAATATAAAGACAAAGAGTCCACTAGAAAAAATGGGCAAAAGGTACAAACAGGGGAAACAAAATAAGAAAACCCAATAGCTAATACATGTATAGGAAAAATGCTCAACCACATTAATAAGTCATAGATATGCAAGTTAAAAGATACAACATTTCCCGCCCATTATATGATGCCAATTTTTGCTGAGTACATGGAGAAAAAGACAGTCTCACACACTGCCAAAGTGACTGAAAATTGGTATGACTCATTTGGAGATCAATTTACAATAGCGAACAAGATTGAAGATGCACACACTTTATGACCTAGCACTTCAATTGCTAGATACTTTCCTCAATAATCTCTCACACATGTGCATAAACACGCTCATGGCAGCACCGCTTGTAAATAAGGGAATTCGGAGATCTCTCAGTGACCACCAGTGCGGGGATGCACAAACAGCCAGTGTTCACACAATGGAATACTATAGAGCAAAATAAGTGAATGAGCTAATAGTATGTGTATCATGTCAATGGCTCTAAATCTAAAAATTTGAAACCCTGTCTAAAGTCCATCTAAAGCATCTGATACTTTTTTTCCCTACACCAGGTAATTCTACTGTAACTGTAATTAAATGTGATTGCAGATTTTGAAAGCCTTTTGGATTATAATTTCAATAATATTATTCTTAACAACAATCATAATAGTAAGTGGCATTTATCAAGATTTTTACCATATGAGTACTGTCTTAAGTGTATTTCATGCATTACCTTAATTGAATTCTCATAATAATCCAAAGGCAATAGACACTAGTTCTACCTCCAATCTATGGATGAGGAAAACGAATTGGAAGAGGGCATTAACTTGTCTAAAATCATAGAAAAATAAAAATGAATAGACACTCAAGGCCATTGATAGGGGCATGAAATAAATAGGAATTGCGATAGAGCAAGTTTCTGATATTACATTCTTTGGAGAATAAGCTGATCACAGAGTAACTTTTTAATGATAATTTTTTAAATCATAAATATGGAAAATTTTAAAATCACAGAAAAGTACATGAAAAAGAAACCGTAATTCTACTACCTGGAGATAATCTTTTACATTTTGATATTTTGCCTTAATTTGAATTTAATGTCCAAATAGGTGCAGGGGAATTCTCCATCCCTTCAGAAGACATAATTATTGACATTTTCTGGTCTATTTCCAGAACTTTGGAGAACAATGTCTGGACTCTCCATATTGCCGGTCTCAGGAAAGGTAACGGTAAGCCGCAAAGGCAGACTGTAATGGTGTCACAGCTGTTGCCTGGAAAGAATCACATCATTGCATCTTCCTGGGTGACAAGAAGTTTGGCTACTAAACCCAACCCTGGGTTTGCCATGACATGACCCCACCTCTCTTTGGTGGGGTGAGGAAGGCTTTAATCCCTGTCCTATCTTTCTCTGCTTGCCCCACCATCTTGGCACTTAACCAGAAGTTATTAATCAGGGTACAAGTCACTGTTTGGACAATATCTATAGGAGATGAGGTCACTACATGTAATATGTGCATACATCTGTGGCTCTTCCTTTTTCTTTTTCCTGCCTCCACATAGCTAGACAGATAATCTCGTTCATTCACCTGTCTTGCCTACGAAATACTGTTAGGCATTATTCAAGTGACAAATAAAGCCTTGAAAAGGATGCTTTGCCCCATTGAGGCCATTCACAATCACACCACAAATTCCAAACATGGCTTCTAAATAGGAGTCCAAAAATAGTTGAAACATTGGCAGCCACAGTGAGAAGGAGTGTGGCTCCCCACAGGGTCTGCTTCTGAGAAGACAACTTCATTTGGACTGAGTTACACCAGTGTATCTGGTAACAACACAGGCTCCTTGCTTTACAGGCATCTCAAGGGTTTAACAGGTTTCAAGAGATGTTTGCACAAACTGGCTTCCCAAGATAAATTCCAAGCCATGTAGCAGGAGCCTGGCATTGCACTGAAAGACAGTGCAAAGGAAATTTATTAAAACATGCCATGGGATCCAACAGAAGTAGGCATTGCAGGCAGAACCGATACAAGATAAACTGCATGAAGCCAGGGACTTTTGTCTGTTTGGTTCACTGCTAAATCCTCAACATCTAGAAAAATTCCTGGCACATAGAGTGTGCTTAATAAATATTTGTGGAATGAACGAACTGAGTTCAGCTCATCCAGCATGCATAGAACTGCCATGCCATGCTGAGTTGGGAACTGGATTTACAAAGTTACTCACAGACTGGTGGAAGAAAGAAATTCAAAAACAAATAGCCATAATGGGATATGCTAAGTGCTAAAATAGAAATGCAAAAAGTCATTGGGGGAAAAGTGTCTAGGGTACAGTTAATTATGCTGGTGGAGGAAGGGACAGCTGCAGAAAGGAGGTGATTGAAGGGTCAGCAGGAGCTGGAAAGGCAGGAATGGAATGAGGGGAGGGCATTCTATGCAAAGAGGAGATCACAGGGGAAAGTGTGGAGGTGTGGAAATGGGTAGTATATTTAGGGATCATCTTGTTAAAGAACCAGCTGCTAAAATCAGGAGAGGGGCTCTCTTCCAACCAGGTGCAGAACTACAGATAAAAAACAACAAATAGCACAGAAAAAAGAGAACCCACCACTTTCCAGGCACTATACTTAGTGGTTGAGATACAGCAAATAACATAGAAATGCTCTTAGCCACATGCAGTTTATGATCCAGTAATCCGCACGGGACATAGACAAGGACGGCGTCTTATTCATTTTTGTATCTCCAAGACCTAAAACGCACTTGGCACAAAGTAAATGCTTGGTAAATATTGGATGGACAAATGGAAGAATGATTCAGAGGACCTTGCTAAATTGGAATGGCAAATACAAATAAAGAAAGGAGAGGCTCAGACAGTACTTCCAGCAACGAGAGGAAGCAGTGAAAGAAAATAAAAATATTGCGGGTTTCGAATTCAGCTGACCCACTAACAGAACATTTGAAATCCATGAGCCTTGGTTTCCTCATCTGTAATACCTGAATCATCAAGACCAGCAAAGCCCCATCTAATCTGCTTTTAGGGCCACACACTCTGCAGCATGGTTTTACTGCTCTCAGGTAGAACAGCGTTTAAGAGTATCTTCGGGGTTGGACAGTCAAGGTTTGAAGCAAAGTTCCACCACCGTCATGCTGCATAGCATTGGGAAAGCTATTTAACTCTCTAGCTCAGTCTCCTCCTCTGTGAAATGACGATAATAATAGTGTCTACTTGACAGGGTTGTAGGGAGCATTAGAAATATGTGAGTTCCATTCCCCAAACCCACCAAACTCTCTTGATAAATTGACATTAAATTATAGGCAATTCTAGATGGGTCTGATATTTGATATCTCCCACAAGAAATGTCAATGACATGAGCATGGCGTTGTGTTAGTTATGTATTGCTACATATCAAATGATGGCAAACGTAGTGGCTTAAAGCAACACACATCTCTTATCTCAGTGTCCATGCACCACTTGCAGGGATTCAATCAAGGTATCAGTCAGAGCTGGGATCTCATCTGGGGCTCAAATGGGGAAGGGTCATCTTTGAAGCATATGTGTTGGCAGCTTCCTGTCTCTTGCTGGCTGCTGGCTGGAGACCACTCCAGTTCCTTGCCCAGTTGCCTTCATAGGGTGGTTCCCTATATGGCAGCTTGTTTCTTCAAAGCCAGCAAGGGAGAGAATCTCTCAGCAAAATAAGCATTACAATCTTATGTATTGAATCATGGAAGTTACGTCACATGACCTTTGCTACATTCTTTTGGTTCAAAGCAACGCACAGTTCCCACCAACACACCATTTACAGAAGGATGTGAATACCTGGATGTCGGGATCATGGGGCCACAGGCATAGAGGGTCTTTTTCTCTTATTCCCCGTTGAACCCTCAGTTCCCGGTACTGTACTGGGCACATGGCAGTTCCTCTGTAAATAAAGACGTTGAATAAAAGAGTGACTGGTCAATGAGGGGCCAGCCTCTCCATAATATCAACCTCCAGCCCAGATTATCCACAGCCCCTTCCAACATGAGAAAGTTAGAATGGACAAAGCCCAAATACCCCTAAGGAGTGAGATAGAAAGATCAAAGGTGATAAGTTATACAGAGAAGGTAGGGTTTAACAAATGAGTATGACTGATGAATCATTATATGGATATTTCTTTTAGTCTCCAGTGTGGTAGAGCAGGTAGAAGTAAAAAATAAAAAATGGTGGGATTGTTACCCATACCAAACTCTGAAATCTGTTCTACAACTAATTGCTGCAATGTGCTTTGAAATTTATTGCTTTTTATTCACAAAAAAGGACAAAATATATATTTCTTCCAGCCTCCTGTGTTTTGCAGTAGCTAGAAGGGAAAACCTGAAATAGTAGAGTGGTAACCCATAACAAACACTGAAATCTGTTCTGTATCTACCTATTAAAGTATACTTTGAAAAATCACTGCATTTTTTTCTTTTCGTTGTATATGTATTATATTTAACAATAAAATACTAAAAAAAAAAAAGAAAAAAAGAAAAAAAGAATGGCCAGGTCAAGAATATGGTTTTATCAGTGGGATGAACCTGGCTCAAATCACAACACCTTTTTTCCCAACATCGTGGATACTCAGGGCCAGGCTCTGTGAGTGTGTGTGTGTGCACATGTGCGTGTGTGTGTGTGTGTGTGTGTGTGTGTGTGTGTGTGTGTGAGTGATGGGGAGAAGGAAGGAGTGGATGAGGCATTGCCTTCTAAAAGCAGCTAAGAGCAGATGTGATGAAAGCAACCAGGTGAATAAGGGAGTGGTTTGAAGACACCACCTTTGGTATGTGGCTATTCTGAGTAGTCTCTGAACAGACCAGGACCGAGCAAAAGGGCAGCAACTCCTTCTACCCTGCCGTGAGGGAATTTGGGGACTTTCCTATAACCTGCATCAGAGTCAAAAGTCAAATTGTCATATTCAACCAGTCTGCTCAAGCTTTACCATGATCGACCTCCTTCCTTGGGTTATAATCAGGAGAAAAAGACATTCTTTTTTGGAATATAATCAGCAGCTAATGTTGCCCTAGAGTTTAGCATTTGGGCATTTTTCGTATACACGAGGCAAATACTTTCATAATCTACATAATGACAATTTTAAAAAAGGCACCTGAATTGGGTGTTCAGATCCTCAGAGGAAACTTCTGTTTTGAGGAAAGTGTGAGTCTCTGGGGCTGGTCCTTGGACAAGGACAGACAGGACAGAACTCTGAGCTGGAGTCTTTAAAGGTTGGACTATGGGCTCTTGCTCTGAAGTCAACTTAATTGTAGTGGAGGGCAGAGCAGCTCAGCATTCCAGCTTCTGAGAGTCCTGCAAGGACAGGTATCAACTAGGCTTTTGGAAAAATCAGCTACATCCTAAAATTGACCTGTGCCTGAACGTGAAAAGGGTTCTATTGTCCCTCCCACTGACTGGGACTTGAAAGGAGGGTGGTTTGTGGATGAATGGATTTAGAAGCAACCAGTTCGCATAGCCCCAGAGACAAGCAGATGCTGCCAAAGACCAACTCTCTATTCTGGGTTCCCCCAAAGCCCAGACAGTGATGCGCCGGGTTGACCAGTTCCTCACACCACCCATGTGTTTCAAAGGACCTTGGGAGCAGCTTTTCTTGGGAGGGTGCAACATCAGTGCTTGGATGGAAGAAGCCGATTGAAATCAATGGGAATTGATTTAGAACGCGGGGGCCACTATGTTAAAATCTCTTACCTCTTGATAGAACTTCATGAATATTAACAAGGTTAAGATCAATAACGAGCTGATTTTCAGAAGCAAACTTGACTTTGTCTGTGGATTAAAGGGACAGAATGATGATTATTTCTTTCCGCACTGCTTCTACCCAATGCTTAGTGGACCTAAAACATAAAAACCCAAACGAAACCTGCAAGGTGCAGGGCTCGTCACGCATTTCCAGCACATATTTTTTATACCTTTTTCTTCCTCTCTGTGCTGTAGACCTGAGGATGTTTTCAAGGCAAACATGCAAATGCATGTGTGTGTTTATGAGCATTCATCCATTTATTGATTTGTTAATATTGTTTCAGTCTTCTCCACCACTCAATCTTGATCTATTTCATAGCTTATCTCAGTTTTTACCCTAGACTTGAAAAATACTCCCCAATGCTTTCAGGATGATATCCTAACTTCTTGGTGTGATATTCAAGATGCATTATTGTTTAGCCCTAGACTTCATTTGTACTGCCACAAGTGTAACACGACAGTTCAGGTGTGGCCTGAAGGATGGGAATGAGCCACTTCTGAGAAAAGGTGAAGAGCACTCCAGGCAGTGCAAAGGCCCTGGGGTAGAAAAAATCACAGTGTTTCAGAAGAAGAGAAAGGGAGCCAGCATGGCTGGGGAAGGTGGCAGGATTAGTTACCAAGCAATTATGAATCACCCATCTCTTTTTGGGTCTGACTAGAACATTCCAGTATAGATCAGATCAGTGTAATGATTGTGAGCGTGTCACACACTTGGACCAGATGTATTTTATAACTCAACTAGGTTCCTCCAGTTTAAAGGGAACTTGGGCAGAAACTGAGACCTGAACCACTTCAGCACCCTGCAAGTGGAAGTGAGAATTCTGAAAGCTGCTTTCCAGCCAGGTGTAGAGACTCTCAGACTTCATTCTCCAACCCTCTGTAGGACTTTGGGGTGGGTGAGTGTCCATTAAACTTTGCTGGCCAACCTGGGAACCTAGCACTAGTGCCTTTGCCTGTCTTTCTGAGGAGTCTCCTTTGCTAGAGCCTTTGAGTGAGGTCATGCGCTTCTCGGAACACCACTTATGGGGAATTTCTCCTGCCCTGAACACTGACTGGTTCATGCTCGCTGAGCTGCCTTCCATTATCAACTGACCCTTCTCAGTTTCCATGGAGATTTATTAGGATTTCAGAGATACAAGCTGCTCCCCAGGCCGTGGTACTTGAAGGCACATGCACAGCACATTTCTACCACTCTGCATTCATTCTCCTCTGGTTTTCTCACACCCTCAAAATGCGGAAGGATGTGTGCCATTACCCTCCTTTTGCAAGGGGGAAGATGGGTTTTTAAGCTGCCTCTTCTGCCGAACTAACCCACTTATTTCCTTTCTTCAAGCCTACTCTGTGGTTCCCCAATCAAAAAGGGTTACGCATCAGAAAATTGATTTCAATTTAAACCCTGCAACCCTCACTCAGACGGGACCTCAATATTCCTCTGTAATCGTACAATGGGTAACCCACACTCCCTGTCTTCTCAAGGACTATTTCAAACATTTCCACTCTCCCCAAACCTTGCATCCCTTGCTTCTCACCCCTTTACAGTGGACTCGTTACCTGAGCTCCTGAGATGGAGCAACCAACATTACAAAAGCTGTTCTCACCACCCCACTGGAGGATGCACCAATTCACAGACCCTTCCCTCTTTTCCTGTTCTCCTTTCTTCCCCAGCACAGTAGCCAAAGAGCAATCCCTTTACCTGTGTTTTGGGTCCCAGCCTCTCCCATCTGTCAGGAACATTTCACTCTTGCATCCCTTCTCTCTCTTATAAACTTGATCACTAACCAGAACTTCCTCATTGGATTTTGAAAACGCTTGAGTATCTCATAGTAAAAACACAAACAGTAGCAAAAGCCTCACCTCCTTAGACTTCCTTCCCTTCCAGCTTGTCCCATGTCTCCCATTTTCTGTACACTCAAACTTCTATGAAGAGTGGCATGGAGGTTTATGTACTGACTGCTTCCATTTTCTCACCTCTCACCCACTTTGCAGTCCAGACCAGCCCAGTTTCTCGTCTCATCACTCCGCTGAAGGAATTATGATGAACTTCAGTGCCACTAAATCTAATAGGCCATTATCCATGATGGTTTTCTTTGACCTTTCAGTGGCATTGGACTTAAGTTAACATTTTCTCTGTATCTTAAAGCACTCTTTCCTCGGCTTCTATGGCACCACATTCCTTGGTTTTCCTCCAATCTCTGTCTCCTTTGCACATTCCTCCTAAGGCCCCAAATGTGGTTGTCACTTAGGGCTCTGTTTCCTCAGGGAGCATGTGCCAGCCACATTATAGTTTGCATATTGCCCTGCAATATGTAGTTAAAGAAAGTTAACTTTCTTTAACTACTTAACAATACTTTGACAATGGTGGCTCATCAGAGTTTGATCATGTGCATCTTTCCCCAGTGGCACCACACTGGGAGCTTGAAAATGGTCATAGAGAGAGAATTTACACCATGGAAATAGACAAATGCTGCAAATCAGGGCTTTTTTTCTTGGAGAGCCGGTTGTTAAACATATGCCAATGCACTGCTGATTGTAGATATCTTTTCATCTCACTTACTTTATTCCTTTTAATTGTTGTAACATTTTCAACAGCATGGTTGAATACAGTTTATTTAGCCACTTTCTGGATGCAGGATATTTAAATTACATCCACATTTTCACTTGCACACATAATGTTTCACCGAACCTCATGGAGTATTTTCTTTTCTTTTCTTTTCTTTTTTTTGACACATCTGTGGGTATTTTTCTCAGAGTTACTTAGCAGCTCTAACTCTTCGATTGAGGGAAATGTGAGTTTTATATTATAATGGACAGGGCTAAATTGTCCTTCAAAATAGCTCCTAATTTATACTCGTATCAGTAGTGTGTGTCAGTACCTATTTTCTCCTACCTTTGTGATGCCATCAGTCTTTATAATATTTGGACATGGCTGGTCTTGAAACTGGCAACTTCACCAGGCAGATTAAGGGAAAACTTCTATTGGGTTGAAGTACAATTATTAGTAAAAATATAATGAAAATGGTGATGACAATCTCAATAATGATGAAGTAGTTTTAAAGTAGTTACGGATAATTATGCTTTCAAATACGGCTGCCCATTGCTCAAAACACTGATATTTGAAGAGTTTGCATTTTCTTGTTGCAAGAGACATTCCTAAAAGTCAATGAAAGAATTAGCTTGGAGTTTGGGCTTGTCCTAGGACTCTGATTAAAGCTCTTTTCCGACAATATCTAATTTTTTGATCCCCCCAATGTTAACTATAATTTTTTTGTACAGGGCATTTAATCTAATCACAGTGACCTAAAATCTCCCTGTGTAATGGTTTTAAAGGACCATTTCCAGCCTCTTGAGATGAAGCGCTCAGAAATAATTTAGGTGCCTCATCTAATGCCCTCACTTATAAACCTCCGGCAGAAAATGGGGATTCTGCAGTTTGTTTTTACTGGCTGTATTGATCTGATCTGCAGAATTTCTTTGCTCTACAGCTAAATCAGTACATTCTACACTTAGCTGGCATTTTGCTCTAGTACTTTTAAGGAGAGTTGAACTTGGAGTCGTGAAACAATATATTGTCACTGGTACCGATCCCGGCACGTTGCTATTAAGGCGAGTCCATAAAATTCCTTGCCCGTGTGTGGAAAATCACTATTGCCAAACATCCGGGATGCGATAACCCTTTTGAAAATAAGATATGCCTCCTTATATTCCAGTGCACAACTCTTTAGTAGCCTTCAGCGTGAGTTGTGTTACAAGAGAACATGCCCGGATTTTTATTGTAAAGAGGCACCAAATCCTTCTTTAGTGATTAATCTATGCTTTCCCCCTTCTTTTCAAAATCAGGAGTTGCTAACTTAAAATGTGCTGTGTACCACAAAAGCTGCACTTCGCTGAGCTCCTACTGTGTGTTAAGTTGAGTGCTGAGCCCTTGCTAGTCATTATCTAATTTAATTGTCATAGCACCTTGTGGAGTAGATACCATCCTTTCTTCTGCTTTACAGAAGATGAAACTGCAGCTTAGTTTAGTGAATTAATGAGCTTAATAAGGTCACACAGCTCGTAAACGACAGAGCTCAGATTCAAACCAAGGCCATCGTTTCGTAGAGATCAAACCCTTTGCTAAGGTGAGCTTCCTCCAATTTAATTTTTCTTTGGGTCCTGCCTGATAGGTGGACAGATCTTAAGAAGTACTGTCAATCGCCACCAAGCATGAAAGCAAGAAACAAGAGAGTTCATGAATGGGAAGACGGCGAGTCTTGGGGTGTGTTTTCCTTTCTATGATATTTTAGGCAAAAAACCTCTGGTCAGGCCTGTACACTCATCCCTTCTGAGGCCCCAGCAATAACGAGCTCCCTGATCATTTCTGCTTTTTCACCTGATGTAGGCTAAAAGAAATTTTAGAAAGGAAAAAAAAAAGTAAGATGAAAACCACCCGCACAAGCATGAAAAAGCAGTATGTCGAGGAACAAACGAAACACCCATGCTTCCCCAGGCACCTCTGCTGGAAGGAGGTCTCGTCAAGATGGAGCTTGTGGGAAACAAAGGAGCTGCAGCTTTCCTGGATTGGATGTTTCTCTCCAGTGGAGCAATACTATTCAAACTAATCAAAGTTTTACTGGGTTCAGAAATGCCAGACCAGCACATTTCATATTCCTCTCCTCCCCAAAACACTGTCTGCAAGTGAAAAACATCTGCATCTAAAACAAGACAATTAACAAGAAGACACGCGAATGCTAATGCTGTCGTCTATTTTTGGTCACCGGCTAAGTGAGGAGCCCAAGCAGGGAAGGAGAGTGTGCCTCTCTTAACCCTTCTTGAGCCTTTCTCCATTGTGGCCAGTCTCCCTGGGGAGACGCTGGGGGCGGCCTAGGAAGGCTGCCAGAGGAGAGCCACACTGAAGGTGTGGGGGGAGGGTGGGCAGGGAGAATCCCTCCTCATCCACCCTTTGGGGGCAATACCTCCAGGGAAGTAAGAGTGGCTGCCCAAAAGGGTTAGAGGTTGAATGGCAATTAAATTCATAAAAAGAGGATATTTCTGGAAGCCTAGTAAATGCAAATGCCAGGATGTTAGGAAAAACCGCACAAAACAAAAGTGATTGTGTTTAACTCAGGGGTATGATTTCTCTTTTGGGAAACTCAGGAATGGTGATTTGGTGTGGGAGAGAGTGTTTGTATCTGATGGCTTTCTGGATAGCTTGGATGGGTCAGGATTTTTTTTTTTCCACAGGTTTTTTTTTTCAGGTTCCCAAAGGCCACCTGAGAGAAAAGGATTGATGGGGACAGGACCAGAGAAAAGAGAGGAGATGTGAGGACGATTGAGAAAGGAAAGAGCACCTGAAAGGGGCCAGTGGGTCAGGGTGTCAGGAGACAAAGTCTACCTCTGGGAAATTCCCTGCATCAGGGTAGCCACGGCAGGCAGTTCTCAGTGACAACATACCGTGTGCCACGTTATGACGCCATCTCCTCCCTGCTCCCTGAAACTCCTGGTAAAAGTTTCCTACCCCAAAGGGCATCCTTTTAGTAGTGCTAGTGGGGGGTGAAGGAGGAAGGAATCAGTGTTTGGCTTAAGTTGGGGAGAATCCCAGGAGAAGATGCAAGACAAAGATTTGAGGGAAGCAGCTTGTCTGGAAGTTGGGAAGCACCAGTAGAGGAGTGGGGCAGTAAGAAAGGAAAGGAAGGAAGCCAATTCAGGATGATTTAATGAGCAGGTTTCCTTTGTGGGCAACTGAGCTCAATCCCACTGAGCCCCTCTGGGAGACTGTGTAAAACATGACTCAGAGCTGTCGCTGGGGCAAGGAGCTAAGTAAGGGCAAGGCTTGTCTGTGGTTTTGTTTGCTTTTCAGTATGAGGGCAATTACCGATGCTATCATGGTCAGTTGGAGCAAATTTGTGAGCAAATTTTGGAAATGTTAAATGTTTCTGGGACCTAAGGGTGAGAAAGGCAAATGTCACAGTGTTCCTACAGACTCACAGGGCAAAGTCATCACGAGGCCAAGTCTTCCTGTTTGGTGACAGAGCTTTCTAGCCAGAGAATGACTAGTATGGTGGGACATAGGAGTAAGAACTGGATCCAACTTTTCTCTCCCAAGAAGTTTTTCTTACAACCTAGGATGCATTATATTGACAACTTTTTATCAGATTAATATCTGATTCAGCATTTATTACATCTCTCTGCTCTGGAAATGATGTCATCTCAATGATTCTAAACACTTCAACAAATAAAAAACCATTAATTTTTGTATCTTCCTTCCATTTCTACCCTTATGGATATTTTTAACATAATAGTACCTATGGCCTAAATGGAATTTTATACTCTGCTTTAATCAACTCTATTTTATCATTTACATTTCATTTGTAATTTCTTTAGTGTCATCATAAATAACACTTTTAATGGCATCAAAGTATTCCATCCATGTCTGGATTGTGAAACATTTAACTAGTCCCCTATTGTTAGACAGAGAGAGCAGTAACAGGTTGGGTTCCCTAGGAAGCAGTCTTTAAGACTGAAATCAGTGAGCAGAAAGTTTATTATAGACTGTGATTGGGATCAATCCTGTGGAAGACAGAGGTGGAAAGTAAGATTGGGTGGAGGGAGACCTTGACCTGTCATGCTGCCCTAACTAAGGTCTCAGCCAACTCTGTGACGATCTTTGAAGCTGAGATGCTTCTGAAGAATTGTCTCAAATTGGGTCAAGAAGACCAGGTCTTTTGGCATGGGAGATGACTCCTAGGGATTAGACTGGCTCTGGAGCAATGCCATCCTCACCAAAAGGGGGAAAATAAGTGGAAAAAATAAGGTCTCAGTGGCTGAGAGAGTTCACACAGAGTTGAGAGGCTACTCTCGAGGTCACTCTTACAGAAGCTTCAGTTAGATGTTGCTACCTACCGTAACTTGCCAAACCCCACCAAAACCATTCCATCCAATCCTAAAGAACACCTAAGGCATTATATAAGATTCTAGAAAGGGTTCTGGAAACCTACAGCCTCAAGATGGGTCCCTGGACCAGATAAGTCCTGAAACCTAAAGAGTCAAGCCTTTCTAGAACATCAGCTAGTTCCCTTCCCCCATCTCATACTATCAATATCCCCTTCCAACATGAAAAAGTTAGAATGGCCATAGCCCAAGTACTCCTAAAGAGTGGGATAGAAAGATCAAAGCTGATGGTGGAGAAGGTAGTGTTTAACAAATGAGTATGATTATTGAATCATTATATTGACATTTCTTCTAGTCTCCAGTATCTTAGAGCAGCTAGAATTAAAAATCTGAAGTAGTGGAATGGTAACCCATAATAAACTCTAAAATCTGTTCTGTATCTACTTATTGAAGTGTACTTTGAAAATAATTGCTTCTTTTCTTTTCTTTGTATATATGTTATACTTAACAACAAAACATGTTCTATTTTTTTTTAAAAAGAAGACCAGGCTTTTATATTACCACATTGGTCAGTCATTGGATGTGGTAGTCTTAACTGAGGAAATTCCCAAAGGGGTTGAGAGATCAGGGCCATCTTCCAGATGTCTCAAGAAGAGTTTGGGTGGCACATCAGTGCCCAGCTCAAGGATGTTTCCCAATTTTGCTAACTTAGATATAACAGCAATGAGCATCTTTGGATAATGCTTTTTCCACTCTCATTCCTGAAGAAGCTAGAGTAAAGTGAAAAAAATGGAGCACATGAATTTCCAGCTTTCAAAATTTAGAATCGCGTTTCTAAAATATTTTCTGCTACTGACCAAGTTGTTCAAACTCTCGTTTGTTTCCCCAATTTCTAAAATGGTGACACTGTCTCTAGATATTAAGAAATACAGTGGGAAGAAAAGATATGATATGTGCAAAGACATCCTTATAATTTACAACTGTTTTCCCCAAACTTACTTTGGATGGTGGTTACAAGATACAGATTCTCAGGTCCATAACTCAGATATTCTGATTGACAAGTCTGAGGTGGGGCCCAGGAATGTGTATTATGAACTAGTGTACCATCTGATTCTTCTCCCAGGGAAAATTTGGAAAACACTGCTTTAGAAGACAAAGCTTGATAAATCCAGCATGTGTGTGTTATTCTTTTGTTGTGCTCTTGGAAGGAAAACAATTTACAACTTGTCTCCTTCCCTTCTTTCAAAATGTGCACCTTTCATAAAGTACCACCCTAGTTTCAGCATGTTCTTTCTTTTCTTTTCTGTCACTTAAAGATCTTCTAGAAGTAATTACAGTCAAACTACGAATGTCTTTGCACAGGAGCTCCCAGATAAACATCCCGCAATTCTGATTCCCTGTTGGACGGTGGCTGAGTCCCCAAAATGTGGAGGTCATAGTGGCAGGCATTTTCTGTGCATTATATCATTTAATTCTGAAAGCAACCCCTGGGGTAGGTTTTATCATTTATATTTTCCCATAAGAAGAAATCAAATGTCCCAGAGATTGAATAAAGTGTTTCAAGCCTCAATGAGCTATTAACCACCCCCAGTTGTTAGGTTTGGCGTTAGCTCTTAAGAGTTGTATCCAAAGCCAAATTCCCAGACATTCCTCTTAAACTCATAGGTATCTGTAACAGAAGACTTTTTCACTTGCAAGTCACGAGAAAACCAATGCAAACTGGATTAATAAAAAGAGAATTTATTGGCTCATATAACTGACAACTCCATGAGTAATCCATCTCAGATGTGGCTGGATATGGGGGACCAAATGATGTCATGGAGAGGATTTTTTTTTTGTCTTCAAATTTGAATAAATGTATTTTCTGTGTCATTTCCTAGGTAGGCTCTCTTTCTTTTTTAAAAGGTGGCCACTAGGATCTTCTTCTGCTCTCCTTCTGGTGGAAAAGAATCCTAGGCAGTCATTGCCATATAGTCTGGAAGATTTTTCTGATTGGACAAACTTAGGACACATGCTCACCCTTAACTGTAGCCTGAAAGGAAGACACTTTGAATCATGTGCTCCACCCTTTGCTCCTCAAAACCTTGAAGACTGAGGGGGCTGGAGGGGGTCCCCAAACTAAAAGTACGATTGTGACCCAAAGGATAGAGAATTGATGCTGAGGAACCAATAGGTAAGTTTTTATTGCTATTATATTAACTTCTTCTACATTTTCCTTTAGTATTGAGTCATGATAAATATTCCCTCTCTGCCCACCTTAAGAATTCAGGAAATACTCCATATACTTCATGCATTAACTCAGTGAATCCTTTATGAGATAGGTCCCTCTATTACCTCCATTTGACATATAAGGAAGCTGAACCTTGGAAAAGTAAAGTAACTTGTCAGATCCTGTGTTAAAGCAGGGATTAGAATAAAGACAGATTGACTCCTGAATCCATTCTTTTTCCCACCACACTTTATGGCTGGTGGAACTTGTATCACTACACGGTCAGGTCTCCATACAATGCTCCAGGCTCCCTATGATCGCTCTCTAAACTAATCCTAGATTACATCCAGCCTCAAGTCTCTTCTGACCCACACATCTTCGTGAAGAGTCATCCACATGCTCCCTCATCCATAACACATGTAGAACCTCAGCTGCAAGTCTGGCCCTGTTATAGCCATTGTAAGTGGGGAGATACAGTGGTCAAGAAGACAGACCTGATTCCTCCCCACACAGGAAACACCTGGGCACCTAGATATGTAATTTTGAAAAGAATTCAGATGCTTTCATGGGTCACAGGGAGAAAAGCATCAAATGCATAAATATACATAGTGTGTGCATTTCCAGTCTCCTTCCCTTAGAATGTCTGAGGGATCAAGGGGCTGCCTTATTTCTGACAGCCCCTTGTCTATAGATCTTAGTTCCTAGTCTCAGTTTTCTGGCTTAGAACCTCCCATAAGTTCCTGAACTTTGATGAAATTTGAAGCGTGATATTTCCCCCAGTGGTTCCCGCCATACTAGGACACCTCTAAGGAACAGAGCTTTAGCTCTGGCCTTGGGGATCCCACTACAGTCATGAGAGTGAGAATATGCTTGTAACATCATAAGCATCCAGCGTTACTTTCAGTAATGACACTGACCTCTGGAGCTGGTCCTGGAAGCAGAGCAGGCACATAAATCACACTAGGACCAGGAGCTGAGAGGTCAGAGTCACATCTCCACTGCTGACATCTCTGTGGGTGGTTCTCTAAAATCTCTTGCTTTTTCTAGGTCTCAGACTTCTCTGCAAAATGAAAGGACTGAAATAGCTAAACATGAAAGGGTATCATTTACCGTGACAGTCTTGGGGAAAAAAGAGGAGCTAGAGTGATCCTGTGAGGCTCTTAGAGAAGTCAGATTCTGATCAAGGCATGGAAAATTATCAGGGAATTATGTCAGGCAGGTGCACAGAAAGATGCCAAGGCAGGAGCCAACTCTATAAGCCAGGGGTTCAGAGTGGACCCCTTGTCCCTGCTGCAGGCTGCTGAGGAAGAGATGAGGTAGATGAGAAAGGCAGTATGGCATCTGGATGTGGGTCTTCACGAGGCTACCACTCAAAGATTAATTCTTTTGCCTCCTGCGTGGTCTGCTTCTCCTCTTTCTTCTGTCTTGAAACAATCCTGGTGTTGGTTCCTCTGAGACCAGGGAATAGTCTGCCTCACAGCTTTGCCCAGGCAGTTGATCTCATTTCACTGACAAGAAACTCTTGCCACATTAGAAAGGCAGAGAACTTCTCTCAGACGCGGCAAATATCAGACACACTCGCTGCTCTCACTCCTACTCTTTGTGCTTGCGGAAAACATATCCGATCGATTACTGCCCCTTTCCCACCGGGCTTGGACACAGCTTCAGAATCCTCAGCCCATCTTTCCTAGCAGCCAGTACTGATCCATTGAAGATGGCATGTGGGAAGAAACTGATTTCCTAAACTAGCTTCTGTGATTTCTCATCTGTAGGCCCACTAGAAAGTAGCCCTCTTATCCTTCTAAGATAGATTATAGGGTGGGTTCAGCCTTGATTCTCAGACAAAGTGTGCAATAATATGTGCTGCTAAAACCAAAGGCAAACCAAAATGGTTCAGGTCTGTGTCTTCAGAAGAGTTTGGTAATTGCTCCTATTTGAGGCTGTTGCAATGGATCATAGACTGTGGGCACAGGGCGCCCTCAGACCTGGCTGGGAGTCTCCAAATGGGTCCGTCTGGGCTCGGCATAAGTCGACTACCTAATGTCTCCTAGGTGTCTGGTGCATCGTTTCAGCTCCTTCACTTTCATTCCGGTTGGATCTTAGGTACAGAGAGGACCCTGTCTACCTATCCCTTTTCATCATCCAAGTATGATTATAATCTGCCAGTTTATTAAGAATTAATAGGTAATGGGCTGGCCTATTTTGAAGCTCTCTTCACAGTAAAGTAAAGCCTCTTCTTAGTGTTTTGCTAATGGGGGCTTCCAGGGAAAGGATCACAAGTGAGCGAACATCCCACCTCCACATTCATATTTAATTAGATGCTAAGAGAACCTTGGGCAGGTTCTCAGAGTTACCAGGGGAAATCTACAAGAAATCTTGGAGTCTTGACTTTTAAAGGGACAGGCTTCATCTTCTGTTGGAAATGCAATAATGAGTTCAAAGAAAGAAAACAGAACAAATAAGACATTGCCTAGTGTTCTAGTAGAGAACATATTACCTTAGATGAAAGCAGCACAGTCTGCAAACTCTGATGAGAATTTTAATCGTTTTGTTTCACATATATTGGAAATGTTATGGAAAATGTAAGTCTCAAAAGAGAAGCCCGGGTTGCCACTACGGCTGCAACTTATTAAAAGAAAGCTAATTGGCCTCATTAGAGAGACAGTGTGGTGCAGTGAAAAGAGATTTGGAGTGTGACATTTCTGAGCTTGAAACTCAATTCCATCAATTACCATACAGGTGAACTTGAGAACACTAACTTACATCCCCAGGCTTCAGTTCCCTTTCCTGAATTTTGGGGCAAACGTTATTGTTTGAACTATTAAAATAGAATTTCTCCAGCAAGATAAAAGAGCCATGATGTTGTATGTGAACCAGGACCCAGCTTATGGGAGCAAGAACATAGGGGATGTTACTTTGAAATAAACTGAGTAAATTTGAGTCCAGGGGCTAGATTCTCTCAGGACACCCAGAGCTAGATAGTTTCAAACTTAAGACAACTGATATTTGCTCCTCTACCCAGGTGGAGGCTAAACAGTATAAACACAGGGGTCTTGTACTTACTGTAACCCTAGGATTTGCTTGGTAAATTCACAAGTGTGCTGGTTAACCTACACCGACTCTGTTTTCCAGATAATGGTGATAATATTGCATCATTGAGTATAAAACAATTCCAAGAAGGCCAGGAGCACGGCCAGAAAAGAAATAACGCACTTCATATTCAGACTGAAATCATTTTGAAGGGCTGTTAAATGAACTAAATGGGCAGAGGTAGTATTCTAAGCTTAAGGCACCACTCACTCTGGAGCTGGGACCATTCTCAGAGCTCGTCACATGGAGACAGACCCCAGGGTCCCTCGGAACTCACTGTCAGGAGACTACTCTCTCTCCCCTTTAGAGGTCATGAGAGCTAGGAAACCCAGCTGCTTCCCTTTCCTAGCCACCTTGGCTGTCAGGAAACACAGTGCAAAATCTGTGCCAACCTCCTTTCTTTTTCAGCTTTGCTTTTTTGAACATAGTTTTCTTATCTTCATTATTATTAACTTTCTAATCCCAGGATAATGCTTTCAATTTATTATACTACTGATTTTGCTTTAAGCTTCTCCACAGTCATTCATTCATTCATAGGCTGCAGCAGTGAGAAAGGAAGAGCCCAGTTCCGGCTGGTTTAATAGCGGTTCTGCCATGTTGCAGTTTTGTGTGAGTTTGATCAAAGTCACTTGGTATCTGTCTTCATCTATAAAGTAGGGCAATAATAGAAGTTAAGCCACAGAGTCATGGTGAGGTTTAAATGAGATGATGCAGTAGAGTGCTGGGCACATGACGAGCCCCTGATCATGTCAAACCATCATCTACTCATGTGTTGGAATGTTGGTAGAGGATAAAAACACAAAGCAGGTAACAGAATATGGAACGGTGATAAGTGCTTGGGGGACTCCCGGGTTGAGTTCAGAAGTTTAGTTGTTATGAAGCGGGACTGAAATTGACTCGAATATCTTTTTCCATTTGTGCTGCTTGGGCTTCCGGAACCCGCGTCCGGTCTGTCCTATATTTACAAATGCTGAACAATCCTTGAATCCTTGCTCAAGGGATGCTGGGAATTTCCAGTTTCCATGTCTTCAGCCACTGTAGAATGGCATCATTGACCAGCAAATGCCAGACAGCTTCCCCACTCGGGGAAGTCTCTCTGATTCCCCTTCATGAGTTGTAACAGCACTTGCCTTGCCAGTTCAGTCTTTTTTCTATTTAGCTAGGTCTCCAGCCTCACTGGGATTCTCATGAGGACAGCAGTGGATATGGTTTAAGTGGAAAATATAATCTGTGCATGTGGCATCAATGAAGATATTAGCCCAGCTCCAGGAAGTAGGCTGCTGCCAACCTGCCAGAGAAGTCACAGCCACGTACGCAGCCTCTTTGGTTGGTCACTCACGACCTGGGAGGTACTAGAAAGCCATCAGGTCCAACCCATAATTGAGGCTTGAGTCCTTTTGTCTTGTGGCCATGCAACCTGGGCTCTAAGAATTTCAGAGAGGGCAAGTCTGTCATCAGCGACCAACCCCTGTCATGCTTTTTCCATCTCTGAATGAATCTGTGTATTACAATATTTCGTTTGTTTCCCAACATGGTCTCGAATTTGATATCTTACAATACAGACTCATTGACTGCCATGCAAATGCTTGTGCTCTAGGAAACAATAAAGTCATCCTTCTTCTCTGTGATAGCTGTACAGAGTCAGAGGATAGCTGTGGCTCCACGAAGATTCATTACTTCAGATTAAACATCCCCAGTTCCCCAAGTAGTCCTCAGACAATGTGACTACCTGTCCCTTAGTATCTCAAACTCATATTCCTAGCTCTCCACTTTGAACCAGCTACGTGACCTTGGGCAAGCTACCTCACCTCTCCCAAACCTCAATTCCTTACGTGTGAAAAGGGAAACATGCATATTTATATATTTGCTTAAAAGAGTGTCTATCCTGAGGGATGTGGGCATTTAAATAAGGTAAATTACAAGGTGCTTGCCTGTGCCTGGCACACAGCAGGCACTGAGTAGGTATTATGAGTACTGCTGTTGTTTTATCCCTGGGCATCAGCAGCCCACCCTCGGTGCGCTCTAACTAACCCAGACACCAGCAGAACCATCAGCCCCTTTCCATGGTCTCTGAACTACTGAATGCTGAGTCCCGCTGGCCGTTCCACCTTCACCCCACCCTGGTCCTCTGCTTTGCTGACCACACCCCATCCACACTGCCTTCTTCCCTTCCTTTACACATGTCAAACTCTTCCCCACTGGGTCTTCACACACGTGGGCCTTTCTTTAAAGCAAGCTCCCCGTCCCTTTGCCATGCACATGTCTCTCCTTACCACCACCTCAGCTTCCTGCTGCACTTCCCAAAGCAACTTTCCCTTCACCATCTTTCAAAACAAGTTCTCTCAATAACTCTGTCACATAGCCCTGCATCTTTGCTCTTCAAAGCATTCAGCATCATATGCAATTTTATATATACCTACACATGTTTTTACCCTCTTTAACATTTATTTCCATCTCTAGACTATCAACAGTGCAAACAAAGGGGAAGTCTCTTGGTTTATTAGATATTTTTAAACTTTTTTTATTGTAAAATATAACATACATACAAAACAAACAAAGAAAAAAGCAATAATTTTCAAAGCACTCTTCAACAAGTAAATACAGGACAGATCCCAGAGTTTGCCATGGGCAAACTTCTTCTCAGATTTTTCCTTCTAGCTGCTCCAGCACACTGAAAGCTAGAAGGAATAAAATTTTTTTTTTTATCATCACAATCAACTTCTTTTTCTTTTTTGTGAAAAATAACATATATAAAAAAAAAGCAGTGAATTTCAAAGCACAGCGCAATAATTAGTTGTAGAACAGATTTCAGAGTTTGGTATGGGTTACAATTCCACAATTTTAGGTTTTTACCTCTAGCTGCGCTAAGATAGTGGAGACTAAAAGAGCTATCAATGTTATGATTCAACATGGTTTATTAAATTTTTTTTTCTCATCATGTTTTTATGGAAATTTCAAACATACAAAGAGAATTGTAGTGTGAGTCCTATCACCTACATTCTATAACTATATTATGGAATTTTTCTGTTACATTTTCATTTTCGCATACATATCTATCCTCTATCCATCCTTCCATTTGTACATCTGCGCATCTTATTTCCTGGGACATTTTTTTAATTGAGTTGAAGATATATGTATACTTTACCCATAAGCATTTCAGCATAAGATTAACTAGAGTTCAATATCCAATTACAGTTCTTTATTTTTTTCTAAGGGCAAAATACACATATAACGAAATGCAAACATATTAAGTGTACAATTTTGTGAGTTTTGAAAAATGTGTGCCCAGTCTAACCCCTTCAATATATAAGACTTTAAAATCACCCCAGAAAATTCCCTCATGTCCTTTCTCAGTTAAATTCCTTTTCTAGAGACAACTATTGTTCTGATTTTTTCAATATTGACTAAGTTTTCCTTTTCTAGAATTTTATTATAAATGGAATCATAGAGCAAGTACTCTTTTGTGTAAGACTTCTTTCGCTCAGCCTATTTTTGAGAGGCTTCAAGTTGTGGCATATATCACAAATTCATTTGTTTTATTACTAAATAATATTCCCTGGTAGGAGAATACTATTTAGCATGTTTATCTGTTGATAGATACCAGAGTTACTTCTTATTTTTGGCTATATGAATAAAGAGGCCAGAGACATTTTGTTAGTCCTATTACATTTATGTATCTTAGGCAAATACCTAAGAATGGAATTGCTGGCTCATTTGGACCTTTTCCCAAAGTAACTGCAGAAAGAATTGTTTTATTTACCAACATCAACCAGCCAGTAGGTGGATTTGGCACATAGTAAGAGCCTGATAAATATTTGTTTAAATTAATAAACAGAGAAAATAAATACAAATATAGCAAATGCTCTAACCTTCCCTACTATTTATTAGTCAAGTGTGACGGTCCAGGAATCACTTAAGCTACTTGCGCTTTCAATTCCCTTTTATATGGGAATAATAAAACTTGCCTTATATGTTACTGAAAATATTAGATCCGAGGACCAGGAACACAGTCGGCATTGTAAGAGATGCGTGAGGTCTTTCATTTAATATGGGTACGTCCTTCCTTTCCTCCTTCTCTTCCACGCCATGAGGAGATATTTGCCCTCCATCAACAGAAGACATGTCAGATCCTCAGCCTGGAAGCAGGGGTGGCAGGTGAAAGAACACTCACTTGGGCCAACCTTCGCCCCTCTCAAAAGCAGATCAGTGCTTCTGCCTGAAGTTGGCATTTGTTGTATACTTGACTTCTACACTTCTCTCCCCTTCAGATTTAATGTCTAGGTTTGTCTGATTTTTAAACTGGGTTATTTGAATGTCAAACTTTCGATAACACTTTAATAGAGGTGTCCATTAACCCACGCTAAATTAGAGCCCACCGTCTCTGGAAATACATGTGACACCCACATGAATACCAAATGCCTTCATTAGGCACAGCATTTACAGGATGAATACGAAATGCGGCGCCCAGCTCGGGGACGCGACGGCGTGCCCAGGAGTCGCCAACACATCTTTGCGTTTCCTCGGCGGAACCAGTCAGCCTTGTTTGCTGTTTATCTCCAGGTGATGAGACGTGGCATTGGTAGCTTTGGCTGAAGTGAGTAAATGGCATCCTGATCACCGAGTTCAGCTAGGGAACACCAAGGAGGGGGCAGATCACCCACGAGTCAGCAAGAGGACACCCACTTAGTATGCAAGACGAATTCCAAACACTTCATAAAAGGCGATAACTTTCTTTGACCAATGAATATATTATTTATAAGTGATTCTGATGCCTTGTCTCCCTCCTTCACTGCCAGTCCCTCTGCCCCCCATTTTCACAGTACATTGTAGCACTTGTTCAATGATGAAGCCCCTCATGATAAATAATTTATAAAGCAATTTACAAGTACATTATTTTTAGCAATAAGATAAGACCTGGAAGAAAGTGTTTTACAGATACACACACACACACACACACACACACACACACACACACATACACACACACCATGCTTATAAGTAGCAAGAGAAGTGGGGGTGGGATACAAGGTGAAGGGTATTACAAAACATAGAACTGGGGTCTTTATACATGAGCTATGAGAAGTGCCTGAAGTTCATTTGCATAATAAGCAAGAGAAAATCCACAGGAAAAAATTGTTTCTCTTAATCCTTGGTCTATGGCTGCTAGGGTCTTTTGCATGGCGTGCTTGTAAGTGAAGACATTTCCCCTGAGAGCTCTTGAGTACATCCGTTGAGCCAGGGCTAGTGGTAAGAGTTCTCCATAAATCATCCCATTTTATCTTCACACTATTTCTTTCAGGCATGCGTTATTATTATCCCTATTATATGGATGAGGAAATTGAGGCAGTCTCCCAGGCTTCAATCTTCCCTCTTTGAATCCCCTGTCCAGTTAGAACCACTCATTTGGGTAGTCAATCACTGATCTTTGACAGGTATTTTATAAGCTGCTATTGTGCGGCAGGTTGTCTGCTAATAGTTGGATGCATAGATGGATGATGCATCTGTAGCACTGCTAGCTAATAGAAATAGAATACAGACCATAAATCTGAGACACATATATAATTTCAAATTTTCTAGCAGTCACACTATAAAAAAATTAGATGAAAGATGAAATTAATTTTATTAACATTTTACTTAACTCAGTATATCCTAAATATTCTATTTTTCAGCATGTAATTAATATAAAAATTATTACTGAGATACCTTACAATCTTTTCTCTACTGAGTACTTGAAATCCAGTGTGCATTTTATACTCACAATGCATCTCAGTTCAGACTAGCCACAGTTCAAATGCTTAATATCCAAATATGGCTGGTAGCTATTTGACTGGATGGCTCAGGTCTACAGGAAGAGAAATTTTATTTCTATACTAGAGCAACAAAGGATTGGAAATTAAATGAAGGGAAACAGTGGCAATAGAAAAGAATATGGAATAGAGATGAATATGACACAATGTTTACAATAGCTGTACACCAAAATCTACAAAATATTGCTGAGAGAAATTAAAGGAATAAAAAATGGAGAAGTACAACATGCTCATATGTCAGAAGATTCAACAGTGCTATAATGTCAATTCTTTTCAAAATAATCCCCCCCAAATCCTAGCAGACTTTGTTGTAGAATTTGTTTGTTTCTGAATACCATCCAATTTCAAGATATATTAAAAAGATATGATAATTAAGATTCAAGGTAGGCAAAAAAATTCAAGGGGCCAGAATAGAGGGACCATACATAGACAATTATAGAAATCATTGTCCACATAAATGGACAATTGGCTTTCAACATAAGTATAAAAGTAATTGAGTTGAGAAATGATAGTCTTTATAACAAATAGTGCTAGAATATTGAATATCTATGTTGAGTCCATATCTTGGACCATACACACCAGTTTAGCTCAAAATAGATCATAGGTTTAAATGTAAAACCAAAATCTGTGCAATTTCTCAAAGAAAACAGAAAAACTGCATGATCTTGTGATAATCAAAGATTTCATACATATGAAACAAATCCAATTTTATATCACCTATGAAAATTGGGAGCCATCAAAATAAAAGAAGTTCTGTTCTTTGAAAGATACTGCTAAGAGAGTAATTAAATGAGCCATAGATTGGAATAAAATATTTGAAAATCATATAACTGGTAAAGATTTTTTATTCAGAATGTATAAAGACCTCTCAAAACTCAATAATAAGGAAATAAACAATTTAGTGGAAAACAAAGGATGAATGGTCAACATCATTAATCTGTAGGGAAATACAAATTAAAATCATGAGATACTGCTAAACATACTATTAAATGGCTAAAATTAAAATGACTTATTGTACCAAGTGTTGGCAAGGATTTGGAAGCACCAGAACTCCCGTACACTACTGGTGGAAATACAATTATGGTGCCACCCTTTTGAAAATTCGTTTTGCAAATTCTTAAAAAGTTAAATGCATGCTACCATGTGCTCTAGCCATTTCACTTCTAAGTCTTTACCCAGGAGAAATTAAATTACAAATCTATGCAAAAATTGGAACAAATGTTCATATAAGCTTTGCCTGTAATAGCCAAAAGTGAGAAACAACTCAAATGTCCATCAACAGACTGTAGAATGACCATATCATGGCATACTACTCAGCAATAACAAGGAGTGCACTATTTAGACATATGACAACATGCAGGAATCTCACAATAACTATTCTGAATGAAAGAAGCCAGCTCCACTCACCCCTCCCTCCAAAGAAACCTTATATATTTTATGATTCCACTGATAGAAATTCTAGAAAATTAAACAAATCCCTAGTAACAGAAAGCAGAACAGTGGTTGCCTGGGAATAGGAAGTAGAGAGGGGCAGGAAGGAGGGATTACCATGGGACATTAGAAAACCTTTAGGGGTGATGGATATATTCATTGTTTTGAGAGAGGTGATAGTTTCACAGGAGTATACAAAATCAAACTTTATCAGGGTATACAAAAATGACTAAGCTAGTAAGAAACTGTTTCCTTGATAAAATCAGAAGTAGTGAAAAAGATCTGAAAAGAGAATTTCTTTCTTACAATGTGAATCAATGTTATCCAGTGATGAGTCCATGTACCATAAAAATTCATCTCCCAGAACCACATGTAAGGAGCATTCTATACTTGGGGAAACTCTCTTCTAGACAGCATCTAGGACTGGAGGCAAGAGATGCTGTGACTCTTCAGAAACTGTATGGAAGTCTTTCATGGTCAGGCTCATGTGTCAAATTTGCCAGGTAGTGCTGCCCAATCGTCTGGTTGGGCAAGTGCCGGCTTGTCTGTTGCTGTAGGGACATTTCATGGACTTAAATCATGATCATGTTGGCGGCATCCACAGCTGATTGCATTTGTAATCAGCTAAGGGGAGTGTCTCCTGCAATGAGTGATGCTTAATCTAATCACCAAAAGGCTTTTAAGGAGAATTCAAAGAGACAATTACCCTTCCTGCTTTGGACAGCCAGCCTCTCCTGAGAGTTCATTGAGGACCTTCATTAAAGCTGCCAACTTACGGCCTGCCCTACAGACCTTGGACTCTCCATCCCCTTGGTTATGCGAGACACTTTTATAAATTTTGTATTTATGGATATCTCCTGACGATTCTCTTTCTCTAGAGAACCCTAGCCAATACAAAGTCATTTGGCTAGAACATATAAGACTAGGGAGAGGGAATTCTTGAAGTAACTGGGAGCTGAGCTGAGACATTTTAATTCTATTTCAGCGTGTCAGGTTAAAATATCCACTCAAGTACTGGCTTAGGTTCAAATCCCTATTCTTGTCATGTAGGAGTTAACAAAACTTGTGTAAGTTAATTAACCTCTCTGAACATCCTTTCCCTTATTAATAAAATGGGAGTATTAGCAACTACCTAAAGTAATGGTCAAAATGATTAAATTTGATAACCTAAGTCATTCACTTCTCGTTGTCTTATTTTCCTTATAGCACTTAACACTATCTGAAATTTTGTATTTTAGTTTAGTTTTATATCTGGTGTTATATTGCCCATCTTCCTCACTTCTTCCCTTTCCTTCACCAAGATCTAGAAGTCTTGTCTGTTCTGTATCAGCACTTGGTACAGTACTTGATACAACACTTGAAACATAGTAGGCACAAAGGAAGTATTTGATGAGTGAAAGAATGACTCAGGAAAGTAACACTACATCAGGAGCACTGTAGATGAACATCATTAAAACAAGGTCATGACATCAAAGATATGAATTTGGCTCTTCCAGCAAGTTCTTGCCATGTTGTCAAATGACAAGTGAAGTGGTTGGCCAATAGCCTAATTTCGAGTTCTCCCAAAGGTCGCTGTTTCAATCAAAGTCAAACAAACATTTTCTGCCTTAAGCCAGATCGAGTCATGTTAGAATTAAGGAAAGAAACAAGTAAATGAAATGTTTCATATGATCTGCCTGGACAAACCACAGTCCTGATCCCAGGTCTGGAAGGGTCTAATAGACTATGGCACAGAAAAGACGGGTGATAATATATTACAAACATGATTGCCATAGGGAGATTCTACATCCCCTCATTCAGTCCACATGCTCATTCACTGGCCAGTTCTATACCATGGGCTTAATTGGCATCAAAGTGAAACAAATTCATTAAAACATTTCCCTGAGCTAGGAGAGAGTTCCCTCATTCATTCTCACTCACTCTGCCCCCCCGCTTTCTCCCTGCCAAATAGCTGATTATAGTTGACAGTAGAACAAAGGAAGAGGCATATCAGAGGAGTCATCACATATCTCTCCCTGTTCTTTTGCTCTCTCCCAAGAATCTAGACTCTGTCCTAAAGCTAATCAAGGTTTAGTGATAGATACCATTTGGATAATGGTGCAGTCAGTGTCTTCCCAGTGGTAAGACAATAAGTTGGTGCCTTGCCACTACCTCTGCTGCTTCCATAGGGGCCATGAAAATGTGCTGTTCAGATCCAGTGCTACAGCTGCTGACATTTTCGTTTCATCCTCATTCTCACCTAAGCCATGTTTCCCATGAGATGCCTATGGCTGAGTATGGCAGGAGGTACTAATTCAGACTCATCCCTGAAGGACTCAGGAACCCTTTAATAGGTGACTTTGCTTTGAGGAGTCCCCATCTGCCTGGTTGGACTCTTCTCAGAACTGCCCTGCAGTCTGACATACCACTATCCAATCCTTCTTCCTTTTTCCATCACTGGTGTCAGATCTAAAGACTTTTCCATCTTCTTCATTTTCCTTCTCTTTTCTCTCGACGGGAATTCCTCATAATAAATCTCATACACATCTAATTCTGTTTTCTTCAGAGGACCTGAACAAACACAAGTAATACCAGGAGGAGTCCAAGAAAACCAGTACTAAGGAGGGGCTTTGGACCTATCTCACTCACAATCATCTGGCAAAGAGGTCTGTGGGGCAGATATAGCCCCTAGCACAAGTTGACAGCTGGATTGCTTAAGATCTCATTGGTGATGACCTAGGAAATAGACCCAGTGAAGGACAAAACCCCTGGGATTCAAGGACTCAGATATTTGAAAGACATCCAGTGAACGATGCTTACAAAGATAGAGGAGAAGGAAATGTCTTCTCAGTGGTTGAGTCTTTTTTTTTTTTCTAATTTTTTATTTATTTAAAATACCAAAAAAACACCACACAAACGTAAACATTCTTATTTTGATCATTCCGTTCTACATATATAATCAGTAATTCACAATATCATCACATAGTTGCATATTTGTCATCATGATCATTTCTTGGAACATTTGCATCTGTTCAGAAAAAGAAATAAAATGAAAACAGAAAATAATTATACCTACCATACCCCTTACTCCTCCCTTTCATTGATCACTAGCATTTCAAGCTAAATTTATTTTTACATTTGTTCCCCTATTATTTATTTTTATTCCATATGTTCTACTCATCTGTTGACAAGGTAGATAAAAGGAGCATCAGACACAAGGTTTTCACAATCACACAGTCACTTGTGAAAGCTATATCATTATACAATCATCATCAAGAAACATAGCTACTAGAACACAGCTCTACATTTTCAGGCAGTTCCCTCCAGCCTCTCCTTTACATCTTAACTGACAAGGTGATATCTACTTAATGCATAAGAGTAAACTCCAGGATAACCTCTCCACTCTTTTTGGAATTTCTCAGCCATTGATACTTTGTCTCATTTCATTCTTCCCCCTTTTGGTCCAGAAGGTTTTCTCAGTCCTTTGATGTTCAGTTTTAGCTCATTCTAGGATTTCTGTCCCATGTTGCCAGGAAGGTCCACACCCCTGGGAGTCATGTCCCACGTAGACGGGGGAGGGTGGTGAGTTTGCTTGTTGTGTTGGCTGGAGGGAGAGGCCACATCTGAGCAACAAAAGAGGTTCTCTTGGGGGTGACTCTTAGGCCTAATTTTAAATAGGCTTGACCTATCCTTTGTGGGGTTAAGTTTCATATGAACAAACCCCAAGACTGGGGGCTCAGCCTACAGCTTTGGTTGTCTGCACTGCTTGTGAGAATATCAAGAATTCAACCTCGGGAAGTTGAATTTCCCCCCTTTCTCACCATTTCCCGAAGGGGGACTTTGCAAATACTTTTTTATTCTCAGTGGTTGAATCTTGAAGAATGCACCTATCAATTGGTTGTCTATTTTGTATGGAAGGAGAAGTAGTCAAAGTTGAGGATGTATCCATATTCTAAGGCAGTGGCCGATGGCTTGGCCTTCTGATTGAGGCCCAGTAGAAGTACTGGAAGATCAGAGACAAGGAAATCTGTTAGAGGAGGTATGAGCATGAATACATGGAAACAGTTAAGATTTTTGTTACACACGTTAATGCCCACCAGAAAGCTACAAGCATGGAAGAGGTACTGAACATCCAAGTGGACAAAATGATACAGTTAGTTGAGTCATTAGTAAGCATTCATTATCAGCCACCTAGAACTGATAAAATCTGTGCATGGACAGGGTAGTGATGGTGACAGAGATGGAGGTTACTATGGGTCTAATAGTGTAGACTTCCACTTACCCAGGCCGATATAGCTGCTACTACATTGGAAGTTCATCCAGTCAGCAACCAAGACCAGTGCTGAGCCTCTGACATGGCATTATTTCTTCAGGAGCCCAACCAACCATTTGGTAGCAAGCCAACTTCATTTGGCTTTTCTGTCCTAGAAAGGATGGCAGTTTGTTTTTATAGGGACATATACCTATGCTGATGTGGGTTTATTATGTCTTTCCTTCCCATTCGTTATTCCTAGTTTTGTTAATACTTCATGTCTCTTCTCTGAGTCTAGGTTCTTTTGCCTTATTAATATGGCATTTTAAAATCCCACCCATTCCTCTCGCATAACTGAAAATTCTACAGAAACAGTGCTGTTTCCTTCCATCGTAAATGAACAAGTTCCATAGAGAGATACAGAAAATCGAAAGCCTTTGGTTTCTGCTCTATCTATCCTTGAGGCACTGGAAGGCTCTTTACCAAAGGACTTGGGAAGGTCAACTGAAACCATAGGATCCAGAGACACAGGAAGCAAATGGCATTTGCAAAAAAAATCTTGGGTGAAAAGAGAAACATAAATCCAGTAAATGCAAAATTACTGCATTTTGTACAAAAGGAGATGAAACGTGGAACTTGGGGGTGGTCAATTAAGTGAAATATATCAAAAGATAAAACTGCTTCTCTATGAAAGGGATGATAGGACTAATCATTCTAAATATTTTAGCATCCCTGCAAACTGTAATTCACCCTAAATGACTTAGAAGTTCTTAATTTAACTGTGACTGCTCCAAAGGTACTAGTAAAACTTTATTTCATCTTTTTAAGAGGAAAAAAAAAATCAAATGTTGGCTCTGGTCACCTGATCACTAAATAAAATCATAGAACTCTTCTGTGAATGCATTATAGATTATTACATTTGAACTTTCTGTCTTTGGAGAAATGAATGCTTTTTTTTACTAATGGAAACATTCAAATCATTTTTAAAAACACACTTTTGTTATAGTAACAGTTAAAATCTTAAGCATTAATCTTTAATGGCATCATATTTTAAGAATTTTGTAATGTATTCCAAATGTTATGTATCTTAAATTTCAATGATTTGACCCTCTAGGAAAACCAGAATACCAAAGTTTCCACGCATTTGACTTTCTGCAGTTGAAAGATGTTTCACTTCTAGAACAACACACACACACACAGAAGTACAAACATCAGTCAGTGAATTCACACAATATATGTGTAATTGCCTTATTTTCTCTCTACTTGCCAACTTTCAATTAATTTACAAATAGCCAGTCTCCGAACTTCAAGGATTTCCAAGCATTTTGCCCGTCTCACCATGGTATACAACTGATTCTTTTTTCCAATTTAAAAATTACTCCTGACTTCCTTTAAATTCCTTCTTAAGCATTCCCAAATCTGTGGACCATGACAAAACAAAGTGAAAAACAAGTACAACAAAAACAAGATTTTCATTTCCTAAATATGCCTGAATGCATTGCTCTCCTGAATTTCTATGTTTCATGAGGAACTCTTACGGCTTCCAGAAAATTTTGAGATTCTTACGGACAGAGGCTGGGTATTTCCTGCTGGGTGTCTGTGGTCACTAGCAAGGAAATGGGCTGGTAGTTGGGTCTCAATAACTATTGCCTGTTTTTCCTCTTTCTCTTAGCCTGTGTTTCCTACATGGGGGCCTGTGCGAAGAGGGAATGAGGAGACTTTGAAAGTATTTGCAAAAAAAAGCTCTAAGCTTTTGATGTTTCAAAAATTTTTATTGCTCTAGAGCTAAAACCCAATGCTCAGAACATCTCGATACCTGTTCCACTTTATTCCACTGTGAAGTCTCCTTTTGATCAAAATAATGCCAGAAGGTCTGTTTAGCATCAAGATAAGGTCACGCATTAATTAATGTTGAATTACCAAAGAATTCCTATGAAAATGAATATGACATCTACAGCATAACCATAATTAGCTAATTAACCTATCAATTATAATGATTAATGTGATCATAATGAATGTATGGCAAATGGTTATTAATTCCTAGAGTTTCTAAAGTGAATGCATTAATCACAGCTGAATCTATAGTATAATGTGGATGTCTAATTGTCTTTCTGAACTCTGGGTGGGAGGTAATAACTCACATCTGCTTAGCACTTTGGCAGTTTATCAAGCACTTGGCCACATATCATCTTATCGTTTCTTCATGACAAACTTGTGAAGCACTTAAAGCAAAGTGTTATTATTATACCCATTTTGCAGGTGTTGAAACTAAGGTTCTGAGAAGTTGGGAGATTTTCCCAATATCACACATCTTCCTATTTGCTCCTTTAAATAGATCTCCTACAAACTTGACTGGGCTTCTGCATATGAATATTTAGACTAAGCTTTCCCTATATATTCCTGCATCTTCTGTGACATAATACTAGCTGATTTTTATCCAGAAAATGAGTTAGCTTGCCGTATATTGTATACTTAAATGGGAAGCGAATTTTACCTTACCACCAATGGAGAAAACTCCTGAGACACCCAGAAGAGAAGGGACTTAGAAGCTGGAGTCCCAACTTCAATTTTCATCCCTTGCAAATCTTACAGCACCTAGCACGGTAATGAGCACAGAGTAGCAATTAACAAGTATGGTTGCTGAATTAAGTATACCTAATTGAAAACAGAGCAAAGTCAAAATCAAAACCAACTGTACTGGTTTGAAAGGATGTATGTCCCCTAGAAAAGCCATGTTTTAATCTAAATCCCATTTCATAAAGACAGAATAATCCCTATTCAATACTGTATGTTTGAAACTGTAATCATATCATCTCCCTGGAGATGTGATTTAATCAAGAGTGGTTTTAAGCTGGATTGGGTGATATGTCTCCACCCATGTGGGTGGGTCTTGATAAGTTTAAAAATACCTAGGCCAGCTGCAGCCAGGGATGACCTTTAATAACAACGTACAGGAAATGCTATCACATTAAAATGTTTTTGAGTGGTAGGTGAAATTTGTTAGGTCCTTCTCTATTTCAGAGTCAATTACTCTTAAAAATATCAGAAGCGTTTTGAAACTGACTCTGAAACCTGGTACAATTTTTAATAAGAATCTTGACAAGTGACAACAACAGGTTCATTCCAAACTGGGAGACACGATGCTGAAGAGAAGAGGGTCAGCAAACTAGGATGGCTGCATTCACCTGTGCTGCACCTGGCTAGGGAGGCGTTCAACTGTGCTGCACCTGGCTAGGGAGAGCAGCTTTTGCCACTTGAGGAAGGGCTGGAAGTTAAGGTTAGAAACGCACCGTATTGTTTGTAGCCATGTTCAAATGAGCCCAAAGATTACACTGTGTAGTGTTATCTTTTTATTCTATTCTGTGGTTTATTCATTTTCAAATAATATTATGTTGTAGGCATGAACTACTAAGTTAAAGCACCCTTTCTGAAATACTATATTTGTTCATTGGCCAACTCAGTGGTTCATCAAGCATTTATTTCATGCCTACTATATTACAATAGGCCTCAGGGAGACAAAATAAAACAAAACTCTACCTTCTCTGACCTCTTAGCTTAGTAGGGGAGGCATATATATAAATGAATAAGTGCCTTTTGGACGTCGATACACTTGGCAACTGCAATCTTAAAGTGTTCATTGTGCATGGAGCAGAACATAGGGCTCTTACGGTCCAAGCTTATCTGGGCAGAGTCCTGCCTGTGGGCCTCAGAGTGTATAAGCATACTGGGAGAATTTTAACAAATAATTCTCACCATACTTCATGGTATCCAGAAAGTTCTGTCACTTGGGAAATGAAATCGTGGGTAGTGGTTAAGTACATATAAGCATTAGAGTGAAAAGCACGTGTGCTCTGATCTCATCTTGGCTACTTACTTGGTGGGTCACCTTGAGCCCATCCAGTCCATAAGCATCAGTTTCCTTTCTTATCAAAAGGGCATAATGTTACCTATTTTAAATGATTGATTGAAGATTCAATAAAATATTGCATATAAAGTACACAGAAAAGTGCTAAGTGATAAAGGTGTCTTAGTCCTGGTCTCCTAGAAACAGAGCTTTAGGCAGAGCTGATGGGCCACTACTTTATAGGTAAGTGCAACCTCAAGGCAGTGAGAACAAGGGGAAAGGAGAATGAGACTGGGAAGGATGGAAACAAATAGTCATCTGGCCACTGTTTCAGGAAGAGCAAAAAACCAGTCGTTCAGCCTTGCAGCAAGTCTTCGTTCAGAAACATCAAGCTTCAGAACGGTTCAACAGAGAAAGGCATGGAGAGGGAGCTTTTCTTCCAATTTCATCCTTTCTCCTGTCACCCATCCATCAAGGTTTGCCCAGCCTGGTCTCAAAAATGTCATGTTTCCAAGCGGTGGTGGTGGTGGGGCGCAGTATTGTTCGGGAAGCCCCCAGACTGGGCTGGCTCTAATAACATTGACTATGGAATCAACTTGCTCCACGGCTCTACCTCGGAGTATCTTGGTTTTGCCTGAAGCCTGGCTTTGATTAAGGCCAAATGCACGTACAAAGTTCCCTGCTCAGCTCAGCCTCTTCGCGCCCTTATGTATTTAGTTTGTTTAAACCGTGTCTCCGATTAAGTCAGGTCTTAACTGTGGCCCTAAGTACAAGAGTGTAATAAGATATTCCTATTAAACAGATGTTGAACCTTAATGGATGTGTTTTGAATCATCAATCAGAATTAAACTTTCAGTAACTACTGTAGAGCAAGAAAACATATCACCTTACATTAAACAGAACAACATGGGCTCTTACTGGTTCTCTAGCTGAGTCTCCTGAGATGAGCCATGTATCAGAAATCAACGAGAGGACATTTTAAAATTCAGACTCCTGGGCCCCAATTCACTGGATATTTTGATTCCCAGACTTAGGGCAGAACTTAGGTATCTGACTTTTTAGTATCTGTTTAGTATTATTTAGTATTTAGGTATCTGACTTTCAGGCTTCCCTGAAAGTTATGCTATGTAGCTAAGTCCTGAGCCCAGACACAGTCAGAGATGGTCATTTGCAGACTATCAACTGTTACTAGAGATCAATGTTTTCCTTCATTCATTCATTTGATCATTAATTCATCCATTCTTCATTCGTTTTATAATTACTGAGCACCTGTGAGCACAAATGGCTGGACTAAACTGTGTCCAGTCCATGAAAGTTGCCGAGGAGATGTATTTGCTCTAAAAAAGTGTTTGCAGTTTAGCTGAGAGTGGAGAGACTAAAGGTTTATCCAGCACCTGTTCTATGCCATGCAGGTACTAGGTACTTTTTATTTTCAGTAGCTCATAAAAACCCTAAGGAGGAAGTGCTACCTCCACTTTACAGATGAGGAAATGGGGTTCAGTTAGTTAATTTGCCCCCTATGACTCTGTTAGTGATGCCGCAGGGGAGAAGAAAAGACGTGTGCAAATACAAAATTGATTACGATTGTAAAGCAGTCAAGCTAAAGGGCAAAAAGGGTTTAAAATAATGAGGGAGGTCACTTTCGGCTGGACTTGGCAGATAGGAGGAAGCAACTGGTGGAGGTCTTGACCCTGAATGGAAGTGAGTAATTCGGGAGGGACATGTGGCCACGACAGTCCCTGTCTGACTCTGCCCTGAGCCCCATGTGTTCTGCACACAGGATGTC